>NC_141537.1:9312500-9912500 GCF_021556685.1 Rattus norvegicus
TTTCTTACAGTGGTCAGGATTCAGGAAAAATGTATACAAGTTAGATCTGTACTACAGAGCCTATACTGGGAGCCAAAAGCTTGGAGCCCATGAAAAAGTCAGATAAGAAGCAGGAAGAGAATGAGGAAAGGTGACAGGAGATAGCCCTTGGGTCCAGCCTTTAATACAGAAAAGGGAATCCATGTTTGAGGATGTAGATAGGGAGCTTAAGAGCCTGGTGGGAGCAGCCATGATCATCAGGAGTGTTCTGCCTCTGAACTGCTTGATTTGGGAAAGACTTTCAATGAGCAAGAGCCTGCCACAGACTGGCTTATGAGGCTGTGGCACAAGGGGGTAGATGGGATTCACCCAAGTGCTGTGAAGACAAAGAAACTCAGCAATTTAACTACTCATCCCTCAGATGGCGAAAACCAACTGTCCGCAATGGCCTGAATTACACAGTTGATCAGGTCCCTACTGAGGACCAGAAGACAGAATCATAAGTTACCATAGGATTTGGGGGTGAAATCTGTGCCTTGATCTATGTAAAATCGTGGTTTTTAAACTGATCCTCACCCTAAGGGTCCACCTTTACTTTTGGAAAGTGGAGGCAAAGGCAGCTTTTGCCTCTAATTTGAGAATGATTATATGTCTGGATGGACCCTCAAAAATTATCTGTCTGGTGCCACCCATGAAGCACAGACTAGTAAATGACTTATTTCTGGGAGTAGACGGATATCCTTATTACAAATTATGATGGTGAATTGAGGCTATAGGTACACATGGGTGTATTAAAATCATATAGAAACTATGCCCAAAATCTTATCAGACATACCCATCTGTTAGGGGACAACTCCCTTATCTGGACCCCATAAAGAGGTGGACAGATGGGAAGATGAAGACTCCCACTAACCTGTTATCTGACAGCCCACATGTGATCAAGGGCTAACAGGGAGAGAACTTCCTATTATCCCTAGGACTTCATCTCAGCTTGCTCCCCATGTTTAACTTGGTCTACCTAGTGCTATCTATCCATCCTCTCATCTACCTGTTTGGGCCTCTGGTCATCTGTCCACCCACTTCTGTGTGTTGCCTGTGTCATGCCCTTTCATCTCTGTATCTCCTCCCTCAACCTTGTGGCCCATAGTCATCTGATTCTATGGCTGAAGCTTCTTCCTGGCAGCTGGTTTAGGTTTTTATCTTTTACATTTATAAAAACCAATTTCTGGAACCTCTTTTCTACACTGCTACAGATTCCTTAGCTCTATAATGGGTATTCTGTAACATACATGTATGCTACACACATGTG
Organism: Rattus norvegicus; assembly: GCF_021556685.1. Lineage (NCBI taxonomy): Eukaryota > Metazoa > Chordata > Mammalia > Rodentia > Muridae > Rattus > Rattus norvegicus. The sequence goes on from NC_141537.1 coordinate 9,313,789, forward strand.
TATATTGTCATATATATGTATATACATTTATATGTGTACATATCACATTTATCATATGACATCTGATTTGCGAGCTAATGTTGCTAATTTAGATAGCAATAAAGAACCTAAATTCCTAACCACATGGCATAATCTGCTAAATTGTTGTTGTTGAAATTGCCTAAGGCCTAACCTATGAACTCCAAGACTCTGAAAATGTTGTAACAGAGAAGGGAAGAAAAGAAGGAAGGGAGAAAGGAAAGGAGGGAGGGGAACGGAGGGAGGGAAAGTGGGAGGGAGGGAAGAGCCAGAGGAAGAGGTGGAGTGCTGTGTAGCTGCAAGGGAAGCTCATGAGACTAAAAGAGTAATGAGCATCACATGTCCTGGAAATCAGAAGTTTACAGGATTCACCAAGATTATGCAAGGAGTAAGCTGTGACCAGGGTCAGCAGTTGAGTAACATGACTATCTGCAGGAGACCATCTGTGCAAGCAGTGCACAGAACTGAAGGGATTTCAAGTCAGTATCCATGCTGGATTGGACTTCTCAATGACAGCTGTCTTTGGCCACCCATGCTTCTGTCAGTGACCCTCACCCAAAACACTCACTGCTTCTCTGTGCTGTATATCAGTGTGACTGTTACTCTGCTCTGTAGTCAGTGCCTGATCTGGGTGAGAAGCTTAGTCATATTCCCCTGGGAACATTGCAACACTAGGCTTTTGTTTGCCTGAATTCTTTTGTTTCTAAAAAGACATTTTTAGTTCACTGATGAAAACAGTACCTTTCAAATTGCATTTGTGTTGACTTCGATATATTCTCAGTACTTTGATCTGGATTTCAACTTTCTTTTAATTTTTTTTTTAGTATCCTGGCTATTTTTGCCAGACATAAGAATATTTTAGCTTGTTTACCTCAATTAAGTTTAAGGTGTGCTGAAACATGGGAAGAAGAGTTTCCTTGAGAAACCTTCCAATCTCTTTCTGCATCTCTCTTCCTCCTCTCATTCTTCCATTTTTGTTGTTCCCTTTTAACGCCCACCCTTGCTCTCTCCTTTTCTTTCTCTCACTAGTCTGTGCCATATAGAAGCCTGGAAGATTAGCTCTGGATTCTTTCTCTTATAAACACTGTATTAGGTTCATTGAAAAGCAACAAAAGAATGACATAGCTAAAAAAATATCACTGATGTCTCTGCAAATATATCATCAACAGTGTTGCCTTTGACAAGATTTCCTGCATGATTGCACACCAATGGTTGTACTGATCTCCAAGTGAGATGTGGGTTAGGGAGGGCCACAACCTTAAAGTGATCATTTTGAGAAAGAAAGCACTGAGAAGTTCTAAAAAGAAGAAAATAAAACCTTTAATAAATCTATCCCCAGTGAAGTACTTGCTCCACCTCTCTACATAGCCTTCCCCCAAACAGCACCACCTACTGAGAACCAAGTGTTGTAACTCATGAGCCTCTGGGGGACGTTTCTCATTTGAATAGCAACACCAAACATATCTCTTGAAAGTGGCCCAGGACATGCCCAGTTGAGAGACATCTATACACATTCACTGTTGACTGCTTCTCTCTCTCTCTCTCTCTCTCTCTCTCTCTCTCTCTCTCTCTCTCTCTCACACACACACACACACACACACACACAGAAGAGAGAGAGAGAGAGAGAGAGAGAGAGAGAGAGAGAGAGAGAGAGAGAGAGAGAGAGAGATTGAGACATGCCATCGCAGGATACTTGGCTTCATAGGCTCCTAGGGTCTCATGGATTCAGTACATCTCTGTCAGGAGTGTCGGAGATGTGGAAATGGAACCCAGTTCAGATATCACGTATGTCATCTGTCCTTCCACCTCTTGGAACTGGCAGCAGCTGAGGCTCTGAACATATTCTCTTGGCTTTAGCTTTGACTGTTTGTGTTCGTTAGAGATGTGATTATAACACCTGAATCACTTCAGCTTAAGTTATTGCAGGAAGTTAAAACAATCATGAGTGCAGCCCAGAATTTATCAAATGGTGGGTTCCCAAATCAAGACCTCCTGAGTTCTACATAAACACAAACTTGTGATTTACATCATCCACATACTCTTTCTGACAAATTCATTTCTTCTCATTGCTCTGGTACACACTACTCTGCAGCAATCAGGTAAAATGAGCCAATAGCTCAGTCTATGCCTACATTCGGCACTGGCCACTAAGGCACTGACCTGAAATACAGACTGAAGTAAAGGCAAGGAGGATCAGACACTCGAAATCATCATTCAAGACCAGCCAGCTCCAAGCAAGCAACACAGTATGTGAGTGGAAGGCAAGATTGCAGCTCCTTAGTGCTGACTGCCACGGGGAACCCTGGAAGGCATCATTGCTCTTTCTGATCTCAACATGTGAGTGAGGACAAGATTGTAGCTTCTGAGCATTGCCTTGCAGGCAACCCCCACCAGACTCTGCCAGGCACCTAGCAAGGGCTTAGCTCATGACCTTCTGCTATCACTCACTGCCAGGTATGGAACAGAAAAGGAATGTTTGCTACCCCATTTTTCTCTTTTTTCCCCTCTGTCCTCTGGCTAATTCTTTCTCTCTCTTTCTGTCCTTCTTTCTGTCCTTTCTGTCTCCCCTTCTCTGCCCACATGGCTCTGCTCCAGCCTGTCTGCCTCTTCTTCAGGTCTTTACTCCCTTCCCTCCCCCCAAGTAAACTTCCTTTATATTGGGTCTGTTGCATGGTGTGATTTCCCAGGCAGACATCTTGGCATGGGCCCCCAGGTATTCCTGTCCCCACCGAATTATATTTTATAACACTTAGAACTGACCACCACAGGGAACTGAGGAGGACATATGCTCCCATTTGTCCTCAAAAATGTGGTCCTTAAACTCTGAGAGACTGGATCTGCAGTGAGTATGTGAGTATGTGACATGGTAATTACACTTTAACCATTAGTGAACACAGAAAACTGTTGGTAGGATTCCATGTGATGTCAGTTTGACTGCACTCCACCTGTCTGAAAAGGTTCAGAAAAACCTCTGGGCTACTTGGGTGAAGTCACGAAAAACAAAACTCACAAAAGCAATTAAACTTCTAACAGTAAACCAGCCATGCTCACGGTGGATTGACAACAGAGTAGATTAATGGCTGATCAGGTGAAGCAGAAGGAAAGACAGGCAAAGTGGAAAACAGACCCCCCCCAAGAGCTACCCAAATAACCCAGAAATAGAAGACTCAGAGGGTATTGCCCCATTTGTCAGCCTGGCACAGGAGTGACTGAATCTCTGCCGGTGCGAAGAGAAAGCAATTCTAGAATAAATGCTTTGCCGGTGTAAATTACCCAGAATTAGTTTAAAAGCCTATAGAACGAAGAGTGCCAGAGTCCTGGTGAACACATGACAGAGGACACGGAAGGAAGCATATGGACAGTCCAGTTTGCTTTACAGCGAGGAATGGGGGTTGCAGGCCTGAGAGGCAGCTGGGAGTGAGGTACAGACAGTGAGCATGGCCCACTCTGCAGAAAAACTGATGTAGGCTGACCTGACAGTCTTCTGGCTTGCCGTCCAATGGGTCTGGAAATGTCTTTATGATTAGATAATTTCACATGTGCATATAATACATTTCTCTCATATCTATCACTCTCCTCCTGCCCAACTTCTTAACAAAGGGGTTGAAAGATGGGCCTGCTGCTCCCCTCCAGCTGATTCTCTCACAGGCCAGGTGAGCCTGCACCTGGAACTGCCCATAGCAGAGCCCTCCAGGTAAGGGCTACAGAGGACAGGAAGAGGCTATGCCTGGGTTATTTAGAGCTTGCTGTCACCATGCAGACGGTGGGAACCTGCTGTGCTGGGTGCACAGTGACCTATGCAGCTGAGTTCTTATGCCTCCCATGCCTCCTGTTTAAGGATTGTATGACCTGGGACATTTAAAATCATTTCTCAGGAAAAGAGTCCTAAAAGCCTGAAGAGGAAATAGTCAGGTTTTGTACAGGTTTTTTGTTTTGGACTTTTGTCACAACTCAGACTGGTAAACAATAAAGCAATAACTTCATACATATATATGTATAGATATATACACATGTACAAACATTCATATGAAGAGATACATATATATTCATACATATATGCATATATACATATGTACATACAGATATATACACATCTGCATATGCACACACACATATATATATATGTATACACACAGAGACATATGCATACAAATATACATACAGATACATATGAATGAATACACACATATACATATATACATGTATATATACATGTACACAGAATACAGCATACACACAAATACACATATACACATAAACACATATGTACATACTGCACAAACATTCACACATACACACATAAAGTACAATACTTCAGACCGATAATCCCAGCACTTGAGAGGTTGAAGCTAGAGGATGTTAAGCTTGTCTGGCTTCCCATTCGATTGTCTAACTTGCAACTATCTGATGCAGTCTTGTTACTTGCTACCAGAATTAATACACATAAAGGTCTGCATTGTTTAAAGACTGTCATTTTAATTACCACAATATTCATCCCTTCTCTTTAAATGTTATCAGGACTCTCCCCAATGCTTAAGAATATGCTTCCTGGCCAGACACTATTTCCATTCTGTCACTATATCGTCACTATTATTATCTTGTAAGTTAAAAAAAAAGGTAATACACCCTAACATAAAAAGTAATCTGTCGCTGCTTCCAATAAACACTCTATCTTTTCTTCAAAGAGTTTTCAACTACAAAATTCTTATGATGTTACCCAGAACTATTTGTGAATTCACCAGAATACACTAGGGTTTCTAAGATGGTAAGGGATAGCCCTGAGATATTGAAGAAAGCTGAAGAGAGTCTCCCAAGGTGGCAGAGGATGCAGAGCCTTGCATCTGGCTGTGATGCACTGGCTCTGTCAGAACACATTTCTGAGTAATAAAACCCACAGCATCTACATAAAACATAGAGGAACAAGAGGCTGCTGAAAGGCATTAGAGATGAGCTGTAACAGCAAAGCTGTGAGGGAAGAGGACTTTGGTGAGACCAGTCTTCTTTATCCCTCACAGAGGCTGATCCCTACATGGTGCCATGCAAAAACCTTCAGGGAAAGAGCACTGATGTCAGAGTCTGAACACTAGCAACTTTCCAATGCCTGACAAGGACAAAGTGCATCCTGACCCTTTAGGGGTAGAAATTCAGACGCAAGACTACAAGTGCACTAACTGTTCTAAAGCCTGGTAAGGGAAGCTATGTCCTCTACAAACAAACATAAAGGGTCATACCAATGTTAGCATTCACAAACACTCATCAGTGGAAGGATCCAGAGTGCGCACATGGGGAGGAGGGAAGGAGAGACAGAGACAGACATAGAGAGAGGACTATCAGGCATTGACAGTAAAGTTATCACATTATTGTGCATAACACATGTAGATGGGTGTTACACTCATTCCCTATCCCTTGGTGCTCCAAGAACCCTGGAAAAAGGGATGAGTATGCCATAGCCTTGTACTCCTGGTGACCTGTGGTTACGGGTCTCTATATTAATCCTCATCAACTGACAACATCTCCTCAGCTTCATGGGCTGTTGCAGACCAATGGCAGGGCTGCATAGAGAGACTGACACCTGGGGATGTTTAACCGAAGTGAGCCTCATCCCCAAGACTGAGTCCATCCCCCTAACGAAAGACCATCCTCTCTATCTACCAAACAGAACATCAAACCTGGTCTGGGAAAGGGACAAGGGATTTTGTCTTAATCAAATTTCATAATGATCGAAGTTGCTTTTCTTACCTAACTGACCTACAAAAGCAAACAAAACCACAGGCAGGATGGTGCACCTGTGTCTCCATGTTACCTTCAACATGTTTTGTGGGTCACCTGTAGCTTACAACATTGCACTTTAAGGAGAGGTGTTAAATCTAATCAACACACACACACACACACACACACACACACACACACACACACTGTTCAGAGTCAGGGCAAAGGTGGAGATATTTTAAAAAATGTAGCTAAGATTAAATCTACAAACCCCTTGGGAGAGAGAGCTCACCACCCAGACAGGTGGGCACTCCTGAGACTGCAGAACAGGAGAGACCAACAGTACTGCCCACACCTGCCCACATCCCTGGCCCAAAAGGAAACTGTATATGGCCTCTGGGAACTGAAAGATAGGGGCACTCAAGCTGCAGGTCCCCTGCGGTCCAGACACCGCCCAGATCTGAAGGGACCCTATCAAAAGCTCCCTGCACCCAAATCCTGTGGCAGGGAGAGCTAAACCTTCACAGGGGCAGACACACCTGGGAAGTCAGAAGAGATTACACTCTGCCCACATTTCTGACTTCAAAGGAAAACACCTAATGCCATCTGGGACCCCAGTGCATGGAGGGCCCTGGGAAAAGGTGGCACAGGCCATCCTGGATGCCGCCCTCATGAAAGCAGTCTCCCACAAGCAACTTCAGCCATGGGACCACAGGTAAGACCAACTTTTCTGCTCCAAGTGAACTGCCTGGTGGACTCAGGACATAGGCTCACAGGAACAGCTAAAGACCAGTAGACAGGAAAGACTACACGCCTGAAAGCAGAACACTCTGTTCCCAGAACTGGCTAAAAGAAAACAGGAAAACAGATCTACAGCACTCCTGACACACAGGCCTATGGGATGGTCTAGCCACTGTCAGAAATAGCAGAACAAGGTAACACCAGAGACAACCTGATGGCGAGAGGCAAGCGCAGGAACCTAAGCAACAGAAACCAAGACTACATGACATCATCTGGAGCACAATTCTCCCACCAAAGCAAACACTGAATATCCAAACACACCAGAAAAGCAAGATCTAGATTTCACATCATATTTGATCATTATGATGGAGGACTTCAAGAAAGACATGAAGAACTCCCTTACAGAAATGGAGGAAAACATAAATAAACAAGTAGAAGCCTATAGAGAGGAATCACAAAAATCCCTGAAAGAATTCCAGGAAAACACAATCAAACAGGTGGTGGAATTAAAAATGGAAATAGAAGCAATAAAGAAAGCACAAAGGGAGACAACCCTAGATATAGAAAACCAAAGGAAGAGAGAAGGAGCTATAGATACAAGCATCACCAAGAGAATACAAGAGATAGAAGAGAGAATCTCAGGAGCAGAAAATTCCATAGAAATCATCAACAAAACGGTCAAAGGTAATGGAAAATGGAAAAAGCTACTAGTCCAAAACATACATGAAATCCAGGACTCAATGAGAAGATCAAACCTAAGGATAACAGGTATAGAAGAGAGTGAAGACTCCCAGTTCAAAGAACCAGTAAATATCTTCAACAAAATCATAGAAGAAAATATCCCTAACCTAAAGAAAGTGATGCCCATAAACATACAAGAAGTCTACAGAACTCCAAATAGATTGGACCAGGAAAGAAACTCCTCCCATCACATAATAGTCAAAACAACAAATGCACAAAATGAAGAAAGACTATTAAAAGAAGTAAGGGAAAAAGGTCAAGTAACATATAAAGGCAGACCTATCAGAACTGTACCAGACTGCTCACCAGAGACTATGAAAGCCAGAAGATCCTGGACAGATGTCATACAGACCCTAAGAGAACACAAATGCCAGCCCAAGATACTATATCCAGCAAAACTCTCAATTAACATAGATGGAGAAACCAAGATTTTCCATGACGAAACCAAATTTACACAGTATCATTCTACAAATCCAGTCTTACAAAGGATAATTAATGGCAAAGCCCAACATAAGGAGGCAAGCTGCACCCTAGAACAAGCAAGAAACTAATCGTCTTGCCAACAAAACAAAGAGAAGAAAAGCACACAAACATAATCTCACATCCAAATACGAATAAAACAGGAAGCAACAATCACTATTCCTTAATATCTCTCAACATCAATGGACTCAACTCCACAATAAAAAGACATAGATTAACAAACTGGATACGCAATGAGGACCCTGTATTCTGCTGCCTACAGGAAACACACCTCAGAGACAAAGAGAGACACTCAGAGTGAAAGGCTAGAAAACAACTTTCCAAGCAAATGGTCTGAAGAAGCAAGCAGGAGTAGCCATTCTAATATTGAATAAAATCGATTATCAACTAAAAGTCATCAAAAAAGATAAGGAAGGACACTTCATATTCAGCAAAGGAAAAATCCACCAAGATGAATTCTCAATCCTAAATATCTATGCTCCAAAACAAGGGCACCTACATACATAAAAGAAACCGTACTAAAGCTCAAAGCACACATTGCACCTCACAATAATAGTAAGAGATTTCAACACCCCACTCTCATCAATGGACAGATCACGGAAACAGAAATTAAACAGAGACATAGACAGACTAAGAGAAGTCATGAACCAAATGGACTTAAAAGATATTTATAAAACATTCTATCCTAAAACATAAGGATAATACCATCTTCTCACCAACTCATGGTACTTTCTCCAAAATTGACCATAAAATTGGTCATAAAACAGGCCTCAATAGATACAAAAAGATAGAAATAATCCCATGCATTGTATCAGACCACCACGGCCTAAAACTGATCTTCAACAACAATAAGGGAAGAATGCCCACATATACGTGGAAATTGAACAATGCTCTACTCAATGATAACCTGGTCAAGGAAGAAATAAAGAAAGAAATTAAAGACTTCTTAGAATTTAATGAAAATGAAGGTAAAACATACCCAAACTTATGGGACACAATGAAAGCTGTGCTAAGAGGAAAACTCATAGCGCTGAGTGCCTGCAGAAAGAAACAGGAAAGAGCATATGTCAGCAGCTTGACAGCACACCTAAAAGCTCTAGAACAAAAAGAAGCAAATACACCCAGGAGGAGTAAAAGGCAGGAAATAATCAAACTCAGAGCTGAAATCAACCAAGTAGAAACAAAAAGGACCATAGAAAGAATCAACAGAACCAAAAGTTGGTTCTTTGAGAAAATCAACAAGATAGATAAACCCTTAGCCAGACTAACGAGAGGACCCAGAGAGTGTGTCCAAATTAACAAAATCAGAAATGAAAAGGGAGACATAACTACAGATTCAGAGGAAATTCAAAAAATCATCAGATCTTACTATAAAAGCCTATATTCAACAAAACTTGAAAATCTGCAGGAAATGGACAATTTCCTAGACAGATACCAGGTACTGAAGTTAAATCAGGAACAGATAAACCAGTTAAACAACCCCATAACTCTTAAGGAAATAGAAGCAGTCATTAAAGGTCTCCCAACCAAAAAGAGCCCAGGTCCAGACGGGTTTAGTGCAGAATTCTATCAGACCTTCATAGAAGACCTCATACCAATATTATCCAAACTATTCCACAAAATTGAAACAGATGGAGCACTACCGAATACCCTCTATGAAGCCACAATTACTCTTATACCTAAACCACACAAAGACCCAACAAAGAAAGAGAACTTCAGACCAATTTCCCTTATGAATATCGACGCAAAAATACTCAATAAAATTCTGGCAAACCGAATCCAAGAGCACATCAAAGCAATCATCCACCATGATCAAGTAGGCTTCATCCCAGGCATGCAGGGATGGTTTAATATACGGAAAACCATCAACGTGATCCATTATATAAACAAACTGAAAGAACAAAACCACATGATCATTTAATTAGATGCTGAGAAAGCATTTGACAAAATTCAACACCCCTTCATGATAAAAGTCCTGGAAAGAATAAGAATTCAAGCCCCATACCTAAACATAGTAAAAGCCACATACAGCAAACCAGTTGCTAACATTAAACTAAATGGAGAGAAATTGAAGCAATCCCACTAAAGTCAGGGACTAGACAAGGCTGCCCACTCTCTCCCTACTTATTCAATATAGTTCTTGAAGTTCTAGCCAAAGCAATCAGACAACAAAAGTAGATCAATGGGTACAGATTGGAAAAGAAGAAGTCAAAACATCACTATTTGCAGATGATATGATAGTATATTTAAGTGATCCCAAACAGAGAATTAAGTTCCAATAGAGAATTACTGAACCTGATAAACACCTTCAGCAAAGTGGCTGGGTATAAAATTAACTCAAATAAATCAGTAGCCTTCCTCTACACAAAAGAGAAACAAGCCAAGAAAGAAATTAACGGAAATAACACCCTTTTAAATAGTCACAAATAACATAAAATACCTCACTGTGATTCTAATCAAGCAAGTAAAAGATCTGTACAATAAGAACTTCAAGCCTCTGAAGAAAGAAACTGAAGACCTCAGAAGATGGAAAGATCTCCCATGCTCATGGATTGGCAGGATTAATATAGTAAAAATGGCCATTTTACCAAAAGCGATCTACAGATTCAATGCAATCCCCATCAAAATACCAATCCAATTCTTTAGAGAGTTAGACAGAACAATTTGCAAATTCATCTGGAATAAAAAAAAAACCCAGGATAGCTAAAACTGGGGGAATCACTATCCCTGAACTCAAGCAGTATTACAGACCAATGGTGATAAAAACTGCATGGTATTGGTACAGAGACAGACAGATAGAGCAGTGGAATCGAATTGAAGACCCGAAATGAACCCACACACCTATGGTCACTTGATTTTTGACAAGGGAGCCAAAACCATCAAATGGAAAAAAGATAGTGTTTTCACCAAAACGTGCTGGTTCAACTGGAGTTCAACATGTAAAAGATCCATGCTTATCACCCTGTACAAAACGTAAGTCTAAGTGGATCAAGGACCTCCACATCAAACCAGATACACTCAAACTAATAGAAGAAAAAGTGGGGAAGCATCTCCAACACATGGGCACTGGAGAAAATTCCTGAACAAAACACCAATAGCTTATGCTCTAAGATCAAGAATCGACAAATGGGATCTCATAAAACTGCAAAGGCAAAGGACACTGTTGTTAGGACAAAAGGACAATCAACAGATTGGGAAAAGATCTTTACCAATCCTACAACTGGTAGAGGGCTTATATCCAAAATATACAAAGAACTCAAGAAGTTAGACCATAGGGAGACAAATAACCCTATTAAAAAATGGGGTTCAGAGCTAAACAAAGAATTCACAGCTGAGGAATGCCGAATGGCTGAGAAACACCTAAAGAAATGTTCAACATCTTTAGTCATAAGGGAAATGCAAATCAAAACATCCTGAGATTTCACCTCACACCAGTGAGAATGGCTAAGATCAAAAACTCAGGTAACAGCAAATGCTGGCGAGGATGTGGAGAAAGAGGAACACTCCTCCATTGTTGGTGGGATTGCAGACTGGTACAACCATTCTGGAAATCAGTCTGGAGGTTCCTCAGAAAATTGGCAATGGGGGGAGGGTTGGGAGGGGAACACCCATAAGGAAGGGGAGGGGGGAGGGGGATGTTTGCCCGGAAACCGGGAAAGGGAATAACACTCGAAATGTATATAAGAAATACTCAAGTTAAAAAAAAAATGGATGAAGCAAAGAAGTGCAGGCTGACAGGAACCAGATGTAGATCTCTCCTGAGAGACACAGCCAAATATATAGGCGAATCCCAGCAGCAAACCACTGAACTGAGAATGGGACCCCCGTTGAAGGAATCAGAGAAAGGACTGGAAGAGTTTGAAGGGGCTCGAGACCCATATGAACAACAATGCCAACCAACCAGGGCTTCCAGGGACTAAGCCACTACCCAAAGACTATACATGGACTGACCCTGGGCTCCCACCTCATAGGTAGCAATGAATAGCCTAGTAAGAGCACCAGTGGAAGGGGAAGCCCTTGTTCCTGCCAAGACTGAACCCCCAGTGAGTGTGATTGTTGGAGGGAGGGTGGTAATTTGGGGACGGTGGGGAGGGGAACACCCATAGAGAAGGGGAGGGGGAGGGGTTAGGGGGATGTTGACCTGGAAACTGGGAAGGGGAATAACAATCGAAATGTAAATAAGAAATACTCAAGTTAATAAAGATGAAAAAAAGATGAAATCTACGAATTCTGCTTAGTTTTTAAAATTAATAGGAGGGGGTCCAAGGTATAACACAATTGGTTACATTTTTTTTATTTATTTTATTTTTATTTTTTTTCTTTCTTTTTTTTCGGAGCTGAGGCCCGAACCCAGGGCCTTGTGCTTTCTAGGCAAGCGCTCTACCACTGAGCTAAATCCCCAACCCCTTACATTGTTTTTATTAAAGGCAAGTTAAATTACACAGTACTGCACTTTAAATGATCTCAAAGCAAATGGTTAATTTGGTTACAAGGTTAATCAAACGTTTTATTTTCTATGGCTTTGCAGAATGATCATCCACCCTGGCCATGATCACAGCAGGAATGTTAACTAGCTTCATCTTGCTCAGGCCTTGTATAGGGAATCACGGCTGCTGTGAGTTCATGAGCACAAGAAGGAGTAGTAGGGGTGGAAAGAGATGAAGAAGACAGAGTGTGGGGCAGATTTTACCAAAACACTGTGCATATGAAATTATCAACCAATAAATTAAAACCAAAACAAAATCACCAGACTATTTCTAGAGCATCCTAGTCTATAAAGCAAAATCAACTATGACAATATATTTATAAAAACTATTAATATTTACTGCATTTCTCAAAAAATGGCCATAAGGAAGCAAAAGATGATTAAAAGGTTTGCAGAACTTGTTGAAGTTGCCTGGGTATACAGAGACTGCCGAATACACTTTTTTCCCCCTAGCAGAACATGAACTAATTTTCAAAAGCTCTACAGTTTGCCTGTAACATTAACCTTAACAAATTAAAATGATTGAATTCAAATAAATTTATTTTCTTGAAAGGCAGAAGGAATAAAATTAACAATTAACTTTTGGTGGTTCTTATGTAGATTTTTCTTTTCTTCTTTTCCTTCTCCTTCTCCTTTTCCTTCTCCTTCTCCTTCTCCTTCTCCTTCTCCTTCTCCTTCTCCTTCTCCCCCTCCTCCTCCTCCTCCTACTACTACCACTCTTCCTCCTCCTTCTCCTCCCTCCCTCCCTGCCCCCCTCCTCCCCCCTCCCCCCTCTCTCTTTCTCTCATCTCTCTCTCTGTTTTTTTCTAGAATGAAAGAAATGCATTCTGAGCTGTATTTAAGTTTAGCATTCTGATCTTTGACAGGTAAATGACGTGAGTCCCATACTCCCTGGAAGTAGTGGTAGCAAGCATGTAGCCGTGCCCTGTGTTGGCTCCACTGGACCAGATCCATTGTGTCTTGTCTGGTGCATTGCTGAGGTACAGGGGTCTCTAGGTTAAGCATGTTCAATGCACACTCAAGTTACAGCATTTTTGATTTACAACATATTTGACCTTTTAAAAATATCATATTATGGCAAGTGTTTCAGGATTTAATCTTAACACATCAAGGAGATTCTAAATAGTTCATCTTTAAAAGTAAGACACAAAGTCTAATATAATCATTGGTGATATATAAGAGTTCTCCATGGCACCTAAAACATTCTCAATGAACACACTATAACTTAAAACACATGGGATATGTCTAAAGTTATGCTCTGATTAAAGTATATGAGATTGGTTGCATATAATACAAAAGAAGAAAAATACAATCAAAATATTGAATAAGAAGCTATGGGGTTGGGGATGGTCCAGACCCGTTACCCTAGCATTTGGGGGGATGTGGCACAGAACTTTTACCCCAGCATCTGGAGCAGTTGTGGAGAGGGGTTGTGTAGACTCGTTACCCAGCACCTGGAGCTGGAGTGGGATATTGCTGAGGCAAGAAGATAATAGCTGAATTCAAAGGTAGCCTGGGTTGTTTCAAACAAACAAATTAAACACAAAAGAAAGGGGAAGAAGGGAAGGAGGAGAATAAGGAAAGCAAAGCAAAGGAAAAGAAATGAAAGACAGAGAAGGAGAAGGAAGAAGAAGAAGGGAAGGAATGAAGAGAATAAAAGAAAACAGAACAGAAAACCAAGCTAATTTCTATTTTTTAAACTCTATCTTCCACGTCAGGAACTGTACCGTGGTCTGCATCTCTCATCTATATTCGCCCTGCACCCCTGGGTTCACTAGCCTCAATCCCTGTGTTCAACACACACACACACACACACACACACACACACACACACCTCTGTGCTCTGTGCTCTGTGTTCTGTGCTCTGTGCTCTCTGTCCTTGCCTTGCAGTCACCTCTGCTTCTTCAGCCTTTGCCAGGAGAAGGTTCTGCCAGTTAGAAACATTTCAGACATCATGGGAGGCAGGCATGACTCTGTTCCTTTGAGTTTCCTTCTGAAAAGGCCATGCCAATGCTGCTTAGACTGGTTGTCTCAATTCCTCTTTCTGGGCAGCTCTTATACAGAGCACAGCGTGCACTTGAGCTGAAGAGAGCACCTCCAGAGGGTGAGACTAGTCCAGCTCTGTAGACACAATGTTATTGTGCATTGTGCAAATATTATCTAGTATTATTCAAATGCTGACTTCAGTGCCCCCATATCTAGTTTCAATCTTTATTCTAAGAATCTCCTGTCTCAAAGTTGAATAAACATTGCTCCCCAATTATTCCCAGTTAGTCAATAAAGCAAACTGATCAGCCAATGACAGCAGGGGAGAGATTGGTTCTGGGATTTCTCCTACATAGGGCAAGGAAAGGAGAGGAAGGAACTTGGGGATTCGTCAAGGGAAAGGGTCCAGGAGACACTAGAAGAAAATTAGGGGGGGTTTAACTGGGAGGTAGCCATATTTGTTCAGAGGATTAAAAAGGGGTAATACCGCTCAGTTGTTGTGCTCTTAAAACTTGTTAAATGAATATAATAGTCCTGTCTCAACTATTTAGGAGCCAGCTGGGCTAACAGGAAAAATAGCAACAAGCCTATAGAAAACAGAACAAACAAAAAAAAAGACCTTTCATTTGGCAATGTGAGGCATAGAATCCAAACTTACACACACACACACACACACACACACACACACACACACACACACACGATTGAGAGAGAGACAGAGACAGAGAGAGAGAGAGAGAGAGAGACAGACAGAGAGAGAGAGAGAGAGAGAGAGAGAGAGAAAGGAGGGGCACTAATAGAGATCCCAGGGCAGCCTTGCCTCCCAGAGCATGAATGTGGGGGCGCAGACTTCTGGCTACTTCTCTGATGAGCTAGGGGTCTGGCAGGAAGCTTGTTTATGCCCCCTCCTGTCCTGCAAGGACTCACTTCTGCATCTTAGCCCCGAGACCTCAGATGTCCCCATGGGTTGTGTAGAAGCCTGGTTCTCCACAGCAATGCTCAGTTCTTTCCTCAGGAAACAGCAGACTTTTGTTTTTCTCCTGTGCTTTCCCTAAGCAGCTTCACAGTTTAAAGGCACTCATTCTATCGGTCTCCTTGGAAAGGTTTAAATGTTAAGATTTCAGACATAATCAGAACTAAAGTGAACACTACAGGGAGACCAGCAGTGAAGATCATATTAGTAAGTATTAATGAACCCCCAACCAGGACAAATCCAGATTTCAGTATTTAAAAGACATCTAATAAGCATTATTAATAAATATGCTAATATTCACAAGAAAAGGTAAAATAACTAGTAAACAAATAAAATTGATCAATGTGAGTATTACTAGGTGCAATTTTACACATGACTTTTGGAGGGAAAATTTCATAAAAATGTATTATGAAGGTACTGTACAAACTCCATGACAAATTGAGCTCATAGATCTATTTCTAGGGATAAACATACTTAGTAAAACTATCAGGAACATGTAAGAACAAAGGAACTCTCATCTTGTGATTGTGCCTAATTTCATAGGTCTAAGAGAAAAGCTCTGGCTAGCTCATTAACTTGGCTAATAATATCCTATATTAGGGTTCAATGGTTTTTGCGATGATTTTTTACAGCTCTTATTGCTTTGTCTTAATAATATTTTTAATGTAATTCATAAAAGTTGACTCTGCCTTATTAACAATTTGCTCAGTACAATCAAACAGCATGAGAAAAATTTCAATAGAATTTGTAGTCTGCAGAGGAAGGGTTCCAAGTCTTATTCCAGTGGAAAGCCAACACTTCCTGGGACAGTGGCATTCCTCAGGCAGAACTCATTTCAACAAGAAAGGACCATGCAGAACCTGTCCTGGGAGCAGGAATGTCCACAGTGCCAGGAACATGCTTGGGTTTGCTGGGCTGGGTTGGGTTACCCTGTGACTGTTTCCATGGGATTATCTATCTCCTTCCTAGTAAAACCAGGGATGCATGTGCCAGAAACAACCCATCAGTGATGGCTAAAGAGGTCCAAAGAGACAAGTAGAATGGAAACAGGTAGTGTTTCCAAGAGACAATCTCCTATTCTTCTAGTGCTGGAGAACACTGTCTATCTCTGTCACTCATTACTACCCAGACTTGACTCTGTGCCTCTCTGTAGTCTCTTACTGATCACGATGGTTTGTATATGCTTGACCCAGAGAACCTCACTATTTGGAGGTGTGACCTTGTTGGAGCAAGTGTCACTGTGGGCTTTAAGACCCTCATCCTAGCTGCCTAGAACCCAATCTTCTCCTAATAGCCTTCAGATAAAAATTTAGAACTCTCATCTCCTCCTGCAGCATGCCTGCCTGGATGTTGCCATGTTCCCACTTTGATAATAATGGACTGAACCTCTGAACTTGTGAGCCAGCTCCAATTAAGTGTTGTCCTTGTAAGAGTTGCCTTGGTCATGGTGTCTGTTCACAGCAGTAAAAGAGGAATGGACATAGCCTCTCTGAGTTTTGCAGAGATCACGAATGCTCTGCACAGATTCCATGTTCAAGTCCTTCCCTGGCTTAAAGTATCTTTTCTCTACACTTGGCTCAGGCCATCCCTAGATTCCTAAGTAAGTCCATCTTAAGCCAATCAATAATCAATTAATTAAGCAACCTATTTATTAATGTATAGCACTCAAACTTACTGCCCTGTGACATCATCTCCGACATTCACAGTCTGTAATGATCTTATTACTACACATGTATTAAAGGTTAACATTGAATATGACTGTTCATGTCTTAGTTGTGTGCATGTTTGTGAATCAGTGTAAATATTTGTGTGTGGGTATATGTATATAAAGAGGGATATGTATATGTGTACAAATATATGTGGAGGCCAGATGTCAACCTTGAGTGTCATTCTTCAGGTGTCATCCATCTTGATTTAGAGACAAGCTCTCTCACTTGGCCTGGAAACTTGTGCATAAAGCCAGGTCAATTTCAACTGGCCAGTGAGCCACAGGGATCCTCCTGTCTCTGCCTCCCTAGCACAGGAATCACAAGCAAGCACCACTACATTGGCGTTCTACATGGGAGTTATGGATCAATCTCAAGTTCTCATACTTGCCAGGCAAACATATGTTATAGACTGAACAATTGCCCCAGCACTTATTGTCATATTTTAATGCAACAACCACCAAATGTGTTTGCTCACGCCTGCTGTTGTTAGAATGTGAAATATCTCCAGGGGCTCATATGATGGAAAACTTGGTCCCCAACTGGGAATGGGCTTTGAGATGGAACCTACCTAGAGATATTAGATCTGCAGAGGTGGGCCTTGCACTGCCTTAACCTGACTCAACTTCCTGTTTTCTTTCTACTTTCTGGCAGCAGGCACAATGTGATTAGCTACTTCACTTTCCTGGTGTCCAACCATCCCCACCAGAATGGACTATATTCCCTTGAACTGTGAACTAACATAAACCATTTCTTTCTCTTATAGTCACTTTCTGTTACTGTAACAAAATACATGACCAAGGCAGTTTATAAAAGAAAGGTTTTAAGGGGACTCATGATTCCAGAAGGATAAGAGTCTCTCATTGCAGAGAACATGGCAAGAAGGAGGATAGCAGCAGGAAAAGGATGCTGAGAGCTCACATATTGAACCACAAGCACAAAGCAGGAAATGCTGTGAGGTTTTAAGCTCCCAAAGTCTGCCTCTAATGACATACATCCTCCATCAAGGCCACACCTCCTAAACCTGCCCAAGCAGTGCCACCAACTAAACATTGAATGTTAAAATGCTTGAGACTGTGGGAGACATTCTCCTTCAAACCATCAGACAACAGTTACATTTGCCAAATATTTGATAATGGCAACAACAACTGTTGCAGTAACCTCTCCAACCCAAATATGCCCAAGCAAAGAAAACACAACTTGATTAATATCATACAAGCTCAAGCCTAGATTGGGCAGATCTACCACTGCACTATCCTATTCCCCAGTGGTGAAATCCCTCAGAACTTGTGGTTTCTCCATGCCATGTGCTTCAGCTTCATCTTCCTCCTTGTCCTCAGAGCCCCTCTTCTCCTCTCCTCCAACTTCCCTTCCCCTGCCAAATCACCAGCTCTCGCCTTTATTTTACAAATTAAACGGGGAGAAGGTTCTGATGAAGTCACCGGAGTCCTGAGTATGTGCCTAAGCAGCAGTCCTTGGGGCAGCGGAATTAGCATCAAAAGAGAGATAATTCCAGGGCAAACCACAACAAACAACAAAGCCAAATACACTGAACTGAAGCTCAGTGGCACAAGGAGAGGTCTTCATTGATGACTAGTTCTGATCCAACTTTGTATGGGAAAATACAAACTCTACTGCACCTGAGTTTGTCAGTGTATTGTACACTGTTGGCAATACAAGAATAGTGATGACTGAGTTACAGTGTGGACATATTAACTAGAGGGATGATAGGCACAAGCACAGAGGATGCAGATATTCGCTCTTCTCACTTTAGATGGATTTAGTGTTACTTAAAGACTGAACTGATGCTATAATGTGAATTGACTGGAATCTCTAACTTCAAAAGCATTAAATGGGGGGTTGGAAATGTGGATCAGTGTTTAAATATACTTGATGCTCAATCATGAAGACCAGAGTTCAGATCCCAGCATCCACAACAGATAGTTCATTAATAACTGCAGCTCTAAGGGACCCAAAACCCTCTTAGGATCTCAGCAAGCACCAGAATACACACATAGTCAGACACATAATAAATTAAATAAACGAACATAAAACATTGGGATGGAGAGTTAGCTTAACAGTTAAAAGCAGTTGTTGCCCTTTCAGAGGATAGGGGTTAAAATTTAAGGACCCATATTAGGTAGCTCACAGTCACATGTAACTCTGTCTCCAAGGGATTTAATGCCCATTCTCGGGCCTCTGCAGTATGCGCTCTCTCTCTCTCTCTCTCTCTCTCTCTCTCTCTCTCTCTCCTCTCTTGCACACACTCATACTGAACATACATTATATAAACAAAACTGTTATTTCTTTAAAGCAGTGTCATATCACAATTAACTGCCTGTCCATGAGGACACATGCCTGCTGGGTGTTTCCATGATGGCAGACAGGTCACCGCGCAGACTTCTGCCCAGAAACCTCGAAGGGAATCAGAAGCTCCTGGGTTATATTGTCACTGACATGTATTAAGTTTAATAACACATCACAACTCATTTCTTGGTCAACCCCTAAAATTGTCTCTTTAGTATCAGGTAAAAACAAAGGTATATAGAATTGTACATTTTATGAGTAACTCAAGATAATATTTGCACAGCTTTGAAAACATATACAAAGCCTGTCATGGAAGCCACAGCTCAGGTTGAAAAAGAAGAATTCTAATTTTCTCAGGACTCATCTCTCTTCTAATTAGGATAGAAATTCCTCAAAGATATATAATTGCATCTGTCTCACTTCTTAGCTATAATACCTGTGTGTTTTATAGAGCTCCCTGTAACAGCCAGGTACTTTTATGGTGTGCTTGGCTATGCCACTTATGTTGTGTTAACAATGCTGGAACCTTTAACCTTCTGTGCAAACTGCAGGTTGATTAGAGAATTGAAGTTCATGTGTAGCTTGAAATTTGCTCCTCCTGTGGCCTTGTACAAGCTACTTTGTGTTTGAAGAACTCAGTTTATTAATCAAAGCCATCAATATATTTTGGGGGTAGTCCATGACACAAAATGTGTTTCTAAGAACTCAGAAATACAGCTAGGAATCAATCAGTTCAAAGGTTTGGTTAGAGACAAAGTGTTGAAATAAGATGGCTTAGCTTAGGTGTCCCTGCATGGAGCATCTATTCTGACCCCATCCCAACAATACTGGAGTCTCACTCCAGTTATACCCCCTTTTCTGCAGTCTTACCGCCGGAGCGTACCTTTGTTTGTAGTTGGAGCCTTAGGAAGAGGGGTAGACATTGCTTATGTCTCCCCTGGGAAGGAATATTAGCAATACCAGTGGGTCTTTGTATGGTACCGGAAAGAAGCAAGACCTAAAATAGGACTGCTTTGAGATCATTCATCCAGTGTGGAATACCTTGCTGTGTACACAGTTCCCATTGTGAAGAAGCTCACATATTTTGAAATCCCCTAGAACACTTCAAGTAGTAACTCTAATCACAAAGGAATCATTGATGAAAATGAAAGAATTAGACCCTGGTGAGGGAAGATTGTTCCTGAACTGTGTTCACAGATGTGGATGCATCTCCTGCTACAACCATAAGTGAGAAGAGGTCAATAATCTTCAGATCCCTCTGTTCTTTCTCAAAGCACCAACTGGTCCCTTGTATGGGTTTGTCATCATGGCACAAGGGCTTGACAGAAGACTCAAGAGGCAGAAACCTAGATCTTCTTAGTTGGTTCTAATCTAATGAGTTTCTTTTGAATTTTCTATATTTTTGTCTTCTGAGCTTGGGGGTCACTTACAGTTTCAAGATATCTGAATACATAATAAAATTCCTAGGGCATCACACTCTCACGTTACTAGCCCACAGTCATTACATTATGCTCTGTGGACACTCTGCAAAGCTTCCCTGTGTTCTGGAACTTTGAGCTGCCTTGATGCCATTAACATGGCACTCCTTGAAATGAACAATCTGAGATTAAGTTTGCAAGGGTTAGTTATGCCTGGTATTGGCTCTCTTAGTCTTCCCTTCATGTGCAAATTCTTCTTAGACGTTAGTAGATTAATATCAAAAGCTAATTCACAGAGCCAAAGGAAGCCTGACCTTGTGAGGAGGAAGCTGAAAAACAACTACAGATAAGCAGAGTCGGTGGTCCAGAAAGTGACTTCCTTCCTTACCCCACCTTCGCCCCTACAAGTTCAGGTCACCACATAAGGACATAAAGGGTTTTTGTTGTGTAAAAGAAAGAGGTCCTTTCAAAATATACATGCCATGGGATACAATAGGAGACAGTAAAAACTCATTTTCTGTGCTCACTTTGGCAGCACATATACTAAAATTGGAAGAATAGAGAGATTAGCATGGCCCCTTCATAAGGATGACATTCAAATTTGTGAAGTGTTCCATATTTTTAAAAAGAGAGAAACTACCTCAGAGCAAAAGGCTAGAAAAGAAATTCCAAGCAATGGTCCTAAGAAATAAGCTGGAGTAGCCATTCTAATATTGAATAAAGTCAACTTTCAACAAAAAGTTATCAAAAAAGATGAGGAAGGACACTTCATATTCATCAAAGGAAAAATCTACAAAGGTGAACTCTCAATTCTGAACATCTATGCTCCAAATGCAAGGGCACCCACATTCATAAAAGAAACTATATTAAAGCACAAAGCATACACTGCACTATGCATAATAATACTGGGAGACTTCAATACCTCACTTTCATGAATGGACAGATCATGGAAACAGAAACTAAGCAGAGACACTGTGAAACTAATACAAGTTATGAACCAAATGGACTTAATAGGTATCTATAGAACATTTCATACTAAAACAAAAGAATATACCTTTCTTTCATAACCTCATGGTACCTTCTCCAAAATTGACCATATAATCAGTCACACAATGGGCCTCAATAGATATAGGAAGATTGAAATAATCCCATGCATCCTATCAGATCACCATGGACTAAGACTGGTCTTCAATAACAACAACAACAACAACAAAAAAAAAAAAAAAAACCAGAAAGCCCACATACCCATGGAAGCTGAACAATGCTCTACTCAATGAAAACCTGGTCAAGAAAGAAATAAAGAAATTAAAGACTTCTTAGAATTTAATGAAAATGAAGGCACAACATACCCAAACTTATGGGACACAATGAAAGCTGTGCTAAGAGGAAAACGTATAGCTCTGCACAACTCCAAAAAGAAACTGGGGAGAGCATACACTAAAAGCTTGACAGCACACCTGAAAGCTCTAGAACAAAAAGAAGCAAAGACACCCAGAGGAGTAGATGGCAGGAACTAATCAAACTCAGGGCTGAAATCAACCAAGTAGAAACAAAATGAACTATACAAAGAATCAACAAAACCAATAACTGGTTCTTTGAGAAAAATCAAGAGGATAGATAAACCCTTAGCTGCACTAACCAGAGGGCATAGAGACAGTATTCAAATTAACCAAATCAGAAATGAAAAGGGAGGCATAAAAAAAAACAGAAACTGAGGAAATTCAAAAAATTATCAGATCCCACTACAAAATCTTATACTTAACAAAATTGGAAAATCTGAAGGAAATGGAAAATTGTCTAGATAGATACCAGGTACCAAAGATAAATCAGGATCAGATAAACCATCTAAACAGTTCCATAACCCCTAAAGAAATAGAAGCAGTCATTAAAAGTCTCCCAACCAAATAAAGCTCAGGACCAGATGGGTTTAGTGCAGAATTCTACCAGACCTTCAAAGAAGACCTAATACCAATACTCTTCAAAGTATTCCACAAAAATAACAGAAGGAATACTGCCCAATTGTTCTTTGAAACCTCAATTTTGATTATACCTACACCACACAAAGAAAGGGAAGTTCAGATGAATTTCCCTCATGATTATCAATGCAAAAATACTCAGTATAACTCTCACAAACAAATCGAAGAGCACAGCATTCACCATGATCAAGTAAGCTTCATCCCAGGGATGCAGGAATGGTTCAATATACAGAAATCCATCAATGTAATCCACTATATAAACAAACTCAAAGAAAAAAATACATGATCATTTCATTAGATGCTGAGAAAGCATTTGACAAAATTCAACACTCCTCCATGATAAAAGTCTTGGAAAGATTGGGGATTCAAGGCCTAAACATAATAAAAGCAAGTATACAGCAAACCAGTGGCCAACATTAAACTAAATGGCAAGAAACTTGAAGCAATGCCACTAAAATCAGGGACGAGACAAGGCTGACCACTCTCTCGTTACCTATTCAATATAGTACTTGAAGTTCTAGTAAAGTAATTAGACAAGAAAAACAGGTCAAAGAGATACAAATTAGAAAGGAAGAATTCAAAATATCACTATTTGCAGATGTTATGATTATATATTTAAGTGACCCCAAAACTTCCACCGGACAACTCCTAAACCTGATAAACAGCATCATTAAAGTGGCTGGAAATAAAATTAATTCAAACAAATCAGGTGCCTTCCTCTACTCAAAGAATAAACAGACTGAGATAGAAATTATGAAATGACACCCTTCAAAATAGTCACAGATAATATAAAATACACTGGTGTGACTCTAACCAAACAAGTAAAAGATCTGTATGACAAGAATTTCAAGTCTCTGAAGAAAGAAATTGAAGAAGATTTCACAAAATGGAAAGATCTCCCATGTTCATGGATTGACAGGATTAATGTAGTAAAAATGTTCATGTTGCCTCAATCTACAGATTCAATGCAATCCCCACCAAAATTCCAACTAAATTCCTCAAGGAGTTAGAAAGAGCAATTTGCAAATTCATTTGGAATAACAAAAAACTCAGGATCACGAAAACTATTATCAATACTAAAAGAACTTCTGGGGAAATCACCATCCCTGACCTCAAGCTGTATTACAGAACAATCTGCATGGTATTGGTACAAAGACAGGCAGGTAGATCAATGGAATACAACTGAAGACACAGAAATGAACCTACATACCTATGGTCACTTGATCTTTAACAAAGGAGCTAAAACCATCCAATGGAAAAAAGATAGCATTTTCAACAAATGGTGCTGGTTCAACTGGAGGTCAGCATGTAGAAGAATGCAAGTCGACCAATCCTTATCTTCTTGTACAAAGCTCAAATCCAAGTGGATCAAAGACCCCTGTATCAAACCAGATACACTTGAACTAATAGAAGAGAAAGTGGGAAAAGGCTTCTAACAAATGGGCACTGGGGAAATTTTCCTGAACAGAACCCCAATGTCTTATGCTCTAGGATCAACAATCGACAAATGGCATTTCATAAAATTTGAAAAGCTTCTAAAAAATAAAGAATACTGTCAATAGGACAAAACAGCAACCAAGAGATTGGGAAAAAATCTTTTCCAAACCTATATCTAACAGAGGGCTGATATCTATTATATATAAAGAACTCAAGAAGTTAGATTCCAGAGAACCCAATATTCCTATTAAAAATGGGATAAAGTACTAAACAAAGAATTTTCAACTGAGGAATATCGGATGGCTGAGAAACACCTAAAGAAATGTACATTCCTTAGTCATCAGGGAAATGCAAATCAAAACAACCCCGAAATTCCGCCTCACACCAGTCAGAATGGCTATGATCAAAAACTCAGGTGACAGTAAATGCTGGCAAGGATGTGAAATAGGAACCCTCCTCTGTTGTTGGTGGGATTGCAAGCTGGTATGACCACTCTGGAAATTAGTCTGGCATTTCTTCAGAAAATTGGACATTGAACTACCTGAGGACCCAGCTATAGCACTCCCGGGCATATACCCAAAAGATGCTCCAACATACAACAAGGACACATGCTCCATTATGTTCATAGAAGCCTTATTTATAATAGCCAGAAGCTGTAAAGAACCCAGATGTCCTACAACAGAGGAATGGATACAGAAATGTGGTATATCTACACAATGGAGTACTACTCAGCTACTAAAAACAGTGACGTCATGAAATTCTTAAGCAAATGGATGGAACTAGAAAATATCATCCTGAGTGAGGTTTCCTAATCACAAAAGAACATGGTATGTGCTCACTGATAAGTGGATATTAGGCAAAAAACTCAAAATATCCATGATACAATTCACAGACCATCTGAAGTTCAAGAAGAAAGGAGACTAACATATGGATGCTTCAGCCCTTCTTAGAAGGGAGAACAAAATATCCATGGGAGGAAATACAAGGACAAAGAGTGGAGCAGGGACTGCAGATAAAGGTCATCCAGAGACTGGTCCACATGGGGGTCCATCCTATATGCAGATTCAAAACACAGTCACTATTGCTGATGCCAAGAAGTGCTTGCTAATAGGAGCCAGATATGGGTGTCTCCTGAGAGACTCTGCCAGAGCCCTACTGATACAGATGAGGATGGTTGCAGCCAACCATTGGACTGAATAAGGGGACTTCAATGGAGGAGTTAGAGAAAATACTGAAGGAACTGATGGTGTATGCAACTCCATAGGAAGAACAACAATATCAACCAACTAGACCCCAGCAGAGGTCCCAGGGACTAAATCACCAACCAATGAGTACACATGGAGGTAGTCATATCTCCAACCACATATGTAGCAGAGGATGGCATTGTCCAACATCAATAGGACGAAAAGCCCTTGGCCCTGTGAGGGCTTATTTCGCCAAGGTAGGGTAATGCCAGGGCTTTGAGGTTGGAATGGGGGTGGGAGTGGGAGCATCTTCATAGGAGCAGGGAAGGAGAGGAAATAGGAGAGGTGGAAAGGGAATAACGTTTTAAATGTAAATACACAAAATATCTGCTATAAACTATCCCCCATATGCTCAGGTGCACATATCCAGCTGGTGATATTGTCTGCAAAAGTTGTGGAGCTTGCAGGATGGAGAGCCTAGCTGGAAGAGCTGGTTCACTGGATGGCAGGCCTTCAGATTATACCCTCAGTGGGTTCTTGATCTTCCACACCCTTACCACCATGGACTGTACTATTGAATAATCCTTCTTCCCATAAGTTATTTTTGTCAGAAGTTTTGCAATGGTGATGAGACAGAAAACGTACAATAATTTTATGGGCCACATGGATGCTCTGTGTTTAATATTTCAGGAGTCTCTATACTAATTTAATAATGACTGGACCAACTTGCATTACTAAACTAGGTAGAAGCACTCACCTGTAGTAGGCAGGTAGAGAAAGGAATATGAGAAGTAAAAAGACATCCTTAGCTACGAAGCAAGCTTGGGGCCATCTGGGGCTACTTGAAACCTTGCCTAAACACACACAAACACACACACACACACACACACACACACACACACACACACCATATCTATTAAAGAGTCTGTCATATCTTTCCAATTGTACCTATTAACATAGTCCACGTGAGACAAGGGTTAAAGGAACAATCTAACATGTCTGTTATGCCTGGGGTTGAGTTAAGGGTTTTTATCCATTATCTCATTTATATCAGCAACTTGGAAGGTTAAACATCATCTCTATTCCTTAGGGCACAAAAATGAGATTTGCCAGGCTTTTTGCAACTACAAGAGCACAAAGGTAATCACTATCAGTCAGGAGTGAATACATTCTATACCTTGGCAAATGTGGTGGTTGAAGTTAACTGTCAACTTGACAGAAACCTAGAGTCACTTGGGAGACAGGCCACAGTGCATACCTATGGGCATTATCTTGACTGCAGCAATTGAGGTAGGAAGACTCACTCACTGTGGGTGGCACCAGTCACTAGACAGAGGATCCTGAAGTGTGTAAGAATGCAGAAAGGAAGCAGGTATCTGTGGTCTCTTCTTCAGACTACAGTCTCCACTGCTGTGCCTTCCCTGCTGTGATGGGAGATGAGCTAAATAAATGCTTCCTAAGTTGCTTTGGTCAGTGTGTTTTACCACAGCAATAGAAAGGAAATTAAGATGTCAGGATTCCTTCTTAGTTCTATTAGAATAACTACACAACCCTTTTAGATGAGAAAACCCATAATGTTCCAGTTCTGCACCTGACCAAATGACACTTCCGCTTCTTTTCCAGAAGACTCGGAATGGGGTGGGTTTCTCAGTATTATCTGGAATGCCTGCCATGCATTAAGGGCCAGGGAAAGCAGTTTTGTATAATTGATTAGCATGAAAGAAAATCATACAAAATACCCTGATGTTCTTGAAGGAAGTCGCCGAAGAGAAGACTCTCCCCTGTGTGGCCATTCTCCCCATTGTTCATTCAGAGTGCTCATATGCAAACAAAGGGTTCAGCACTTAAAATCTGGGCCTGTTTCCTTCTGGACTTCAGAGAGCCTCTAAGTTCAATTGTACAGCATCCTGTGGGGCCAGGTGAGTTGGGTTCAAGTGCTAACAATGCAAGGGACCCCTGTGAGCCAATTTAGGGCTTTGCATCTTTAAATAATATCCTTTTAATGAATATTGTGTTTCACTAAAATATTCCTAACTACTTTTGTTGTTTTGTGAGTCAGGAAAGCCAGCTCTAGAGAAATGCGAGTGAACCAATTTTCAGGGTAAGGCTGGATAAAATAATTTTGCATTTATCATTTAAGTTAATTGTAATGAGCCAGAGTCTAATGAGCCTTACCTCTAAACTCCATTTAAGACAATAGTTAATTGCTTCATTTTAATAAATGTTGTCAGGATACCGAACATAACAATGACAGAGCACTCAATTACTACTGAGCCCGGAAAATGAAGATACGTAGAGCTTAATGAGATACATAATCTGAAAAGGCAATTAGCATCCAGAGGGGAAGCAAATGCATTCCTGCAAAGGCCACAGGGCAATTTGTGTGGAGCACGCATGAGGGTCCAGAGTACAGCATCATCGCCAAGTGCCTACTATGCGCCGGATTCAGCATGAGGAGGCTTCTCTGACTCACCCATTGAATCAACCCTATTGTGTCTGCTGAGGACATGGAGATGCAGAGAGGCTGTGTATATCAGGAAACATGGCGACTCAATGCAGCCCCACAAGCCTTTTACTCAAATCTTTGTCTAGTATATTGCCCTGATGCTTTGTGATTTTGATAGATGTAGTTAGACATTTGGAAAGTCAACAAATAAGACAAAATCCCATGAAACTAATTCTGTTCCCTAATGGAAATGTGTGTGTGGTGACTAATACTGTCAATTTAATGATCTAGTCAATCACAGGGAGACAAGCCTTTGTGCACATCTGTGCAGGACTTCCTACACTGAGTAAATTTAAGTGGAAATCATCTAAATTTTAGGCAGCACCATTTCCTGGGCTTGGGTCCTGGGCAGGATATAAAGCAGAAAGCAAGTTGAGCACCAGCATCCGTCACTCCCTGCACCCAGACTGGGGATGTAATGCCATCTGCTGCCCCATACACCTGCTGCCCCATACACCTGCTGCCCCATATACCTGCTGCCCTATACACCTGCTGCCCCATACACCTGCTGCCCTACACACCTGCTGCCCCATATACCTGCTGCCCCATACACCTGCTGCCCCATGCACCAGCTGCCCCATCTACCTGCTGCCTCATGATTCAGCTGCCCCATACACCTGCTGCCCCATGCACCAGCTGCCCCATACACCTGCTGCCCCATGCACCAGCTGCCCCATGCACCAGCTGCCCCATGCACCAGCTGCCCCATGCACCTGCTGCCCCATACACCTGCTGCCCCATACACCTGCTTCCTCATGAATATGCCACCATGTACCTGCCACCATGCCTACCTCTCCTAATAAACTGTACCCTCAAACACTAAGCTAAAATAAATTCTTTCCTCCTTAAGTTGTTTTTGCCATGGATTTTGACACAGAAATAAAAAGCAATTAACACAGCATTGTTGGCACCTACAAGGTTTTAGACGTCTCAGGCTGGTCCTCACAGCTTGAGGATGGGATCACCCATGCTAAGGATCCTTTTGTCCTCCTCAGTTTAGCCTCGCAGATACACGTAGATGTGTGTCTTGTAGGTAATTCTAAATCCAGTGGAACTGGCTATCAAGACTTTCAGAATCACAGCAATGAGGGCTTGGTTTTCATATGTAAAATGAGAAATTTCTATCAAAAATTTTTACTGGATATGTTGCAAGACACTTATATTTTTGAAACTTTTATATAGTAGCAAATTGTTTCTTGTAGCTATGTTGACTTGCACCTCACATGCTCAGGTTATGCCTTTTTCCATCTCTGCCCTCATTCTTTGCTGAGGCTACATTCTTTACTGTAATTTACCAGCATGGAAATTGTGCTTTGTGCCATGATTCACCTCATTAGCATAAGCAATAACTGCCACCCTGTGCCAAGGCTCTAATGGACCCTGTGGGGAGATCTTCTCTTACTTGGAAAGGAAGATCACCTGTACAGAAAGTCCCAAGGAGGTTGTCTCACCTTGTCCAGGGTGTGAGACCTCAGTACAGCAGTCAAGATTTTTATCGCAAAGTCTGGGACTCTGGGGGCTGAATACATAACCTTAAAAGCCTTTCCAAGATTTGGAAATCTCTGCTTCTAGGTTGTACAATTTCATGCTGTGTGCAATGTTAATTTGAATTTCTGAGACTCAGCTAATACTGTGTGCCTTCATCCTTCAAATTACTTTAATTTGACACAAAGAAATTTTGTCATAAAGCAGAATGAATTACTCCACTGCTGCGGTGTGTGTGATTTCAATGTAGTCGCTGTTATTAAGTGACAGCAGAATCCAAAGGATCCCTAAGAAGCCTCTGCGGCACGGGATATCCTGCTGCCCGCTGGAGGGTCTGCACTCTCTTGTCTCCAAACGCTGACTAGTAAGTAGGACCAAGCTTTCATGCAAACACTTCAGCCTTCGTCTCTGTATCAAGTGAAGTCAAAGAAAAGTTTCCAGGTGGAAGAAGGGATATACTAGGCATAACCATTTAAGCAGAATAGCAGTGAGGAGGAAATACTGAGGGTAGAAAGATTTTAGTGAGGGTGGGGTGGGGATATGAGGGAGGATGGGGGGGACAGAGAGTGGAAAGGGTTAATGGAAGATGGGCTTGGACAGAGAAAGAAAGGAGAGGATGATAGAGATGAAAGGTGGAAGATTTTAAATAAGAGTAGAGATGAGGGTAGTCACAGAAAGAAGGGCATCTAAAATATCAGATTGAATGAAAACCATATAGAATAGTCTAGAAACAAAAGTAAAAGGAATATAGGAACTG
The DNA here is from genome assembly GCF_021556685.1 of Rattus norvegicus. NCBI lineage: Eukaryota > Metazoa > Chordata > Mammalia > Rodentia > Muridae > Rattus > Rattus norvegicus. The sequence goes on from NC_141537.1 coordinate 9,343,699, forward strand.
GAGGATGGGATGGAGAAAGGTGCTGGGAAATACTGTTTTCTGGATATGACATTGCTACTGTTTCTGTAAACCCACAGCAGCTGAGGTTCTGCACAAGATCCACACAACAAAAAGCCAGGCAGCATTCAAGCATGGATGGAGGAGGGGAACATGGAGTCCCACCCTTAGCCTAGGAGGTATTGGCAATTGATGACTACTGGGGTGGGGAGGACTTGTTCTTGAGAGATGTGGCTGCACATGACTATTATTAGCCCTCTCCAAAGAGAGATCTACAAAATGATTGAAGTAAATGGAAAATTTGTTTTCTCAAAATATCCACAATTGCGTTAATGTGTCTTAGATGACAGATCTATAAGCCAACTTTAACTAATATGTTGGCACAATATAATTGTTGAGGGAGCAGCAGGACTTTTCTTTTTTTTAAAGAGAAGAGTGTTTTCTACTGATGGGACATTTTCTTTCCTTTTTCTAGTCAGAATGAGTTTGTAACCATTTGACACAACTACGTTTTTGGAATGTGCTATTTAGTTGATTCTGTCTACAGCCTGTGGTTTGTTTGACTTTGCCAGTGAGAAGCATATTCCATGCCCATGAGCTGATAGCTATGTTAATGGGGACATGTGGATGGAATGATCACCTGTAAACTGAGATTGTGGGGCTTACCTTAAAAAGGCTACCCTCACAGGGTGACTGCAGGCTCTGAAATTGACATAATGAAAGCGGTTATGCACTATATTGCCTAGGAAAGAAAACAAAGGATTTAGCCAAAGAATTATTCCAGGACCAGAGATAAGAAACAGTACTGTCATATTCTCTTTCAATGTAGAGGAACAAGGGTTCAAAGGGTTGAGATGCTTGTTTGAGATGCAGCACTTTGAATGAAAATGTTCCCCATAGTCCTTTGAGTGCTTGGTGCCAGTTGGTGGTGCTATGTGTGTGGATTTAGGTGGCACAGCCTTACGGGAGGAAGTATAGGCCTTGATACTAAAATCGTCCAGACGCTTGCAGATTATTCTCTGCTTATGATGGCTCATGATGATGTAAACTCTCAGCCTTCTGTTCCTGCTGCTATGCCCCCTTCCATGACGGACTTTGACCCTCTAGAACCATGTGCCCAGATAAACTCTTCCCTAAGTTTACTTGGTCATGACATTTTATCACAGCAACAGAAAAGTAAGTAACACAGAGGTTAGAATTGGAGTTTACAGGAAACAGACAAGCTAACCTCCCCAAGCTGGAGGGAGGAATTAATGCTGTACCATCTGTGTTGTTTGTATAAACCAGTCTAGACTGAATTACAAGAGTCAGTGTTCTGCTAACGCTTTCTGCAAACTAGTTGCAGACATCTGTGCATGTTATTCATGAAATATTTTGAATAAAATATCTAATACTCTCTATATTACCTCGGTCTGCAATGTATCTTGGCCCTTCCTGCCTTGCTCACATAGCCAAGAAGGATATGCCACCAAGCACACCAGGAGTCAATAAACATTACAAGCTGTAATCCATAATGAGGGCCTTTCCAAAACTGAAACAAAGCAAACATGAGAGATATGAGGTGTTTGAGCTAGGATCATGAACTGTTAACACTGGGAAGGGTTTTCAAAGCCCATGTGGACCAGCTGGTGATTGGCCAGAGCACAGCTGGGTGTTGGGTAACCTGAACTGTTCCATGGGGACTGTCAGGTCCTGCAAGAAAATCAGAGCAGCCACAGAAGCAACTAAAGAATGAATAGATAAATACAGGTGGGAATGAGAAATGATAATGAAGACCAAGTAGCTCTGGTGGGCGTAGCAGAAGCTTTGTGGGCATAGCCGGAAGAACAGGTAATTAAGTCAGAAGAGGATGAACACCCAGGGAGGAAACAGAGACCAAATAAGTCAGCAAAGCATTGCTTTGCCCACTCCATCCATTCCAAGCAGCAGTTGGTGGCTTCTGAGGGAGAGTCACTTTTGTTTAAAAGCGTGGCTACTGGTAGTCTTCATAACCCACAGATGACCCCACACCCATGTCCAAATGTTTAGCACAACTGGGACACAGTAGATTAATTTTGCAGTTAATTATTAAATGTGAACATGAAATTGAGAAGGAGATATGATAGGAAGGCCTGGAGAAGAGATGGAGGGAAGGGGGGTGCATACAATCAAGATAGACAGGAAACATGTATGAAAGTTTCAAAGAATTAATAAAAATTGAGAGCAAGAAAATGTTGGGAATTGTATTGGTCTGTCTGTATCGTGCTGTTGTTTTTACTTTGGATAAATATAGGTTGAAGATGGCCACACTGTTCCACTTTAGCTAATAGAGTTACACTCCTAAAGTTTCTACATGTCCCCAAACGACATTATCAAATAGGGACTAAGTGTTCAGACACCTGAGCCTACAGAGATGGGTCACTTTCACACCACAGCGAAAGTGTTGTGAATTTTAAACAATCATTTATTCTTTTTAAAAGGCTTTTCCCCGAATAGTGAAGCTGGGACCACAGTTTTTCTCAGAATGCAGTCTGATAGTAAATCTTGCATGACATCACTTCTTACTGTGGCCAGGAAACAATTTACAGAAAGGTTGGCTGAGCAAAGGAGAGAGCAGACGTTTGCCACACCCCAACAGCTTGCCTTCATTCTGCAGCATGGATGACAGATTTCCTGTCCCTGCCTCTCTGTGCCTTTCTTCTTTCTCTCCAGACTGCAGCTCTAATAGGATGAAGCTCTAGGAGAATAAAACTTATAACCCTGTTCTCTACCAGCCCCCCAAACGTGGTGATATCACTTAAGTCACTAAAGTTCTATTTTCTCATCATAAATTGGAGGTTGAAATATGGTTTGGAAATATTGTGAGACAGCAAAAATTACTACATCTAGCAGGGCAGATGTGGTAATTAGTGAATTCCAGGTGCTGTTTCCCACAGGAGGTAGGATAGGACTCAGGAGGCAAATATCAAAGGAAATTCGTGTCACCCTGGCACTTTACCTCAGGAACATAAGTTTGTAAACAAGGGGAACAGACTCATAGCACACGCGCACCCTCTAGACACAACCGAGGAACCGAGTGGAGTTTCTCTGGAGCTGCTTTGAGGTGGAGGCTGAATGAGGGAAGTGTGTGGCTATGAGGGTACCCAGAACCTGTGGACCAGAAAACACACCTCTGGTGTGAGTGAGAATTGCTCATCTGCTGTGGAGGGAGCTCCATATGCCTCAGTCCAAATGAGTAACTCGCAAGCCAGATACAGGGAACTTACAGCACCTGTCAGGAGAATGAATCCCATTATCTAATGCCATGCCTATATCGTTAAGCATTAGTTCTAGCCCAACAGAAAGAGGCTAGAGCAAGTGAGCCATGGGGACGGTGAGCTGCTCCTCTGCATGCTATTTTCTAATTCCTAAGGAGCCAGCATCCAGGAATAATGAAGATAATGTGTGTCACAATGTACTGGGTGGGCCCAAAGATATCATCATAAACCCTTAGCTGGTCCCTGGTGACAAAACAGCTCAATGCTGCTCTATGTCTAGAAATAATAGGATTATGGATAAGGAGAAATGACAAAGAACGTTTCACCACACATAAACGATCTAACCATTTCCCTAGGCCAAGTCTGTGGAGTTGGCAGGGTGACCTGAAGGAACTCCCAGTGCTCCCAATTTATAAAGATTGAAAATGATGCCTGAAGGACCAGCATCCCTTTTGATGGCATGTCTCTGCTAATGCTGTTTGCTGAAGGGTCATCAGCACTGGCTGCAATGGCTGTATAGAATCACACACATGATTGTTACTGCTAGCCTCAGCATGGCAGAAGTATTCCAAGAGACCAAATAATTCCAGGGGTTCACCCCTCTGAGGGGTGCTTAAGCACATGGATTATGAGCTGTGAGATCTAAGTTTTAGTGGGCTCAAATTATCCAAGACACTCCTCACCATAAGCCCAGGCCCTGATTGTAACAGGAGGTGGTCTGCTAGCCTCCTGGCAGAATTTCACTTTGGTTTCCTGACTACAAAGGCCAGGGATGGGTGGGACATTGTGATAGAGAGAGCTAAGTGTCAACCACTAGAATTTCTCTCCTTAATGAACAGAAGATGCTCCTGGGACAACTGCTGAGTTTAATATAAACCTAAAAGGTAGAACAATTGATACTGCTGAACTGCTTCCATGTAACCGTGGCTTCTCCCACGTGGCCATTGTGGCTCTTGGGTCACATTTACAGACAGAAGTAGGTGGTGACTCCAAACATCCTGCTCCACATGGAAGCTATTTCCTTCACCAGGGCACTCAGCATCCAGTATGTAGCCTACTTTAGTCTGCAAATTATTTTTCCAGGCAAATCGGAAGCAGTTTGCTTTGCTCTGCCAAGCCCAGTCTACTGTACTATCAGTTTTGTATCATTCTTTCTCTCATACATTGTACTTTCTAAAACCTTGATTTTCTTTGCAGCCTTCAGAACACCACAAATCAGATCTGCCTGGAAACACTTATATTTGTGAAGTCCAGAGAGTGGGAGATGAATTCCAGCCAAAATCAGAATCTTCTTCCTTAGGGATGTTTTGGGAAGGTTGATGATCCAAGTTCCAACACAAGCTGCTGTCACCTGTCTCAAGCATCACAACTAACATCAGCAATAAGGAAGAGCGGAGCTCTTAGGGCACCTTTGAGCATTTGGAAGGCAGCATTAACCACAGCTGGGCGTGGTTTTTAATCTAACCGGGTCCAGGGGCCAGGCCTGTGTTTTATCACCAGCTGGGGGTTACACGATTGAAGGTTGTAAGCCCCTTGCAGTAATCTTCCATGAGTAGAATGGCATGTGAACATCACACCTTGGGTACGATTGAGTGTGTTTGATTAGGGCACATAAGCATATCTTTTCTATTTCTTCACCATCACTGCCTTTCCCCCATCCATTCACCTATTGGCATTATCTATGCCCCGTTGGTCTAGGACACAGAACCTCAAGCCTAGTTTATAGGCATGTCTAACTGTGCGCTGGTGTTGATTACTATTGCAGGTCTGCTCAGGGTCAACCTGGAGATAAGGAAAAAAGACCTGTCAGTGGGTAAAACTTGAGGCAATACATTAAACTGCCCATTTTTCACTGCCGTGGGAGATTTCACAAAGTAGGATGGTGGTTTGGCTAAGTAGTTAGAAAGCTGAAAGAGGTGTAACTTCAAAATTTTGTAAAGAAGAAAAAGAAGAGGAGGAGGAAGAGGGGTTTTGGAGAAAGAAACACAGAAAGAATGGTAGGAGCTGTGTGAGTGGTCAGTGAAGAGGCATCTACTACAGAGGAGGTGGTGGGGACAACGTACCACACTCTGTGACATCACTTGTCTCTTTCTTTGGAACCCCCAGAGTTTCTCGACATGCCTTTCAAGAGTCATAAGAAGTGGTTTATATTCATCAACCTTTCTGGATTTGGAATCACCTAGGAGACACACCTCTGGGCACGTCTATACAGGTATTTGCAGGAAGGTTTAACTTAGGCAGGAAATCCACCCTGAATATAGGCAACATTGTCCCACATGTCAGGACACTTGACAGAATGAGCAGGGAAAGCAAAGTGAATGCCAACATTATTCTCTCTGCTTCCTGATGGCAGAAGCAGTGTGACCATCTGCCTCACATTCCTGACACAATCCTTCCCCCACCTCTCAGCACCCCCCCACCCCCCACTGTGAAGGACTGTATCTGTTTAAAGTGTAAGCCAAGAACAAATCTTTCCTTTAAGTGCCAGTTTCAGTGAGAGATAGCACTGACCAGTGGGTGTGTCTGTAGGGAATTGTCCTAATTAAATGAAATGAGGCGGTCACACCACGGCTACTGTGGGGTCATTCCTAGGCAAGGGGCACTAAACAGGAGTGGAGACAGTGAACTGAGCCCAAGCAGGCCAACGAAAGTGCACACATCCATTTCTCTCTGCTCTTACTGTGGGCGTGATATAACTAGACGTTCGGAGTTCCGGCCTTGACTTTTCTGCAATGATAAACTATAACCTGAAACTGGAAGCCGAAAGCAAGCCTTTCTCCTCCACGTTGATTTTCGTTGGGGTATTTTATCATAGCGACAGAGATAAACCCTACACATCCCAATATCAGGGATGGATGCAGACAAAACATGGTGGTCAGTTCTTCATGAAAACTAGCCTGGGTTCTCTGCCAATACCAGAGGGAGTGTGGAGCCTCTGAGGCCAACACCATCCAGGAGGAACCGTACAGTCACCTGTCAGCATATTAGCTATGCGACATTATTGTACTTCATGCAGGTATTATACTCGCCGTGTTGATGTATAAAGGGCAGAGGCCGATTTCCCTCCCTCCCATGATGCCTCTGACAGAACAACCAGTGAGCTCATCTTTATGGGCACAGCATGGCTTCAGCTCTAAACCTGCACTTTGTAGTAGGGACATCTCTGCCATGTCAGCTGGGGCTACTACAGCAGAGGAGTAGCTTGCTGAAAGCTCAATTTAGGGTCTTTCAGGTGGTGACACCCTGAAAGGAGAAAGGATTCCACCAACAAGATCCGAATGGCTTTTGAATCCATCAGAGCGAAACAATTCCCTCTTCCTGGATGCTTAGGTGCGTACACAGGTCTAGGAACTTAGTCATGGATGTGTGAGTGCATACTCATATTTGTTTGCTTGTTTTGTTTTTGAGACAGGGCCTGACTAAGCAGTTCTGGCTGGCCTGAATCTCACTTTGTAAACCAGACTGGCCTAGAACTCATTGACCTGCCCAATCTAGTATCCCTAGTGTTGGGATTAAAGGCATGCCCAGCTCATTATATCTAGAGATGCTTATAGAATATCTTATGCTACTAGTGAATCTAGTGATTTTCATATTGATAGACATACACATCCATCCTAAATGGAGTTAAATACATATTTCGAATGAGCCTCTGGTTGTAATTTAGAATTCGGCTGCCAACCTACTTCCTACTTCCTTTATTTAAAATGGACCTTTCGCCACATCGGAGAGGCTCAGCCACATCACTCGCCCCTGCAACTCCTCAGCGCACTGTATTACGTGGTGGTAAATTTACTGTGAACCGTCTTGATGCTCTGCTTTCGATCTGCTCCAATGCCTTCTATGATTGCTGACGTCACAGTCATTTTCAAATTATTTTCAAGCCTCCTGTACTCATCAAGAAGTAGAATATTGATGGTTAGATCTGAGCTTCAGGAAAGCCTGTGCCAGTCTCTGTGCCTAGATTCACTCACGTGGCTGAGAATCCTCAAAGGCTCAGTGAGTCCTTAGGGCTTTAGCCCCTCAGTGCTGGGAAGCTCACTGTTAAGGCCGCTGACAGGGCTTCAGGCACTGTCATCTTCACCTGCTCACACAGGCTCTGCCCTCTAGGGAGGTATAGGTAAATACAACTCATCCACCTGCTTTTGTCAATAAGGATTTATGGGGACACGCCTACATCCATTTGAAATTGATTACTGCTGCTTGTATTGAGTATTATCAGACAGACTGTGAGGCAGACTGTGAACTTAAGAAATTTATTGTCTGACCCCCTGGTTGTGGGTCTATATCTATTGACAGTTGGTGACTTTTGGGGGAGAAAGAATCAGTTTTGTTCAGGAATGTGGTGCCCAAGAGGCTTCCCTTGCTCCAGTAGATGGTCCTATGGTTATTCACCCTGACAGAAGTGGTATCCAAACTGGAGTGTATGCATTCCCAGTGAGCTCACACATTATATGCCAAGATGCTAGAAAAAAGCCATCATAAATTATGTTTAACTTGATCTTGTCATTTAAACTCAGTGCTTTTGTTCACATAGATATATGTATTTAATATTAATTACTGCATGACATGTAATTAGTACTATAAAACTTCAGAAATTATTTAACTATATTACTATATAACATATAGTTATAGTTGTTTATAATCTAGTAACTAACTATAATGTATTATGATGACTATGAAATATTGTATAACTATATGGAACTCACTGAAATGTATTAATGCTTGAGATATTAATGGTTACACTAATTACTAATGCTCTTATTACATGCCAGACACTGTTAAAAATAATCCATAGAGACTGGAGAAAGGGTTCAGTGAGTAAGAGAACTTTCTGTTCATGCAGAAGACCTAGGTTCAGTTCCCAGCACCCACATGATAGCCTACAACCAGCTATAAGTACAATTCTTAGGGATCCAGTGCCCTCCTCTGAGTTCTGTGGGTACCAGGCTATGCAGGGTGTTCATACGGTCACGCAGGCACAAGGTGCACATACAGACATGCAGGCAAAACACCCATGCATATAAAATAAATAAACCAAAATTTGTTGCACAGTAATAGCTAGTCTAAAGCCATCACAAGTGTTACAGAAATTGCCTTTATTCTTGTCTTATAGGTGCAGAAACTCAAGCACACAAGTTGTAGAGCTACCACGGTCTGTGGCAAAAATGAGGATCAAACGTGGAGAGTCTTGCTCCTGACTCCACACTGAAAAAAGTTCCCTCAAATTTAGACACCTATGCTTTCCACAAACATGCACACACATGAATGAAGGTCACAGATACAGTTAATGCTGTCACGACATTCACATCCCATTGTCTAGGGGCATGGGGGAAGGGGTGCTCTCCATTGAACCTGACAGAGCCTGCAGATAGATATTAAATCTCAATGGCCACTTAGAGATCTGCACCTGCAGAACCACTTGGCATTGGTGGAATTTGGTCATTGTATTTCATCAAATTTTACCTTGGCAAACTATAGATTTAACTGTATGTGTGAGTGTCTGCTGATTCCGGAGCCAGGTCACGTCAGGAGAGCCTCCACAGCCTTCTTACACAGCATGAGTTTCAGCTGGCATCCCTGTGATGTGGGGCTCACACAACATCAATTCTAGTGCAAGCAAGGAAGAATTCACCCATGGAAACATCCGAGAACTGCCTTCAGATTGCCGAGTGGGTGGTAGAGGAAACATTTCCACGTCTTCATTGTGCCTCTGCATTCTCCCCAGGCTCACATTTTCAAAGCTGATGTTGTGTGGGCAGGAAGATTGGGGTTTGCTTACAAAAGGTACAAAAAGGACGTTAAAAACGAGCCTCTATTCTAAGCTAAACATTGAAATAGCCAGCTGAGGAGTCCTCGCGAGGGGAGTTCTCTGTGGCAATTACACGTTCTGCTTCATGCTTTCTTTTGCATTGCTCATGAGAATCACTTCAATGGAGCCTGCTGGTCATCTAAAAGGAACGTCTGATTGAGAAAGGGAGGGCTTCTCTTCCAGAGAGCTGCCTTACTGTCTTTCTTTCACTCTTGATGTTGCTCTCTCATGAGGACCTGCCTGGCTGGTGGACTGAGTTTGAAACATGTGACCAAAGCAGAATATTCACTTCGGTATTTAATTCCAGCCTAGTCCCTTCCATTTGGAAGGCAAATTGCAATGGAAGGACTCTAAGAACTCTTCCTGCTGCTGTTGTGTTAGTTACTTGGTTTTTGCTGTGGTAGAAACACCATGACAAATCAACTTAGGGGAGGGAAATTTTATTTTGGCTTCTGGTTCAAGAGGAACCACCATTGACTCCGTCAGAGCAGGGAAGCAGGGCAGCAAGTGCATGAGGATGCAGGAACAGGAAGCTGAGTGTTCACATTTACAACAGCAAGCGCAGAGCAGACAGCATCCTGCATGACAGAGAGTCCCCAGGCTGTCCCCAGGGACATACTTCCTCCAACAAGGCCACACTCACTTTCTAACCTTTCCCAAAGAATGTCACTAACTTCAGACCAAGTCTTCAAATATCTGAGTCTATGGGAAACATTCTCATTCAAACCAAAGTATTAACTTGCTGAAATTCCTGGTTTGTGTTTCTAACCAAAGGCAGGCAGACAGTTTTATATATATATATATATCTCACATGTATATTTATATAGTATATTTATGCAAATATGTATATATATGCAGACACACAAATATATACATAGACACATACATATACACCCATGTACACATGTGTGTGGAGGCCAGAGGTCAACATCACGTTTTCCTTAATTGCTCTCCTTATGGATTTTTAAATGTTTTTTATTGAATTTTTTAATTTACATTTCAAATGTTATCCCCTTTCCTGATTTCTTGTCCATAATCCCCCTGTCCTATTCCCCCATCCCTTGCTTCTATGAGGCTGTTCCCCCACCCACCCCTTTGTGCCTCCTGGCCCTAACATTCCCCTGCATTGAGTCATTGAGCCTTGGCAGGACCAAGGGCTTCTCCTCCCATTGGTGCCCCACAAGGCCATCCTCTGCTATGTATGTAGCTGGAGCCATGGGTCTGTCCATGTATATTTTTTGAATGGTGGTTTAGTCCCTGGGAGCTCTGGTTGGTTGGTTTTGTTGCTCTTATGGAGTTTCAGACCCACAGGTTCTCACTGAACGTGGAGCTAACCGACTTGGCTAGACAGGCTGGCAAGTGAGCTCCAGGGATTCGCCTGTCTCTTAGTCCCTACCACTAAGGTTACAGGTACATTGAACATAGTTAATAATACATTTTAATGAGGTTGAAAGTGTAAAGACCTGTGATATTGTCATTACACACAAGGATCAACACACACACACACACACACACACACACATACACACATACACCCCTGTGGTTATTTTGAGCCCTTTGTGGGCTTGTGTCTGTTATAAAAATAATTAATATGAAATCTACCTCTGAACACAATTTTAGCACACATGGTTAACTACAGGCCCTAGGGTGATACAGCAAGTGTCTAAAACTGATCCATGTCCAAAAACTAAATCTTGAATGTCATAAAAGAACTAATTTGAATGTGCTTATGTCATGCCCATCATTGTAGCACTATGGAGTGAGAGACACAACAGATTCCCAGGGCATCACTGTTGGGCATTGGACAGCCACCATACTGCGTATTTTTGCACAGTTCGTATTCCTCAAATAAGCCCATCTCTTAAACACATGCATATAAGTACATATAAACATAAATGTACACATATACTATAGATGATCATATTCACAAAGCACACTGATTGCCAGAAAGGATGATGGCAGATAGTTAGTTCATAAGCCTGTAACAAGGACATCAGCTCATTTGTGATGGTTAGAAGGTTAACTTTACTTTGGTTTCAGTGTTTTTTGTTTTGTTTTGTTTTGCAAGACAGGGTTTCTCTGTGTCTGTTTTCCCCGACTGTCCTGGAACTTCTCTATAAACTAAGCTGGTCTCAAACTCAGAGATAAGCCTCTGCCCCCTGAGTGCTGGGATTAAAGGAATGCACCACCATACGCAGCTAGAAGCCTTGTAAGTTGGTCTGCCTGACTGAGAAAGGTCTGAATCCTACAGTTCAAGCTCTTATTCTCAGCTATGAGCTCAGCACACATCTAACGAAAGCTGCACATCTACAAAACACTGTGATTCAGACTCCCTTTCAGCAACCCATGACTGTCATTTCAATGTCGGACTGTCCACTAAGAAGAACATGGCTGAGGTTTACTTGTGGCCACTGGAAGGTAAATGACTTGTGGCTTGCTTGCTTTTGTGGTCCTTCAAGCTGAACTGTTTTCTCAATCATCCACCACTTTAAGGGCTCTCATAAGGAGCTCTCCATGGCAGGCAACTGACTTTTATTCAGAGTCCCAGAGCTGATCTGCGAGCTGTTCTATAGAATGTCAGCTTTAACCACACGATGCCTCCGCCTGCACCCACAATTGCAAACTACCTATGTGATTTGGATCTTGAATATTTCAGGGGACATTGACATCACACATTAAATGCTTGGGAGTATCTAGAACCCTGGGAACTTGGGGCCTAAAGGAGGAGGTGTCACCGGGGCATGCCCTCAAGTTGTGGTCTTTCCTCTTCTCTGGTGTCTTTTGCTTTCTAGTCATGGTGGACAGTTTGGCTCTGCCAAACAAACACTGATGAAACCTCCAAAACTGACTGATAGAGAATCTTCTCTCTACAAAGTTAATGATCTCTAGTATTTTCTTATAGTGCCTGAGATTTGACCAACACAATATTAACTATTCATACCCAGTGGGTAGATTAATACTATGATAAATATAGGTGAAAGATAAACATGATATTTGGATTTTTTGAAACCTTGGAGCACTTCAACATTTCTGACTTCTTGAAAAATGTTATCTCTTATTATATAACATTTTAAAGATTTTTCTTCTAGTGAAGTAATTCAGCTAGTATCCACAGTGTTTTGAAGGTTGGGTAGTAGCAGAAAGCAGAAAGGCCATTGTTGAGGATGCTTGAGAATGTGGTCCAGCAACTGAATCTATAGAGGAACAGTTTGAAAGCTGCAGGACTGTGATAAGGGGATCTCCCTCCTCTCCTCCTCCTCCTCCTCCTCCTCCTCCTCCTCCTCCTCCTCCTCCTCCTCCTCCTTCTTCTTCTCCTTCTTCTTCTCCTTCTTCTTCTCCTTCTTCTTCTCCTCCCCATTTGGCCTTTCCCCAAGGAGTTCCCTGAAGACATTGCTAAACATTCCCCATCCAAGAGTATCTGAAGCTCACAGCTCTGTGGCTTACACTCACTGTCCCTCTAGACACCATCCAAGCCTGTCTCCATGTTCAAATAGGCATGGAATCCTTGCAAAACTCCTCTCACGCTAGACATCATTACTTCGGTATTTCAGCATCTTCAAGGCCAATAATAATTTGTGTCCAATATTGACCACACTCTATCTTGTCACAATAACAAAGCTGTTACAAACTAAACTTACATGAACAATTAAAAATGAGATGAAGAGGCTGGAGAGCGGCTCAGTGATCAAGAGTGCCTACTGCTCTTGCAGAGGACCAGTGTTTGGTTACAAGACCCGACTAGTGCCAGCACACAACTGCCTCAAACTCTAGCTCCAAGGCTTCCGATGCCGTCTGCTGGCCTTAGTGGGCAGTTTCACACATACACTCGCATTTTTAAAAATAATTATTGAAAATATTTACTTTTACATAAGGAATTAAATCTTTGCTGAATATTTGATTCTACAGGAAATACCACCTTCAACATTTCTCAGAGTTGTTTGATGTTTTGATTTTATTATTGCCAATGCTCTGAATGCTACTTCGTATATGTATAGAAGTAAAAAATGGCTGAAATATGTTTAGGAATATTTCAGAAGCTATTGGAAAACCTAGCCATATCACATATCATCCAACAACTTCTATAAAATTCTAAGTCAACAACTCTAATAGCAACTTTTAAACTCAAACATTCTTGAACAATCCAAGCCAAAGTCACATGCTGAGGGATGGTGGGGAGTAGTCTTGTTTTGCCATAACTGGCCTACTGCTGAGAATGCATAATGGTGAGGTGCCCACCCTACTTGAGATGGCTAGGTCACCCCACCATGGCTCAGGGAACATCGACTAAGAAGGGGTTGATTATATGAGAGCTTGAGAATGGGGAAATATGCAGTAAAAAAGATGTTGTCTAGATACAACACAGCCTATGTAATCATGAACTCACTGCCTCTGTGGTCATCTGCACAAGATCTCCACAAGACTGGGTCCCTCAGCATTTCTCCATGAGTAGGGGGAGGTCATGAGATCATCCCTCTATGAGGGGCTACATGTCATGTTCTATAGTTTCTCTTGCTTAGGAAATGGGCCCCAACCACACATAGGCAGGAAACTCTAATTAAACTCAATGGCTGCACATAAAAAGAGGTTGTAAAAGTAGAAGAGGCATTTGTTGAGAAGAAGGACTCCAGAGGAAGAGGTAAGGGGCTGAGAAATGGGATAGAATGATGTAAATAACTGAAATTCATTATATAAATGTATGAGAGTTTTAAATAATAAAATTATCAGAGTTTGTTTTCTGTAACTAAACCATTATGTTTCTAATATGGAAGAAATTTTTCTCTGTGCAGTAAAATATTGCAATTTATCACACACAATAGTCTTAGACTAGGGGCTGGGGACTTAGCTCAGTGGTAGAGCGCTTACCTAGGAAGCGCAAGGCCCTGGGTTCGGTCCCCAGCTCCGAAAAAAAAAGAACCAAAAAAAAAAAAATAGTCTTAGACTAGAGCAAGGGTCTCTAGGCAAGTGCAGGCTAGCATTACCCAGTAGGACCACATGCAATGTGCAGTGTGTGCATGCTGGGACTTCAGAAACAAGGTTGCAGTGGTGCTGCACAGGCCGGCACAGATGTGTGCTGCCAGGAACATCGCTGGCTCAGGACATTGTTTCAAATTAAGTCTTGCTTATTGCACTGACCAAAGATATTTACTGTAGTCACCTGTCTCTCCAAGCTCCATACTCAGCTATAACCACACATAAGGCTGTGAAATGTAGTTTAATGAGAGTCATCTAACACTACACTAATACTCTGTTCACACTTCACTGTCCCTTTGGAACAGACAGACCTCCTTACCACCCTCCTGCTCACTCACTGGGATCAGGACACATTGACCTTCCCACCACCCCTCTGACTGACAAATGGCTCTTTGTTCAATTTAAGAATTATAATTTTTCGAGAATTTAATACATGAGTACCATATTTATATGATTTTGTCCCCCTTTTGTACCACAATTCCTACCAGTCTCCCTAATTCTCTGTCAAAATCATCTTCTCTTCTTTATCATTGGTGTGTGTGTGTGTGTGTGTGTGTGTGTGTGTGTGTGTGTGTGTGTGATTTCTTAGAGTGTTCATGTGCCTCTGTCTTCAAAGCTCTTCCCAGGATAGCCTCTCTACCCCTTCTCTTCCTTTATTCAATTTGTTCTTGCTGAAGAACCATCTCATTAAACAGCCTTTCCCCAAGTGGCACAGTTAATTTCAAACCAAGTGCACCCTTGCACTGTCTCATACTTTGTTTTTTCTCAGGACTGTCTGCACCAGCAAATCTTTCATGCACATGTCTATCATCTGTCGCCACAAGGCAGAGCGTCTTCCAGGCAGGCTGGCATTTTAGCACCCTGGACAGCACCTGGCAACTGGGAATTGGCTTGCGTGAATGAACTTTGTAACTCCTTAACTTATTCTTTTTTTTTTTTATTAACTTGAGTATTTCTTATATACATTTCGAGTGTTATTCCCTTTCCCGGTATCCGGGCAAACATCCCCCTCCCCCCTCCCCTTCCTTATGGGTGTTCCCCTCCCAACCCTCCCCCCATTGCCGCCCTCCCCCCAACAGTCTAGTTCACTGGGGGTTCAGTCTTAGCAGGGCCCAGGCCTTCCCCTTCCACTGGTGCTCTTACTAGGATATGCATTGCTACCTATGAGGTCAGAGTCCAGGGTCAGTCCATGTATAGTCTTTGGGTAGTGGCTTAGTCCCTGGAAGCTCTGGTTGCTTGGCATTGTTGTACATATGGGGTCTCGAGCCCCTTCAAGCTCTTCCAGTTCTTTCTCTGATTCCTTCAACGGGGGTCCTATTCTCAGTTCAGTGGTTTGCTGCTGGCATTCGCCTCTGTATTTGCTGTATTCTGGCTGTGTCTCTCAGGAGCGATCTACATCCAGCTCCTGTCAGTCTGCACTTCTTTGCTTCATCCATCTTGTCTAATTGGGTGGCTATATATGTATGGGCCACATGTGGGGCAGACTCTGAATGGGTGTTCCTTCAGTCTCTGTTTTAATCTTTGCCTCTCTCTTCCCTGCCAAGGGTATTCTTGTTCCCCTTTTAAAGAAGGAGTGAAGCATTCACATTTTGATCATCCGTCTTGAGTTTCATTTGTTCTAGGCATCTAGGGTAATTCAAGCATTTGGGCTAATAGCCACTTATCAATGAGTGCATACCATGTATGTCTTTCTGTGATTGGGTTAGCTCACTCAGGATGATGTTTTCCAGTTCCAACCATTTGCCTACGAATTTCATAAAGTCGTTGTTTTTGATAGCTGAGTAATATTCCATTGTGTAGATGTACCACATTTTCTGTATCCATTCCTCTGTTGAAGGGCATCTGGGTTCTTTCCAGCTTCTGGCTATTATAAATAAGGCTGCGATGAACATAGTGGAGCACGTGTCTTTTTTATATGTTGGGGCATCTTTTGGGTATATGCCCAAGAGAGGTATAGCTGGATCCTCAGGCAGTTCAATGTCCAATTTTCTGAGGAACCTCCAGACTGATTTCCAGAATGGTTGTACCAGTTTGCAATCCCACCAACAATGGAGGAGTGTTCCTCTTCCTCCACATCCTCGCCAGCATCTGTTGTCCCCTGAGTTTTTGATCTTAGCCATTCTCACTGTTGTGAGGTGAAATCTCAGGGTTGTTTTGATTGGCATTCCCCTTATGACTAAAGATGTTGAACATTTCTTTAGGTGTTTCTCAGCCATTCGGCATTCCTCAGCTGTGAATTCTTTGTTTAGCTCTGAACCCCATTTTTTAATAGGGTTATTTGTTTCCCTGCGGTCTAACTTCTTGAGTTCTTTGTATATTTTGGATATAAGGCCTCTATCTGTTGTAGGATTGGTAAAGATCTTTTCCCAATCTGTTGGTTGCCGTTTTGTCCTAACCACAGTGTCCTTTGCCTTACAGAAGCTTTGCAGTTTTATGAGATCCCATTTGTCGATTCTTGATCTTAGAGCGTAAGCCATTGGTGTTTTGTTTAGGAAATTTTTTCCAATGCCCATGTGTTCCAGATGCTTCCCTAGTTTTTCTTCTATTAGTTTGAGTGTGTCTGGTTTCATGTGGAGGTCCTTGATCCACTTGGACTTAAGCTTTGTACAGGGTGATAAGCATGGATCGATCTGCATTCTTCTACATGTTGACCTCCAGTTGAACCAGCACCATTTGCTGAAAATGCTATCTTTTTTCCATTTGATGGTTTTGGCTCCTTTGTCAAAAATCAAGTGACCATAGGTGTGTGGGTTCATTTCTGGGTCTTCAATTCTATTCCATTGGTCTATCTGTCTGTCTCTGTACCAATACCATGCAGTTTTTATCACTATTGCTCTGTAATACTGCTTGAGTTCAGGAATAGTGATTCCCCCTGAAGTCCTTTTATTGTTGAGGATAGCTTTAGCTATCCTGGGTTTTTTGTTATTCCAGATGAATTTGCAAATTGTTCTGTCTAACTCTTTGAAGAATTGGATTGGTATTTTGATGGGGATTGCATTGAATCTGTAGATTGCTTTTGGTAAAACGGCCATTTTTACTATATTAATCCTGCCAATCCATGAGCATGGGAGATCTTTCCATCTTCTGAGGTCTTCTTCAATTTCCTTCTTCAGAGTCTTGAAGTTCTTATTGTACAGATCTTTTACTTGCTTGGTTGAAGTCACACCGAGGTACTTTATATTATTTGGGTCTATTATGAAGGGTGTCGTTTCCCTAATTTCTTTCTTGGCTTGTTTCTCTTTTGTGTAGAGGAAGGCTACTGATTTATTTGAGTTAATTTTATACCCAGCCACTTTGCTGAAGTTGTTTATCAGCTTTAGTAGTTCTCTGGTGGAACTTTTGGGATCACTTAAATATACTATCATATCATCTGCAAACAGTGATATTTTGACTTCTTCTTTCCGATCTGTATCCCCTTGACCTCCTTTTGTTGTCTGATTGCTCTGGCTAGAACTTCAAGAACTATATTGAATAAGTAGGGAGAGAGTGGGCAGCCTTGTCTAGTCCCTGATTTTAGTGGGATTGCTTTGAGTTTCTCTCCATTTAGTTTAATGTTAGCAACTGGTTTGCTGTATATGGCTTTTACTATGTTTAGGTATGGGCCTTGAATTCCTATTCTTTCCAGGACTTTTATCATGAAGGGGTTCCTTAACTTATTCTAAAGGAACCCAGACTAAATGAAGGACAAAGAATGCCATGGAGATGAGTGTGCAGGACTAGAAACTATATTCTTAATACAAAAGCTGTAGCCTGAGAAAACATCTTCCCCAGGGAGCTTATGAAGTATGTATCAAATGCCACCCTAAGAACACCTCTATCAACACCACCCAATTTCATTAGGATAAAGTGTCTTTGCATAATCTTTTAAAACTATACTGATCTCTTCATATCCTTTCAAAGTGCAAAGCACTAAATAGATACTTTGAAAAGCAATGAATGAAACAATACTTGCTTACTGAGCCACATAACGTTTATTCCCACGGAGCTAGAATTTTGAGACTCAGTGAACTCAGCTGGAGAAGAATGAATGCATTAGTGGGAACATAGTTATGCTGAATGAATGTTTGCTGTTTATCTGACATTGAGATTATCTAGGTGTACTGCACATGGTTAGGAACACTAAAGACTCAGGTAGCACCATGGGACGCGAAGGGCAAAGCAGTGGCATCTGTGTTTTCAGCCCCACCTTCCACGTTCCCACTTGCCATACTCACTGTGGAGAGGCCCTTTGAATCTCTCTATTCTTCTGAGGTAAGGAGTCCACAGAGAATTGTCATCTCAGGGCTAGCTTATACACATGCACAGTGAGCAGAAAAAAATCAAAACAGGCAAAGACAGTGCTGGGCTGGTGGTCCACTGGGGGAGGGGATTTTAATGAAGTTATTCTAACCCAAGGGATATGTGTTCAGTACAAGTCCTTCCTGAAGGAGGCAGGGTGCGTAGACCCTTCCATCATGTCACAGGGCCTTCCTCTCTGCCAGCCAGAGCAGGTGGAGCATAACTTTGCGTTTCTTTCTGTGTCATTGTTTTTAAAAACATCCTGGTCTCATGATCCTGCACAGCCTTAAAGGCCTCTGAAGAGATATTTAAATATCAATTGTTATTACCTTATTAGAATTACAGTAAGTGGCAGAAACATTTGTTCATTACTTCATTTGAAATGCCACCCCAGGAAGGTATCATTTAGAAGATAATTGAGTAGCCATTTCTTGGGAACAGATCACTACCTTTTTCCAAAACAGTGAGAGGACCGGTATCATTTTCCAGTTTTTCAAATACTTTTAGCAGCTGGCTAAAGAGAGACAGCCTGGTTTTCACATCTGCTCAAGGTCTTTCGACACGTTGTTTTGACTAAGGAACATGAAGGAAACAGGACCTCACAGAGCTACACAATCATTGAGGGTGGGCAACGTGGGTAATTTCTCAAGAAAAGCAAGTATTCTCTGATTTGATGGGAGCAAGAGACAAGTGATAATTTGCTAAAATCAGTTGCAATGTGGAAATGGAAGTCACATTTAATTTAATGAGTTTAACTGTAAAATCACAAAAGAGTTAGAGTGAAAAATAAGATATCACAGTATTAGGAGAGAAAGCTGGATTGGTTAGTGGTCTGTTGTTTGCTAAACTTGACATAAAATATCATTGCCTGGATGAAGAGAGACCTTCACTTAAGGAATTGATTGCCCCCATCAGACTGGCCTGTAAGCAAGTCTCGGGGGGGGGGGCATTTTTTTCAATTAATGATTTATGTGGAAGGGCCCAGCTCACTATGGGTGGCTCCATCCCTGGGAAGGTGGTTGTAGGTACTATAAAAAGTACCTCTGAGCAAGCCATAAGCAGCACTTCTCCATGGCTACTGCATCAGCTCCTGATTTCTTGAGTTCCTGCCTTGGTTTCCCTTGATAAGGGACTGTAATCTGTAAGATAAAATAAACACCTTCTACCTGAGCTGTTTTGGGGCAGTGTTTTACAACAGCAACAGAAAAGCAAGCCAGGGCAAGAGTGACAGTATTGTCATTGGCCTCCATCTATCCAGGGTCTGGAAGATACATGGTCCTATGCTAAATACTGTCAGCTTTGAAAAGCTGTGAAGAGAAAAGACAGAAGAAAGGTAGCAAGACAGCGAGTTTCCCTTTCAAGCACAATAAAAAGAAAGCCTCTTCAAGGGTTCAAGTCTATGTTCAGCCACATGCACAATTGCTCTGCCTCTCTATAGAACCTCCCTCTGTTTCTCAGAACATCCCCAATGTCATCATAGCCTGTGCCGATGCTGTTGGCTTTAGAACATTCCTCACACATACTTAAGTTGGCTAGCATACATCTGCACAGATATAAACCCGATTATGAAAATGCTCAGACAAATCAGGGTATAGCCCTTTGGTGCTACAGCTCACAAACTTCCCCCACGAATGCATCCCAGGAATATCTGTGGTGGCTAAAGTTAGATCTACCTATCTGCCCATCTATCTGTCTGTCTATCCATTCATTCATCTACCTCAAAAGATTATTTCATCTTATTACTTTCTTTGATTTTTAACTTCTTTCCAAATGTTCTCATAAAACTTGCCATAGCATGATTTAATTATGATTGTCAGATGAAGCTCCATGTGGTGGAAACTTTCTCACTCTGTGGGCCCCGCCCCTACTGTCATAGCTCCACCCACTACAATACACACAAAAACACAGCACACAGATGCATGATGGATAGATTTGTTTTAATAATGTTCTAAAATTTTATATCAAAAGAGGAGCCATTAGGAACATTTTGTTTCGCTTTTCAAAACTCATCTCTCCTTTTATGGTGTCTAAAAAGGATTAATTAAAAAACAAAATAATATTCCCTCCAACATGTAGTGATATCAAGAAGAGCTCTTTTTTTTCCTTTATACTTTCTTAAAGAAAAACAAGAAAAAAAATATTCTGGGTCTTTAGATGTAACTGAATGGCTTAAATTAATTCTCTTGTTTTAATGAGACAGAAATTAATTTCTTTCATATGACTCAGAACTGTCACAGACTTAGAATGTGTTCTTGTCCTCAAAGATAATTTGTTAAAAAGAAAATCCTCACCAAGGTGGGTGTGCTTTATAAGGTGCTGGGAGTAGCGGGGCAGGGGGGAGAACTGATTCTCCCTTCCTAGCCCTCTCCCTTCTCTTCTCTTCTCTTCTCTTCTCTTCTCTTCTCTTCTCTTCTCTTCTCCTCTCCTCTCCTCTCCTCTCCTCCCCTCCCCTCCCCTTCCCTCCCCCTCTTCTCTCTCTCTCTCTCTCTCTCTCTCTCTCTCTCTCTCTCTCTCTCTCTCTCCTCCCACCTTCACGTATAGGAAGCCCTCAGTCATTTTGCCTGGCTTCATGCTCTGTCTTAGTGCTTGATCTTCATGAGGGCACAGACAAATGGAAGCTCAGCAACCACCAACACTGACAGCCACATCTCCTCTGGCTTCCTCAGCTTCTACAACGAAGATCTTTTCCCCAGTCCTAGCTTGCACCTTCATCTCTCAGGAAGCATGGCTGAATAAAAGGACAGTAATGCCCTCATGAACCTGGTGTGATCTGTAACTGTGTCACATATTCTGTATCTCTCAAACCCTCACACATTCCTGTTTGCTGCCCCAGACAGAATTTTCATTACTAAGAGCCAAGTTCAAAGGTTCAGGAAAGATACCAAGTGTGGATACATCTCAGGGTCTGAAACTCCTGCAGGTTCTGACTCCAGGCTGCTTCTGAGCTGCTATTGCTGAGGCAACTCTGAGTTTTGCAAGAGTAAATTGAATGGGTTGGTCAACAACTGGAATATGAGCAGGCAGGAGGCGGGTTGAAGCTCCACATTGGGCCCAATGACAGCCCAACACCTTCAGCCTGAGTTTCAGATCTGTAACCTTCCAGGTCTGAAACATGGTACCCTTCTCATTAACTCACTCAAGCCTCACTGTGGTGATGTGAGCTCGCCCAACACCTGCTCTATCTGCCTTGCATAGGTGCATTCCAGCCATCTTAGAAGTCAACCTGCCAGTCCCAAGGGAGTTTCAGATCTCCCTGCCCAGATGACAGCTTGATCACTGCTTTATGGAAGAACTAAGCATGGAATCAAGAGAATCACAACAATGGTATCCACTGATATTTTTAAGCCTCTGAGTTCCGGGGTCATTCATAAGTCAGCAAAGGCAAACTATGGAAATAAAGCAAAGAAAATTCACACTAACAGGTTTAAACTTGCAGACTTGAAGGGGAAAGTCAGGTGTATAAAGGTTTCGATGAAGTTTATTACAAACAAACCAATGTAAGACTGCCAAGGCCAAACCACTCCAAACATAAGCACATCCTGGCCTTGGACAATGGCCCTCTCACAGGAGGGTAAAAGCATAGGCTTAAAGTCATAAGACTCACCTGAGTCGCTGGATTTTATAAAACAGCGTTCCGAACTCAGGGAAGCCTTGTGGCTTAACACAAACTGCCCTTTAACCATTTCGAACCTACAGAAAAGGTTTGGAGAGTGCACACATTTCCTGAACCCCTGGCAGTATTGCCATTGTTGCTATTATCCACCACCATGGTACAACTGTCAAGGCCAGGAACCAAGATTGTGTATGTACGTGTTTAGGAGAACCCAATGACTCCAAGCCTCACCTTGGGATTACTTCAGGTGTTACTAGTTTTTCTGCTGATGGATTTTTTCTGGTTCAGGATCTAATCCAGGTCTCCTGTTGACCGTGAACTGTGTGTCATCATAGTCTCCTCCATCTAAAATGTCCTGTCTTCACCTACTTTTCTTTTCTGTCTTTCACAATTGGGAAAAACAATGGCCAAGTAGTTTGTAGCATATTCTTCAATATGGCTCCGTGAGACTCAGATTTAGGTTGTAGATTTGGGAAAAAAAAATGTCTCAAAGATAGGGTGTCAGTGTCATCATGTGACTAGCCTGTGCCTTGTCTTAGGGTGATCACAACACTGTCTCTTTGCTGAGTAAGTAGCTGAAAGGGTCACTGGTTTAGAGATCTTTTGTCATGGTTTCTTCCTTTGTAATTAGTGTGTGTGTGTGAGTGTGTGTGTGTGTGTGTGTGTACACATGTGTGCACATACAGATACATGTTAGTGTGTGTGCAAGTAGGTATGCATACACATTTTATGCTTGTATGTCGAGCCAGAAGTCAACCTCAAGTGTCCTTTTTGAGGAGCTGTGAAATCTTGATTTTTAGGGTCTCTTACTGGATCTAGAACTAGCTAAGCAGGTAAAGTGACCAGCTAGTGGACCCCAGAGATCCTGCCTCCTTTCTGAGAAAAATGAAGAGTTCATTCCTTTATTCAGTCCTTCATTTTTCTCAGAAAGAATTATAGGGTTGTGATTATAAATTGGCACCAAACCACCTGGAACCCAAACTCGATTCTCATGCTGCAGAGCAAGCACTTGAGACTGAGAGGTTTCCCCATCCCTCAGTAAACACTTCCTTAGTCCATCCTATAGCTATGCCAGTGTTCTTTCACCCTAAGCTTCTCCTCACACATTTTCACATGCACACAAGGAGGAGGTCTGCAGCGCCAAGCAGCCCAGGTCTCTAATGGTTACTTTTCTGTCCCTGTCACTCTTTATTTGCTAATTGTAACTCTTCTCCAAGGAAAAATTCCTCCTCCTTCTCAGTTCATTCCTTTATTCAGTCCTTCATTTTTCTCAGAAAGGATTATGTATGATCCTTTGATTATGTCCAAAGACTCACAGCATACACTAACTTTCTCACATTGTCCTGGTTTGGTCATGGAGTGGAGAGGGGGAGGGTCTCCTTGCAGCAGTGCCCATCAATTTTTACAAACATCTTTCTATCCAGACTTCTTTTGCCCACTGTCTTACTCCTAACTTTGTTAGATATTCAGACTTACATTGTCATTTTTAGGTAGACACTTGCATATTGATGTACCAATATGTACTTGCATATTGAATACGAATGCTTAGGTTTACAGAGCTACATTTCAGGAATTCTACTGATTTTAGGTTTATGCATGTGAGTGATAAGGTTGTAAAGATGCCTTTCATGGCTTCATGTCCTAATTTGGAAAATGGAAAAAAGTGTATTGCATTCTATTAACTTATTGCGCATGTACTTGTGGAAGTATGCATGCCGTGCTGAGCATGTAAAGCTCAGAGGACAACCTGCAGGGATATGTATGAACCTTTACACAGTGTGCCATTTTTTCAGGCCTCCCTCTCATTTGGAGACCTTATAATTCTAATTATGTATTTTTATTTATGTATATTTATGAATCTGCATGAATATAGTCATGTTTGTGCAGATGCTTGTACAGGTTAGAAGAAGACCATTGGGTCTCCTGGAGCTGGAGTTACAGGAAGTTGTGTGCTGCCTGCCATATGTATTCGAAATCAAACTCTGGTCCTCTAGAAGAGCAGCAAGTGCTCTTAACCTTTGAGCCATCTCTCCAGCCCTTGTGGTGTATTTTGAAATGGAATATTTTGTTTCAATTTGGGCATAGGGAAGGATGGAAAATTCCAGTAATTCACCTTACTATCAGTATCACAGTAGACTCAGACTGAACAGCATCAGTGTGTCAGAAACACAAGCTGGAGAGAAGCAGCAGGCATACATGGTACTAAAGTCATATGGAGCATGGGGCACTGAATTCTGCAGAATGGAAAGTCACTGGAGCGTCTCAGAGGAAGTAATGAAAACTTTCTTCCAAGCAGACAGCTCAGAAAATGAGAGTCGATTTACAGTATCAATCTGGCTTCTTTCAAAAGCAAGAGACACGTGTCACCCCTTCCAATCAGTTCTCTTAGGGAAAATATCTTGATGGATTGAGCAATTTCATTTTAAGTATGCAGAAAACCATATCTGCTCATATATTTTTCAGGATGTTTTCCTTCCTGCATTAAGGAAGTGAAAGCATCGGGCAGAGAGTGGCTGATAGGTCTATGATTACTTCATTCTCAGAAACAATAAAAAAATGTTTAAATCCTATAACATAAATATTATTTGTAGCTATGCTGTGTTTTCCAAATATTGTAACCCCTAGTTCTTAAAGCATTCAATAGTTATTAGCAGCTTGGTGCTTCTGTAGTGTCAACTCAGCCAAATCAAAACAAAAATGGAAATAACGTGTGAGTTTCAGAGCTTGTCCGTCTGTGGACCGTGATGCTCAAAGTTCAGAAGCTGTCTTGGTGTCAAGTGTTTCCCCTTGGTCTCTAGTTAATCTTAAATGGATCACCTGATCCTTGCCAGAATGTTCAGGCAACTGCTTCCACTTCAGATCTGACAGAAAGACACATAGCAAATTCCTCTTCTCTGTTTTAAGATTTACTTTGCTCACATTTATGTATCTGTGTGTGGTTGTGAGCATGTATGTGCGATGTCTGCTGAGGCCAGCAGAGGGCACTGGAGCACCTGGAGCTGCAGCTGCAGAAGGTTGTGAGCCACCTGACATGGGTGCTGGGAACTGAGCTCAGGTCCTCTGCCTGAACAGTATGTGCTTTTGCTCACTGAGTTGTCTCCCATACCCTGCCCACCTTATTTTTTGAGATGGGGCCTCTCCCTGTACCTGGCTGGAGCTCACACTTGGGCCAGGATGCCCCACCAGCACATCCTTTATTTCTACTTTCCCAGTGCTGGGATGACAAGTGTACTTTGACATGAGTGCTGGGGATTTGAACTCTGCGCCTTCAACTTGATTGGTATGTACTTATTGGTTATTGACTGATCCAACAATCCAGCTCAAGAAAAGATCACTCACAATTAAATAATAACACTGAAAGTATCCTGGGTTTATCTGTGAAGCTTAAAGTGCAAACTCTAGCAATGGCAATGCTCACATAGCAGAACAGCTTCCTTGGGAAACATAGGGTTACAGCAGCAGCATCACCTGTTCCTGTCTTCTGTGTATATTAACAAAGATAGCCAAGGAGAGGGGCTTGCACTCAGCTCAAGAACAGAGCCTGAGAGTGTAGGTCCAGGCTCTGATTCTGGTTCTAACCTATCATTTTAAGCGAGTTCCCTTATGAGAATGCTATGTGAGAGATGGAGGAGTACTTGGATCTGCCCACCAGGTCAGAACCTACTGAGTAGCAACAGAGTCTCTCCACAGCATGCTGGTTTCAAGGGCAGCCATTTGCTTTCTGCCGAGGTAGACAGAGCTTCTCTAATTCTAACCTTATGAATTAATACTAATTAGCATCACATACTACACATTAACTCTCTCTATCTATCCGTGTGTGTGTGTGTGTGTGTGTGTGTGTGTTACAGAATGGCTACAAAGGGTTAAAGAGACTAGAGCAGACTTCAAGGGGCTTCTGACTGCCAGGTAGGACAGGAAATGGAGTCTGTTGATAAGATAGGGGACAGAAACCAGCTGCTGGTAGAATAAAAGGTACCAGGAGCAGGTGATGTCATGGGGCTAAGAAGACACTATAGAGTTCAGTCCAACTGCAGATGTTGGAGGGGAGGGGAGACTCGGTCCAGATGTAGGAATGTGTGAGTGGATGGTCATAGATCCAGATGGACAAACAAGGGGGCACCAGTGGCTACTGACATCCTGCTTCCCATGTTCACAGTAGTCAACTCCGAGGATTTTAGCCCACACCTTGCCTCCTGATTCCTGGGGAATACAATGTAAGAGCACACTCACCCCTAAGGAAGTCCTTGTCACCTGTATCTCCTGTTTCATTCACTACTGCATCTGCTGCTACCTGACTCACCAGCATCTTGCTTGGGGCTCCTAATCGGTTTCATGGCTCTTATCCCACTCCCTTCAGTCTGTTCTCAAACTGTTTCCATTGCAATCCTGTTAAGATTTCTGTCACCTCCTGTCCCCACCACTCTCAAAGTAAGAGTCTTTCAATATGACAGAATGAACAGAGCCTCCATGCCTCTTCAAGCCAGACTCTCATCATCTCAGTCAACTATCTCCTCGTGTAATGAGCAAGTTCTTAGGCCTAGTTTTTCTGATATGATTTTAAAACACACACATGCTCCTGTAGTCTCAATTCACACAAATAAATTTATGTGCAGCACCCGCTTCGCTCCCAGGAATGAGCCACTTAACAGTCTCGGCTGCATGGGTAGTGTTGGAGACGCGCTGCTGTCTTCGCGTCCGCCATCTACAACACACTAACACTCTCTACCGTCTGAGTCCTTGCCGCTGCTTGTTCTTCTGCACACCCATTCCAACCTTCCAGTGGTTTCAGATCACAACAGGTCCTCTAGGCACATTGGTCAAAGTGAAACCATCTGCCCTGAATGTCCTATCAGCTCTCCCCATTTCACTCCTGTCTGCAGCACACAACTCTGCCTCCAGTGCCTCACTTTCCCCTTGCCAATGTGTATACTGACAACTCTCTCCCGTACACACTTGGTGTGAAAGGCCAGGAATCTGTTCTGTGAAGGAACTCGTGATCATACAGCATGAGCTCTTAGTGGACAAACTACTTAGAATTCAGTTACATAAAAGGAAGCATGCTCCCCTCCACTTTTAGAGCCCTCATTTACCCCAAAGCTAGGCAGCCTACCCTGTCAGGGGTTTATGCTCCACACTGCTCGCTGCCTTTATGCTCTCATCTGTTACCCACTCTACTTCCCACTATGCTTCAATTTGCCACTTCTCTTTATCATGGCATGTATTTCCCAGGCTACCAGGGACTCCTTGACTGTTAAATCCTATGGGCATTCAGTGGGCTTTAATGGACTGAAAGGCTCTGCAACATTTGCTAGCAAAGAGCTAACCCTCTGAAATTGTCTCTCTGGAACTCACGGATAGCTGCCTGTCCTAGCCCATTCCATTGCCCTTCACTTCTTTGTAGAATCCCACCTCACTCTGCACCAAATCAGGCCACACCAATGGCGGTTCCTGCAGGAACTACAGAGTCCTGCCTTTCTCGAGATGAGTAGGTGAGGCTCTTCTAGGAAGAATCCTACTCCAGAGGAAAAAGCCCAAAAGGAGAGAACTTCTCTTTGTTTTTTATGAATTGCCATTGAAGGTGAGGACATGCTCATTGTACAGTGAGTGCAATAACTACCCTAAAATTAATTAACTACTTTAAAATTAATGTGGTATAATTCATTAGTTCTCAAGTGCCTGCAATCTGGGCTGGGTTCAGATCAGAGATTTTCTGTCCCATGTGCAATTGTCTGGGGCTGAGACACCTGAGATGATTTCTCTGATCACATTTACCGGGCCTCAATTGTATAGCTAGGGCCTGGACCAAGTTCCCATGCAGCTTCTCCACATAGCTATCTATGGCTTTATAGAGCACCAAGACCTTAAGGTAGTCAGACTTCTTTTCTGGTGGCCCCTTTCCAAAATGGAGGAAGCAGAAGTGGGCAGTCCTTTTAAAACGTGGGTCAGAAATGGCACTGAACCAATTTTGCCTATATTTTCCTAAGCAAAGCAAATTTGAAGGGAACCTTGATATCAAGGGGAAGAGAAGTGAACTATGGCTATCTATGTGAAAATGATGGATGTCTCTATAGTGGGAAGAGACAGCCATTTTTGAAAACCATGTGCCAAAAACAGAGAAATAGATCCAAAGCTCTCAATCCCTAACCTTATTCTGTAATTCATTGAGTAATTTGGTTTATATCTACCTCTGAAATTCTTACACAAAATAACATAAACTCTGTAGCTCATGATACTTCATAAGAATGCTTCCATTCCAATCTCTCATATCCTAGAGTCTTCATTATAACTTCACACAGAAGCTCTCAGAACGTCTTCCCAGTGACTCCATCCTACCACATATTATCTAAGCTTGGCTCTTCTCCATGACCCCCTGAACCATCCATCTGTCGTACCTTCAAACTGGTACCACATGAGTAACTTGCAGCACTGCAATTTCTGCTGCCAGTGTGACTGAGTATCTCTCAATCTACTAAACATAGCCAAAGACAAGATGTACAGATAGAAATATATTACACCAGCACATGCTATAATAGATTTCATAAACATACATCAAAATACTGTTTTATAAAGAGTGAGTGTAATTAAGAATTAAATAGTGTTTTTATACAGATTACCATCTTAAAGGGAGAATTGTACAACACAATTGAACAGTAACTCTAGCCCTGGAGTTAGATGTGAGTTAGGGACAATCTACTTAAATGACTACAAGTTATGCAGTTTCTTTCCACTTGTTTTCTTATGTACAAAATGGCAATAAAAACATGTTAGAAGTATATCCATTTTACATATGCTAAGATAATTGCTATGGAGTATTTGCTGTTTACCAGAAAATCATAGCTTCTTCCTTCTTGACTATAAGAGCTATTATCTACTGGGATTCGGTGGGTGAGACATGA
Source organism: Rattus norvegicus (assembly GCF_021556685.1). Lineage (NCBI taxonomy): Eukaryota > Metazoa > Chordata > Mammalia > Rodentia > Muridae > Rattus > Rattus norvegicus. The sequence continues at coordinate 9,372,499 of NC_141537.1, forward strand.
CACTGTACACATGCTGTATGTTGTTTTTCAATTCTCGTTGATGCTACTTGTGGTGAACATTAAGTGTAGGCATATATTTTTCTCAACCTATTTTATTAAGGGTTCAATCGAACACACCACCCACCAGAGGTAGTGGGAAAGAAAGGTTCTTAGGCTATGGGGGAAGCAGATCTGTTTAGAAATAGTTCTCTGGAGCAATTCCAATCTTTGTTGTTCTCAGTCTAGTCCATTAGCAAACACCAAACATAAACTAGCAGCTGCGGTTCAGTCCACTTGGCAGATATCACATAAAGCAGCAAGGGCAGTTCAATCCAGAAGGAACTGTGAGGCTCGCCAACCAGCCTGAATTCAAGAAATCAGCAAGAAGCCACAGGAATTTCATGAGAACGTCTTTGGTGAGTTTTTCTCTACTGAGTCACCACAAGCGTAGCTCAGTGACACAGTATAAGATGAACCAATAAATGCAATCAGCAAAGATTAGTGATGGATGTGTGTTGTTATTAAAATCTCGTTGTTGTTTAATATCGGCCCATCTGGATAGAGCACACCAAACCAACACGGTTCTATGTGTAGAGATTTAATGGGAGAACAAGACAAGGGGAAGGGGTGAGAGAAAGAAGAGAAGAGAAGAAGAAGAAGAAGAAGAAGAAGAAGAAGAAGAAGAAGAAGAAGAAGAAGAAGAGAGAGAGAGAGAGAGAGAGAGAGAGAGAGAGAGAGAGAGAGAGAGCAGGAGCTGTTTGCCTTTTATTTGGAATGTGACGGAACTACTCCCATGTGAAGTTGCAAATTGAGCCAAAAGGTCTTCTGGGAATGTATGGCTCTTGCCATGGCAACAGTGACCAAATGGTGTCCCTGCTGAAGGCAATCCCTGATTCCAACAATGTGGAGGAAGACAAACCAACACTTGAGCTCCCACTGTCTCTGGGGTCATATTTATATTCATTCTAGATATCATGCATCCTTTCACATGTTTGCTATATCAAAACATCCTTTCACCTGTGTCTGCTTTGGAAAAACATTCTTTTGTGTATCTGCTTCGGCAAAACATTCTTTCACCGTCTACCCAGCAAAACATCATTATAACCTAGCTGAAACTCCAAAGAAATCAGACATTTCCACTTTAATTAAGACTATCTGATAAACAATTATCTTCAAATATTGCATACATCAGACTTGATTGCACTCCTGGACCACATGGTGATGGGACCACTTCGGGCCAGTAAGTTGTGACTGTTACCTCAGGCTGAATATCAAATTGCTGACATGAGATCTTCCTCTAGGGCTCTCATCCTGGAGATAAAATACATTAAACTGGATGACAGGAGGACATCAGAGCAAGCACAGGGGTCAGTCTCCCCCGCTTCCCCCAAGGGTCAGGCTTCCCCGCTTCCCCCAGGGGTCAGGCTCCCTGCTCCCCACAGTGGTTAGGTGACTCAAGAACATGATGCTCCATGTAACCCCCTGGAGCTTCAGGCTCTTCAATTATGGCAGCATTTTTAGCCCCTCTTGATGGAGGTGCAACCTCCCTGCATTTTATGATTCCCCAGAATTATTTTGCAGATGAACTTAAGATGCAAAAGTGATTTCCCTCTGGCCTCCCAGCAGCTCAGCAGTAGGGTTCAGGTTCATTTTTCTCTTTACATTTTCATTAAACTTCAAGATTGTTTTCTCCATATGTCACATTCTCCCGTCCTACAAATAAACCTAGTCCAAACTCAATTCTATGAGCTTAGTGTTGTTCAAACAAATTCCAACCGATCTCACAAACCTTGAATTTTTACTTAATCTATTTCAGGTGTCAGCTCACATTTATACATTCTCTAGCATTGGTTCTATGATGTTTCCGCGAAAGAATATTGCTTTAAGAAGAAAAAAAGGCCTCAAGAGGACAGTGCTTACTAACAACTCCATTCATCCTTCCCCCACCTTGCCCCCAGCACCCCATGCAATACAGGCTCTAAATCATTCTTCATGAAGAAAAGGCTATTGGAAGTTGTTGGAAAGATGGCTCAGTGCTTCAGAGCTCCTGCTGATCTTACTGAAGACAAGACTTTTGTTCCCAGCACCCACACAGTGTCTCATAATGGCCTTTAACTACAGTTCTATGAAATTCCATTACCTTATCTATGTTCCATGGTCATTGAATGCTCATGGTATACAGACATACATACATATAGGCAAAATACTCATACGCATAAAATAAAAGTGAATCCTTTTTTCAAAAATCATTTTTTCTCAACAATATCAAGTTTCTAAAAGATTATTGCTTCATTCTTCTCTAGTAATTATAGCTAAGTATTCTCATCTTTCTATGTCTTTCTGTATGGTTTCCTTTCCTGACCATCCTGCTTGACTTGGCCAAGACTTGAGATGTCCGGGAAGAGAAATGAGAAATGCCTCAACGAGATTGACTTTTAGAGAAATTATGGTTCATATATCATCATCACATCATCATCATCATCATCATCATCATCATCATCATCACCACCACCACCACCACCACCACCACCACCATCATCATCATCAATGATTGTTTTAGGGATATGAGTATTCCAGTCTTCATGAGTGTGGTTCTCAAATGTATAAGAAGGAAAACAGAACAATCTGTAAGAAGCCAGATATAAGCAGTGCTCCTCCATGACCTCTGCTTCAGATCTTGTCTCCAGCACCTTGCCTTGGGTTCCCTCCTTGTCTTCCTTTAATGGTGATTGAGACATGGAAGCCAAATAAGCACTTTCTTCTTCAACTTGCGTCTGTCACTGTCTTATAGCAATGTGAAACATTGATTTTGTCTATATAATGTGGTGATGCTGAGGACCAAATCTCAATGCTTTGATTGCCTTGAGTTAAACCTCTTTCTAAGAATGGGTGGCACTTTCCCATTCAGTGGGAGATGAGTAGGTTATAGAGCAGACTTAGATGTCTCTCCACTTACCCTTTCTACCTTTTCTATGAGATTCAATATGAAGGAATGTTATGTGACCAATGAATCTCTACCTGGTTGCCCATAAAGATTTGCATACAAAGTTTTTTTTTTGTTGTTATCAGCAAATCAAGTTGCTTGGCTACTCCTACATGTCTCATAGAAGTCAGTAAGGTTCTCTCTGCAATGATAATCAGTAAAAATTGATTTATGAAAAAGCTGGATTTTTAATACCTTTGTTTTCATGTTTGCATGAAAAGGCACCATGAGATGCTCAGAGAATTTCAGACAACACAAAAAATCTGCAGAGCAATTGCAGGGTTCTTGTACTTCTACTCTCTGTGATGAGCAGTTGATATATTCACAATAAATGTGGGTAGAAATACAGTCAACACATTCTTTAATCTTAGAAAACTCATATGGTATATCTGAGTTTTTAAAAAAGAAAGTGCTGGAGCTGGAGAGGTGTCTCAGTAGTTAAGAATGCTTGCTGCTCTTCCAGAGGACCTGAGTTCACTTCCCAGATTCCCTGCTATGTAGCTTACAATTGATAATAACTCTTGTTTCAAGGGCCCCAACATCCTCTTGCCTCCTGGGCACCTGCATACATGTAGAATACACACATGTATACATATCCGCACATAAATAAAAATTAAAAATGGATTAAAAAAGTGTAAAAGAGGTCTCTATGTGCAATCTTTTGTTCTTTTCTCTCTCCCCTTTCTTTCTTTCTTTCTATTTTTGATCTCATGTATCCCAGACTGGCCTCCAATTGGCTAAGCATATAAGGATGATATGGAATTTCTGATCCCCCTACCTCTCCCTCTCCAGTGTTAGGACAACAGGTCTGTAGCTAGAATACCTGGTCTGGTTAGTGTTGTGATTAAAATGAATGCTTTGTGCATGCCAGGCTGACACTGTATTGAGTGCGTGACACCCTCAGCCCAGGAAGCTCCTCCTCTTAGTAATCAAATGAGTCAAAGAAAGTAAAAGCATTTTTGAAAATCTGAAAAATGAAGCAAATACAATAAATTATTGTTCTCAGACTCTTTAAATGTTTTGAGGGGAAGCCAAAGGGGGAGTCTATGATGTACAAGCATGTGTTCTACATAGATGAGTAGAAAAGTATGTAAGAAAACCACCCACAATGACAGAAGCATATTTTATTAAAACATAGGAATTCCCCAAATAGAGCTCTATACTCTCTCCAGAAATACACACAAATAATATTGTTGTTGATGATAATGATGTTGTTGTTGTTATTGTTGATGATGATGATGATGATGATATCATTGTTGGTTTTGTTGTTGTTGGTGGTGGTGGTTATGGTGATAGTGGTTAAATGAGAAAGGACTATAATAGATTTATGTATTTGAACACTTAGGTCCAGGTTGGTGGTGATGTTTGTGGGATAGAGAGCCTTTAGGAGATGGAGACTTGCTATAGTAAGTACATTCCTGTGAATGGGCTTTGAAAGTTCATATCCTCACCCCACTTCCAGTTCATTCTCTCTGCTCCCTATGTGCAGTTGAGATATAATCAGTCAGCTTCTTGCTTCTGCTGGTGTACCTTTTCTACCATTATGGAAATATAACTTTCTGGAATCTTAAATCAAAATAAATTCTTCCTTATGTTGCTTTTGGGCAAGATGTTTTTGTCAGAGGCAAATAAAGTAATTAACTATAATAGATAGCCAACTAATTTTCTAAAGATCTGTCAAGTTAATCAGTGTTGGAAAACAAAGAAAGGAGGCAATTCAGGTGGAACCTTGCTCTGAGAAGAGATACACACCTATATAAGAGTTCTAAAGAAACAGAACCACCACCAGCAGCAGCAGTGAGATATTAGAATTGCTTACAGGCTGTGGTCTAGCTAATCCAACAATGGCTGTCTACTGATGGAAGGTTGGAGATGTTGTTGTTGTTGTTGTTGTTGTTGTTGTTGTTGTTGTTGTTGTTCAGTCCAAGATCTTGATGTCTCAGCTGATGTTCAGTATATGCCAGAAGCCCCCAAAAATAGGCTGCAATGGCAATGAGGAAATGGACTTTCCAGTGAGAGCAAAAGCAAGAGCAAGCAGGCAAAGAGCAAAACCTTTTTTTTTTCCTTGTTCTTAAATGGTCTTCTAGCAGATGGCATGGCCCAGACAGAGGTGGGTCTTCACACCTGAAAAGATCTAGATTAAAGGTGTTATTCCCGGGGTTGGGGATTTAGCTCAGTGGTAGAGCGCTTGCCTAGGAAGCGCAAGGCCCTGGGTTCGGTCCCCAGCTCCGAAAAAAAGAACCAAAAAAAAAAAAAAGGTGTTATTCCCACCTCAATGATTTGGAGTAAAAGTAGATCTCCTACCACTTCAAATTAAGCAAAAGCCACTTCCTACTTCCCACTTCAAATTAAGCAAAAACTTGAGGTGTGCCCCTCAAGTTTTGACTTGCAATTAATTTCCAGTGTAGGCAAGTTGACAACCAAGAGTAGCTATCACAACAGCTTAGAGAAGTGTGCCATCACTGAGGAAGGGAGAGGCACCCAGCACAAACTAGTGTAAGTACCTAAAGTCAGTTCTAAAGATGGGAACATTTCTTAGAGATGGGAGTTTCTCTGGATACATTTGATTTCATCAAGTATTACGTTTATAAAGTAATCACTGAGAATTAAAATTTTTGGTGCTTTACAATGCTCCCCAGTGTCAAAGGCCTTGTCTAATCACTTCGGGGTCAATAAAGACAGATCACTCTCCCTCAAGTAAGAGGATTCTTGAGGCTCTACGGCCATAATAAGAATAAGTGCCCTGAACATAGCCTAGTTAATGAAGTGCTTACCTGGCCTGTAGTATAAGCCAGGCACAGTGGCACATGCCTCAGATCCCAGCACTTGGAAATTAAATGTGGGATGAGTAGAAGTTCAAGGCTATCTTTAGATACATAAGGAGTTTGAGGTCAGCTTCAGCTATAGGACCATGCAAAGGAGAGAGAGAGAGAAAAAGAGAGAGAGAGAGAGAGAGAAAGAGAGAGAGAGAGAGAGAGAGAGAGAGAGAGAGAGAGAATCTGTTTTACTTCCATGCACTTTCCTAATTAAATTCTTGTTTTTGAGAAAATACAGATGCCCCAGCTCCAAAGTTCTCTCCATGGGATAAATTAAAATGCGAAGAAAGCAAGAGGGCAATTAGATAGTTGAGTGGTGGGAAGAGATAGAGCAGAAAGGGATGGAAGAATTCACCCACACAGCTATGGAGCTTAGCAAACCCTGAGACTGCAGGACTGAGTCAGCAGGCTCAATTCCCTAAAGAGCTGAAAGTACAGTCCAGGGCTACAGTCCAACAGACTCCTAACCAAGACAATTCAGAATCTCAACTGGAGAGTGAAAGGAGAAGAAAGTTAATATCCCCGTGTGAAGGCCATCAAGCAGGAAGAATCCTCTTACTTGAGGGAGAGTGATCTGTCTTTATTGACCTTGAAGTGATTAGACAAGGCCCCTGACACTGGGGAGGATCGTAAACCACAACTGTGAGAAAGATTACAGCATGCCACACTAGCAAAAACCATGGAACTTCACTTAGGACAGGGGGCATGAGGGACCATCATATTGAAGAGGACTATGCCTTGTCACTCTGAGGAGGAAATTAGCCCATCACTCTGAGGAGGACAATCAGCTGTCACTTTGGGGAAGATAATAACCAATCACTATGGGAAGACTATGGCCCCTTCTGGGGGAACATGTGGACTCATTACATGTATGTCACCCATTCTACAAGTTTCAGGGTTAACAGAAATATCCAGAATATTGTAGACTGTATATCTGGGCCACTGTGGGCTAATAAGATGACACATAAAAATAACTGTATTGCAGTAGCTTTGAGGATATAGGCCATGACCAGGTTTTCTAAAACAAGTCATAGGGTCACTTTAATTGGGTGCAGTTTCAAATGTCCCAGTCCTAAACATAAACATTACACAGGTTGGGGGTTCAGGAGGGAAGTAAATGTTCTTATTATAAGAGTCACAGGAGAGAAGCTCTGTGCCTTTTAGAAGGGAAACAGCTCACCTACCTATGAGTTCTAGACCCCCAGAACAGGACCTAGTAATCACACATAAAACTGATAAGTGAATCAGAATAAAACTCATCCATGAGAGAAGGGAAACTCGTATCTACAGTCATTTCATACTTTCCAAGCTTTGTTCATCCATTTCCAAAATCCAACTGTCCTTCTTGAGTAAGAAGCCATGTGTACTCTAAGACTCTTTTCTGTCTGTACTGAATCCTCAGGTCTGGAAGGTAGCTGTGGACACACAGAACAGTGTCGGCGCCTGCACTGACACGGTACCGAGAACCGGGCGAAAGCCTGTGGGATTAAAGAAACACACACACACAGGTTATTCATGTCAAGCCAGAAGAGGAAGGCGCTCCCGTAACTTTATTCACCAAACTATATACTCCAAGTACACCAGTTAACAGGTATCAGTGAAGCACAGTGGGAAACCCTGGCTCAGACTTCGGTAACAAAAGACATACTACGTGACCTGAATAAATCAGGGAAATAACCAGGAAGGCCAGCCTAAATCTGACTCAGGTGTGAAGTACGAGGCCAGACTGCTCCTAGTTAGGAACAAAAGGCTTCCACATGCATCAGCAGGGCTCAGCAGGGGTCAAACCCTGCAGGAGACCCAGAAGGGTCTTCTTCGGGCTGAAAGAATTCCGTGATTGTAATCTTCTTGTGCCATAAATACATGGGAGAGGCTTTTTGTCTAACAATCTCAAGACTTATGGCAGTAATCTTAACTGTGGCCATACAGTCACAAAGCGGCGAGGCCCAAATCCAATATGGCTCCCTACAGAACAGGGAATTCTGTTAGCTTCCTGTTCCTGTGGTAATAGAGAGTACCTTCTTCAAGGCTTAACTCAGGTTTAACATCTCCCGGGTGCTTCTCTCTGCTTACTGGTAAAGGTCAACCCTTCTTGATGTTGCCTCTTGACCCTCTCCTGGACACCTGACTGTGAAGATGATCTCCCACTCTCTTCAATTTCCCCCAAGTTTTATTGCTTTTAGACGGAACAGATCATGAAATGGCTTCATTTCTGTACATGTGTCCTCATGGTTGCCTTTCCCATGTCTCAGCCAAAGAGCCTTTTTCTTAATGAAAGTGGTCACCCATCACCTATTCCTTCTTCTTCTTTTCTACAATTCTCTCTTCTGCAGGCATTCTCCCTGCACCCGCATCCAGCTGATTAAATTGCCCCCATAGCTCACTGATACGGTTTATTCTTTTGAGTCTTTTCTTTCTTCAAGTTCCATTTGCATGAATTCTATGGCAGAGTGTTCCACGTCTGAAATCCTCTGGGGCATATCTTGTCCTGTACTAATCCTATTAGGCGTGTTTTGCATTTCATATGTGGTAGTTTTCATCTCTAGAAACTTGATTTTTGCTTTTAAAATAACTACTATGCATCTCCTCAGCCTCTGAGTGAGTAAAGTAACATAATGAAAATGGTCACTCCTCATTCTGTTAATTCTAACAAGAGCATTCTGGGCTTTTTCAATTGATTGTTATTGCTGTTGTAAACTGATTTTCTGCTTTGTGTTTAGTAATCTCTGATGAATGTCAGTCTTTGTGGATTTTACCTTGCTGTGTGATAAATATTTTTGTACTCTTATAATGCTGCTATATCCTTCGTCAAGGCTCCTGAACTGTGATTAAGTCTTTCAAGATTTTTGCTTTGTCTTGAGATTATGGAATAACTATCCCAGATGCCAAGGAATAACCCTTCAAAATACTACATCTACCACAGCATTAACAGAAGTGACCCAGTCTTTTAGGGAGAGGAGGCAGTTCTAGCCCAAGTACTGAGTGAGCCCTGGGCACTGTGCCCTCCATAGTCTCTATCCTGGCCTTGATAGATTTCTCACATGTCTGTGCTGGATAAGTCCTTCCTGGTGTGTCTTGATCTCTCCCTCTATGTAGCTGTTTTACTTCAAGCATTTCCCAAGCAAATTCTCACCTCCACATCTGAACTCTTGTTATTTCTTTCAGTTCAGGAAGTTAGCTGTTTTATGACAGCTATACTCTGTGTTCAGGTATCACAAGGCAAGAATTCAGGACAACTTCCATCCGTCAGGATTTCTCTTCATCTTCAATGTGACATAGTTAAAACCATTTTCTTGCAACATTTTCCTGGTACTTGGTGTCTTGGAAAGGATAGAAAGATGATCTCTATTAAACTACCTGAACCCAAAGCATATCTCATTGCCTCATATAGACACATTAGAAGTAAGCCAGGAGCAAACCACAAATCCAACTCTTAAAGGTGTAGAGTTCTCTGGTTTTCAGCTCATTCAAAATGACATTATTATATATTGACTTCTAATTCCAAACTTTTTCCATCACCATTTTTCCCCTAGAGGTTTTCTGGTTTCTATCCATCCTCCTGCAGTACCTAAAACCCAATCACCTACCTACTGACTCTACGGATTTTCCTGTTCTAGACATATCATATAAACTTATTCATATGAAGTGTTATTTTATGGATAGCTTCTTTCAGAAGATAGTCAAAGCTAAAAGTTAGCGACTTCCTGGCTATATAAAATGTAACTCTGGGACTAGACAGATGGCTTAGGGAGTTACCAAACATTTGCCAATTTCCCAAAGACTTTGGCTCAGTTCCAGCACCAACATGGTGGCAGCTCACAGCCACCAATTCCAGGGCTCCTTTTCTCTTCTTGTTGTAGGCTTTCCAATTAGGGAAACAGGACACCAAGGCACCTGCTCTGAGGGAATTTTTTTCATCAAAGGTAGAACTCTAATACAGTGGAACAGAGGTGTGTGTGTGTGTGTGTGTGTGTGTGCGTGTGTGGTGGCTTTTTGTCTGCCATATAGAGTGATTTAAACTCTGATTGGATATTGAAACTACTGGACACTAAGACTAAAAGAAGCTGGAATGAAGGAAGGTTGTGGAAAATGTGTTGAAATCACACATATAATGAAATCACACATATGGATACTGACTGCTTAGCCGGAACAGTTGTTTTCTAATAGTTCCCTTGGCTCTGAGGCTCCTGCCACTTTCTGACCTCCTCAAGCACCAGGCACACACTTGGAAAGATGCAACAGAAACTGGAAAACTCAATGAATCTGTGTATTTAAGGAAATTTCTTTCAAATCAAAGATGCCCATAAGCAAACTGAATAGCTCCTCAGTGGACATACATGGAAAATGGACTAGATCTTCTGTTGACGTACATACAAGCAAACACAGATAAAAATTTCTTTGCAGAAGAGCCATTCATAGAGCAAAAAGTGAACAACCACAAACAACAAAGAAAAGTAAGCACTGGGACTGGGAAGATCCAGCTCCCAGCCTTGCTAATGACATCATGCAAAATTTAGTTTCAGCAAGGAACCATGAGACATGCTAAAAAAACAAGTGAGGGACAATTCCAGCCTCAGTCAGGAGGGACCACTGTCACCTACCCTGGGTCTCTGTGAGCAGGTGCATAGCCTTCCACATGTTTACAGTTCTGTGCATGTGTTTCTAAACCACCAGGAGAATGTCAGAGCTCCATAAAGTCATCTAACACCTCATTCTCTAGACTTGCCATTAATGGAGGCATTGTCCTACTGTTTGTTCATCTCCTGTCTGCAGCTTCTTGAAAAGGCATCTGTAAATTGTCTCTGAATATTTCTGACAGATGTCCCCTGGGGAAAAGCATACTTTCCTGGACCAACTCTAAATCAGATAGTCAAATGAAATAAGCATCTACATCCAAGTGCTGTCTCTCAGGAGCTCACAGATCATGGCAAATGCTGTCAGTCTCCTGGGAATAAGGCTTTGAAGGGCTTCAAACCTAGTTTGCTCAGTCCCATGGCTTCTAGGTTGCTTTCTTCCACCAGAACTGGACTGTGGACTACTGGTCCTCAGAACTGTCTGTAGGATGCAGAGATAGAGAGATAAATAGATAGATAGATAGATAGATAGATAGATAGATAGATAGATAGATAGATAGATAGACAGACAGATAGATAGACAGACAGACAAAGATGGAGTAAACAGAAACATCACAGAACTGGATAGTTTGTGCTAAGAATCATCTATTTTCTTTTTCTCCTGGGATTCACACAGGACTTTGGCTAACATCCTGGTATTCTATAAATGTGGATATATTTTGCCACTCTCCTGCCATTTCTTCTACACAGCATTTTGAGAATCAATTCTGAGAATATTGAGCATAGAAAGCATCATCATAATTACAAAGTAAATATTTAAAATGAGTCAGACTCTCTTAAAATACTGTTTTTAAAAAGGAATGTAAAGTTGGGTAGGTTGAGAGGTAGAATCAGATCCAAGGGAACTGGGGGAGGAAGGTCAACATAACCAAAGGATGTTGCATCAAAACCTTAAAGAATTAATAAAAATGTTATTTCAAAGAGTTTACCTTACACATATGCAGCATATATATTATATATTTCATATATATTTATAAGTGAATATAGTCTAATTGTTGTGTAAGTTTTAATAGAAACCACAGCACACATCAAAGTAACTTGAACAAACATGCAAACACTAGAATATATGAATGTGATGGTTAATTTTGATGGTCAATTTGATTAAGAAATCAAAGACATTAGGAACACATACCTCTGTGTCTGGAAGAGTGTTTGTAGAGATGCTTAGATTATTGGAGCTCTGGCAAAGTGCTCCAACTCACAGGATTTCCCTTAATCCCTTCTGCAGTCAGTTCTCTTCAATTTCCCTGGTTTTTAATACGCACAGACCAACTAGCCTGCTGTCCTTGTCACCATTAGTGCATCCAGAACATTCCAGGACAATATTCTAACAGTAAGCATTATTTTACCACACAGTGTAAAGAAAGAAAGCCGTCATCTTTGTCAACTAGGGAAATACAAATTCACACTGAGTTTCTATCTCACCCTGGTTAGAGTTGAAATTCAAAACAAAATATGAAATTGACCCGTCCAGCAGGTCCAGTTATTCAGGGTTCCGAAGAGGCTCTACCTGAGGGTCAAGGGGGGGGGGGGAGAAAAGAAGGAGACCAAGTAAGGTTCTGTTGTCAAGGTCTCGTATATTGAGAGGAATGTACAGCATTTAAAGCTCTGAGGTAGGAATTGAAGCAGGAACTGAAGCTTAGGGGGGGGGAGTATTGGGAAGTGCCCAAGGATATAAGGTGAATCACTAAACTGCAAGATATCCTCCTTAAACAAAGAGACAACAGTCTTCTGGGGACATGTTCTTTGAAAAGGTCGAACCCTTCTCAGGAATCTGCTCAGGGACATCCGGTGTTTTGCTCAGGCTGAAACATCCCGTGATTGCTCCCGGAATCTTCCTGGAAGAGGCTTTTGTCCAACAATCTCATAATCTTACAGCAGCCACCTTAGGGCTGAGTGCCCTGTGACTGAATAGCTCAGAATGGCTCCCTACATGAAATCACATTAGAGAGTGCAGAGAGGTAATGCAGTGATATTTATGACACAAGAATGGCTGTCATTTAAAAAATGCTAGTGAAGATGTGTGGGAAGATGAATTAGAATAGTCCCTGATGAAAAGCCATGCGGATGCTCCTCAAACAACAAACTTACCATCTGACTCAGTTATAGATCTCCTGGGGAGATGAGTGGATGGCATGGAGTATTATTCAGTAGTGAAAAATAATGAGATGTCATTTATAGGAAAATAGATGGAACTAGAGGGCATGTTATACGAACTAAGGAGAGCCATCACATTGTATGTGAAAATTAGAAAAAAAAAAGGGGAACATAAAGACAACATGAATATAGTCAAAGATACTCGAGGAAAGAGTAGGGTGGCCAGAGGAGAGGGAGAATCAAGGGAAGCTGGGAGGGAGAGGATTGAAGTAAGGATTCTGTGTATATGAAAATGAAACCCACCTGTGTGAAATTAAAATCCACAAACAAAAAAGAACCAAGCCTGCAGGTTCTGACACTGGTTCCACACAGTGACATCCTAGATATCTCCTGGTCCCAGCAATGCATCTTGGAAAAGTGGAACTTTTAATAAGATTGTTTCCTTAGGGAGACTTTCAGACTACTGAGACCAAGTGTTTGGTAAAGAACTGTTTACCTCAGGATTTAGCTAGCCATGTGTCCTCAAGAGCAGCTAGGAGAAACATCTCCCCTCCTCAAACAATAGAGCCCCACTTTAGCATGGGCATCAGTGCTCCGCATGTGGCATCTTCCCCCTTTCCTGCCCCACAAGCCTCATCCCAATTACAACCTTGGCCTCATTTTCCATACCCTCCTCCTCCCATACCTGTAGTGGGAAGGGGCCTCTTATTTTCTTATTAACTAGAAAGAAAAACTTCTCCCAGGAGATGGAAATGGGATTTTTGTGATCAAAGTCATTGCTATTCCACTGATATTCCAAGGCAAGTAAACCTGTCCATGCATGAGCAGTCTACAAACTTGTCCCAAGTTGACTTAATCTGTTTAACTTTCTACCCTGGAGAGAAATGAGTGCCTTTTCTGGCTCCTCATGTAGGATTTTAATATCTAGAAAATATGGGCTGTGTCTTCCAGCCCTCCTCCTCACTAAAGAAACAATCACATTTTAGATAAGAAACCTTCACATTTTAGATAAGAAACCTGGAGCTGGGACATCTACCTGAAGCCTGCAGGTTAGCACAGGATGTTCATCCCACTGGCTTCATTCTCAGTATGTTGCTTTGAATGCCACTGGGGGGTGGGGATGGACCCAGTATCTGATGCCCTCAGACAGGAGTCAAGGATAGCTATTAAATACACTAAGCGACCATTAAGCCTTCTAGATTTATTTGCTAAAGTTTGTGTGTATGCTGTTTGCTGTGTGATAAGGTCTGTGGCTTCTCTCTCTTCCTCAAAGGGACCCAATAGCTAAGGAGTCACTGTTTTAAATAATTTAAGATGATAAATTATTCAATTCTTTAAGCCTGCTTGCTGGAATCAGATTATGTACAAAACTTCAGCACATTTTCAGAAAGAAATCACCTGAGTCTTCTCTCTCCTCTAAAAGCTGCTGGGCCTCTCTTACAGGACCGGGTTCCCCAACCCCACCCCTGAATTTGCTTATATCCTGCCTTTCCTAGAGGGGCCTCAGTTTTGTACCAAGTGACTCTCCATGAACAGCAGACAGGAAAATATCTACTGAGCCTCAAAGCACATGCTCTCTTGGAGCAGAGCATGGCACTTAGTAGGGGTGATGGTTAAAAGTAGTAGTCAAGAAGAGATGAACTTCCTCTGGGAACATCTGAGGGACATTATTAGGTTAGATTAGTTATTATGAGGAGACACACTCTGGATGTGGGCAGCCTCCTTCCATATCATATAGCCCAGATGGCATGAAAAGGAGACTGGAGCTAAACAGTATCTTTGGCCTCTGCTTCCTGACTGTGGATGCAATGTGACCATATGCCTAACGCTCTTTTCCTTTAAAATGTTTTTATTGGGTCAACATTATGGATCAGTAGGCAGAGGGGAGGGACTAGGAGTTCAAACAGATCCCTGACATGCAGACAAATAGGGAATGGAGATGCAGATTAATAATAAAGCAGGAACATGTTAGGCTTCTCCCACATCCCTCTGACTTGAGGCTAAGGCCTAGGAGCTCTTTCTGTTTCTAAGGCTATCCACCTACTGACAATCCAGGCTGGTCTCATAAGCTCAGGGCCAGCCTTGAACATGTTCACCCAAATGTATGGGCCTATCAGTTTCCCTTTACTGGTCTAGACTGACCAACCCTAAATTAGAAGAGGAGACCTACTCGAGTCCACCAAAGACCCGCAAAAACTCCAGGTCCTCAAGACTTCTGTTTCCCAGGTCCCCTACTCTACTCTGCACGGTGTTTTTTCTTTCTGTGTATTCTCTCTCTCTCTCTCTCTCTCTCTCTCTCTCTCTCTCTCTCTCTCTCTCTCTCTCTCTCCCTCTGTGTGTGTGTGTGTGTGTGTATGTGTGTGTATGTGTGTCTGTATATGTGCGTTTGTGTGTGTTTCTTTTTCAATAGACAGGTGTTCTATCTCTTGACTCAGCTGTGGTGTCTGCTTCTGTCTTTACCTACTCTGTCTCTCTGTGTCTCTGTATGTGTGCATATGCATGTATGCATTAGTCTGTGCCTATGTGTGGTGAGTGTGTGTCTATGTGTGTGTTCCTTATTTAATATAAATGCAGTCCCTCTATGGACCCTGCTCCACATGTGTCTGAGCATGTGCAGACATGTGTGCCATTTCCTCTTTAATAAAAGTGCATTCTATCTGTTGATTCTGCTAGTGTGCCAGTCTGTGTGTCTACCCCTGCCCCTCAAGTCCCCTGGTGTGTCCACCCATGTGTGCCCCCTCCTCTTTAGTAGAAATTGGTTCCATCTGTTGATTCCAAAGCTGTGTTTGTCAACTTCACTACTGCTCCGTATTGTGCTTCAAATTTCTTTTCCTGCCTTTTAAGTTTATGATTGGCATAGAAATAAAACCCAACCTTTATCCCTAGAGGGTAAAAGGAATGTCACACCAGCCAAGCCTGAGTATCAGAGTTCAGTCCTCAGGACCTTCCTAGTAGAAAGAGAGAACTCACCCCTGACAGTTGTCCTCTGACCTTGTGTACCATGACACACCACAGAGAGAGAGAGAGAGAGAGAGAGAGAGAGAGAGAGAGAGAGAGAGAGAGAGGAGAGGGGAGAGGGGAGGGAGAGGGGAGAGGGGAGAGGGGAGAGGGGAGAGGGGAGAGGGGAGAGGGGAGAGGGGAGGGAGAGGGGAGAGGGGAGAGGGGAGAGGGGAGAGGGGAGAGGGGAGAGGGGAGAGGGGAGAGGGGAGAGGGGAGAGGGGAGAGGGGAGAGACAGACAGACTAAAGACATGTTAAACAAATGACTAAAATGTGTTTTAAATCAGTGTTGTCAGGTGTTCGGTTACTACAATGACAAAAGCAACAGATGTTCTCCAAAAACATACCCAGGTGGTTTCAACATACTCATGCCCTGAACAAACCCAGTCTGATCAGTAAGACCCAGGAGCACTTTAAAGTCTGACATTATTTCCTATGTAAGGCAACCATACGCATGATCAGAAGGTCCACAGAACATTCTCAGAAACATCATCACTTATATGTTTGAAAGAGGTGTGGGCACTTCCAGCTTGTCAGATTCCAGGCTTACTAATTACAGATTTTCTTCCCAGAGAGCATTTCTAGCACCTTTGCTGCAGATGCAGCAAGATCACCAAAGAGGGAAGGACAAAGGGACAAAGGTCCTGGGAAGCCCCGTTGTTTACACTCCACATCAGTGCCTTCACACCCCAGACAGCCCTTTGTCCTGCACCATTAAAATAACAGCAACAATCTGGAAAAGCAACTGGTGCTTTACCAGGTTTTGTCAAACAGGTTTGCCTCTGTAAGCATAAAATAGAACACAGTGATGCTAATTCCATGTCATTTGTCCTAGCTGGGGCAGGGGGATGGCTTGAAAGTAGGAATTGGGGAGCAGGATAGATAACAAGGCAAGACTTGCCTCTTAATTAAAAGCATTGGAAGCTACAAATACCAGCTGGGAGATGTCGCCCTCAGTGGCTGGGACAACAAAGAAAGGGCATTGAGCACCAGAGCCAAGAAAGTGCTGTCAAAAGGGGCAATGGGCACAAGCAAAGACTCTCTGTATCAGTAACTCTGGGCCTTTGTCTCCAAAGCTCCTGCAGTACCCAGGCCTAAGAGAAATTCCCAGTGCAGGTGGGGAATAAGACACATCTTAGCTCTTTCCCATCTGTGCATGTACCTGAGCAGACTTTGGGGCTATGGCTTAGTGATTATCTACTGCCTTGAATTACATCATACTGCCAGGAGAATCAAGTGATCTGTAAGAGAGTTAAACCGAGAGAACCATCACAGAGAAACATCTGCCCCCTAGAAGCCTGGCCTAGCCTCATCTGATTCTGTGGTCCTTTCCCATTACTTCAATCTTTATAAGCACTATTGATCCTCTGGAATATTCTAAGAAAACATCCCTTGGTTAATTAGCTTTCTAGTGAGTAATGAGCTCATAATAAATCAGCAAATGGTATAATAATACACATTGAAGCATGAACACACATTAAAACTTGCCTTATATGTTTGTCCTTTATACTTTGAAGGTAGGATTCCTCAGAACTTAGCCTGAAGTTGCCTCAAAGTACAGATATAATTGTAGAACTAGAGTTTTAAAAAGGTTACTCATTGTCAGAGTCCGGATGTGCAGGGCCGGACGTGCCTGAGGGAGAGCCAGAGATAGGACTTGCCAAACCAGCTATCAGCCCCAAGGACATTGACCATCTGTAGCCACCCCCTCCCCTTCCTTCACCCCCCTGAGTGAGATGAGCCACCCTACCTGCCTGCCAAGCTGCTAGAGAGCACGTACTCCTTGCTGATGTAATTTCGCGCCGAAAGTAACTGTGCACTATTTGAATTGACCAATCATGTGTAACCGCACGAATGCCCCTAACCTCCCCTATATAAACCCCTGAGTTTGGAAGCTCGGGGTCGATTCCTCTGTCTCCTGAGTGGGATACATATCGACCTGGGATCCCGCTAATAGGGATCTCGTTAATAAAAGCAACCTCTTGCTGTTACATCAAGACAGACTGGCTACTCGTGATTCCTGGGGGCACTCCACCCCGCGATTGGAGCGAGAAACCCCGGCTCCCCGTTTAGGGGTACGCTCTTTCAAAATAAGCTTAGCTGACACTTACTGGCACACTCTGTCACCAGTGAGGACAGCAACCAGATAGTCTGATGCCCAGGAGGGCTGCAATCAAGTTTGTAAATTGTAGTGAAGCATCTGAAGTCCTATCGTTTGTGACCATTGTCTTAGCTTGGATGCCAGACACCACAGATACATAGAATGCAGTGTGTTTTCATTGGAGGGTGACTTTTGTGCTGTGACTGCAGGTGTCTCTGGTGAGGAGCTATGGGAGCAAATCAGAATGGGGATTTGCTCTCACATTTAAAGCAAAGGTCACCTCCTAATTCTAACAGGTGTGGCAGGAACAGGTAGATCTACGTAAGTAAGTCAGGCCCAGCCCTCAATTGTTTCTCAAATCCCAATTCAAAGATGTCATTGCTGGAAATGTAAATTTTGTCTTCAGCCTTATTATTCAGGAACACCCAAGTCTGTGGAGCTGAGACTCTTGTTAGCTTCTGCGTGCCTCTGCTGCCTTAATTGAAGTGTTCCTGGACAAATCTAATTAAGAAATTATAATTATAAAGTTTTCCACATTGTGTTACTAGTAAAAGGAGGAAGAAGAGAAGGAGGAAGAAGAAGAAAAGAAGAAGAAAGTAAGAAGACCCAGCAATTAAATTTTGATACAATGCTATGTTAAATAGTTCAATTTTAGAATTGAACTGTGAAGCATACCTGTGTAGTGAAGTTTATCGTGTATTACAGCTGTGCATAGATTAAAAGGAAATTATAAATGGGATTAAGAGGCAAGAGCATTCCTGAAATGTTGCTACATTTCAAGTTTGACTTGAATCTCCCCATGCTCCCCTTTTGTCTACACTCAAGGGTGCTACTGTTGCCACAGGTCATAAAAGAAGGTGATCCTGATCTCTTAGATCCCTGCCAACTCCTCATGTGGGGGCAAAACAGATAGGAGCTCTCTGAAAATTAATGAATTTGATACTGTCTTCTAGATATATTATGAGGATTGATTGTAAGGAAAAAGAATAAAATAGAATCAAACACTTAGTATGTTAGTGGCTACCCTGTGAGAGCCCAAAAGCTTTGACATGACTTACTCTATTCATTTTCTTCAAAAAGGCAGGTCACGTAAGAGGGCAGAATGTGGTTGGATCTGAGTTTTATACTTCACCTGCCCTACACCTCATATCCTTGAATCTTTACTTTCTATTAAGGACCATAGAATTGAGAGGTTACAATAAGGTGTTGGGCTAGGACATCTCACCCATGTATTCAAGTGAGACCCTTCAGGAAGGTGCCTTAACACAGCCATAGGATTTTGGTGACAGTGTCAGACTGGTAGAACATTTTAACAGAGATGAGCCATCTCACATGTTCTCAATTATACAGGTTGTGCAAGGATGACCTGTGACTTGTGATAATGTTCTGCCACCAACTTTAAGGCAGGGTCATGCCACTTGACTTGGCCAGTGATGGTGTGCTGGACACCTGCCTCACTAGAAAGAAATTGTGTGGGCGACAGCTGGTGCAAGGGCTCCTTCCTATCTTGGTATAACAGATTATCTCCCTCCAGTCTCAATCCTGGAATAATAAGAAACAGAATATAGAGCTGTAGACATTGACCTGCTGCTGGTGGGTGACACAGATGGGAAATAACTTTGGGTAAGGTACTGAAACACAGCGGACTTCTGTTAACACAGCAAAACACAATAATACAAAAATAGTTTTTCATGATTCTAAAATTAAATTCCATTGAAAGTTTATCTTTTAAAAAAAAAGTCATTACTTTAAAAGGGGTTTTAGCAGGAGAAGTAAATGAATTCAGTTCTTTTGCGTGCCCTTAGCAAGTCCAAGGTTGAGCATGTACCCCTTGTTTGTGGTTGGCTGCACAGTAGGGCAGATGCAAGTACACGGGACGGATGCCAGGCAGCCTGAAGGAGATGGTTGTGCTGTTTAGAGAGAAAACAGGATCTAGGAATTACATGCTAATGCAGCCCTACATGGTAATGTAGGACTCAGGAAATATGCTCTGAGGTATAGGGTTTTGTCGGGGGTTTTTTGTTTGTTTGTTTGTTTGTTTGTTTGTTTGTTTTTGTTTTTTTTCCATGGAAGTATCTTGGATGTGATCCTCCCTGGGAGAAGATAGTAAAACAGATTGGGCAGAAGTAGAATTTGAGTTGTTATGTTTTCCCCAGCCATCTTACCAACTGTAATGAATATTAGGCCACAGATGAGTTCAGAGGAACTACAAATTGACGATAAGAAGACAAGGCCATGACCACCCCAAACTCTACCACCAACTGACCCTTATAGAGACACTCAGTGCCTATCATAATCAGAACCTGACAAATTCAGATCTTTAGACTCCCTGGAAAACCTAGAGATTATCAGTGAACTTACATATATATAAGTATACAGTGCAGAGTACTTGCATACATTATTATTTCTATTGAGAGTCTCTGTGAAATATGAACATTACTAAGATACTGCAATTTCTAAGTTACCTTAAATTAATTGTGGAAGTGCATCTCTGTCCGCTTTCCTGTCAGCATCTGGCCTTCTCCACCAAAATGGCACATGAAATCATAGTTTCAGCTTTCTAGGGCTTTATAGCCTAAGATTCAAAACTATCACATTCTACAAACCATTTCCAAAGCCCTTTGAACTACATGTTTGACTTTATTAACAACCCCACTTCTAGTATCGATTGTCTGTATTATTTACTTGTCTTTCTGATTTCAAAACCTGGACAAAAATCAATTTAAAGAGAGAAGGTTTATTTGGTCCTACTGTTTAAGAGGCTTGAAAACTATGGCAGCTGGGGCATTAAGTAGCTGGTCACTTTGCATCTGCAATCAGGAAAAGGAAATAATGAATGCTAGGGTACTCCTTTTTATTCCATCTAAGACCCAAGCCCAGGCAATAGCGTCTTATTATAGGTATTCCTATTTCAGTTAACCTAATCTGTGTGTCTCTCAATACAATAACTATATTTTCTAGAAGAGCAGAATCATAGAATGAATATATATCTGATTTAATAGATTATATATAATGAACATATGTAAAAATATATAATGAATATATGTATATATATATATATATATATGCTTATACTGTACAGTTAAAATAATTCAACAATAGCTGTCTTGGTACCAGGGCAGTTGTTGGAGTTCAGCAATGGTTTGCTCACAAAGAGCTGAGAGCCTAGTAATTGTTCAGTCCATGAGGCAGGGTGCCTTAGCAATATTAATCTTGCACTGAGCTCTGAAGGGTTCCTAGAGCCACTGGTCCTCAGTTCACACTGGAAGCCTAGAGACTCTGGTTCTAAACATTGCCAAAGCAATCAGAAGTCACAGTAACAACAGGATAAATCAACTTGGCAGGGAAAGAGACCATCAAGCAAAACTTGAGTAACCTTCCTTCTCTGGGTTCTTTTTGTCTAGACAGCTACCAGAATGTACTGTCTACATTAGGTATGGGTCTTCCCATATTAATCAAGGCAACCAAGACAATAATCTACAAGTGTGCCCACAAAGCAACTCTGAGGAAGACAATTTTCTGACTGAAGCTCCCTGCTCAGGTCACTCTAAGTTGTGGCAAGTTGACATCTGAAAGCAATTATCACAGTAGCTGTATGTTCACAAGGATGGACTGGCTGCTTTGAGATGCAGCAAAGTCTACTTCTCCTCTGAGGAAGGAACCCGCCAACTCTTCTAGGTCCATAAGGGTAAAATAAAGCAGACTTGGTGGCACAGGACCGTAATCCCAGTGTCTGGGAGGATGAGGGAGGAAGATCACAATGACTCTGAGGCCAGCCAGGGTGAGTTTAAAATGAAGATGGAAAATAGTGTTCAATTACAGGGAGGGGAGGGGGATCTGTTTTCCTGCTTATTTCCTGCAGGCAGAAGAGATAATTGGCGATTTGCTCCAAGGTGCCATTGCTCTGCTAAAAATTCAGAGAAGCAGTTCCACTATAAGCCCGCTTCCATGTAATGTTTTTCACAATAAGTAAGGGAAGTTAGTTTTCCTTCTCAGAGAATATGTGCAGGCTGAGTGTAGCACTTTAAATGGCTTTTGAACAACAGGGTATTCTGTGAAAGATGATTCAGATGGATCTCGTTATGAAAAAGGCATCCTACAACCCATGAACCCTGTCTGGAGTCTCACATGCCCATCGCTGTTCATTTCTTCTTGGCTGCAAAGAAGAAAGAGAAGGAAAAGCATTACTAGAGAGTGCATTAGTCACTGATGCAGGAGAATCACTCTGACCTTGACTATGTCTCAAAACCGAACAGAGGCTAGAGAGTTGGCTCAGCCATTATCTTAGTCATTGTTCTATTGCTGTTAAGATACATCATGATCACAGTAATTCTTATAAAGGAAAGCATTTAATTGGTGCTGGCTTATAGTTTCTGAAGTTTAATTCATTGTCAGTATGGTGGGAAGCATGCCAGCATGCAGGCAGACATGGTGCTGGAGAAGGAGCTGGGAATTCTACATCAGGATATAAGCAGCAGGAAGAGAGAGACTCCAAGACTGGCTCAGGCTTTTAAATACTCCAAAGCCCACCCCCAGTGACACACTTCCTCCAAAAAGGCCACGCCTGTACCAACAAGGCCCACACCTCCTAATCCTTGTTAAGTAGCACTACTCTTTAATGGTTAAACATTCCAATAGGTGAGCCTGTAGGGGATCAAACCATTATTCAAAAATTCAAACCACTATTCAAACCACCACAAACATTAAAGGCACTGCCCCTCTTCCAGAGGATGCAGGTATAGTTCTCACCACCACATGGTGGCTCACAACAATCTCTAACTCCAGTCCCAGGGCAATCTAGTGCCCTCTTCTGGTCTTGACAGACACTACACAGATAGGGACACTACATAGACAAAGCCCTGAACAACATAAAATGGAAATAAATAAATCTTTTTTAAAATGAGAACGTAAGAAATAAGGACAGAAAAAAGCATTTCTCATAAGAAATCCAGACTTTTGTTACCTTTTAAAACTTAACTCTTGGTTTATGGTTGTCTGTTTTTTGTTTTATTTTGCTTTGGTTTTTTTTTTTTCTTCATTTTTAAAATTTTGTGTTTTCCAAATGACTTGGAGAGTCATAACCTAAAGAACTTTTGAAATATTAGTGATTTAAGAACAGTAATTATACTCAATCTTTCTATTTCCATGTTTAGGATAGAAGTATAAATTAATAGCCAACCATTGGGGTTTAGATAAACTGGGTGACAGGGTCTGAATTCTGTAACACTTCCAGAGTCATGTGATGCAAATGCCTCTGGCTCTATTCCAAGATACATGGAGACCTATGAGAAAAATTTAATAAGCTTAATGAGAATGACTTAATTAGTACATTAATTAATGCTAATGTGACTAGATTTTCCATGGTGATTGAAAACAGTTTGCGTACCCTAACCAGATAAACTTCACCTCATTTAGAATGTTGGTTTTTATGAAGAATTCCTTATTTTCTCATAAAAATGAAAATAGTCTTTGATCTAGACTCTATCTAAATTATCATGCCCTTTAATGAGAAGGCTATAATTAAGGAATCTTATTGTACTAAGAGTTAAGCTTATTCAGAAGTGATATATATATATATATGTGTGTGTGTGTGTGTGTGTGTGTGTGTGTGTGTGTGTGTGTGTGTATCATATATATATGAAGAGAGGGGAGGAGTTAACATACTGAGTGAGGAGTCGCAGGTAATTGATTCTGGGGAAGAGAGTTTTAATTAAGGGTGTGGTTCCTGGTAGGCCAAGATACTCTGGTGGATCCCATCCCACCCATGATTATATACAAATTAGGTTCGGTGTGCTATTAAAGGAAAATAGACTTGAAGTTGGGGAAGTATAGAGATACTGGGAAGAACAGAAATAAATGTGATCAAAACACATTATATACAATTTGTAAGTAATGAAAATAAATATTTTAAGGAATACATAAAGATTGTTAGATGATAGACTATAGAAAAATGACCAATAGATGGTAGAGCAATGCCGGCTAGATAAACAGGCAGAAATACGGCTCATGAAGGAATGCCTTAAGTGAGTTGATTCCCTTTTATGTCCTCTTACTAATACTAATGTGAGGCCCATCACGGACACAGGAGTCACTATTTTTAGGTTTTGGCGTGATGGGTCATCTACACTAGAAATAAAACCAGAATAAAAATGTTGCTTGGAGGACTCTTGAAATCACTTATGAATAACCTGAGATCCCCCCACTTTCCACAGGAGCCAGTTTGGCAAACAGGTACATGATTTGCTGAGGGTCACAATACAAGTAAGCTAGACTTCACAGCTGAGCAGTGGGCATGGTGATGTCAGGATGGGATGAGAATGGGAGGACCTTCCTGAGGCTGGCCAGGCACACCACCGGTCAGACATCAGTCTAGCATGTATGTCACTTACTTTTATAACAACTCTAACTTAATGGTTCATATGTATCTCTGCATCTCAGGTGCAAACATAGAATTCCAAGTTTTCTGTAAAATGGTGCAGAGCACTGTGTAATACAGGTTTCTATGATGTGCTCCTTCTCAGCCTCTGAGATTCTGAAATTCCTCAGAGAATCCCAGACTAACTTCTCTCCAACCTTCAGGAAAACTCAGCTTTGAGTAGTAACCTTATCACAAAACATTTAACCTCCATCTTACTGATAGACTGTGGCTTCCATGGAGTTAGAATTTTACAAAGGTCTGCATGAGAACACAAGGACAGCTTTACCTAGTAGTTCACTAAAGACTGAGACCCTAATCCCAAAGTCAAAAGGATCTGGCCCCTGTCAAACTTTGAGGATGCATGAAAAGCTGACTCTTTCTCAGTTGAGCCCTGACTAATTCCTACTGAGAGGGTGCTATGGAAGAACAGGCAATCCATGTCAGATCCCCAACCTACAGAAGACACCAGGCAGTGGAGTTATTTTGCCGTAGTCCTCTAATTGTGTAGAGATTTTCCACACAGAACAAGATGACACGAGCATACAGCATTTTAGAAAGACTGTTCTGAAAAATCTAAATACAAAGAAAATATGCATCAGATGAAAAGATGACATAACTAGAATAGGTAACCAGGAGGTGTGCTGGCATCAAGACAGAAACGTTTTACAGCTTGTCAAGAAAAGTATAAGCCTTAGGGTTTCTGTCGCTGTGATAGAACACCACAACTAAAAGGGTTTATTTAAGCGTACATTCTGAGGTAATGGCCCCATCACTGAGGGAAGTCAGGGCAGGAATTAAAACAGGGCAGGAACCTGGAGGCAGGAAATGATGGAGGAGTGCTGCTTACTGACTTTCTCTCCAAGGCCTGTTCAGCCTGCTTTCTTTCTTTGTTTCTTTGTTTCTTTGTTTCTTTGTTTCTTTGTTTCTTTGTTTCTTTGTTTCTTTGTTTCTTTCTTTCTTTCTCTCTTTCTTTCTTTCCTTCTTTCCTTCTTTCTTTTTCTTTCTTTCTTTTATTGGATATTTTTTTAATTTACATTTGAAATGTTATTCCCTTTCCTGGTTTCCCGAACATAAGCTCCCTATCCGATCCCTCTCCCCTTTTATAAGGGTGTTCCCCTCCCCATCCACCCCCTTTCCCGCCCCCCACCCAACATTCTCCTACACTGTGGGTCCAACCTTGACAGGACCAAGGGCTTCTCTTTCCACTGGTGCCCAACAAGGCCATCTTCTGCTACATATGCAGTTGGAGTCATGGGTCAGTCCATGTATAGTCTTTGGGTAGTTGTTTAGTCCCTGGGAGATCTGGTTAGTTGTCATTGTTGTTCTTATGGGGTTAGAAGCCCCTTTAGCTCTTTCAGGCCTTTCTCTAATTTCTCCAATGGGGGTCCCATTCTCAGTTCAGTGGTTTGCTGCTAGCATTCGCCTCTGTATTTGACATGCTCTGGCTCTGGCTCTCAGGAGACATCTATATCCGGTTCCTATCAGCATGCACTTCTTTGCTTCATCAATCTCTTATAGCACTCCAGACCATCAGCCCTGAGGTGGCACTGCCCATATTAAACTGGGCCATCCCACATCAACTGCTAATTTTTTTAAAGATTTATTTATATATATATATATAAGTACACTGTAGCTATCTTCAGACACACCAGAAGAGGGTATTAGATCTCATTACAGATGGTTGTGAGCTACCCTCAACTGCTAATTTAAAACATGGCATAGAGGCTTGCCTTCAGCCAGATCTTCAAGAGGTATTTCTCAGTTGTGATTCCCTTCTCCCAGATGACCATAGCTTGTATTAAGTTGACAAAACTGGTCAGCACAGTATAGTAAACTACTTAACTATCTTCAGAAAGGCCTGAGATTATGAAACTGCTAGTCTAAATGTAAATCACCATGATCCTTTTGGAATGTCTTAAAAGACTTTATAGTAAACTTTCTTTTTAGTACAGAAGTCACTGCAAGACTTTCATTTGAAGAAATTTGCAGGGAGAAATGTAACCAAGTGTTTCTCAGTAATTGCTATAATTGTACAATTTAAAACAACTGAAAATTAAAAACTATCTAAATATTTAATAATGTGTTACTGATTCCATGAGCCAGTAGAACTCCAAAGAGAGTTCTATGAAATCTTTAAAATGTTTAGCATAGAAAGATATTAAACAGAACTGGGAGATTGCTGTTGGATTTACTTAGTCGTGGAGTACATTGTAACAGAGTTAGACATGTCAGGGTTGGAGTGATGCTCTTACAGAGGACTGTGGTTGGGTTCCCAGTATCCACACTGAACAGCTCTCAGTCACCTGTAACTCTAGCTCTACATTGAAAAAATAAAATCTGGAGACTTTTTGAATAAAACAGGAGTACATGTATATCTGAGTGCATAATACTACATGAAGAAACAACTGTAGTGATTTATATTAGGATTAAAGTTTTCTCAGTTGATAGATCACAGCATTATAGACAAGTTTCATTTTCCTATTTATTCTTTGCCATGTTATAATGGTTCTTGTAACTAGAAAAAGTGATGTATTTACATCAATGGTATAACATTTCTTCATGATGCCTGACAGATAATATGTTAGTATATGCTGATCTGTTTTTAGTTTCTTAAGAAGAAGACCTAGGCAAATTCATTAAGTGAAGAGAACTATCAATGATGTATTGTTTCTGATAAGAGAAGGTATTAATCTTCACATTTGGTACTTGATAGTTAATTTATTTCTGTGTGTACTTTGCCAAGTCAATCTATCAGTGGGGCTCCATGGCTCCTGGAAGCAAAATGGTATCTTAACAAGATTGGCTGTGGATAAGAGCCACTGAACTATTAAGCATAAAGGGTGCAAGGCAATGAAAAGCCATCCTATCCTAGAGTATTGGGCACACAATGTTCTCGCAAACATCTAAGAGAAGAAAAGTTCACAAAATGTGGAGCTAATTTACTGCCTAGTGAGCATGTTCCAGAATCAATCTCTGAACTGTTTCTTGAACAAAGCAACCATGTGTATAGGTCTTGGGCCTTTGCTGCATACCACATTAAGTAACACAGTTTTCTCTGTTGTCTTTATTTTTCAGTGAGAAGTTCATTGTCTCAATGTATCAAATATATCAGCAAACCATAAACACAATTAACAGAGGCCACTTCAAATATCCCATGCCTGCTTGCACACACTGTTGATTTTCTCAGCCAATCTGCACATATGGAGTGATGACTAGATTGTGGTTAGGAACAAAGCTGACACCAAGTGACAATGATGACAATAGCTGATAACTGACATGCTGGAGAAAGCACTGCACAAAACTGTTGTTCCATACAATGTATGAGAAAAAGGCTGACCCAAGTGTTAGTGCTAAGAAATAGCTTCTGGTCCAGCTAGAACCAGAGCAATAGCAGGTTCATCTACAAAATGCTACATGTATGTGGGGAGATGATAGGGAAAACCCCAGATGAACAGTAGGGGGCTTTTGAGACCATAGCCAAACTCACACCCCATCCAAGTAGAAATCTGACATGAGATGTTGTCTTCACTCACACTGAGTTTCTGCCTTGTACACTGTGTAGGTAGAACCACAATCTCTTCTTACATCCCAGGTAAGGAGGGTATAGCTTATGCCTGCAGAATACATGGTACAGGGTGCTAGGGTTCAGCATGGGGAGGAAAATAACAGAGAAAAGAACAGAGCTGGTCCATGCAGGTCCGTGATGCCTCCTGAGGGTTCCAGGTCAAGCCTCCAGCTTCCAAATGCAGTGAGCAGAGTGGAAGTGCAGAGGTCAAGGGCAGGAGCCAGTGGTCTCTTTCCCAGCCTGTGACAGTGAGCCTTCTGGGAAGATACCATGATTTCAGAATGCAGCTGGACTCAAATTGAGTTCTGCAGCTCCCTTGAACATCTCTGCAGTACATAGCTCATGCTAAGTGAGTTGTAGTATATGGTAAGTTGGCATTATTATTAAGACAATTTGCTTAACATTCTGGAAACATCCCTGGTCTTTCCTCACATTCTGTTGAACATTAAAATAAATACATCTCTTAGGTCACAGTGGTACAAATGACATGACTAAGCAACAGAATCTCCAACTCTATGGCTAGCATGGCATATGTGTCTGGAATTAGTGTTTCCCTGCATGTGGAATTCTGTTTTAACTGGTTTAGAGGTGAGCTGCAAGTTTGGGAGCAAGTTTGTCTTATGTATATGTCATACCTTGCTAGTTTCCTGGGTGAGGGATTTAGTTCACAGCCATGGCATCAACATTCTCCTGTACTCTTCTCACTACTTGTAGACCTAGGATTAAATTAGAGTTGTCAAGTGTTGAATTACAAGGATAGCAAGTCATTTTGGTGAGGCCATTGACCCATACTGTGCAATTCTGAGGTGACACAGAGGCCAGTTCTGAGGTAACATATAGGCAAATTTTGGAGTGACACAGAGTAGAGTAAAGGCTCCAGAGAGAAGGTACCAGGTCTGGCATCTTCTCTGAAGTAGAATGTCCATGACCACTGAAGACCATTTCCTAAGATGCTTCAGGGATTATCAATGTTGGTATCTGTCTAAGCTCCACCTCCACAGCTGCCTGGCAACAGCCAGGTATGCTCCACCCCACAGTTGCCTGACAACAGCCAGCTGTGCCTGACACTGTATAAGGAGCTGTTTGGTCCCTCCTCTCCTCCTCTTTGCTCTTTTCTTCTCTGCTCTCATGCCCTCTTTCCTTTTGTCCCTTCCCTCCCCACTTCCTTCCAAGTGCCCAGGGCAAGCCTCCTTTGTTCCTTCCTTCTTCTACTCTTCTTCTTTCACTAAAACCTCTCCACATGGAACCACATTGCTTTGGTGTGTTCTGTCCAAGACGTGAGCCGAGATTTCAACCCCAACAATCAAGTTTGGTGAGAACACTGTGTCATGCTCCACAGGGCAGCACAGACACACTTATGCTATAATAGTAGACTTTCTGTCTGGTTACTACTATGTCTTACCCATGGTCTTACTAAGTAGTCACATATCATGGTGTGGTGGACAACTTGGATTTAAATATGGCTCTGCTATGAGACTGTGAATGTGTTACAGAAAAATTTCTGATCCCTAGGTTCCCTGTTCATGAATTAGACATACCAATGGCCCCTATTTTATAAAGTGATTATAGGAGACTATTAGATGTTGAGACTGGGGAGTTGGATCAATTGGTTAAGTGCTCATCATACAAATGTGCAAGCATGAGGACCTGAATTCAAAAATCAAAGTGGAAGCTGGACATAGTGGCCAGAACCTTCATTCTAGCACTCAAGAGACAGAGGCAAACTGATCTCTGTGAGTTTAAGGCCAGCCTGATCTATATAATTAATTTTGGTCCAGTCAAGGCTACATAGGGAGACCTTACCTCATAAAATAAAAACCAGAAACCTCAAACTCCCAAACCCAAAATAAACAATTAATTTAAAAGATAGACAGTATCATGAGAAATGGCACTATCTATCATCTATCTATTTA
The DNA here is from genome assembly GCF_021556685.1 of Rattus norvegicus. Taxonomy (NCBI): domain Eukaryota; kingdom Metazoa; phylum Chordata; class Mammalia; order Rodentia; family Muridae; genus Rattus; species Rattus norvegicus. The sequence goes on from NC_141537.1 coordinate 9,402,003, forward strand.
TCTATACTTAGCATACATTATAAGGAATTGATATACATACTTCAAAGGCAGCAATGGGCATCTCACATTTTTTTTCTTTTTTTTTTTTCTTTTTTTTATTAACTTGAGTATTTCTTATATACATTTCGAGTGTTATTCCCTTTCCCGGTTTCCGGGCAAACATCCCCCTCCCCCTCCCCTTCCTTATGGGTGTTCCCCTCCCAACCCTCCCCCCATTGCCGCCCTCCCCCCATAGACTAGTTCACTGGGGGTTCAGTCTTAGCAGGACCCAGGGCTTCCCCTTCCACTGGTGCTCTTACTAGGATATTCATTGCTACCTATGGGGTCAGAGTCCAGAGTCAGTCCATATATAGTCTTTAGGTAGTGGCTTAGTCCCTGGAAGCTCTGGTTGCTTGGCATTGTTGTACTTTTGGGGTCTCGAGCCCCTTCAAGCTCTTCCAGTTCTTTCTCTGATTCCTTCAACGGGGGACCTATTCTCAGTTCAGTGGTTTGCTGCTGGCATTCACCTCTGTATTTGCTGTATTCTGGCTGTGTCTCTCAGGAGAGATCTACATCCGGCTCCTGTCTGTCTGCACTTCTTTGCTTCATCCATCTTGTCTAATTGGGTGGCTGTATATGTATGGGCCACATGTGGGGCAGGCTCTGAATGGGTGTTCCTTCAGTCTCTGTTTTAATCTTTGCCTCTCCCTTCCCTGCCAAGGGTATTCTTTTTCCTCATTTAAAGAAGGAGCGAAGCATTCACATTTTGATCATCCGTCTTGAGTTTCGTTTGTTCTAGGGATCTAGGGTAATTCAAGCATTTGGGCTAATAGCCACTTATCAATGAGTGCATACCATGTATGTCTTTCTGTGATTGGGTTAGCTCACTCAGGATGATATTTTCCAGTTCCAACCATTTGCCTACGAATTTCATAAACTCGTTGTTTTTGATAGCTGAGTAATATTCCATTGTGTAGATGTACCACATTTTCTGTATCCATTCCTCTGTTGAAGGGCATCTGGGTTCTTTCCAGCTTCTGGCTATTATAAATAAGGCTGCGATGAACGTAGTGGAGCACGTGTCTCTTTTATATGTTGAGGCATCTTTTGGGTATATGCCCAAGAGAGGTATAGCTGGATCCTCAGGCAGTTCAATGTCCAATTTTCTGAGGAACCTCCAGACTGATTTCCAGAATGGTTTTACCAGTCTGCAATCCCACCAACAATGGAGGAGTGTTCCTCTTTCTCCACATCCTCGCCAGCATCTGCTGTCGCCTGAGTTTTTGATCTTAGCCAATCGCACTGGTGTGAGGTGAAATCTCAGGATTGTTTTGATTTGCATTTCCCTTATGACTAAAGATGTTGAACATTTCTTTAGGTGTTTCTCAGCCATTCGGCATTCCTCAGCTGTGAATTCTTTGTTTAGCTCTGAACCCCATTTTTTAATAGGGTTATTTGTTTCCCTGCGGTCTAACTTCTTGAGTTCTTTGTATATTTTGGATATAAGGCCTCTATCTGTTGTAGGATTGGTAAAGATCTTTTCCCAATCTGTTGGTTGCCGTTTTGTCCTAATCACAGTGTCCTTTGCCTTACAGAAGCTTTGCAGTTTTATGAGATCCCATTTGTCGATTCTTGATCTTAGAGCATAAGCCATTGGTGTTTTGTTCAGGAAATTTTTTCCAGTGCCCATGTGTTCCAGATGCTTTCCTAGTTTTTCTTCTATTAGTTTGAGTGTGTCTGGTTTGATGTGGAGGTCCTTGATCCACTTGGACTTAAGCTTTGTACAGGGTGATAAGCATGGATCGATCTGCATTCTTCTACATGTTGTCCTCCAGTTGAACCAGCACCATTTGCTGAAAATGCTATCTTTTTTCCATTGGATGGTTTTGGCTCCTTTGTCAAAAATCAAGTGACCATAGGTGTGTGGGTTCATTTCTGGGTCTTCAATTCTATTCCATTGGTCTATCTGTCTGTCTCTGTACCAATACCATGCAGTTTTTATCACTATTGCTCTGTAATACTGCTTGAGTTCAGGGATAGTGATTCCCCCTGAAGTCCTTTTATTGTTGAGGATAGCTTTAGCTATCTTGGGTTTTTTGTTATTCCAGATGAATTTGCAAATTGTTCTGTCTAACTCTTTGAAGAATTGGATTGGTATTTTGATGGGGATTGCATTGAATCTGTAGATTGCTTTTGGTAAAATGGCCATTTTTACCATATTAATCCTGCCAATCCATGAGCATGGGAGATCTTTCCATCTTCTGAGGTCTTCTTCAATTTCTTTCCTCAGTGTCTTGAAGTTCTTATTGTACAGATCTTTTACTTGCTTGGTTAAAGTCACACCGAGGTACTTTATATTATTTGGGTCTATTATGAAGGGTGTCGTTTCCCTAATTTCTTTCTCGGCTTGTTTCTCTTTTGTATAGAGGAAGGCAACTGATTTATTTGAGTTAATTTTATACCCAGCCACTTTGCTGAAGTTGTTTATCAGCTTTAGTAGTTCTCTGGTGGAACTTTTGGGATCACTTAAATATACTATCATGTCATCTGCAAATAGTGATATTTTGACCTCTTCTTTTCCGATCTGTATCCCTTTGATCTCCTTTTGTTGTCTGATTGCTCTGGCTAGAACTTCAAGAACTATATTGAATAAGTAGGGAGAGAGTGGGCAGCCTTGTCTAGTCCCTGATTTTAGTGGGATTGCTTCAAGTTTCTCTCCATTTAGTTTAATGTTAGCAACTGGTTTGCTGTATATGGCTTTTACTATGTTTAGGTATGGGCCTTGAATTCCTATTCTTTCCAGGACTTTTATCATGAAGGGGTGTTGAATTTTGTCAAATGCTTTCTCAGCATCTAATGAAATGATCATGTGGTTCTGTTCTTTCAGTTGTTTATATAATGGATCACGTTGATGGTTTTCCCTATATTAAACCATCCCTGCATGCCTGGGATTAAGCCTACTTGATCATGGTGGATGATTGTTTTGATGTGCTCTTGAATTCGGTTTGCCAGAATTTTATTGAGTATTTTTGCGTCGATATTCATAAGGGAAATTGGTCTGAAGTTCTCTTTCTTTGTTGTGTCTTTATGTGGTTTAGGTATAAGAGTAATTGTGGCTTCGTAGAAGGAATTCGGTAGGACTCCATCTGTTTCAATTTTGTGGAATAGTTTGGATAATATTGGTATGAGGTCTTCTATGAAAGTTTGATAGAATTCTGCTCTAAACCCGTCTGGACCTGGGCTCTTTTTGGTTGGGAGACCTTTAATGACTGCTTCTATTTCCTTAGGAGTTATGGGGTTGTTTAACTGGTTTATCTGTTCCTGATTTAACTTCGGTACCTGGTATCTGTCTAGGAAATTGTCCATTTCCTGAAGATTTTCAAATTTTGTTGAATATAGGTTTTTATAGTAAGATCTGATGATTTTTTGAATTTCCTCCGAATCTGTAGTTATGTCTCCCTTTTCATTTCTGATTTTGTTAATTTGGACACACTCTCTGTGTCCTCTCGTTAGTCTGGCTAAGGGTTTATCTATCTTGTTGATTTTCTCAAAGAACCAACTTTTGGTTCTGTTGATTCTTTCTATGGTCCTTTTTGTTTCTACGTGGTTGATTTCAGCTCTGAGTTTGATTATTTCCTGCCTTCTACTCCTCCTGGGTGTATTTGCTTCTTTTTGTTCTAGAGCTTTTAGGTGTGCTGTCAAGCTGCTGACATATGCTCTTTCCTGTTTCTTTCTGCAGGCACTCAGCGCTATGAGTTTTCCTCTTAGCACAGCTTTCATTGTGTCCCATAAGTTTGAGTATGTTGTATCTTCATTTTCATTAAATTCTAAAAAGTTTTTAATTTCTTTCTTTATTTCTTCCTTGACCAGGTTATCATTGAGTAGAGCATTGTTCAATTTCCACGTATATGTGGGCATTCTTCCCTTATTGTTATTGAAGACCAGTTTTAGGCCGTGGTGGTCCGATAGCACGCATGGGATTATTTCTATCTTTCTGTACCTGTTGAGGCCCGTTTTTTGACCAATTATATAGTCAATTTTGGAGAAAGTACCATGAGGAGCTGAGAAGAAGGTATATCCTTTTGCTTTAGGATAGAATGTTCTATAAATATCCGTTAAGTCCATTTGGCTCATGACTTCTCTTAGTCTGTCTACATCACTGTTTAATTTCTGTTTCCATGATCTGTCCATTGATGAGAGTGGGGTGTTGAAATCTCCCACTATTATTGTGTTAGGTGCAATGTGTGTTTTGAGCTTTAGTAAGGTTTCTTTTACGTATGTAGGTGCCCTTGTATTTGGGGCATAGATATTTAGGATTGAGAGTTCATCTTGGTTGATTTTTCCTTTGATGAATATGAAGTGTCCTTCCTTATCTTTTTTGATGAATTTTAGTTGGAAATTGATTTTATTTGATATTAGAATGGCTACTCCAGCTTGCTTCTTCTGACCATTTGCTTGGAAAGTTGTTTTCCAGCCTTTCACTCTGAGGTAGTGTCTGTCTTTGTCTCTGAGGTATGTTTCCTGTAGGCAGCAGAATGCAGGGTCCTCGTTGCGTATCCAGTTTGTTAATCTATGTCTTTTTATTGGGGAGTTGAGGCCATTGATATTGAGAGATATTAAGGAATAGTGATTATTGCTTCCCGTTATATTCATATTTGGATGTGAGGTTATGTTTGTGTGCTTTCATTCTCTTTGTTTTGTTGCCAAGACGATTAGTTTCTTGCTTCTTCTAGGGTATAGCTTGCCTCCTTATGTTGGGCTTTACCATTTATTATCCTTTGTAGTGCTGGATTCGTAGAAAGATGTGTAAATTTGGTTTTGTCATGGAATATCTTGGTTTCTCCATCAATGTTAATTGAGAGTTTTGCTGGATACAGTAACCTGGGCTGGCATTTGTGTTCTCTTAGGGTCTGTATAACATCAGTCCAGGATCTTCTGGCCTTCATAGTTTCTGGCGAGAAGTCTGGTGTGATTCTGATAGGTCTGCCTTTATATGTTACTTGACCTTTTTCCCTTACTGCTTTTAATATTCTTTCTTTATTTTGTGCGTTTGGTGTTTTGACAATTATGTGACGGGAGGTGTTTCTTTTCTGGTCCAATCTATTTGGAGTTCTGTAGGCTTCTTGTATGTCTATGGGTATCTCTTTTTTTAGGTTAGGGAAGTTTTCTTCTATGATTTTGTTGAAGATATTTACTGGTCCTTTGAGCTGGGGGTCTTCACTCTCTTCTATACCTATTATCCTTAGGTTTGATCTTCTCATTGAGTCCTGGATTTCCTGTATGTTTTGGACCAGTAGCTTTTTCCGCTTTACATTATCTTTGACAGTTGAGTCAATGATTTCTATGGAATCTTCTGCTCCTGAGATTCTCTCTTCCATCTCTTGTATTCTGTTGGTGAAGCTTGTATCTACAGCTCCTTGTCTCTTCTTTTGGTTTTCTATATCCAGGGTTGTTTCCATGTGTTCTTTCTTGATTGCTTCTATTTCCATTTTTAGTTCCTTCAACTGTTTGATTGTGTTTTCCTGGAATTCTTTCAGGGATTTTTGCGATTCCTCTCTGTAGGCTTTTACTTGTTTATTAATGTTTTCCTGTGCTTCCCTAAGTGTGTTCATGTCTTTCTTGAAGTCCTCCAGCATCATGATCAAATATGATTTTGAAACTAGATCTTGCTTTTCTGGTGTGTTTGGATATTCCATGTTTGTTTTGGTGGGAGAATTGGGCTCCGATGATGGCATGTAGTCTTGGTTTCTGTTGCTTGGGTTCCTGCGCTTGCCTCTCGCCATCAGATTATCTCTAGTGTTACTTTGTTCTGCTATTTCTGACAGTGGCTAGACTGTCCTATAAGCCTGTGTGTCAGGAGTGCTGTAGACCTGTTTTCCTCTCTTTCAGTCAGTTATGGGGACAGAGTGTTCTGCTTTCGGGCGTGTAGTTTTTCCTCTCTACAGGTCTTCAGCTGTTCCTGTGGGCCTGTGTCTTGAGTTCACCAGGCAGCTTTCTTGCAGCAGAAAATTTGGTCTTACCTGTGGTCCCGAGGCTCAGGTTTGCTCGTGGGGTGCTGCCCAGGGGCTCTCTGCAGCGGCAGCAACCAGGAAGACCTGTGCCGCCCCTTCCGGGAGCTTCAGTGCACCAGGGTTCCAGATGGTCTTTGGCTTTTTCCTCTGGCGTCCGAGATGTGTGTGCAGGGAGCAGTCTCTTCTGGTTTCCCAGGCTTGTCTGCCTCTCTGAAGGTTTAGCTCTCCCTCCCACGGGATTTGGGTGCAGAGAACTGTTTATCCGGTCTGTTTCCTTCAGGGTCCAGCGGTGTCTCTGGCAGGGGTCCTGCCGCTCCTGGGTCCTCCCCCACGGGAGCCCAGAGGCCTTATACAGTTTCCTCTTGGGCCAGGGATGTGGGCAGGGGTGAGCAGTGTTGGTGGTCTCTTCTGCTCTGCAGCCTCAGGAGTGCCCACCTGACCAGGCGGTTGGGTCTCTCTCTCACCGGGTCTGGGAGCAGAGAGCTGCTGCGGGCCGGGATCCGCGGGTGTGGGACTTCCCGGCATCTCACATTTTTTGACTAGTTCTACTCTTTCAGAAATGGAGTTGTGGACAGTTTGGTCATATGGTACACCCATGGTATCACTGGCCCAGGCATTAGCAATTGCTTGCCACAGCCTTCTCTCACCTAAACAAACTGGCTCTGGAGAAGGTTCAGCATGTCTGGGTTGAAAAACTTCAGATCCACAGTCATGCCTAGCCCTGTATCTCTTGGGAAACATTTTATGATTTCCTCTGAGGCCCAGATGACAGAATGACAGTGACAAGTGACAAAGCCATCTCTCTGAGGAAGCTTAAAGTATTTCCAAATGAAAACAGAGGGCATTCAGATCAGGCCCCACTAATGGGGACTCCAGGAAGGCATGAATAGAGCTACAGCATCTGTTTGTGTCCTCTTTCTCTCAACTCTGTATTTTATAACCCACGAGACTTCATCACTACAAAGAAAGCTTGCCTGCATATATGTTGTTTTTCCCTCCTTAGCAGAAGATGATTTATAGCCTTGTGGAGGTGAAAATGTAAACTCAGAACTGCCATGTAGATAACTGGGAGCCTTATTTTGTAAAAATTTAAGGGAGAGGGGAGAGACATAGGCAAAGACATAAAGGCAGAATGATAGGGGCAAGGGACAGAAGGGACAGATGGCTGAGCTGTGTATCTCTCTCTCTCTCTCTCTCTCTCTCTCTCTCTCTCTCTCTCTCTCTCTCTCTCTCTCTCTCTCTCAGGCTGGGAAAGGAACTGACCATGACCCACTAACATGGGAGAGGTGACCCTCAGCTGAGTATTAGTCAGTATAGGAGCAAGCTTCATATTTGCTGTTCTACAGTGCTTTAGCCCCTCTCTTCTCCACAGCAGGACAGAGCCAAAGGCCTGGTTTCCAGAAGGACCCTCCACCCATTGGTCTTTGCCTCAAATTTTCCTCTACTCAGATCCTGGCCACCAAGGAGTTCTTTACTGTGTCAATCACAGAATTCGATTTGACTCAATTCTCAGTAACTTTGCCCAAAGTAACAGATTTTCTATTATCTCTAAGAAAGGTCCCATTATAAAGACTTGGGGAAAATTCAAAGTATTTTCATTGTCTCTTAGAGGACGTTTTTAATCCTTTAAAAACTATACATATTTATAAATAGTTTCCATATTTGTATTCTGTATTTACATCATTTATCCCCTTCCTCCTGTGTTCAACCACACCTTGCCCTGTCCTCTCATATATTCAGTCTCATGAACCCCAGGCTGGCCTTCAGTCTCCTGTGTAGCTGGAGATGAATCCTCCTGCATTCTCCTTTGGGATACTGGGGGTATAGATATTTTCTAGTATTTCCAGTTTAAAAGGTGGTGCACATCAACCCAGGGCTTCATGTGTGCTTGGTAAACAATCTACCAACTGCACTAATGCTAATCCTGAGATGAGAGAGAGAGAGAGAGAGAGAGAGAGAGAGAGAGAGAGAGAGAAAGCAACCAAAAGCAGTTTCACAATTTTCTAGCGAATTTGAAGCAAACTTTAATTAAATACTGGCCTGGATGATGAACTCTGGCCAGGTCCATTCAGGGTTTCTCAGGAAATGGCAACAAGTCATGTTTTGTAGGAGCTTAAAAAGGGCAAAACCACAAGACCACCATATTGCCAATCAAGTTCAATCAGAGGCAAGCATACATCCTGACATATTTCCTGTCTAGGTACCTCCAGCCCACATCCAATCAACACTTCTGGTACAAATAAACTTGTTTAGGGGAGCAAAAATACGTGGCTTGTTATTTCCTGAGAACATACATACACATGTGCGCCTACTCCCACCCTGTATTCTAGGAACTAAACAAGTGAACTTAAGGTCCTGCACATCTTAGTCGAGTGCTCTATTACTACGCTATATTCTTACTTCCAACACTAGAGTTTGGAGTAATCTAACATTGGAAAATCAGCCTGGCTTGCAAAAAGCCTTTCTGATTTTCTTATCCCTGTGAAGTCAAATGATGCAGATGAGAGGTAGTACCATACTGGGTACCAAGCTCAAAGGTGAGCTTGTTCCCAATTCAGTCCTGTGAAGCTTTGATATATCTCAGCAAATGTTACTCATTTGAAGCACACAGTTCAGTGAGTTTTGACAACTGAGCATACACATGTAATCATCATTACCCCCAAGGCTCATCGACCCTCAAAGTCTTTATGCCATTTCCAAACCTCCAAGAAGCAGGTGAACATTGGTATGTTTCTGCCTGTCTGGGACAGTTTAGCCTCTCCTCAGACTTCAGAGAAGATTTTTATTTTTTTAATTAAAAAGGTGTATTGCCTTTATATATTTATGGGAATGGAGGACATCTGCCATGGTGATCATGTGGAGGTCACAGGAAAACTTGTAGAAGTTAATTCTCTCCTACCATGAAACTAGAGGATTGAACTGAAATCACTGGGCTTAGTAGCAAACATCTTTAGGCACTGAGCCATCTTGGTGGCCCAGAGGCTCTCCATCTCATCTTTCACATCAGCTTGTCATGTCTGTCACTGTTCCTCCCAGCAGTTTCTACAGTGGCTTTATCTACAGCTGGTTTTCGTTCTGTCATCCCTCCTGTAGGTATTAATTACAGTCCCACCATCAGGTGCACCTGAGCATTGCCCCTACTCATTTCTACTTGTCTGGAATGAGGGCTTTGATTCTGTAGCTAACTATTGATTAAAACCTCAACTGCCTTCCTCAAGTCAGTGATGTTATGGTTTGGTCTAATGCTTGTATTGTGTTAATTGGATCTCCAAAATTGTGTGAGAATCAGCACATAAGATGCTGCGGGTTCCTGCTCCCAGTTGGTTTTGATTGGTAAATAAAGTTGCTGGAGGCCAGTGGTTAGGCAGGTCAGACAAAGGCTGGGCTTTTAGGATTCCTGGGCAAAGAAACAAACAAGGAAGAGGTAGGAAATAGCCGCTATGCTGGAAAAGGAGTAGCTGTCACACCTGAGAAATGCAGGAGAGAGAGACAGCCAGCATGTAGGTGCTGAAGAGCTCAGCCCCAGAGGGCTGCAGAGCTGGGTCCAGGACAGCCAAGATGAATAGAGGCTTTAGTAAGTGATGAGTTGGGATTATTGGAAAGACACCAGCCACATGGTTAAGAAGTGGACCCACCATTGAGCTGTGTAAGGCATATTAAAATAGAAGGTTGCTGTGCATGTGCCTTTCATTCAGGAACCCAAAACATTGAGGTGAGCAGTAAGAAACTTGCCCTGCCACCCAACCGCTGCTGCCACCACTGGAATGACTTAAGTAGAGATTAATTGGTTATTACAACAGGTCCAAAATTGGTCTCTGTAGCACATAAAGTTCATCTTCTTATCTTCCTCATGGAGGGCTTACAGGTTCAGGATGTCCTTGTTTCCAGAGGTTGGCAGCTGCCTCCCAACAGCCTGGATGCTGTATAAATGCTTCCATTTTCTTTGTGTGTTCCCTTCAGGAAACAGGATGTCAGAATGCTCCTGTTATCTTTATAAATTAGGTTATCTTCTGCCGGAGGCTTGGAGGAGTATTTTTGTTTTTGTTTTGTTTCTTCGTTCTTTTGTTTTGTTTTGTTTTGTTTTGGGGGTTTTGTTTGTTTGTTTTGTTTTCGGTTTTTTTTTTTTTTTTTGCTTTGAAATCTAAAAGGGTTACTATAAAGTGTCTTGAAGTTAATCATTTGAAATTAGTATTTCCAGGGCCCAAAGAATCTTTTTAAAGTACAAATTTTTCAAATAACTTATTTTTCCTGGATTTTTATAAATGACTGTTTTAAAACTAAGTCCTATACTAACATTTGGGGTTTTCCCTGAAGATTCTAAAACATACATATAATTTCTATTTGACCTATCTTCTTTTTCTACTTTACTTTTCTACGATTGAGACATGGATTTTTGCCTCATTTTTGTTTTCTTGCTTTCTTCCATGATCCCCATTAACTTTTAAAGGCTAAGTGTCATTTGCTATTAAAATTAAAAAGATTCTGTCCTTTTTCTTTTTGAAACATTTTTATTTTATGCGCATAAGCCTACCTGTGTGAACAGGTGCCATCAGGAGTTAGTTCTGCAGGAGCCTTAGGAGAGCACTAGTTTTCCTGGAACTGGAGTTACAGATGGCTGTGATCTTCCTGGCCTGTGGGTGCTGGAAACTGAACAGGTCCCCTGGATGAGCTGCCAGTGCTCTTAACCACTGAGTATCTCTTCAGCCTTATTTCTTACCTAAGTTTGGGCCACTTTCTCTTTGTTTGTCTTGCTGTGTTTTTCATTGGTGCTCCATTCTTGGTGCTGTTTTTGACTTTTTTATATATAGTTGGAGAACAATAATTAATGACTCTCTAGAGCATATTTTTATGTTATACAAACTATAGAATGATGAACTGAAGCACTTGCAGATGGTCATGGGCAGTGTTACAGTGCCCAGTCCTTGGGTCTCAGAATTCTCTGTTCACAACAATGACTAATTCTCATTTCTTGGCCCTTGAGTCTCTGAATCTCAGTTTTTTTGGACTCGACAGATCCTGGAACCTATTCAGTGATCAGAATCTGGAGTCTGTCTTTGACTCTTCAAGAATTTTTCCTTCCACAGACTTGGTTGACTCCTTCAACCTCTGATATTCTTTATCCTCTCGGCTGACTCTGCTCCCTTCAGTCCACCCCCAGTTTCTCTTTGTAATTCTTCAATGGCCACTGCTGCTGCTGCTACCATCTCCAATGTTAGTGACTCAGCTTGCTCTACCCATGACAATGATCACTAGAAGGCAAGAAAATACCACTCAAGATAATTCTTTTATCTTGCCCAGTGTTATAATGCCATAAGGCAACATGGGTGGGGGTCATCCCTATTGCTTTTAAGCAGGAGCCGAGTTACTTGGTTATAGTGGTAGGGCTATGGCATGCATGGGCTGTAAGGCATGAGACACTGCATAATTTCTATGTCCACCATTCATAGGCCTTGCAGAAGTATCAATTGTAGACTTTACCAACCACAGATTTTCTGCTGAGCTGCTGGGGAAGGTGGCTTAAGTAGTTGGGGTCATATAGAGTTCTCCAAGGTATCTCTATGAGTGATGCTTTCCAAAGTCAAAGACAGCTTTCTGGAGTGGCCATGTCTAGCATGGGACATTTTGTGGTAGGAAGCACATTTAGCTCTAGATGTCTGAGGAATAGAGTGGAATATTCCCTGTCTGGTAATAAGGTTTTAAGACAGGCAGTCTATCTTAGGGGAAGTCCATTATTGGCCAAAAGTTATGACTGACAGTTCTTTAACCAATGCAGGAATGGAAAAGATTCTGGCAATGGCTACTTGAGAGGTTGGATGGCTGATTTCAATCTGTTTAAAAGACTTTTTATGTGTATCAAGAAATTAACATAAAATTAAAATTATTTTTTAACAAATTAGTTTTTTAGTATGTGTACACAAATACACGTACCCGCGCGCGCGCACGCACACACACACACACACACACGAGTACACAAGCCTAAGGATGCCAGAAGAGAGTATTGGATCTCTGAGCTGGAGGCAAAGGCAGTTGTGGGGTGCATCATGTAGATGCCGCCAAACAAATTGGAGATAATACAAGAGCTGACCATTGATACAGTCCTGTGAGACCTTAGATGGCCCCTTGTGGTTTTCCCTTTCTACAGAACTGAAAACTCTCCAAGTGTTCATTCCCTTCTGTCCATGTTCTTCAAAGATAAGAACTTTGGAGAATACCCTTTAATCTGCAAACCTCTTTGATTCTCTTCACTAAGTCAAACATTGGTGTTTAAGATCAAGTTTTCTGGCAATTATTTTGATTTAGCTGAAGGCCTAACACTGTTTCTGAAGCATAGATCATATAAAATACTAATTTTTATTTTAAAACTTGACCATTGTTTATAGAATTTTTAATTGAGAAATGTTTTTTACATTTATGTATTAACCTACTCACTGCAGCAAATGCTTCGTGTTTATTATGGTGAGCTACTTTCCCACATGGTGTCAAATCGTTCCTACCTAAGAACTAAACACGAACATATTTAATTCTTCAGCTCAGACATCATACTTACCAAGTTGAACTGGAATCTATAAACTCCACCAAGAGTGACATGAATCTTATTATATCGATCCCTTTATTCCATCCATTAAAAAAATACCTCATTAGAATCCATGAACTCTCCTTCGTGACTGCTCTGCTAAATTATACACTGAATTCTGAGGTACAATCTCTGGTTTGTTCACTTTAGGACTGAAGAATTAACTCACCCAGCCTTGGAAATGTAGGTTGTTGATAGTTCCCAGCAGGGCCCTCTCTGGAAATTTCTCTAAATGTACAGTCTCCACAATTATAGCCAGGTCTTTTTCAAGGACAGACGATATGCTGTTACTACTGTTCCTCTATATTAAGTTCCAGACAACTCTAGAACAATTCTCTACCTCCTGGAGAAACTTCTGAGACTGTTCTATAACTGGGTCATAGATCAACCTCTGCTTGTATCCTTCCCTCCTCACACCCATAACATTTTCTATGGGTTAGAAAATCTGTGGGTGATTTAATGGCATGAGTTGCCTGAAGATATGTATTGGGTTATCTTATAATTAGGTCTATGTCATTCATGACAGGCAGCACCCATGGAGCCTTGATATTCAGGAGCAACAGAAGTGTGAGACTGTCTTCCAGTGAAATGGAATGAGGTTTGTGATCATTCAGCCTTTCTACGACTGCCCCAACTCCCAAATAATGACATAGAGACGTATTACATTTATTGTAAGCTTTAAGTATTATAGCTGGGGAGATGCTCAACTATTATAACTTGACAATACTGACCTGACCTGTGTCCACCACCTGTCCATCTTAGTATTTTCATGTCATCTGATTTTTCCTCCAGGTCTGTCTGGTTACTCTGACTGCCATTTCACACCTGAGACGCTTTCAGCACAGAAGTCCCATTTTAACTCTGCAGTCCAGCTATCCTTTCAGCTCTTTATCTGACTAACCAGAAGGTTATGGAGAAGACATTTACAAAACTCTGAGGAGGGTGATACTAAACAGTAGCAAAATCTGGCCTGTAATCAGATCTCTGATGGTTCTGAAGTCAGCACTTGAATAAAAAAATAATAATCTTTACACAGAATATACAAAGATTATCCCTACATCTCCCCTTTAGTCAAATAAATGGTTCTTTTTCTAATATCAACAAACTATATGCAATAAAAACAATTATGAAAACCATATAAGAATAACACCTGCAATCTGCAGTCTATTTCTATCTGGAAACCTTGGAGAAATTACTATCCTATCTTGGTGAGTCCACAGTTCTCTACTTAAATCATTTTTATCATAACTTGTATTTATCAACCTATAAATATCTTTTTAGAGCTTAAAATGTTTTCTTAAATCCTAAATAACTTATGCTTAATTGTGAGATTATAACTATTCAGTCTTCAACCCTGTCAGAGACCTGAGAAGGACACATATTATCTCAACAAACAGGAAGTACCGAGAAAGCAATTTCCAAACTGTACAGATGACAGAGGTTTCCAGCTACCTGGATAGCCACCCATGGATTCTCTGCAATTTTAGATATCCGTCTTCAGCTGTGTGGCGCAGGATATGACAGACTCTTTTGGAAGCAGGAATATTGGAGGACTTGTATACCTTGTCTTAACGAAGCTCAGTAGTTGGCTTCTTCCATGTTCTGCTTGTTCATGGGCTGGACAGCAACTGTCAGCAGTTGAAGCAAAGCAGTGTTTGGCCTGGTAGTTTGTTTTGTCACACTTGAAGCAAACTTTGTATGGAGACTCTTTGATGGAGACCATATTCTTTGAAGTAGAATTTGGATGCTGACAGGAGCTGACATGTCTCACTGTCATAAAAAGGCTTTAATTAGCAGAATACTTTTAAATGCCATATTCTGTAAATCTCTGAGGTTTTGAAGAACATCGATCTATCTATCCATCTATCTTTTTTCTATCTTTCTATCTATCATATATCTGAAGAGGCAAATTTTGCTTGCTTTTAGCTATTTACTATCTGATTAACTCTGAAAACATCTAAAAGAGGCTAAATAAAGCTTATATATGTAATTAGCTACTACCTAACATGACCACAAGTTTGATTGACTAAATACCAACTTGCATTTCTTAATTATCCTAAACAGTTTTTAATACCAGATTTCAAGTAGTGGAACTTTACATTTTAAAAATTTGTTCCATGGGTATAATGTCTTAAAGAACAGTTGAAACATATACAGTATTTAAAAAAAAAATAACCTGAAATTTGTACAATAATCTAGTATAAAATATTTGGCTTGTTAATGCTCTTTAGTCTAAACATAAATTCAATAATCTACCACTTTATCCTATTATTCCTGTATCCCCCCTTTTTCTTTTGATCATCTCTCCCCCATTCTCTCCTAACACTGGGTATGGAAGAAGAATAAAGGAAAGGAAAACAAAGAAAAAGATCCCTGAATCTAACCTCCTTTACTTTGTTCATCCCTGACCAAGATCATTAACAACTTATAACCAACCCCCTTAAAATGATGGCAAACACCCATCACTCACTAAACTATCAAAACTCACCCATGACACCTCTTGAGAATGAGGCATCATTCTCTTAAAATTGCTTCCTGTTGTCTAGGAGTGATGACATCTTTTGGGTTTCCTACAAAAATTGGAATATTGGCCAAGTCCTAAGAAAGCTTTAACATCTGCTGTCCAGTCTCTGTGTGATGGAAAATAGAGGGCTTAGGTGCATTCCTGGCTGGAACAGACTGTGAGGCTAAGATAATCTTAGCTAGCCATTGTGAAGTTGTTCTGGATGCAGACTACTGAGGAATCAATATATTGAAAATATTGAAGCAGTCTATGAGATTGGGTCATGTGAGCTACTTGTGCTTTTTCATTTGTTGTTTGGTCCTTTTGCTCTATATACAAATACACTTTTAAAAATAATGCACATTCCAGCATTAATACATGTATGGAATTTTTGGTATGCACAATTCAGCGAAATGATTCTCTCTTCCATATTCCAGTAGGAAATTTTAAGTCAGTTTAAACTGTATAACCAAAGTGTAATGTAATATTTCCATTCATGCCGTGTGAAAGTATGGCATGATAAGTCCTAAAGACTCTGTAGCCAATAAGATTTATTGGCTATGCAGAAACATTCATGTCTCAGCCAGTCTCAGGGCTGCTCCCATGTAGAAGGATCAGCATATATGTGCCTGTTTTGTTCATCTTCTTGGTTTCTTCTTTTGTTTCTGCAGCCAAGATTTTCAGGTCTCCCCTGGTCAACTCTAATCTTTATTAATTTTGATGGAATCCATAGCTCTTCTGATGTTGAAGCAAAGACAAAACCTCTCCCCTAATGCAACATAGTTTCTGCTTTACGTTCTGAAATTGAGACACTTTTAAAATAAATAGGTTGGTCTAAATCAGCAGTTTTTCCCACAATTCAATGTCTCTCAGGGGCTGTTATCTTTTGCTCATTAGAATTTAAATTTTTTAAGTTAATAAAGCACAATGTAATCTATCTCTGGGGATCATTGTTACCCATTTATGTTTATTAAGCATCTCTTCTAGAGTATAGTTCGATCTTTCTACAACTGTTGGTCTTGTAGGACTGTATGCTATGTCTATAACATTCTTTATATTATAATATACAGAAACTTTCATTACCAATGAAATCCTGAATGTGCATCTGTGGTATGGTACACATAAGTTTAATTTTCCAAATTCTTCAAAATGAAACACATTAATTTTCCAAATAATTTCTTCAGGTAGCTTTTGGTTTATTTCTAGTATGTAATAGAATTTTGTTATAGAAAGTACAGGTGGGATGTTTCTTTATCATTTCATTGGCTTGATGCTAAGTGATATAAAAATCTTTCTTCAAATCATTGCTGTTAACATGGTGTTTCCTTTTTTAATTTTATTTAATCTTTTTTTTACAATCCATATTTTGTCCCCCTCCTGATCCACCCTCTGACTGTTCCACAAGATATACCTCCTTCCCAACCCCCCCGTTCCCGTCTTCATGAAGATGTCCCCACCTCCCACCCCACCAGACCTCCCCACTCTCTGGAGCCTCCAGTGACTTGAGGGTTAGGTGCATCTTCTCTGACTTGAGTCCAGACCCTGCATTCCTCTGCTGTATATGTGTTGGGGGCCTCATGTCAGCTGGTGTGTGCTTCCTGGTTAGTGATCGAGTGTCTGAGAGATCTCAGGGGTCCAGATTAGTTGAGATTACTGGTCCTTCTACAGGCTCACTCTCCTCCTCAGCTTCTCCCAGGTTTTCCCTAATTCAATCACAGGGTTCAGCAGCTTCTGTCCATTGATTGGGTGTAAAAATCTGTATCTGACTATTTCAACTGCTTGTTGGGTCTTTCGGAGGGCAGTCATGATAGATCTCAACATGGTGTTTCTTATAAAATTCTGAGACTTCTTGCATATTTCATATTAATAACTGATCAATTTTATCACTATCTTGCGCCAAAAAACCTCATAGACCAGTATGGGTTCTAATATATGTTATATACAATGGAAGATTTCTATTTCTGATTACTTATTGTAATTGAATAAATAATGAAGCTAATTCTGGGTAATCCTGAATAAGTTCGGTGGTTTCTATTTGCAAAACAACTCTTTCTCCATATTAAGAATAAGTAGCTATATTAAGAGATTATATAATATATCATATTAATATTAACTATATTAGATTAATAATACCATAAGAATGAAATACAACCCTGATTTTTTTAACTGAATCACAAGGACTCAGTGCCATTTTACATATTTTTCTGACTCAGAAACTGTCTTTCCTGATTTACTTGCATTATTATAGAATGTAGAGGCTCCAGAAATTGGTGTTCCTTTAATTATATGTGGGACAATACAATTAGTTCTTTTTATGAACTGAAGTCACTAGCTTTTGGGGTATTTGCTGTCAATCTCACCAGAATACTATAAGCTCTTTGCTAATCTTCATTTTTCTGCCCATAATGAGACAATCTCAGCATTAGTAAAAATTACAGTTGCTACTGGGTCTATTCCTGTTAATTGATGAGGTCTCACTTTTTCTTTCAGAATCAATTTTAAACTTTTTCTATGCAGGTATTCAATATTTTACTCTGTGTGCTAAAAATATCCATTCTAAAATATAATCTCTCTGCATAAGAATTGCTGTGGGAGAATAACTAGAAGACAAACATAAAATACAGTTTAACTTTAGCCCTAAATGGTCCACATGTGCATCTTGTAATTTCTTTTGTACCAAAGGCAATTCTCTCTCAACCTCAACTGATAATTTTCTTAGACTATTTAAATCCTTATCATATTGTAAGGTTTGAAATAAATTACTTAGTTCTTAAGTAGTTAATCCAATTATGGACCTTAGTCAATTAATATCTCCCAACAAATTTTGAAAATCATTAAGTGTTTATAATGGTTCTCTCCTGGTCTGTATTTTTTGTGGTCATGGATTTTCTTATATGGAACCATATCTATATCTCTGGGATGAAGTCTACTTGATTTGCAAGTATTTTCTTGAGTATTTTTGCATCAATATTTATAAGAGCAATTGGTCTGAAATTCTCTTTCTTTGTTGAGTCTTTGTGTGGTTTAGTTATCAGAGTGACTATGGCCTCACGGAATGAGTTTGGCAATGTTCTTTCTATTGCTATTTTATGAAATAATTTGAGGAGTGTTGGTATTAGGTCTTCTTTGAAAGTCTGTTAGAATACTGTGCTAAAATCATCTGGCCCTGGGCTTTTATTTTTTAAGACTTTTAATGAATGCTTCTATTTCCGGGTTATATGATTATTTAGATAGTTTACCTGACCTTGATTTAACTTTGGGTCAGTGGTACCTGTGTAAAAAATCATCTATTTCATTTATATTTTCCAATTTTTTGGAGTACAGGCTTTTGAAGTAAGACCTAATGATACTTTGAAGTTCCTCATCATCTGTTATGTTACCTTTTCCTTTCTGATTTTCTTTATTTGGATATTCTCTCTGTCTTTTAGTTAGTTTGGCTAAGAATTTGTGTATCGTACTTATTTAATCAATGAACCATCCCTTTGTTTTCTTGATTCTTTGTATTGTTTTCTTTGTTTTTACTTAATTGATTGATTTCAACCCTTACTTTGCTTATTTCCTGCTGTCTACTCCTCCTCGGTGTGTTTGCTCTTTTCCTTTCTTTCTTTCTTTCTTTCTTCCTTTCTTTCTTTCTCTCTCTTTTTCTTTCCAGCTTTCAGATTATGAGAACTTTCTAATTTCCTTATGGAAGCATTTAGTGCTATGAACTTTCCTCTTAGCACTGCTCTGTGTCCCATAATTTTGTGTATGTTATGTCTTTATTTTCATTGAATACTAGAAAGTCTTAATTTCTTTATTTCTTCCCTGACCCAGAAAGTATCACTGAGTAGAGAGTTATTCAGTTTCCATGAGTGTGTAGGCTTTCCACTGTTTCTGTTGTTGTATTATTTCAATTTTCTTGGATCAGCTGAGGCTTGCTTTGTGACAGACTATATTGTCAAGTTAGGACAAGGTTCCATGAGGTGCTGAAAACAAGGTATACTGGTTTGTGTTTGGGTAAAATGTTCTATAGATATCTATTAGGTCCATTTGGTTCATAATGTCAGAAAGTTCCATTATTTGTTTAGTTTTTATCAGGATGACCTGTCTATTGGTGAGAGTGTGGTGGCGAAGTCTCCCACTATTTATGTGTGAGGTTCAATATGTGATTTAAGCTTTAGCAATGTTTCTTTTACAGCCCCATTAGCTGAGGGGCAGCAATAAACCATGAGAGAATCTGAGATAATGAGGCAGAGTACGAGGTCAGACATTTGAGATGAGGAAGCTTCGTTGTTCTCTCAAGGATGAAGTTAATTCTAAGAAGATAGAAGCATTCCATAAGATGAATGCAGGTGATTTGAGGGACATGTCTCTGAGAAGCATTTCCAGATACTTCCTCAAATCTAATGTTTCCATGCATGATTGAAACCATGGGCAGAGCTGGGAGATAACTGATGTCTGGATGCTCCTTGTGATTCTCAGAGTGAAGTGGGGGATGAGGCCTCTGTGATCTCACAGAGTAAATCGCTGCCCTAGTAACAACAGTATTCATACCCTGAGGACAACTCAGAGTCCTGCAAGGAGGCCTGGGATTTACAGCAAGTACATCGATTTACACAGGTTTGGCTGTTTTCTGGGATGAACATTACCCAAAATTCATCATGTGAGTAACTCACTTAGTGTGAGGCAATTTTTCATTAGGTTCTTTATGGGATAAGGAGACTGAAACATACTGAGGGACTTCTTCAAAGTAGCAATCCTTGAGTAGTCCCCATCATGACTAAAGTAAAGAACTCAATAGGAAAGAGCATTCTAGTACTCTACCTAACCCTGGAGACTATGTACAATTACTTTTTTCTGTTTTTTTCTGTTTTGTTTTTCTAGAAAGGGTTTCTCTGTGTAGCCAGGTCTACCCTGGAACTTGCTCCATAGAAGAGACTGGCCTCAAATTCATTAATCCTTATGGAATTAATAGTGGGTCAAGGCCAGAAGTACTTGTGACCTCTAATAATGTTCAGCTGTTAGGATTTCCTTGGTCTGAGAGTAAAAAGTATTTCAAATTAATGAATTACACTGCTATGGGCCAGGGCCTACCTATTTGCTTTACTAGAAATACTACCAATGCTGGATGTATTTCTGTGAACCCTCAAACTTAAAAGAATATTTCTAAGACTGCAGTGCAAAGCATGAAAATGGGAAGGCCTATCTCTCAGACTGGAAAAGCTGTCTTGTCTTGGGCTTTTAGACCTTGTGAGACAATGAACACAGAAACTGTGGAACCTGCCTTCAAGAAGTCAATCAAATTGAGAAGTTGTTATAATGACTCTCCTCTTTCCTTTAATGTGACCAGTTATTCTGACAGAATCATGAACTAGTCTGGAAATCAATCCAATATTGGACAAAACAAAATGACAGTGGGCATTTGGAAGTTTGGTTCTGGACATTTTCAGAGACATATTTGGAAATTGACAGCTGCCTTGTATAATGCTTGTTGTGGATAAAATGGAACAGGCTCTGGGGTTTAGGTAAATGTGACATCCTGTGTTACCCTACCCAATTTTTTACTAATTGGTTATTTTACCTGTTGTAGGCTCTGTTAGTGAATTCAGTGTTTCTTGTTTTAATTGTCTTTTGTCCAATTACATTTCTGCACTGTATGATGGTCAATTATTAATGATAGTTGATCAACCAGCTTTTATCCTGTAAATTTATCTGAATCCTGGTATTCTTAAAAAGGCTTACAAATATTAGAGGAATTAGATCACGCTCTGGCAAGAAGCATTTATGGTTGGGCTGATCATTGATGGTGTTGTTTCTTTCCTAACACTTATAGCTATTTCTTCTGTATTAGTTTTAGTACAAGAGATACAAGCAACTAGTTAATCGTTTTGCAGAAAATGTAATCAATGCCCTGAGCATTCAAGAGGATTTGGATAGAGCTAGAACAAAGAATTGACACATTATATGATATAGTGAAGATCACGGGAGACGAGATACAAGGAATGTAAGTCAGAAACCATTTGGAATGTCAGACTTAACACCTACAGATTTGTTAAACTCCAAAAATGTATAATGAGTTCAGCATAATTGGACCAAAGTAAAAAGGCACCTTCAAGGTATATGGCATAATACTAATGCTTATTTAGATTTATTAGCCCTGAATAAGGAGGTTGTAAGTTTAAAAATGAAAAGCCTTTGTCTTTTTATGCTGCTAACCTTACAAACGATATTCTGAAAAAATTAAAGGTCATTTTTCCTTCATGCTACTCATTTACATTTCTCATTGTGTATAGCAGGACTTGACTTTATGATCCTTTCTATAGCTTGTCTATTACCTGTTCCTTTAAGAGAAATCATCAAAACTTTTACAGATGTCAAAGCAGAGATACATAAGTTCAAGCTTCAATGTCTTCCTTAGCAGAAATTATTCGCCAATGACAGATAAGATCATCTTAAAAACCTTTTCGACTTAAGAAAGAGTAAATACAAGATTATTCAAATGCCAATGACAGTTAAGAGCTGTGTTTTCAGATGACAACCTAAGACAGTCACAACTTTCTGCTCCATGACCAATAGTGTGTGGCTCTTATAGATAAAAAAGACAGATAAGATTCTCTCAGAGATGGATCAACCTAAGACATGAAATGAATGCTAGGACTCATGTACTGATGATGGGTAAGGTCCACACTTCTTGAGTGGATGCCTAAAACAAGCACAGTCATCCTGTGTCAATAGCTGAGACAGCGTTGGCTTGTATACATAAAGGGGTCATGTGGAGAACACCTACGGAGTTAACTGTGGCCGACTTCTTGCTGTGGTTAATTATGAATGAGTGTGCTGATATACATTTTTGTTTTTAATTAAGACTTACAGTATACCCTGCTAAGTTTATCAACTTACTCATACTTCATTGAAAGATTGTCCGAGCCTAAAAGAAATGACCTTAGTTAAACATCAAAATTGTATATCATAAACTTACCACATAAAGCATTTGTGGCCATTGTTTAACTTCCTGGAATTGGTCATGCTTTCTGTTTCCAGTCTTTAAAAGACACTGAGAAAATACACCTGTTGTTGGCATTGTATTGACCAGCAGCCCTCCCATATCCATCTCTTGCACCTTCTTTTAACCTTTCGTATAATCACCTTCACTCCTTCAATCATGTTTTTGTGCTCTGGCACTAGGGGTGAAGTTCCCCACAGTGAAAGACTGGAAGTGAACCTGTTTCCATAAAATGGCCATAAGACATCAGGTTCTGCCCTTAAATCCCAGTCCAAAAGACACCTGTGTGCCTGGACAAACTTTCAGCTTTCCCAAACCAACTGAGGCCTGTCTTCTATGACTTCACATACAAATCATTGTCATGGTTATTACATGTCCTAGTTCTACAAGCAGCATAGTCTACTTGAGTTGGCTATGGCTAGGACTTGAAACCAGGAGAAGGTAGTCAGGGATGCCTTTCAGTTAAGTCAGTGCAGAGAATTCTTTGGGTAAAGATGTGATCTCACGTCAGTATAAGTACTTGCTAAGGGGCTTTATAAAATGGGTGAGAGAGGTAAAATTCAGTGTCTAGGGGTTTTTGATATACAAGACAGATGTTATCTTGAGAAGAATTGCAGTAACAAAAACCTCAGAGACACTTTCAAACACCATGGCCAGGCAAACTTAGGGAGCACAGAAACCACTTGCACACAGGGTAAAAAGGGTCGTGTGAAGATCTCCATTTAAGCATTCAACACTTTAGCAAGGCACCCTTTAGACTTTGGAGGACTAATTTCTATTTTTTCTCTTGCCTACTTGTGATATTTCACCACGATACTTCAACACAAAAGGTAAAAAATGCATCATGGTGCCATCATATAGGGACTCTCTTGTGGGTCTCATAACTTAAAAACATCAATCTTTCCACATCAGTTCATGGGCCTAATCAACCACAGGCACAGTCACCTGGGCAACGAGAGGGTCTTTTCCTCACCATTCCCCTAAATATTTGATGTATAATTTGTTTCATCTGGATTCTGGGCTTTAGTTGTCTGTCCATGTTTCCCTGAGGACAGGTCAATGATATTCTGAGTACATTTAGGTTACCAAGTATTTTGCTGTATACGAATTCACAAGTCTAGTTTTGTTGCTTTTTTTTTAAAAAAAATGTTTTTTCCAATGGTGATCATATTTGAAAGTAAAAGTTTCCACTTGCATGAATTCAAAAGGATTCACTACATCAACCTAAAGAAAACCAGAAATTCCGCCCCTGAGGATAAGATATATGGGCCTGCAACAGTGCCTCAAATGAAAGAGGCCCTAGGAAAATTAAGGGAAGGATTTGCCTGGGTCACTCTCTACCCTGATGAAGAGGCCCAGGCCCAAAGCCAAAAGAGATGTGGGCCTGGGCTTATCCCTAAAACCTGGAGAGGCCCAGGTCCAAAGAAGAATAGATGTGGAACTAGACCAATCACTGACCCTGAAGAAGCCCAGGACAAGAAAAAATAAACATGGGACTAGGCCTAAACCTAACCCAGACATAGCCTGGGCTCAAAGCAATAAGATATGTGGACTTAGGCCTATCCTAAACCCTGAAGCGGCTTAGGCCCAAAGAAGAAAAAGTATGGGCCTGGGCCCAACGAGAAAGAGATGTGGGCCTAGACAAATCCCTGATCATGAAGAAGCCCAGGCCCAAAGCAAGAAGAGATGTGGGCCTGGGCCAATCCCTACCACTGAAGAAGCCTGGGTCTAAAGTAAGAAGAAATATGGGCTTGAGCCTATCTTTAAAAATGACAAGGCCTAGGCTGAAAGACATAGATATGTGGACCTGGGCCAACACCTGACCCTTAAGATGTCTGCTCCCACCAAGAATGGATTTGTACCTGAGACAATTTCTAACCCTCAGGTGCCCAGGCCCAAATCAAGAAGTGAAAAACCCTGAACTGGCCATGTCCAAATATTGAAAATACATGGGCTTGGGCCATCCCTTCATATGAAAGAGGCCCAGGCCACCACACCCTCACACACACACACCCCTAAAGTGTGTTAAGGCAGAGCTTGCCCCTAAAGAATCCCCACCTCAAAAAAAAAAAAAAAGTGCAGGCCTGGGCCAATTTCTGAGCCTGAAAAAGCCCAGCCCCCAAAAAAGAGAAAATACTTGGCTTCGTGCCAAGGCCTCAAACATGACTTAAAAATAAAATCCTAGGAAAGTGGTATATGCAGAACAACTCTGACGCTGAAGAACCTCGAGCTCAGTAACAGAAGATCTGTGGATGGGTAAACTACTGAATAAAGAGGACCAGGACAATCACAAAACAGGAGCATGTCTAAGCCAAAGCTGAAACAGAAGAATCCTGGACCAAAAGCAAAATAAATGTGGAATGAGCCTATCCAGGGCCCCAAACAAGAAGATAAATCCTAACCAAGAAGGGAAACAAGAAGGGAAAACAAACAAGAAGGGAAAAATCCTAAAATGAGAGACCCCAGCAGAACCAAAAATCTGTACGATGGCTGAATGAATCACTGAAATTCAGGATGCCCATGCCAAAATGCTAATATAAAGTTAGTCCAGGTTCACCATCCCAAACAAAGAGCTGTGCCCAGGCCAAAACTAAGAAACATCATTGCAGTTTGAGCACTCTGGTTCATGACCTTAATTTAAATTCTCATTTTACAACCAATCGAGGCATCGATGCAGACACTCCCAGTTGTCCCTCCATAATCATGGACTGACTCACATAAGGTGCTCCCTATCTATACTGATGACTGATGTAAGCTGTCGTCCTGAGTACAAGGGATATGAATCACATACTACTTCGCTCAACCACATCCTCAGTGCATACAAGCTAGAGTGACACAATTACTATAATGTGCCAATCACCTATCAATATGGACTTACCATGTAAAAAAGGCTTGTTATACTTCACTGTGTACCTTTCTGAGGCAAGAACTTATCTTGACTTCAACTGTTCTTTAGGAACAATTAATTTTCAAATATAACTCAGGCCACAGCTTCTTCAGCAAGAATCTCTGACTAACATAAGATTGGTCTTCTGAGTAACTGACATATGGACACTTTTTTTCTCCAGGAAGCAGATTTGATGGTGATCAAATGAGGTACAAGGCCATGAATAGGCCTCAAAGAAAATCTTGAACTGCACGGAGCCGTATTGGATTTGGGCCTAGCCGCTTTTTGACTGCATGGCTCAAAGTGGCTAGGTGACTTTGGGCTGTTTGGCCACAGAGACTCACCCCTAAGATGACTGCATTAAGTCTTAAGATTGTTGAATGAAAGCCTCTCCCATGAATTTATGGCACAGGAAGATAACATTCAAGGGATGCCTCAGCTCCCTTAGCAGATACCTGTTACCTCCTGAATCAACACCCAGTGTCTCCACCACCTGACCTCATCATCTACCGCCTGACCTCTTTGCCTCCAGCTATCACTACCTATATCCGCACCTCCCCCTCCTCTGTGTTTCACAAAGGACACTCCCCCTACCTGAAAGCCTTAAAAGCTGTAACATTCACCCCAATAAACGAGACCTTGACAACAGAATCTTGCTTGGTCTCCTTCTTCTCTCACCCCCCATTTAGGCCCAAGGGTAGCGCCCCTTCGGGACCCTGAATAACTGGGTCCCCACTGGCGGGGACATTGAACCTCCTTGAATACCAAGTACCCTGGACTCTGACTGTCAACAAGGGTATTTGAGTCACATCCTCTATCCACCACTGGACACAATTCCACCACAAAGGAGCCAGGCCTTAAAGGGGCCAAGCCTCAATTGAATGATCATATGAAATAGATACAACTATGACCCTGCCATGATCAGAAACCAGGCATTGTCTCACATAAATTTAATTTCTTCAACAAATTATGACCCACTCCATGCCATTGTTAAGAAATTTGGACTCAATGTTGATCATATCACAGCCTGTAATCTCCAAATGAAACCAATCTACAAGATCCTTTTGGTACACCTGTGATCTGTGGGCTGTATCCACCATTCTACCAACTCACCTCAAGTGTGTCAAGACAACATCAATACATTTAAGTAATCTGTACCACCCATGAATATCAAAGAGCATGGGCACACCATGGGATCAAGGGAGTGTGGGTTGCACCCAAGGGATCCTCTGTGTCCAAGTCTGATCTGGAATACTACAAATAAAGGAAAATAATTTTACATCTTCCATAATATGTATACATATGTCCAAGCCCCATCTCATATATTAAAATCCATCCCTACTATGCTGCCTTCACCTGTAAGGAAGGCAACACAGAAGAGAAGGCTACAAGCACACCTAGCTTCTGAAAGGATCAGCAGATCTGTCATCTGCCTTTTGTTTCAGATGTATGCAGGTAGTCGAAACTGCCAGTTTCCAGAAAGCCAGGAATTATTATATATATCCTATAAAAATGTATTATATATGTATCCTATAAAAATGCACCAAAACTTTTAGTCACCATTGATAGGGAAATAAGATAGTCCATGGTAAAAACAAATTTAAGCAATATTTATCTATGAATCTACAGAAGAAATAGAAGATCATAAATAGAATATGCTAAAAGGAAAATTCTAAACTAGGAAATAAATTACAACTATGAAACCACAGGGAATGAATAATTCCAGACTACCAAAATCAAAGGAATGAAACCACAACACACAGACAGGTATCACCATCATCACCACCACCATCACTGCCATCAAATGAAACAAGAAATGACAGAAATCAACAAAGTAATTGCTCATTGATGTCTTGATATCAATAGTCTCAATTATTGAATAAAAGACACAGACTAATAGACTGCATGCAAAAACAGGACATATCCTTTTACTGTATTCAAGAAACACACCTTCACATTAAGGATAGATATTACCTCAGGGTGAAGGGTAGGAAAAAGATATTCCATGTAAATGGAGCTAACATTCAAGCTCCCAATGCCATTTTAATATCTAACAATTTAGACTTCACCTCAAAACTAATAAAAGGAGATACAGAAGAATACTACATAGCCATCAAAGGAAAAATCAATCAAAGGACAATTCAATTCTTAACACATAGGTATCCAACATTAAAAGAAACAGTCCACGAGGAAAAATCAGAGTGACCCTCACACTCTAACAGTGGGAGACTTCAAGTACCTGTAGATATATCATCCAGACAAAAACTAAACTGAGAAGTACTGCAGCAAACATAGCAAAATGAGGTGGACCTAAAAAATATTTACAGAAGAGTTTACCCAAATACAAAATACTCTACCATCTTCTCAGAAACTTATAGAAATTCCTCAATATTGGTAACAACCAGATTTTTGAATCAACCCATACAAATTGAAATAACAGTCTTCATCCTGCCTGACCACCAGGGACTAATGCTGGACACCACCACCACCAAAAACAATATAAAACTTGCAAACTAATAGAAACTGAAAAACTCTGTATCAAATAAGGTATGTCAAGGCAGAAATGAAAAATAAACGCTTTCTAAGACTGAATAATAATGGAAGCAAAACATATCCAAATCCATGGAGAAATGAAGAAAGGCCTAAGAGGCAGTTCACAGTACTCACGGACAATATTTTTTAAAAAATTGGAGTTATTTCATGCTACTTAACAGCACTAGCCAACTCTAAAACAAACCTGGGGGAATCACAACACAAAGAAGAAGACTGCAAGAAATGATCAAGCTCAGGTTGAAATCAATAAAATAATACAAAGCATCAATGAAACTGTTAGTTGGTTGTTTGAGAATCTCAGTAAGACTGACAAACTATCAGCCAATTTCATTAAAAGGCAAAGAAAGAAGACTGAAACTAAAAAAGTTATGGATGAAAAGTGGCACATAACAATAGATACCAAGGAAACAGAATAGTAAGGACATGCCTTAAAAACCTGTACTCTACCAAACTAGAAAATCTAAAACAAATGCCTCCCTTTCTAGATACATAGATTATCCAAAGTTAAACTAAGGTCACATAAGCAATTGAAAAAAGCCAATAATCCATAGGGGAAAGGAAGCAGACATTAAAAGTCTCTTTTAAAAAAAAAGCCCAGAAAAGATGATTTTTGACAAAGAATTCTACCAGACTTTTAAACAGTTAATGCCAACACTACTCAATTTATTCCACAAAGTACCAACAGAAGGAACATTGCACAGTTTATTTTATGAGGACAAGTTTTCCTGATCCCTAAACCAGAAAAGACCAACCAAAAAAAGAAAATTACAAAACAATGTTTCTTATGGACAGACGTGAAAATATTCAACATGATAATCGTGAAGTACCTTGAAGAGCACATAAGAAAGATCATCCACCATGAACAAGTAGGCATTGTCCCAGAGATGCAGGCATAGTTTAATATACAAATATCAATAAATGTATTCCACTGTATAAAAAAACTGAAAATAAAATGTGATTGTCTCATCTAATTAGGCTGCCAAAAAAGCTTTGAGAAAATGCAAAAGCCCCTTTGTAAGAAGCTATCATAAGACAAGCTACTAACTAGCAAGTGATCTGCCTGAGATGACTTGTCCTTGGATTAAAAATATTCAATGAAGCTTTAATAGGCAAGGCCCAGGAGAAAATCATTGTAGGAAAAGTTCCTGCGATTAATATGCTTTTCCTGTTTTTATTAAACACATATAACAATCACTAGGTATTAGTCCACCCTTTTGCAAAGATCTCTCCAGTACTTTGTGGATGTACTGTCTTGCAGTGATGCTATATAGACAAATAGATGGCTTCTTAATTCTCTTTTTTTTTTATTAACTTGAGTATTTCTTATATACATTTCGAGTGTTATTCCCTTTCCCGGTTTCCGGGCAAACATCCACCTCCCCCCTCCCCTTCTTTATGGGTGTTCCCCTCCCCATCCTCCCCCCCTTGCCGCCCTCCCCCCAACAATCACGTTCACTGGGGGTTCAGTCTTAGCAGGACCCAGGGCTTCCCCTTCCACTGGTGCTCTTACTAGGATATTCATTGCTACCTATGGGGTCAGAGTCCAGGGTCAGTCCATGTATAGTCTTTAGGTAGTGGCTTAGTCCCTGGAAGCTCTGGTTGCTTGGCATTGTTGTACATATGGCGCCTCGAGCTCCTTCAAGCTCTTCCAGTTCTTTCTCTGATTCCTTCAGTGGGGGTCCTATTCTCAATTCAGTGGTTTGCTGCTGGCATTCGCCTCTGTATTTGCTGTATTCTGGCTGTGTCTCTCAGGAGCGATCTACATCCGGCTCCTGTCGGTCTGCACTTCTTTGCTTCATCCATCTTGTCTAATTGGGTGGCTGTATATGTATGGGCCACATGTGGGGCAGGCTCTGAATGGGTGTTCCTTCTGTGTCTGATTTAATCTTTGCCTGTGTGTCAGGAGTGCTGTAGACCTGTTTTCCTGGTTTCTTTCAGCCTGTTATGACGACAGAGTGTTCTGCTTTTGGGCGTGTAGTTTTCCCTCTCTACAGGTCTTCAGCTGTTCCTGTGGGCCTGTGTCTTGAGTTCACCAGACAGGTCACTTGCAGCAGAAAAGTTGGTCTTAGCTGTGGTCCCGAGGCTCAAGTTTGCTCGCGGGGTGCTGCCCAAGAGCTCTCCGCGGCAGCAGCAACCAGGAAGGTGCCGCCGTTTCCCGGAGCTTCAGTGCACCAGGGTTCCAGATGGCGTTTGGTGTTTTCCTCTGGCGTCTGAGATGTGTATGCAGAGTGCAGTCTCTTCTGGTTTCCCAGGTGTGTCTGCCTCTCTGAAGGTTTAGCTCTCCCTCCCACGGGATTTGGGTGCAGAGAACTGTTTATCTGGTCTGTTTCCCTCAGGTTCCGGCGGCGGTGTCTCAGAGGCAGCGGTCCTGCCGCTCCTGGGCCCTCCCCCACGGGAACCCAGAGGCCTTATACAGTTGCCTCTTGGGCCAGGGATGTGGGCAGGGGTGGGCAGTGTTGGTGGTCTCTTCTGCTCTGCAGCCTCAGGAGTGCCCACCTGACCAGGCGGTCGGGTCTCTCTCCCACGGGGTCTGGGAGCAGAGAGCTCCTATGAATACTTTTGTTCCGCCTTTTAAAAATGACTGAAACATTTGCACTTTGGTCATCCTTCTTCTTGATCTTCATGTGGTTTATGGATTATATCTTGGGTAATTTGAGCTTTTGGGCTAATATCTACTTATCAGTGAGTGCATACCACGTGTGTTCTTCTGTGACTATGTTACCTTACTCAGGATGATATTTTCTAGCTCCATGAATTTGCCTATGAATTCCATGAAGTCATTGTTTTTGATAGTTGAGTAGTACTCTATTGTATACATGTATGTTTTCTGTATCCATTCCTCTGTTGAAGGTCATCTGAGTTCTTTCCAGCTTCTGGCTATTATAAATAAGGCTGCTACGAACATAGTGTAGCATGTGTCCTTGTTATATGTTGGAGCATCATTTGAGTATATGCCCAGGAGTGGTATAGCTGGGTCCTCAGGTAGTACTATGTCCAGACTGATTTTCAGAGTAGCTGTACCAGTTTGCAATCCCACCAACTCGGGAGGAGTGTTCCTCTTTCTCCACATCCTCACCACCATGTGCTGTCACCTGAGTTTCTTATCTTAGCCATTCTGACTGATATGAGATTGAATCTTAGGGATGTTTTGATCTGCATTTCCCTGATGACTAAAGATGTTGAACATTCTTTTTTTTTATTTTTTTTATTAACTTGAGTATTTCTTATATACATTTCGAGTGTTATTCCCTTTCCCCGTTTCTGGGCAAACATCCCACTCCCCCCTCCCCTTCTTTATGGGTGTTCCCCTCCCCATCCTCCCCCCCTTGCCGCCCTCCCCCCAACAATCACGTTCACTGGGGGTTCAGTCTTAGCAGGACCCAGGGCTTCCCCTTCCACTGGTGCTTTTACTAGGATACTCATTGCTACCTATGGGGTCAGAGTCCAGGGTCAGTCCATGTATAGTCTTTAGGTAGTGGCTTAGTCCCTGGAAGCTCTGGTTGCTTGGCATTGTTGTACATATGGGGTCTCGAGCCCCTTCAAGCTCTTCCAGTTCTTTCTCTGATTCCTTCAACGGGGGTCCTATTCTCAATTCAGTGGTTTGCTGCTGGCATACGCCTCTGTGTTTGCTGTATTCTGGCTGTGTCTCTCGGGAGAGATCTACATCCGGCTCCTGTTGGCCTGAACTTCTTTGCTTCATCCATCTTGTCTAATTGGATGGATGTATATGCATGGGCCACATGTGGGGCAGGCTCTGAATCGGTGTTCCTTCTGCCTCTATTCGAAACTTTGCCTCCTTATTCCCTGCCAAGGGTATTCTTGTTCCCCTTTTAAAGAAGGAGTGAAGCATTCACATTTTGATCATCCGTCTTGAGTTTCATTTGTTCTAGGCATCTAGGGTAATTCAAGCATTTGGACTAATAGCCACTTATCAATGAGTGCATACCATGTGTGTTTTTCTGTGATTGGGTTACCTCACTCAGGATGATATTTTCCAGTTCTGACCATTTGCCTACGAATTTCATAAAGTCATTGTTTTTGATAGCTGAGTAATATTCCATTGTGTAGATGTACCACATTTTCTGTATCCATTCCTCTGTTAAAGGGCATCTGGGTTCTTTCCAGCTTCTGGCTATTATAAATAAGGCTGTGATGAACATAGTGGAGCACGTGTCTTTTTTATATGTTGGGGTATCTTTTGGGTATATGCCCAAGAGAGGTATAGCTGGATTCTCAGGCAGTTCAATGTCCAATTTTCTGAGGAACCTCCAGACTGATTTCCAGAATGGTTGTACCACTCTGCAATCCCACCAACAATGGATGAGTGTTCCTCTTTCTCCGCATCCTCGCCAGCATCTGCTGTCCCCTGAGTTTTTGATCTTAGCCATTCTCACTGGTGTGAGGTGAAATCTCAGGGTTGTTTTGATTTGCATTTCCCTTATAACTAAAGATGTTGAACATTACTTTAGGTGTTTCTCAGCCATTCGGCATTCCTCAGCTGTGAATTCTTTGTTTAGCTCTGAACCCCATTTTTTAATAGGGTTATTTGTCTCCCTGCGGTCTAACTTCTTGAGTTCTTTGTACATTTTGGATATAAGGCCTCTATCTGTTGTAGGATTGGTAAAGATCTTTTCCCATGTGTTGGATGCCGTTTTGTCCTAACCACAGTATCCTTTGCCTTACAGAAGCTTTGCAGTTTTATGAGATCCCATTTGTCGATTCTTGATCTTAGAGCATAAGCCATTGGTGTTTTGTTCAGGAAATTTTTTCCAGTGCCCATGTGTTCCAGATGCTTCCCTCGTTTTTCTTCTATTAGTTTGAGTGTATCTGGTTTGATGTGGAGGTCCTTGATCCACTTGGACTTAAGCTTTGTACAGGGTGATAAGCATGGATCGATCTGCATTCTTCTACATGTTGACCTCCAGTTGAACCAGCACCATTTGCTGAAAATGCTATCTTTTTTCCATTGGATGGTTTTGGCTCCTTTGTCAAAAATCAAGTGCCCATAGGTGTGTGGGTTCATTTCTGGGTCTTCAATTCTGTTCCATTGGTCTATCTGTCTGTCTCTGTACCAATACCATGCAGTTTTCATCATGATTGCTCTGTAATACTGCTTGAGTTCAGGGATAGTGATTCCCCCTGAAGTCCTTTTATTGTTGAGGATAGTTTTAGCTGTCCTGGGTTTTTTGTTATTCCAGATGAATTTGCAAATTGTTCTGTCTAACTCTTTGAAGAATTGGATTGGTATTTTGATGGGGATTGAACATTTCTTTAGGTGCTTCTCAGTCACTCAATATTCCTCATCTGAGAATTCTTGGTTTAGCTCTATCCACATTTTTGATAAGGATATTTGGCTTTCTGGAGTCTAACTTCTTTAGTTCTTTATATATATTGGATAGTAGCCCTCTATCAGATATAGGATTGGTAAAGATCTTTTCCCAATCTGTTGGTTGCCATTTTGTCCTAATTAGAGTGTCCTTTTCCTTACAGAAGCTTTGCAATTTTTTGAGGTCTCATTTGTTGATTCTTGATCTTAGAGCATAAGCCATTGGTGTTCTATTGAGGAAATTTTCCCCCAATGTCCATGTATTCAAGGCTCTTCCCCCTTTTTCTTCTATAAGTGTTAGTGTATCTGGTTTTATGTGGAGGTCCTTGATCCACTTGGGCTTAAGTTTTCTACAGGGCAATAAGAATGGATCAATTTGCATTCTTCTACATGCTGAATGTCAGTTGAACCAGCACTAATTGTTGAAAATGCTATCTATATTTCACTGGATGGTTTAGCTCCTTTGTCAAAGATCAAGTGACCATAGGTATGTGCATTCATTTCTGGGTCTTCAATTCTATTCCATTAATCTACCTGCCTGTCTCTGTACCAATAATCTCTATTGCTCTTTAATACAGCTTGAAGTCAGGGATGATGGTTCCCCCAGAAGTTCTTTTATTGTTGAGAATAGTTTTTAATATCCTAAGTTTTTTGTTATTACAAATGAATTTGCAAATTGCTCTTTCTAATTCTATGAAGAATTGAGTTGGGATTTTCATGGGTATTGCACTGAATCTGTAGATTGCTTTTGGCAAAATGGTGATTTTCACTATATTATCCTGTCAATCCATGAGCATGGAAGAAATTTCCATCTTCTGAGGTCTTCTTCAATTTCTTTCTTCAGAAACTTGAAGTTCTTGTCATACAGATCTTTTCACTTGCTTGATTAGAGTCACACCAAGGTACCTTATGATATTTGTGACTATTGTGAAGGGTGTCCTTTCCCTAATTTCTTTCTCAGCCTGTTTATCCTTTAAGTAGAGCAAGGCTACTGATTTGTTTGAGTTAATTTTATATCCAGTCACTTTGCTGAAGTTGTTTACCAGGCTGAGTATTTCTCTGGTGGAACTTTTGGGGTCACTTAAGTATACTATCATATCATCTGCAAATAATGCTATTTTTACTTCTTCCTTTCCAATTTGTATTCCTTCCTTCCCTTTGTTGTCTGCTCTGGCTAGGACTTCGAGTACTATATTGAATAAGTAAGGACAGAGTGGGCAGCTTTGTCTAGTCCCTGATTTTAGTGGAATTGCTTCAGGTTTCTCTGCATTTAGGTTGATGTTGGCTACTGGTTTGCTATACATTGCTTTTTACTATGTTTAGGTACGGTCCTTGAATTCCTGATCTTTCCAAGACTTTTAACATGAAGGGGTGTTGAATTTTGTTAAATGCTTTCTCAGCATCTAATGAGGTGATCATGTTTTTTCATTTCTTTGTGTTTTTTACCTAGCGGATTACTTTGATGGATGTCTTTA
This sequence comes from Rattus norvegicus, assembly GCF_021556685.1. Classification (NCBI taxonomy): domain Eukaryota; kingdom Metazoa; phylum Chordata; class Mammalia; order Rodentia; family Muridae; genus Rattus; species Rattus norvegicus. The sequence goes on from NC_141537.1 coordinate 9,436,293, forward strand.
TATTATACCATCCCTGCATCCCTGCGATGAAACCTACTTGATCATGATGGATGGTTGTTTTGATATATTCTTGCCAAGAGAGCAGGTCAACTCAGCACAGGCAGGAACTGGAAGCCAGTCCTCTCATCTTCAAAACATGACCTAAAATTCACATCAATGAGTTTAATAAAATCTTCACATTGAGTTTTATTTCCTCAGCCTGCAATACTTTTTTTCTTTTCTTCTAGCTTCAAAAGCAGAATTTCACTGAGTTCCTCCCGTGGATTAGTATGTCTTTCCTTAAGCTTAGGTCCCTCTTCCATCCTGTCTCTCCTGGTGTCCTTCCTATGGTGGCTTTCACTCTACATCACTGGCAGATATGATAGTGAAAACATCTGTTTGCCTTTGAATGACAGTCATGAGTCATTTGTGTCATCAAACGGATAAATTTCAATAGAGATTACATTTTGCTACTCATTAATATTGACATTTCAATACATTTATAACACTACACCACTTAGTATCTCACAAAAATTGTTTTCTGTCATAATTTTCGAGAGAGATAAATAGCTAAGTAGAGTGTGGGGAAACTCACCTTTTAGGAAAGACTTAAGCTAAATCAAATTAAACAGGCTTCTCTCCTATGGAATTTTTAGAAGCTTCCCTTTCTGATCCTCACTCTCAAATTAGCATTCATCATTTCCCATCAAACCAAAGGCTTTGTGCTGCACATTCCAAGGAGTATTCATCACAACACACTACAGAAATGATGGTCTCATTCTTTAATTGATGGTGACATAGTAAAGACCTATTCTTGTTCCATTTAATTATGAAATTTTCCTTTGATCCTATCCTGTACCTTTAGCAGCAAAGTAAGTAAATTTACTTTGTACTAAATAAGTCAAAAGGATAAGTGGCTTGACTATGCCACTATGTATAGCCTCTTAATTAATTTTAACTGCTACCTAAAACTTTTGCATATTTATGGATGCCATGTTTTGACACAAGTACACATTGCATAATGTTCAAGTGTGGATGTATCTCCTCAAATGTTACTGTTTCTTTACAATCAAACATTCAAATTTCCCTTGAAACTAGTGCAGGACATGTTTGAATAAAAACAACTAATGTGGAGTCATCTGGGAAGAGAGATCCTCAATTGAGGAACTGCCTCATTGCTGTGGACCTGTCTGTAGTGATATTTTCTTAATTGGTGATTGATATGGTGACCTCGGGCCCCTGTCAGTGGTATCACCCCTACCTAATTGGGTTGTGTGGAGAGGGAAGCTGAGCTAGCCAGCATGCAGCTTTCCTCCATGGGTTCTGCCTCTGTTCCAGCTGGAGTTCCTTCACTGAGTAGACTCAATGGTATAGTATGTCCTGAAAGTTGTAAGGTAAAATAAAATGCTCCACCTAAGTTTGTTTTGATCTGTCCTTTGTCAAAGCAAAAGAAAAGCAAACCAGGACAAAACTTTTAAAGAAAATGGTTAGTGCATTATGTACAGCAACTACCAGAGACATGAGAAACCCTAATCTTACTTAGTACATTCACTACCCTCTGCCCAAACTCACTCCATCTGTGTCTGTTAGTGTTTATTCATCTTTTATTTAATAGACTTAGTTTTTTTGTTTGTTTTGGTTATTGTTATTACTTATATTTTTTTTACAGTCGAGCCATTGTCGTCCTCCTGGTCCTCCCTCCCACAGTTCCTCATCCCATTTCTCCTCTCCTGTTTCCAAGAGGATAGTGCCCACCATCAGGCCTCCCTACTCCCTAGGGCCTCAAGTTCCTAAAGGGTTACGCTTGCCTTCTCCCACTGAGGCCAGACTAGGCAGTCCTCTTCTATATATGTGTGGGGTCCTCGGACTAATTCATGTATTCTATCTGATTGGTGGCTCAGGGTCTGAGACATCTCAGGGGTCCAGGTTAGTTGAGACTGTTGGTCTCTCAGTGGGGCCACCCTCATCTTCACTTCTTCCAGCCTTTCTCTAATTCAACCACGGGGGTCCTCAACCTCAATGCAATGGTCTGTCTCAGTCAGCTACTTGTTGTGCCTCTCAGGGGACAGTCATGCCAGGTTCCTGTCTGTAAACACACCATATCACCAGTAATAGTATTAGGCCCCAATTGGAGCCTAATACTAAAGGAATTTAGATGGATCCCAATTTGGGCCGGTCACTGGACTGCCTTTCCGTCAGTCTCTTTTCCATTTTTGTCCTACAGTTCTTTTAGAAAGGAACAATTCTGGGTCAGAGTTTTTGACTGTGGGATGGCAACCCCATCCCTCCACTTAATGCCCCATGTTTCTACTGGAGGTGGACTCTGAGTTCCCTCTCCCTATTGTTGGGCATTTCATCTAAGGTTCCTCCCTTTGTGTCCTGATAGTCTTTCACTTCCCAGATCTCTGGTACTTTCTAAAGGGTACCTCTTCCTTCTCCCTCCTCCAAGGTTAAATATTTCCATTAATTCCGCAGGCCTTTAGAGCTTCTCTCCTGCCCCCCCCCCAATACTTGGTTATTTTACCTTTTCCCCTCCCCCTCCTCTCTCTCACTTAGGCCCCTCCATCTCTCTGCCTCCCATGATAATTTTTTCCTCCCTTCTAAGTGGGATTGAACCATCCTCACTTGGGTTTTTCTTCTTGTTAAAGTACTTGAGTTCTATGGATTGTATCCTAGACATTCTGCACTTTTTGGCTAATATCCACTTATTACTTAGTAAGTACATACAATGCATGTCCTATTGGGTTTGAGCGAGGGCCCAGGATGAGGTAACTCATCTAGTTCCATCCATTTGCCTACAAAACTCACAATGTCTTCATTCTTAATAGTGGAATAGTATTCCATCATGTAAATGAACCATATGTTCTGTATCCATTCTTCTGGTGTGGTACATCTGGATCATTTCCAGCTTCTGGATATCACAGATCAAGCTGCTATGAACATAGTGGAACATGTGCCCCTGTAGTATGGTGGGGCATCTTTGGGTATATGCCCAAGAGTGGTATTGCTGGGTCTTCAGGTAGATCTATTTCAAATTTACTGATGAACTTCCAGATTGATTTCCAGAATGGGTGTAACAGTTTACAATCTCACCAGCAATGGAAGAGTATTCCTCTTTCTCCATATCCTCACCAACATGTACTGTCACCTGAGTTTTTTATCTTAGTCATTCTGATTGGTGTAAGGTGGAATCTCAGGGACATTTGACTTGCATTTACCCTGATGTCTGAGGATGTTGAACATTTAAGTGCTTCTCAGCCGTCTGAGATCCTCTGTTGTGAATTCTCTGTTTAGCTCTATACTCCATTTTTGATTGGGTTGTTTGGTTCTTTAGAGGTGAGCTTCTTGAGTTCTTCATATATTTAGGATAATAGCCTTCTATGGGATGTAAGGTTAGTGAAGATTTTTCCCCCAATTTCTAGGTTGCCAATTTGTTCCATTGACTATGTCTTTTGCCTTACAGAAGCTTTTTAGTTTCATGAGGTCCCATTTGTCAATTCTTGATCTTAGAGCATAAGCAATTGGAGTTCTGTTTAGGAAATCCCCCCCTCCCCCGCTCTCTATCCTGTGCCAATGAGTTCAAGGCTCTTTCATAATTTCTCTTCAATCAGATTCAGCATATCTAATTTTATGTTGAACTCCTCAATTCACTTGGACTTGAGCTTTGTGCAAGGTGACAAATATGGATTTATTTTCATTTTCTACATGCAGACTGTCAATTAGACCAGCATTCTTTATTGGAGATGCTTTCCTTTTTTCCAGTGTACATTTTTGGCTTCTTTGTCAAAGATCAAGTGTCTGTAAGTATATGGATTTACTTCTGGTTCTTCAATTCTATTCTATTAAACAACCTGTCTGTCTCTTTATCAAATATCATGCAGTTTTTACCACTATTGCTCTGTAGTACAGCTTGAGATCAGGGATGGTGATTTCTCAAGAAGTTCTTTTATTGTTGAGAATTGTTTTTGCTATTCTGGGCTTTTTGTTTTTCCATATGAATTTGAGTATTTTCTTTCCATGTTTGTGAAGAATTGTGTTGGAATTTTGATTGAGATTGCATTAAATCTGTAGATTGCTTTTGATAGAATGGCCATTGTTTACTATGTTAATCCTACCAATCCATGAGCATGGGAGAGCTCTCAATTTTCTGAGGGGCTTCTTCAGTTTCTTTCTTCAGGGACTTGAGGTTCTTGTCATACAGATCTTTCACTTGTTTAGTTAGAGTCACACGAAGATATTTTATTTTATTTGTGTTTATTGTGTAGGGTGTTGTTTCTCTATTTTCTTTCTCATTCCATTTATCATTTGTATAAAGAAAGGCTACTGATTTGCTTGAGTTAACTTTATATCCAGCCACTTTGCTGAAGTTGTTTATCAGCTGTAGAAGTTCTCTGGTAGAATTTTGGGGTTGCTTCTGTACACTACTATATCATCTGCAAATAGTGATACCTTGACTTCTTCTTTGACAATTTGTATCCCCTTTATCTCCTATTGTTGTCTTATTTCTCTAGCTAAAACTTTATGTACTATATTGAATAAATATGGAGAGAGCTGGCAGTCTTGTCCATGATTTTAATGGAATTGCTTCAAGTATTTCTTCATTTGATATTGGCTTTTGTTTTGCTGTATATTGTTTTTATTATGTTTAGATATGGGCCTTGAATTCCTGATCTCTCCAATACTTTTAAGATGAAGAGGTCTTGTATTTTGTCAAATGCTTTTTCATCATCTAATGGGATGATCATGTGATTTTTTGATTTTGTTTATATAGTGGAATACATTAATGGATTTTCATATATTGAACCAACCCTGCATCCCTATGATGAAGCCTACTTGATGGTAGTGAATGCTGGTTTTGATGTGTTCTTGGATTTGGTTCACTAGAATTTTATCGAGTATTTTTGCATTTTGGTCTGAAGTTCTCTTTCTTTGTTGGGTCTTTGTGTAGTTTAGGTATCAGAGTAACTGTGGCTTCACAGATTGAATTAGGTAGTGTTTCCTCTGTTTCTATATTATCAAATAGTTTGTAGAGTGTTGGTTTTAGCTCTTCTTTGATGGTCTGGTAGAATTCTGCCCCAAACCCATCTGGGTCTTGGTTTTTGGTTGGGGGTCTGGAGGTAATGACTTCTATTTCCTTATGGGATATGGGACTATTTAGATAGTTACCTGCTCTTGATTTAACTTTGGTACATTGGATCTGTCTAGAAAGTCAGCCATTTCATCTAGATTTTCCAGTTTTGTTGAGTATAGGCTTTTGTGCTGGTATATGAGAATTTTTTAATTTCCTCAGTTCTGTTCTTTTCATTTCTGATTTTGTAAATTTGATTACTATCTCTGTGCCCTTTAGTTTGGCTAATGGGTTTGTCTATTATGCTGATTTTCTTAAAGAACCAGCTTTTGATTTTGTTGCTCCTTTATAGAGTTCCCTTTCTTTCTTTTTATTTGGCTGATTTTGGCCCTGAGTTTGACTATTTCCTGCCTTCTCCTCCTCTTGGGTGTGTTTGCTTCTTTTTGTTCTAGAGCTTTCAGGTGTGCTGTTAAGTTGCTAGCATAGAAGTTGGGATGGAAATCACAACTCAAGTTTGGACAAACTACACCAGGTCAACACAGTTCCACATGGAGAGGTTTATTGGCATGGCAAAGACAACAGCGTGGTGGGTAAGAGAGGGAGAAGAGAGAGAAAGAGGAAATGGGCAACATAGGTCTGCCTTTTATTTAAAATGTTATGTAACTGCTCCCAAGTGAAGGTGGGAGCTGAACCAAAAGTATGCTGGGAATATATGGCTCTTGCCATGGCAACAGATGTACAGGTGACCAGATGATGTCACTGCTGGAGGTGAAAGCAGCTCTTGATACCAACATACCTCTTTTTTCTTAACAAAAAAAGAAGGAAAAGGTGAGGGGGAAGCCAATGGTGAAAAAGGAATAGGGGCGCCATGTCTCTTAGGCTACTTCCTGCTATCTTGGGACATTGTCAATTTCAGGGTATAGCTGACTTTCACCATCAGGCTTTATTTGGTAAACATTCATAACAGGCTCTTCTGTGGACAGTAGACAGTAATCCTGTAACAGGAACTGATTAATAGTTTGGTTAGAAATGTTCTATATCTGTCGTTAAAATTAATGAGGCAGGGAGCGAATAGTAATGCCAGGAAGATGACTAGGAAAGGCGTTATGAAAGGGAGCATCCACTTCCATGTAGGATTTTCAAAAATCTAGGAATTGGAGGCCTGGCAGTCCTTGAAATTTTGTGTGTCTGATTGTAGCTCCTGGATTTTATTTCTCACTATCCCAGATTGGTTGACATAGAAACATCATTCTTCTTGGAGGAACAATCAAAGACCACCTTCTTTAGCTGTCAGGACATCCAGACCCTGTTGGTTCTGAAGCACCACAGCTGCCAGAGAATCGATCTGTTTTTGGGTAGTAAGCATGTTTTCAGACATTGTTTTGAAAACCATTGTTAATCTCGTAAGTGAACTTATTATACTGGGTCATTGAAGTAATTATCCCAGTGCCAGTGCTTATGGCTATTCCTGCAGTGACGAAGGGTGGCACAATGTGAACTGTCTTCTTATATTGGGCAGCTAACATATCTACAATTGAGATTGGCAGGGTTCCTTTCCCTGGATTACTCCTAGTTCAGGGAAAAGGAGTACCAATTTGTAAACTCCTGACCAGCCTCAGGTAGAAGATGTTATACCTGAGTACCACAAAGGATTGATGTGTTCTGGATTGCCAGGCATCATGCAAGAGATGGGTATCAAGGGTTATGGATCTATTGCAGGTTAGGGAGCCTAACATTCCTACAGAATGTGTCCTAGATGTCTTAAAACAGTTTGCCATGTGAAAAAGAGGTATAGAGAAAAGCTATAGAGTCATGGCAACATCAGAGTCAGGGCAGCTGACAAAAGGTGAGATGAGGTTATTGGGCAGTATCACTGGAGAGTCTGTAAGCAGCAGCCATGCATTAGTTCCTGGGGGTACATATAGCCAGCAATCTTTAAAAAGACCAGGTACAGTGACATAAAGGAAGGAGTTGGTATGCTGAAGTAAGGGTCTGAAGCAAAAGGTGAAATGGCAAGTTAGTGCCACTTATGAGGGGGGATGTCAAAGAGATAAAGACCTCAGAAGAGTGTTTGATTACTTCTCCTACTTTTCTGATATCTAGAGGTTGGGCAATTGAGACATTTTCTCTGAATGTGAATAGTACTTATTGGAGACCCTGCTTGATTTTTATGGTAGAGCTTACCACATGGGATTCCATGGGTCTTGTATATAGAAAAAGAGTGTCTCGAGTGTTGATAGAAGTGATTGGTCCATGATCAATGTATCTGACAAGACCAATATGGACAACCCCCATATTTGTCTGGCCATTTTTTTTACAATTTTTTGGTCTGGTCAAAGAGAAAGCAAATAAAGAGATCATAATACTTAGATGGGATAACCAATACAGAGATGACAGCAATTTGGATCGGTTCCTGGCATCTGGCCATGGAACAGTTTTGAGACCCTATTTGGAAAGACTGTTATCTGTGGGGGTTTCTTGAACCTTGAATCTCCAGATAAAAGGGCTACCCTGGATGGAAACAAACAGCAGGGGGAGGATGAGAAGTCCATGTCTAATCCAGTGGTGTTGAGAGCAACTGTTGGAGTGGAGTCTCATTTTCTGGAATTGGAGACAAGATGGGTGGTCTAGACATCTTCTGGGGCTTAACAGAGCATGGTCCTGTTAGTGTCGATGTATATGAACAATGTTTTCATGGAGGAATAAATGGTTTGAGGTGAGACAGGTGGACACAATCAGAGAGTCCCTCTTGTTAACAGCTGTAGCTGTCATGAGAATCACCTTAAAAGGCCCTGCCATTTAGAGGAGAGGAGTGAGGGTCCATGGTTTGGAAGAGACAGAAGAACTTAGTCTCCAATGTTGATAGGCAGTGGACAAGGGACAGTGTGGCCGAGGTAGATGGTGGTCAGCAAAGTTCCATAGGATAGAGAGAGGGTGTCAAAGTAATGGGGTGAGTAGATGGTCTGAGAGGGAGAGCATTTAGGTGAAAGACCAGGAGGTAGGACTGGGTGTCCATATATGAGTTCAAAAAGTGAGACTTGGAGAGGTGGCTTAGGAAGAGCTCATAGTCTGAAGAGAGCCAGGGGTAGAAGTTTTACCCAATCAAGGTAAAGTTCCTGTGACAGCTTGACAAAAGTGGTTTTTAAAGAGCCATTAATTCTACCTTTCCTGAAGATTGAGGATGGTGGGAAATATGAAAATGCCAAGGGATGTCTAGGGCCTTAGACAGAATTTGAGAGATTTGGGAGGTAAATTTAGGACCTTCTCTGACTGAAGGGAAGCTGGGACACCAAATTGGGAATGATCTCTCGGAAGAGAAGATCAGAGGCTAAGCCCTTTTGTTAGTTGTGGGAAATGCCTCTACTACCCCAAGAAGGTGTCTACCAAGACCAGGAGGTACTTGGCAGGTTTAACAGTGGGCATGTGGATAAAGTCAAGTTGTCAGTTGGTTCCAGGGAAAGAACCCCTGGCCTGATGGGTAGAGAAAGGGGCGCTATGATACCTTGAGTTGGAGTCTGATATCCGGCAGATTTTGCAAGAAGCAATGATAGTTTTTAAAAAACTTAAATCCCCAGGAGTGGGCTGTAGGTGGATCTTAACCAAATAGACATTGCTTGGTTGTTAGGATGAAAGGGTTGGTGAAGATAGGACAGAGTTTGGCAAGTGTCAGGGGTGAAATTGGAGTTTTGGGTTGCAGGATAAGAATGTCCTGGGGAGGGTGAGACAAGTCTAGGCTCCTAAGGACTGCAGCTCTTGCTGTTTAGTTGGCTTGGTTGTTTCCCTTGGACACAATAGAGTCATCTGCCTGGTGGTATCTGTTGTGGACAATCCCAATGAGCTTCGGCTATGTACCTGGCAGGGTCCAGTAATTGTATGGCAACAGGAGAATGATGTTTAGCAGCAGGGGGGCTCTGGACGTTCCAGACTCAGGGTCTACCTGAGAAGCTGGTAAAGGAAACAACATATTCATGTTAGTAGGTTGGCTGGCTAGAAGAAGGAGCAGAGGGGCTGCTGGTGAGCTTGGGTTTAGGTGAATGGGTGGAGCAAAGGAAATAGAGGCTCCCAACTATAGAAGATCCCTTCCCAATATGGGGACCAGGCATGTTGGCACTACCAAAAAGGAATGAGTGAGAGGTACACCCCTAAAAATCCAACTAAGTTGTGGGGTTTGGTGAGGAAGGTAAGGTTGTCGTCCTACCCTGACAATAGAATGGGAGAGAGAGGTGGGTCCCCAAAACTCCATTAGGGCTGAGTAGATGCCCCCAGTGTCCAACAGGAAGGAGATGGGTTGCCCACATACCATGATGGCTACCAGGGGCTCCCTGCTGGTGATGGTGGTGGTTGGGTCAAGAGAGCTTGGGATCCTTCAGTTGTTCATAGCCAAACCTAGGAGATTAGCTGGAGAATTATCTGGGAGTGATGTGCCTCTGTCCTGTGCAACACAAGGGCAGTCAATCAACAGCCCAGTGTCCCTCCTGATAGTACCTAGGACATGGCCTCTGGCTTGCGAAAGTTAGGGAAAGCCCTCACCCAATGACCTTGTTGACCACATTTGTGGCAGGAGCCTGGTGGTCTCTTAGCCTTAGAAGAACAGGAGTTTGGGGCAGTGGCTGGGGCTGCTTGGACAGCCTTTGTCAGCATATGGTATTTTTGTCTGTGAGTCTTCTCATCCCTTTTGTGAAGTGGCCACCACCAAAACTTCTGCCTGTGGAGTTAGGGACCACCTCTCTAGCTTTTTAAGTTTGTCTTTTATGTCAGGGTAGCACTGAAGAAAAAAATAGGTCATCAGAAGTTGCTTGCCTTCTGGGTTTTCAGGGTCCAGATTAGTGTACTACAATAAAGCCTTTGTGAGGCTTTCTAAAAAATTGAGATGAGTTTTCCTGGATGACCTCCTGGAGTTTTTACATTTTTACTGGTTGTAAGACTGGATGGTGAAGACCAGAAGGAGGCAGGTTATGAATCTATCTCTGGCTAAAATACCACCTGTGAATGATAAATCCATCAGGGATCTTAGTCAAGTACTGCCTCAGATCCAATTGGATTTGTTCCATCTGTTTGATGGTTCTTGTCTGCATGTATTCTTGCCTGCTCCCAAACTCCCTGGCATTCCTCAGGAAGTAAATTAATAAGGATCATATGTATATGTACATGGTAGAAAGTCAAACTGTAAGACTGACTAATGTACTGAAACTCTTTAGTAAAGGCAGATGAGTTAGAGGTATGGGAACCCAGTCTGCTTTCTGTCTGAGAAAGTTCATTTAGTGAAAAAGGAACATGTACCCTGACAAGACCATCTAGCCCAGCAACTTCCCTTAGTGGAAGGACCAGTGCTGGGTCAAGTGTCCCTGTTGGGGAAGGACTGGAGGATTTGGCTGTGGCCTTGGGGAGGTTGATTGGAGGAGTGCCAATGCAGGGTGATTGGAGCATCCTGCAGCTAGCACAGGAGGAGAAGAGTCTGAAGAGGTCGAGCAAGGAGGCTCTGGGATAGCCTGGTGAGAAAGAGAAACTGAGTTGTGGCTTGGTTTTACAGAGGCATGAAAACAGGTCTGCAATGGAGAGGAGACTATTCATTAGCTGATCAAGGATTATATTGTCATCTGGTGAGTGTCTCATAGCTAAGAGAAATTGAGTGGGGCTGCAGGAGGAGCACAGAGAGGGGTTGGAGCGAAGGTAGATGAATGTTTGAACATAAAGGACCTCCTTCCATTACCAGATCGCTGGCAGTATATATGAAGATCCCTTAAGATTATAGGAACTAGTGTGCCATTAAGTGGCCATTTAGACACATTGTCTAATGGGTACTGGGTCCAGACCTTATTGCAAAGGTATATCAGTTTTGATACCCTGAAGGAGGGGCATTAATTTCAGAGATTTGAAATTTTCTAGGAGATATCCCAGTGCAGACCCTGAAGGCATATTCAGAGACAATGAATTAACTATTGAGGACTTATTGAATTATTCGTGCATCCCAGTGAGAAATTCAATAACAGCACTCTGCCAGGCCGGGTGTCTGAGTCACCACTTAGATTCCTGGAGGCTATGAATGGCAAGTCCTGGACCCACCAGAAAGCATCCCTACCCAGGCCTGGGATGTAATCAGTTAATCGGCTGCAAGAGCCTGGAGTGGGAAGGAAGAGAGGAACTGCTTTCGAGGGAATATTCACCCAATGTTCGAAGTCTTATCTTGGACCTTGGCTGTGGAGGACCAAGCCCTGGCTCATAAACGCTGGCCAAGCCCTGTCTGGGAAATTAGGGGTGGTCCTTGCCAACTGGAGGAAAAAAACCTACCAAACTGCTGGTGTTTGTGTGAGATTTTAGTGGTCTGGTAGCAGGAAACATGAAATGGTATGGTTGGTGAGGGCCTGTCTAAGTGACCTTTGTGGCAAGAGCTAGCACCATGTGGTGGACCATGGCAAGCAGCAGCTCACGTAGAAGTCTGTATGTCCTGCAAGGCTGCAACAGCAACTTGTGTGGTGGAAGTCTGTGAGTCCCATAGGAGCCAGCAGGTGGTGGTGAACCAGCAGCACAGCAGTGGCCTAGAAGATGCAGCAGCAGCAGGACCCTGGGATGGCAAGATCCTCTCTCCAAGATGCATATCTGCTCCTTCTAAGAACAACTGTATGGACTCAATCAAACCTTCTATATTAATGAGAGCTATACTAGAATCCCCAATGCACTGCTGCACAAGACAACTGATGAGGTCTATTAAGAATGTAGACAGGGTGGGGACAAGATCCTTCTGGTCTCCATCTGTCCCCAGAGCTAAGGCTGTCCCACATACTTCTGTACCCAAATCCTGCCAGAAAGAGCTGGTCTCCCAGGAGTGCTCTCACTCCTAAGCCCACAGCTCACAGGAGAGACTATAACTTTTGCTTGAATACCTGTCCAAAGAGGGACCCTTCAGGAGCACATAGGGCACAAGAAGTGGTAAACAACCTGGGACAGGATCCTTCTGGTCTTCATCTGCACCCAGAGCTAAGGCTGTCCCACAGCCCTCCATACCCAAATCCCACCTGAAGAGAGATGTTCTTACAGGATTGCTCTCTCACTCCTAAGATTACAGGCTCACAGGCACTCAGGAGGGACAAGCTCCAGTCAGAGACAACAAGACCATCTAACACCAGAGATAACCAGATGGTGAGAAGCAAGCACAAGAACCTAAGCAACAGAAACCAAGGCTACTCGGCATCATCAAAACCCAGTTCTCCTAACACAGCAAGTCCTGGATACTTCAACACACAGGAAAAGCAAGATTTGGATTTAAAATCACATTTCATGATGATGACCAATAAATAACTAACATAAATAACTTCCCTTAAAGAAATACAGGAAAGAGATAGTCATATGGTCAGGGTGGAGTGAGAAGGCCTCTCTAGCTTGCAGCCTGTGTCTATGGTCTGTCCTGAAGCATCCAGCTCCCCAGGACTGAACCCCGGTGTTGGTGCTGCAAGAACCAGCTCCTGGATCCAGATAAAGGGTCAACTCCACAGCTCTTTGCTGAGCATAAGATCCCCTGGTCCAAGAATGGCTACCACTCGATATGAACCAATGGCTGAAATTGGTGATGATGCCTATGGAGTGTGAGAGTTCCTAATGGAGCAGCAACTGGAGGGGGCCTTCCCATCCACACAGTTCATGAGGTAGCCTTGTTAAGGAGGCTGGAGGCCTTGGAACATACCACTGTTGTGCAGCTGATGGATATCTGTGCTACTTCCTGAACTGATTTGGATATCAAGGACTCCCTAGTGTTTGAGAGTATAGACTAGGACCTGAGGACATTCCTGGACAAAGCACCTCTGACAGGCTTGCCAGTTGAAACCACTAGGGATCTGATGCATCAGTTTCTAGGTGCCCTAAGATTTTCTTCATGCAAACTGCATTATTCACTGGGACCAGAGAACATTCATTCTAGTGACAAGTAATGGGACGGTCAAGAGAGCTGCCTTTGAACTAGCCAGATGACCTTCATTCCTGTGGTTGTTACAATCTGGTACTGGGCTCCTGAAGTTCTTCTGTAGTCTACACAGCCAACACCTGTAGACATATGGAGCATTGGCTGTATTTTCAAAGAGGTGTTTGGTCAGAAGCTGCTCTTCTGTAGAAACTATGAAGCTGACCAGTTGGGCAAAATCTCTGATTTCATTGGATTGCCTCCAGAAGGTGACTGCCCCTGGGAGGTATCTCTACCTCAAGGAGCTTTTGCCCCTAGAGGGCCTTGGTCAGTGCTGCTAGTGGTGCCAGAGATGGAGGAACATGGAGAGCAGCTGCTGCTGAAATACGAACCTTTAGGCCACATGAGTGAATCTCCTCTGCCTTCTGAGTCTGTCAGCACTCTTACCTGAACAAGAAGGAAAGTGGCCCAGAGTGAAAAGAGGGGCTGCCTTTTCCAGTTTTGAACACTCAGTGGGAGAAGCTCATTGAAGAAGCAGCCGCTGCCTTACCCTGAGGCTGTGGAAAGCCCTCCAGGTTTGTTTGTTTGTTTATTTGTTTGTTTGTTTTTGTTTGTTTTTTTGTTGGGGTTTTTTTGTTTTGTTTTTCTTTATAGAGAATATTTTGAGCCTTAAATGACAATTTCCGACCTCTCCTTACAAGGTTTTACCCCCTTACCCTCCCATTTCTCTACATTAAAGAGCAGGCTTATCTGTCTTCTTCACTACCTAATTTATGTTGATATCTTTTTTATACAGGAAAAATAAAGAAAAATAAATATAGGAGAACACAGGTAAACAGGTACAAGCCCTTAAAGATGAAACACAGAAATTCCTTAAAGATTTATAGGAGAACACAACCAAACAGGGTAAGGAATTGAACAAAAGCATCCCAGATCTAAAAATGGAAATAGAAACAATAAAGAAATCACACAAAAAAAGACAACCTTGAAGATAGAAAACCTGGGAAAGAGATCAGGAGTCATAGATGCAAGGAACACCAACAGAATACACGAGATAGAAGAGTAAATCTCAGGGGCAGAAGATACCATAGAAAATATTGACACAATAGTAAGAGAAAATGCAAAAAAATTCCTAACCCAAACCATCCAGGAAATTCAGGACACAATGAGAAGACCAAACTAAGGATAAAAAAAAAAAAAATAGACGAGAGTAAAGATTAAAGGACAAGTAAATACCTTGAACAAAATTATAAAAGAAAATGTCCCTAACCTAAAGAAAGACATGTCCATGAACATAAAGAAGCCTACAGAACTCCAAATAGATTGGACCAGAAAAGAAATTTCTACTGTCACATAATAGTCAAAACACCAAATGCAGAAAACAAAGAAAGAATATTAAAAGCAGTAAGGGAAAAAGGTCAAGTAACAAATAAAGGCAGACCTATCACAATTACACCAGACTTCTCAACAGAGATTATGAAAGCCAGAATATCCTTGGCAAATGTCATATAGACCCTAAGAGAACACAAATGACAGCCCAGGCTACTTTACCCAGCAAAACTCTCAATTAACATAAATGGAGAAACCAAGATATTCCACAACAAAGCCAAATTTAAACAATGAGGGAAACTACACCCTAGAAAAAGCAATAAAGTAATCTTTCAACAAACCCAAAAGAAGAGAGTCACACAAACATAATTCTACCTCTAACAACAAAAATAACAGAAGACAACAATCACTTTTCCTTAATCTTAGTCTCTTAACATCAATGAACTCAATTCCCTAGTAAAACAACATAGATTAACAAACTGGATACATAAATAGGACCCAGCATTTTGTTGCATACAGGAAACACACCTCAATAACAAAGAAAGACACTACCTCAGAGTAAACAGCTGGAAAAATTTTTCCAAGCAAATGATCACAAGAAACAAGGTGGAGTAGCCATTCTAATATCGAATAAAATCAACTTTCAGCCAAAAGTTATAAAAAAAAGTTAAGAAAGGACACTTTATACTCATCAAAGGAAAAAAAATCTACCAAGATGAACTGTCAATTCTGAACATCTATACTCCAAATGCAAGGGTACCCACATTCATAAAAGAAACTTTACTAAAGCTCAAATCATACATTGCACCACATACAATAATAGGGTGAGACTTCAACAACCCACTCTCAGCAAAGGACAGATCAAGGAAACAGAAAATAAGCAGAGACACAGGGAAACTAGCAAAAGTTATGAACCAAATGGATTTAACAGTTTTCTATAGAACAGTTCATCCTAAAACTATATATACATATACATATACACATACATATACATATATAAATGAATATATATACATATATATATGTATATATATATGTATATTCATTCTCAGCACCTCATAGTACTTTCTCCAAAATTGACCATATAACTGGTCACAAAGCAGGCTTGAACATATTGAAGATAATCCCATGTATCTTACCAGATCACCTCAGACTAAGGCTGGTCTTAAATAACAACAAAAACATCAGAAAGCCCACATATACATGGAAGCTGAACATCTCTCTACTCTATGATAACTTGGTCAGGGAAGAAATAAAGAAAAATTACAGACTTTTAAATTTTAATGAGAAAGAATGCACAACATACCCAAATTTATGGGACACAATGAAAGCAGTGGCAAGAGGAAAACTCATAGCTCTGAGTGCCTCCAAACAGAAACTGGATACCGCCTACACTAAGAGCTTGACAGCACATCTGAAGCTCTAGAACAAAAAGAAGAAAATACACCCAAAAGGAGTAAATGGCAGGAAATAATCAAACTCAGAGCTGAAATCAACCAAGTAGAAGTGAAAAGAACTATACAGAGAATCAACAAAACCAGGAGCTGATTCTTTGAGAAAATCAACAAGATAAACCCTTAGCCAGACTAATCAGAGGGCACAGAGACAGTATCCAAATTAACAAGATTGGAAATGAAAAGGAAGACATAACAACAGAAACTGAGCAAATTCAAAAAAATTATCAGATCCTACTACAAAAGCCTATACTCAAAAAAAAAAAAAACTACTAGAAAATTTGGATGATTTCTAGACAGATACCAGCTATCAAAGTTAAATCAGGATCAGATAAACCATCTAACCAATTCCATATCCCTAAAGAAGTAAAAACAGTCATTAAAAGTCTCCCAACTGTAAAATTCCCAGGAAGAGATGGGTTTAATGCATAATTCTATTAGACCTTCAAAGAAGCACTAATACCAATACTCTTCAAACTACTCCACAAAATAGAAACAAAAGGAACACTACCTAATTCTTTCTATGAAGCCACAATTACACTTACACCTAAACTACACAAAGACCTAACAAAGAGAACATCAGATCAATTTCCCTTATGAATATCAATGCAAAATATTCAATAAAAATTCTGACAAACCAAATACAAGAATACATCAAAATGATCATTTAGAATGAAGAAATAGGATTCATCCCAGGGATGCAAGAATGGTTCAATATAGATAAATCTGTCAACTTAATCCACTATACAAATAAACTCAAAGAAAAAACTCACATGATCATCTCATTAGATGCTGAGAAAGCATTTCACAAAATTCAACACCCCTTGAAGATCAGGAATTCAAGGTCTATACCTGAACATAGTAAAAGCAATATTCAGCAAACCAGTAGCCAGCATCAAAGTAAATGGAGAGAAACTTGAAGCAATCCCACTAAAATCAGGGATGAGACAAGGCTGCCTACTCTCTCCCCACCTATTCAATATAGCATTTGAAGTCTTAGCCAGTGCAATTAGACAAAAAAAACGGGGTCAAAGGGATACATATTGGAAAAGAAGAAGTCAAAATATCACTATTGGCAAATAATATGATAGTATACTTAAGTGATCCCCACAGTTCACCAGAGAACTCCTAAACTTGATAAAAAAAAATTCAGCAAAGTGACTGGATATAAAATAGAGTAGCCTTCCTCTACTCAAAAGATAAACAGACTGAGAAAGAAATTAGGGAAAGGACACCCTTCACAATAGTCGCAAACATAAAATACCTTGGTGCGACTCTAACCAAGCAAATAAAAGTTCTGTATGCCAAAAACTTCAAGTCTTTGAAGAAAGAAATCGAAGAAGATCTCGGAAGATGGAAAGATCTCCCATGCTCATGGATTGGCAAGATTAATATAGTAAAAATGGCCATCTTGCCTCAAACAATCTACAGATTCAATTCAATCCCCATCAAACTTCCAATTCAATTCTTTATAGAGTTAGGGAGAGCATTCTGCAAATTCATTTGGTGTAACAAAATACTCAGGATTGTGAAAACTACTCTCAACATAAAAGAATTTTGTGGGGAAATCACCATCTCTGACCTAAAGCTGTATCACAGAGCAATATTGATTTTAAAAAACTGTATGGTATTAGTACAGAGACAGGCAGGTAGATCAATGTGATAGAATTGAAGACCCAGAAATGAACCCACACACCTGTGGTCCCTTGATCTTTGACAAAGGAGCTAAAACCATCCAGTAAAAAAAAAAGAAAGCATTTTTAAAAATGGTCCTGCTTCAACTGGCAATCAACAAGTAGAAGAATGCATATTGATCCATTCTTATCTCCTTGTACATAACTCAAGTCCAAGTGAATCAAGGACCTCCACATAAAACCAGGTAGACTCAAACTAATACAAGAGAAAGTGGGCAAGAGCCTGGAAAACATGGGCACAGGGGGAAATTTCCTGAAAAGAACACCAATGGCTTATGCTCTAAGATCAAGAATCAACAAATGAGACCTCATAAAACTGCAAAGCTTCTGTAAAGCAAAGGACACTGTCATTAGGACAAAAAGGCAACCAACAGATTGGGAAAAGATCTTTACTAATCCTACATCTGACAGAGGGCTGATACCTAACATATACAAAGAACTCAAGAAGTTTGACTCCAGACAACCAAACAACCCTATTAAAATGGAGTACAAAGCTAAACAAAGAATTCTAAACTGAATAATATTGAACAACTGAGAAGCACCTAAAGAAATGTTCAACATCCTTAGTCATCAGGGAAATGAAAACCAAAACAACCCTGAGATTCCACCTCACACCAGTCAGAATAGCTAAGATCAAAAACTCAGGTGAAAGCACATGCTGGTGAGGATGTGGAGAAATAGGAACACTCCTCCAGAGTTGGTGGGATTGCAAACTGGTACAACCACTCTGGAAATCAGTCTGGAAGTTCCTCAGAAAATTGGAAATAGTACTACCTGAGGACCAAGCTATACCACTTCTGGATGTATAACCAAAAGATACTCCAACATATAACAAGGACACATACTCCACTATATTCATAGCAGCCTTATTTATAATAGCCAGAAGCTAGAAAGAACCCAGATGTCCTTCAACAGAGGAATGGATACAGAAAATGTGGTTCATTTATACAATGTAGTACTTCCCAGCTATTAAAAGCAATGACTTCATGAAATTCATAGGCAAGTGGATGAAACTAGAAAATATCCAGAGTGAGGTACCCAGTTGCAATAGAACATACATGGTATTACTCATTGATAAGTTGCTATTAGCCCAAAGCTTATAATACCCAAGATACAATTCACAGACCATATGAAGCTCAAGAAGAAGGAAGACCAAAATGTGGATACTTCATTCCTTCTTAGAAAGGGAACAAAATATTCATGGGAAGAAATACAGGCACAAAGAGTGGAGCAGAGACTTTAGGAAAGGCCATCAATAGAGTGCCCCACCTCTGGATCCATTTCATACACAGCCACCAAACCCAGTTACTATTGCTGATGCCAAGAAGTGCTTGCTAACAGGAATTTGATATGGATGTTTCCTGATAGGCTCCTGCCAGATCCTTATCGATACATATGAGGATACTTGCATGGTAACTCACAGACTGTGCACTGGATTCCCAATGGAGAAAGGACTGAAGAAGCTGAAGAGGTTTTCAACCCCATAGGAAGAAGAACAATATCAACCAACCAAACCCCCCTGAGTGCCCAGGGACTAAACCACCAACCAAAGAGTACCCATGACTCCACCTGCATATGCAGCAAAGGAATGCATTGTCTGGCATCAACAGGAGGAGAAGCCCTTGGTCCCCAGTTTAGGGGAATTCCTGGGTGGTGAGGTAAGAGTGGGTGGGAGGGAGTGGGAGCATCCTCATAGAAGCAGTGGGAAGAGGAATGGGAGAGGGGGAACTGGGAAATGGGATGACATTTGAAATGTAAAAACATAAAAAATCCATTAAAATTGTTTTTAAAAGTAGAATGCAAGCAGGAAGACCAGATCCCAGGATGGGTAAGCCAACTCAGCTGGACTGCTTTGCTCTACCTACACTCCAGTCACCAATCAGGGAGTCTGACTCTGACTGCTTCACAAACACTCCCCCAGGCTCCACCTCCATTTCTACTTCCCTACTCATATCTTTCTATCATATCTTTCCTCCTTTGTATTGACTCCCTATCCTGGTGATAGGTAGGAATGGATTTTAATAAAGTTAAAGATACCTAAACTTCTTTATTGATTCCATGTTTTCTCCATGAATTTAGTTATAAACATTTATTTTAATATAAAATTCTCCCTTACCATTTATGTTCTGACCTATATTTTATACTAAATACAAGAGGCCACTTCTACCTTCAGGCTATGCCTGCAAAAGGTAGGTAATCATGTCCCACTCTGCAGTTTTGTTACCCATCCTTCCTGATATAATCATGAGAGAAACAAAGAAAGATGCAACTGAGTAACATCTGTCAATGACCCTCTCTGCACAGAGAAACCAAGCTGTGGCCACACTACTGGTGAGTAGTGCCTCTACAAGAACTGAGGAGTCCAGGGAAAACCATAATTCTTGCTTTAGTGTAACATAATGAGAAGACATGCTGAAGAACACAGAAAGGAAAAAAGTTGCCAGCAGCATTGCTTCTCCCAAAACAGTCTGTAACATGTTGACAGCTCCTACCTCAGGAAGGGAAAATCATGACTCACCTCTACAACTGAAACCTGTCACCAGGCATTAAATCCAGTGCTTGGAAAAGTCCCTATCTACTAAGTCAATACCTATGGTCTGGGCTACTAGAACTGTTAGGCCAAGTAGCTCTTTCCATCACTCTTCTCTAACCTTGGGCAGCAGAAGCAGGAATAAAACCCCACCCACTGAAGACCAGGACATGAGAACCAGAGGAGGGATCTTAAGAGCACAGTGGTAGGCCCATCATGCAGAGGTCAAGCAATCAATAGGAACTAGAGAACACACATACCTATACCAGAAAAGCTAACAACCATATACTCTAGACCAGTGTGATGCCTATTTTTAATTGTCAACTTAAGATATCTAGCATCTCCTGGAAGACAAACATCTGGGCAAGTCTATGGGGGAGTCATCCTAAAGAAGTGAGGTGGGAAGTACAGCCTGTCCTGGTCCTGTCCAAGGTGCATTGTACCAACCTGTGGGCAGAAAGGGAGAGCCGAGCATGAGTGTCTGTTGCTTCCTGAACCCAGACCGTGAATGCAATGTGACTTGCCTGCCTCAGTCTCCTCCTACTGTGACTTCTCCATCCTTATGATCTGTAACCTCAAGTGGGAAAGCCAAACAAAATACCCTGAGAAAAGCTACTTAAAAAGTTTATCAGGGGTTGGGGATTTAGCTCAGTGGTAGAGCGCTTGCCTAGCAAGCACAAGGCCCTGGGTTCAGTCCCCAGCTCCGAAAAAAAGAAAAAAAAAGTTTATCACAGCAAAGGAAAGATAACAAAGACAATGATGGAAATATTGGACACTAATGGAAATATACACAGTACTGGGATAAACTCAGGATCCATCTGTATTAAGCCCATCTGTATTCTTGAAGTAAGCCCAGGACACACCAGCCTTTCTGCTGTGTAAGCCCCTGCATCTTGGAGACTTAGGTGCAAACTAGCTTAGCATTTATTAGCCTTGGTGGCTAAGGGAGCACATGTCTGTCATTCATCCCACGCTTTCTGGTTACACAATGATTACCAGGCCAGGAATTGCACATGAGGCTCTGCAAATAACTGTTTGGTTCATGAACAGTTCTGCAACTGTTCATGAACCAAACAGTTATTTGTACCAAAGTGGGAGGGACACTACTCTGGATCATTGTCAGCTCTGGTATGGTCCTTATTGAACCTGAACCTCAATAAGCACACCCCACTACCTCCTCCAAGTCCCTCTTGCTCTCTTCCCCCACCCTCCCATCCCCCTTAAACTTGCCCTAAGAAACCAGAAGACCCGCCTTATACTGCTAGCCTTGACATATCAAGTTGCAGTAAGAATAGACACATCTTCTTCTATTGAGGCTAAATAAGGCAGTCCAGTCAGGGGAAAGGGATACAAAGGCATGCAATGTAGCCAAAAACAGCTCCTCCTCCCACTTTAGGAGTTCTCCATGAAGACTCAGCTGCACAACTGTTACACACATGTGACGAGCCTAGTCGGTCCCATGCGTGCTGTCTAGTTGCAGTTCCCTTTCTATGAGCCCCTTGGGCCCATGTTAGTGGATTCTGTAGGTTTTCTTGTGGTCTTTGATCTCTCTGGCTCCTTCAATCCTTCTGCCTCCTCCACAGCAGGATGCTTTACTTTCCACTTAGTGTCTGACTGTGGGCTCTGCATCAGTTTCCCATCAATTTCTGGTTGAAGCCTCTCTGCACCCTGTCCTCACACTTTATTTTCTGGCCCACAAATCTGACTGCTCTTCTGCAGACCCTTCTGGCACCAAGGATTCTAGGCCATGCTGGTACTAGGCACCAAGGAGTCAAGGTTAGCACCCAATAGCACAGAGGCAACACAGGCCACAAAAACCCCAGGGAAGATACCCTGCCAGACATGAAGACTAACTAACTAGTCATCAGAACCCCAGGCCACTCAGACTAGACGACAGAGAGTAAATAGAACAGAGTTGGGTAAATACTTACCAAAGATAAACTCAGAAATCAACATCTACCCTATCATAACTGCAAAACCCAGTTGGCTAAAGGCCAGCATAAAAAACACAATCAAGATCCAGGGAAATGTGGCATCATAAGAACCCAGCTATCCTACGACAGCAAGCCCTGGCTACCACTACACATTCAAAGTACAATAAAAATTACATCCAATTTTATGAAGATGATATAGACCTTTACGCAGGAAATGAGTGATATATTATAGAACTACAGGAAAATACAAATAGGTGAAGAATGAACAAAAATTGTTCAAGATGTGGAAATGGAAATAGCAATAAAGAAAACACAAACTGGGGAATCCTGGAGACAAAGGTTAAAAAAAAACCACCAGGAACAACAGAGGCAAGCAATCATAACAGAATATAAGAAATTGAACAGAGAAATACAAGAGATGGAACAGAGAATCTAAGTCTATCTAAGCATTGAAGATATGATAGAAGAAACTGATATATCTGTCAAAGAAAATGTTAATTCTAAGGTTTCTGACATAAAACTAAGATGTCTCTAAGACTTAGTAGAAGACGTAATCTCACATACATGCCTAGGAATCCCACAGACATTCTCTTTGCATTTGGACAGTTTGTGGTGTTAAACACAGTTCCTTCCACTAAAAATCTTCTCTGACTTGGTTTGAATTCATAGAGATATGCATTCAGAGGAAACTTTGATAGGCTGTTTAACAGAAATTGTGGTAGGTTCAGACAGGTTCTTCTCCAGCTTGACAGTTTGAAGCTTGCTTTTTCGCCTGTGAATTTGATCTTAATTCCAACCAGAAAGTGGTTACACTCTGGTGTTTTCAGTGAGAATGGTCCCATGCTTGAAAAATCAGGTACCACTTGGGGCCAATGGTTGGAATGTATTATTAGGAGATATTGCATGGTAGGAAGAGATGTGTCATTAATGGTGGACGTTGAGATTTCACTCTGCTTCATGCTTATTGTCTCAAGATAAGAGCATTCAACTATCATTCAAGTACCATGCATGACAATCTGTTGCTGTGATCTCTGTCCTGATAACCCCATGAACTCATATGAATCTTTAAGGCTTTAATCTTTCTTCTATAAGTTTTATAGGTATAGGATAGTTATAGATGTGTATATATACATATGTATACACACACACACACACACATATCACAGGTACATAGCTGGAGGAAAGTTCTAGTGGACAAATGAATCAACCTACAAAGAACATTTCTGTACTATAGAAGCCATTTAGCATGGAGAAAACATCTGTTCAGGATCCATTTGACTTTGCCATGTCCTATGACAAAAACATGTAGAGTTTCCAGCAATGGGGTCTTATCTTCAGGTTCTGGTACAACATCAAGATCAATGGCAGTAGTCTATAACAGTGATCTCTTGAAATCAATAGCTATACTACTAAAATTAGAAGGTAGTGTATCAAAATATCAGCTTATCTAGAAAAATGAAGGAGCTTACACTTAGAAAAAGTAGGACTCAAAGTTGAAAACTATTTTATAGCCTCTAGGCCAGCTAAATACTTCAGAATAAAGTTATGAGATTATATATATGATGTGAGTCTCAACAACACATCGCAGACTAAGAAATTACCAAAAATGGAGAGAGAGAGAGAGAGAGAGAGAGAGAGAGAGAGAGAGGGAGAGAGAAAGGAAGAAAGAAAGAAGAAGAAGAGGAGGAAGAGGAGAAAGAAATGTACTTTCTCAGTTCTGCAAGTGAAAAGATAAAGCAAGAGAAGCCAGCATCTGGAATCTGGTTTCCCAAATACTTGCTGTTTTTCTCTTACATGGTGAATTGTAGCTCAGAAGTGAGCAATAGACACCATGTTGTTATATGGCATAAGGCAGCAAATTCACCCCTATGGTAATGAAACAAGTACTCCATGAGGATGAGAAGACGATCATCTCTCTAATTTTTTCCCTCTCACTGCTACTGCCCTGGTGAACAAACGATAAACAATTGCCTACTTGTGGATATATGGGCCCAAGAGATCACACATGCAAGGATACACATGCATCTACAAAGTAGTTCAAAACCATGAAAGTTTGCCTCCTGCCTCCTCGATTTAAAGGATTAGCTGTTCTAACAGGAAATCAAGTATACTGACAGTCATCTCTAGCCACAAGATTGTAGGATCACAGAAGCTTGGTGCTTCTGCAGGGCTAGCTGCTCGAGTGGTACTTCCCTCAGTGCTGTTTCCCTGGAATTCACCAGTGTCTCCAATGATACTCATTCCTGGGACTACATGAGCCATGTGAGCTGCTATATCTCAGGCCCGTAGCTTCTCATCAGAAGATACTGTTTGCTCACAGTTCTAAAGACAAGAAGTCTGAGTTCAAGGCCCTTGTACTTTCTGTGACTGCTGAGGGTTATTTTGTGACTCATGAATGGATACTTCCCTAGATGTTCTTTTATTGGATTACTTATCTTCTTAATCCGGGTACTGCTCTCATGACATAACTACTTCCCAAAGTTCCAATTCCTCAACTCTGGAGCTGGGAAAGCATTAAGAATCCAGGGCTGGTTTTAGAATCTTTCTGTAGAAGTATACTCCCTGGGAAGCAGTTGCATATTTAGACACATAGATTGACAATGAGCCCACGAAGTCTCATTAGTCTAGAAAAAATTCCCAAAGTACCAAGCAAAACTGCCAGGTTAAAAAACATCTAAATGATGATCTTAGTCAAATGTGAAGAATTTGTGTCTGA
The DNA here is from genome assembly GCF_021556685.1 of Rattus norvegicus. Lineage (NCBI taxonomy): Eukaryota > Metazoa > Chordata > Mammalia > Rodentia > Muridae > Rattus > Rattus norvegicus. The sequence goes on from NC_141537.1 coordinate 9,460,888, forward strand.
GAAGTGAATGTAGACCAAATGAGTGGCCAGAGTTCTCATATTCCAGCAAAATCCCTGACAAAACTCCTAGGACATGTGAACTCTGTCCAAAGACAAGATGACCGTATAGTATGGGATCACCTAAGAGTCCATTGTGAAAGGGCAAAATTCTCCCAGTCATGTTGAAACTACCAACCTATATTTCACAGGGTTTAAACAATGATCTGCTCACAGATTTGGTAGCCTTCAGAGCAGACCCCTGGCCCAGGCCTAGAGTGAGAAGTAGCAACTAGGAAAAGAAAGAAAAGTGAGATGTGGAAGCAAGCTTCCTGATCACTGGGGTATCAGCATGATTAACTGTAGTCCAGATAGCTACATGTCCTAGGGGCATTTGTCAGTGTCTGGATTATTAGGTGGTAGTTCACATGTAAAGTCTATAGATGCAAAAACAACCACAGGCTACTTGGTTACACTGAACAGCTGCAATAAATCTGAGCATGTTCCTATTTCAAGTTTCTGTTCAGTTAATTAAGTTTTAATAACTCTTTCTCCAGATCCAATCCTCCAGTCTCGCCCCTAGCGCTTCAGTAGAACACCTCTGTCAGCCTTCCCTGCAACCCTCCTGTTGATCTCACCAATCTTCCACTTCTAACCTCCTTCCCATTACACTTGGATCAGTCCCAGCCCCCAGCACTCCTGCCAACTCAAGGGCCCCTCCTGCCAGGGTATCAAGTAACTGATGGCAGATCTATATCTCTACTTCTGCTCCTCCAGCTTCCAATTCTCCCAGGCTTATATCCAGCTCTGTGGTCTGTGGTCTCTCTTACCCCATTTCCAACAGGTCCCAAATTTTCAACCTTTCTTCCCCCACCTCACCCCATTGTCCAGCCTCCAACACCAGCAGGTATAAACTAGGAAGCCACCAGGTGAGCAGGTCATGGAAACAGGTCCACAGAAACTTTTCTGCTAGGTAGCATACAGCCACCACACTCTCCTAAAGTACAGGAAAAAAGGAGAAACCAAGGAAAACAACAACACCCAACAGAAACTGAAGATACCATCACCCAGTCCTGTAATAATCCCAATCCCACAGGCCTAGACATCAGCATAAAAACACAAAGAGTAACAGCCAGCATAATGTATCTCCATTGGAGTCCAGTAACAATACAATAGCAAGTGCTGAAGCCCAAGACACACATATGAAAACAGCATTCATGAGGATCCTAGAGATATTTAAACAAGACTTTTTTTTAATTGCTTAAAGAAATCTAGGAAAACAAAAATTTACCATGTGAAGGAATTAATAAATCCTTTAAAGAAATCCAGAAAGCCACAACAAACCATGCAGGAAAAGAGAGAAATAGAACTGCTCAAGATTTAAAGAAGGAAGTACAAGTAATGAGAAAAAACCAAACCGAGCAAATTATGGAAATAAAAAATTTGCATATTTGAAAAGAAACTACAGAATATAAAAGAGACTTAAGGCAGAATTTCATTCATTCAAGACACTATTGGAAAAAAAATAGATATATTGGTTAAAGAAACTGTTAGGTCTAAAACTTTTATAACATAAAACCCCAGGAAATATGGTACACTGTGAAAAGAACAAATCTAAGAGTAATAAGAATAAAGGAAAAAAATCAGATTAAATGATCAGAAAATATCTTCAACAAAATCATAGAAGAGCATTTTTTAACCTAAAGAAAGAGATGCCTATAAAAGGTACAAGAAACATTCAGAACAACAAATAGATTGGACAAGAAAACAAAGTCTCCTTAGCACATAATAATGAAAAAACTAAATATACAGAACAAAGGACAAATATTAAAAACTGCAAGGGAAAAATACCAAGTAACATCTAAAAGCAAACATTTCAGAAGTTCACTTGACTTCACAATGGAAACTCTAAAGCCAGAAAGTCCTGGACAGGTGTGCTACAGATGCTAAGAGACCATACATGCTAGGCCACACTACTATACCCTGAAAAAAATTCAAAACATATATGGTGAAAATAAGATACTCCATGATGAAAATAAAATTTAAGGAATATATATCTATAAATCCAGTCCTAGAAAAGATGCTAAAAGTTTCTTACTCAAAGAACTTCAAGAAAACCTTGAAACAAGAAATAAATAAATAATTCCAAACCACCAAAACTAAAGGGAGGGAAACACATGTGCACACACATACACTACCACAAAAAGCAATAACAAAATAACAAGATTCAGCAAACAATCATTGGTCATTGGAATCTTTCAATATCAGTGGTCTCAACTCCCAATAAAAAGACATAGACTAACAGAGTGAATGGGGGGAAAGCACCCATCCTTTTTTGCATCCAAGAAACATACCTTAACATCAAAGGTAGACATTATTTCAGGATGAAGGATTTGAAAAAGGTTTCCCAAGTAAGTGGACTTAAGGAAAAAACTGGGAAATAATTTTAATAACTAACAAAATAGACCAAACAAAAACTAACCAGAAGAAATAGCGAGGAACACTACATATCCATCAAAGGGCAAATGACATTTCAATTCTTAACATCTATGCCAAACAGAACTGCTCCAAAGTCTATAAAAGAAACATGACTACAGCTTAAATTTCATATTGACCCTCACGCACTGAGAGTGGAAGACTTTAATAACCCACTCTAAACTATAAACAGGTAACACAGGCAAATTACACAGAGAAATACTGGAAGAAATTGATGCTATAGATCAAATGGACCTAATAGATAATTATAGAACATTTCATCCAAACACAAAATAATATACATTATTTCTCTGTAATTAATGAAACTTTCCCCAAAATTGATATTTTATGACACAAGGCAAGTCTCAATAAATACAAGAAAATTTATATAGCACCCTGCCTCCTACCAGAACACCACATATTAAAGCTGTATATCAACAACACAAACTGTAGAATGGTTGCAAAATCACAGAAACTGAACAACTTTCTATTAAGTGAAAAATTGTTTAATGTATTAATCAAGAAATGAACTAAAGACTTTCTATAATCGAATAAAAATTAATCACTATACACTCAAGTTAATGGAACACAAGGACCAAAAGTTCTTAGAGGCAGTTTATAGCAGAAATAGCAGGACATCTAAAGTTATAGAATGAAAGAAGAAATTACAATATAATGGAGTAGACTGTAAGAAATGATCAAGCTTGGGGCTGAAATCAATAAAGTAGAAAAATGCAACTAATCAATGAAACAATGGATTGGTTTTTGAAAAAAATCAGTAAGACTGACAAATCCTTATCCAATTTCAGTAAAAGGCAGAGCGCAAACATCAAAATTAACAAAATTAGAGATAAAGGGAACACAAACAATAAACTACAATGAAAGGAAATGCAGAGAATCTTTAGGACATACTTTAAAGCTCTGTATTCTATCAAATTTGATAATCTAAAAGAAATGAATAATTTACTTTTTTTCATTTCTAGATGAATCTGAAGAGTTTATTGCCTTCTATGCTTCATGGAAAATGTAACTTGTTTCTTCAGCACAACTCTGTGACGCACATTGAGCACAACTGAGTGTGTCATATTTGTACTCTCAGTCCACTTTTCAGTAACTTCTCAAGTTATCAACTGTTCCATGGTAATTAAATACTTATTGCAGTCTTGGATAACATGCTTAATGTTCACTAATTTTCTCCTTTCAGTACAGGCAGCAATTCACTGTTATCTTTTAGTTCCTTGACAATATCTAATCTTCCAACAAGATCCCCTCTCACATATAGCTGAGAGTAGGTTGGCCAATTTGAAAATGCTTTTAATCCCTGACGCATTTCTTCATCCTCCAGTATATCAAAAGTTCAACCCCAGTACTATTCAGTATTTTCTGAATTTGTTTGCTTAATCTACATTTTGCTTCCTGTTTGTTTCCTTTCATAAAGAGCATCACAGAAGCTTTATTGGTCAGCACCAATCTTTCCTCTAACTTGAGTGCTTTGGGACAAATGTATCTAGCTCTTCAGAAGAGCTGGATAATTTTCTTGATACATACCATTTACCATAGTTAAAACAGGATCAGATAAGCAATTAAAAATATATCCCCTAAGGAAATTGAAGCAGCTATTAAATGCCACCACAAAAAATAGATGGAGGGAGGGAACAGGCTATAAGAAAGTATGGAGAAGGGAAAGGGATGGTGGATCAGGTAAAGAGCCAGTGAGAGAAGGACTGGAGAGTAAACTGAAAATTGTCAGCAGAGACCTGGGATGGGGGAGGCTCCAGGTAATCTATAAGAGTAACTCTAGATGAGATTCCTAATAGTGAGGGATTTGGAACCTCAGTGGCTATCTCCTGTAGCCAGGAAGGACTCCTAGTGGAAGGGATAAGGACACCAACCCACCCACAAAACTTTGACCTGAAATTTGTCCTGCCTACCAGAATTACAGTGGCAAAGTTGGAGCAGATGCTGAGGGAACAACCAAACAGTGGCTGGCCCAACTTGAGACCCATCCTTTGAGTAAAAACCAATCACTGACAGTGTTAAAAATATTCTGTCGTGCTTACAGACAGGAGTCTAGCATAACTGTCCTCTGAGAGGCTCCACTTGGTAGCTAACAGAAACAGATGCAGAGACCCACAGCGAAACAGCTCAGGGTTTAGTTAGAAACCTTTCATTACCATGGAACAGTTAGAGGAAGGATTGAAGAATTCAGAGGGGATAGGGACTCTACAAGAAGGCCAAGAGACTCAACTAACCTGGTCCCTTGTGAGCTCCCAGAAACTGAACCATCAAACAAAGAGCATATGAGGGCTGGACCTTAGCTGCCCACCCCTGCATACATGTAGCAGATGTGCAGCTTTGTCTTTATGTGTGTTCAAAAGTAAAGCTGGGACTGTCCATGACTATATTGCCTGCCTTGTATGACCTCAGTGGGCAGTGACTTGATATGCAGGGTGGGTTGGTGCCCAGGGGAACCTCTTCCTATCAGAAGAAAAGAGGAGGGGAATGGAAGATGACTATGTAAGGGAGGACTGGAAGTAGTGGGGGGGTTTTAATCATTATATAAAGTGAATATATTAATTAATTTTTAAAAGGACAGGGCCGGATGGTTTTAGCACAGAAGTCTATAAGACTTTTAGACAAAAGTTAATGCCAAACCTTCTCAAATTGTCCCACAAAATATATACAGAAGGAACAGGACAAAATATGAGGCCACACTTAACCCTGATAACCCAAGTCATATAAAGGCTAACCAGGAAAAAGAATTACTGACCAATTTCTTTTGTGAATATAGATGCAAAAATATGTAACTATCTTTATAAACTGGGTCGAGGAACACATAAAAATTATTTACCACAATCAAGTTGATTTCACCTTAGAAATACAGAGATGGTTCAATATATGAAAATTAATAAACATAATTCACCAGATAAACAAACCAAGAGGAAACACACACACACACACACACACACACACACACACACACACACACACACACATTCATCTCACTAGATAAAAAAACAGACTTTGACAAAATCTAACATCCCTTGATAAGAAAAGTCCTGGAGAGGTCAGGAATACAAAAGACAACAAAATAAAGAATTACACACATATGTACATAAACTACCAACATATCACACATACAAAGACAGGTTTTTAAATTAAATAAAAAATACATATTCTTTAAATAAACACAACCTGGGGGTGTAGTTCACTTGTGAATCCTTACTTGGAATGTCTGTGGCTCTAGTTTGATCCTTGCCATCATTAAAAATAAATATAGAAAAATAAATGTTACAAATGTTGGCATTAAATGCATATCAAGGTGAATCTGTGATGGCACTATGAAATGAACCAGAGATTTCCCTATGGTATATTCAGAGATTTTTAAACTCTAAGTCCTAGCATTGTCAAGATCCTGACCTAAAACTGCAGAACATTTTATCAATGATTTAATTAAATCCTCACATTTATCTGTATTTCTCTAGCTGAGATTCCCCTTTTCTTCCAGCTTCCAGTAAGCAGAATTGCACTGTATTTTTCCAGTGGAGTACAATGTCTTTCATTAAACTTATGATCCCCTATTTTGCACCTCCTCTTCTAGTGCCCTTCCTGTGGTACATTACATACTACCCTATTCACAGACTGCCCACAGGACAGTAGACACAACTGTTTGCTTTAGAAGTGACAGTCAAGAGACATTTGTGTCATTAAACCTCTAAAAAAAAAAAAAAAAGAACCCGCGGATCCCGGCCCGCAGCAGCTCTCTGCCTTCAGACCCTGTGAGAGAGAGACCCAACCGCCTGGTCAGGTGGGCACTCCTGAGGCTGCAGAGCAGAAGAGACCAACAACACTGCTCACCCCTGCCCACATCCCTGGCCCAAGAGGAAACTGTATAAGGCCTCTAGGCTCCCGTGGGGGAGGGCCCAGCAGCGGCAGGACCCCTGCCTGAGACACTGCCGGAACCTGAGGGAAACAGACCGGATAAACAGTTCTCTGCACCCAAATCCCGTGGGAGGGAGAGCTGAACCTTCAGAGAGGCAGACAAGCCTGGGAAACCAGAAGAGACTGCTCTCTGCACACACATCTCGGACGCCAGAGGAAAAAGCCAAAGACCATCTGGAACCCTGGTGCACTGAAGCTCCCGGAAACGGCAGCACAGGTCTTCCTGGTTGCTGCCGCTGCAGAGAGCCGGTGGGCAGCACCCCACGAGTGAACTTGAGCCTCGGGACCACAGGTAAGACCAACTTTTCTGCTGCAAGAAAGCTGCCTGGTGAACTCAAGACACAGACCCACAGGAACAGCTGAAGACCTGTAGAGAGGAAAAACTACACGCCCGAAAGCAGAACACTCTGTCCCCATAACTGACTGAAAGAGAGGAAAACAGGTCTACAGCACTCCTGACACACAGGCTTATAGGACAGTCTAGCCACTGTCAGAAATAGCAGAACAAAGTAACACTAGAGATAATCTGATGGCGAGAGGCAAGCGCAGGAACCCAAGCAACAGAAACCAAGACTACATGGCACCATCGGAGCCCAATTCTCCCATCAAAACAAACATGGAATATCCAAACACACCAGAAAAGCAAGATCTAGTTTCAAAATCATTTTTGATCATGATGCTGGAGGACTTCAAGAAAGACGTGAAGAACTCCCTTAGAGAACAAGTAGAAGCCTACAGAGAGGAATCGCAAAAACGCCTGAAAGAATCGCAAAAATCCCTGAAAGAATTCCAGGAAAACATAAATAAACAAGTAGAAGCCCATAGAGAGGAGACACAAAAATCCCCGAAAGAATTCCAGGAAAGCACAATCAAACAGTTGAAGGAATTAAAAATGGAAATAGAAGCAATCAAGAAAGAACACAAGGAAACAACCCTGGATATAGAAAACCAAAAGAAGAGACAAGGAGCTGTAGATACAAGCTTCACCAACAGAATACAAGAGATGGAAGAGAGAATCTCAGGAGCAGAAGATTCCATAGAAATCATTGACTCAACTGTCAAAGATAATGTAAAGCAGAAAAAGCTACTGGTCCAAAACATACAGGAAATCCAGGACTCAATGAGAAGATCAAACCTAAGGATAATAGGTATAGAAGAGAGTGAAGACTCCCAGCTCAAAGGACCGGTAAATATCTTCAACAAAATCATAGAAGAAAACTTCCCTAACCTAAAAAAAAAGATACCCATAGACATACAAGAAGCCTACAGAACTCCAAATAGATTGGACCAGAAAAGAAACACCTCCCGTCACATAATTGTCAAAACACCAAACGCACAAAATAAAGAAAGAATATTAAAACCAGTAAGGGAAAAAGGTCAAGTAACATATAAAGGGAGACCTATCAGAATCACACCAGACTTCTCGCCAGAAACTATGAAGGCCAGAAGATCCTGGACTGATGTCATACAGACCCTAAGAGAACACAAATGCCAGCCCAGGTTACTGTATCCAGCAAAACTCTCAATTAACATTGATGGAGAAACCAAGATATTCCATGACAAAACCAAATTTACACAATATCTTTCTACAAATCCAGCACTACAAAGGATAATAAATGGTAAAGCCCAACATAAGGAGGCAAGCTATACCCTAGAAGAAGCAAGAAACTAATCGTCTTGGCAACAAAACAAAGAGAATGAAAGCACACAAACATAACCTCACATCCAAATATGAATATAAAGGGAAACAATAATCACTATTCCTTAATATCTCTCAATATCAATGGCCTCAACTCCCCAATAAAAAGACATAGATTAACAAACTGGATACGCAACAAGGACCCTGCATTCTGCTGCCTACAGGAAACACACCTCAGAGACAAAGACAGACACTACCTCAGAGTGAAAGGCTGGAAAACAACTTTCCAAGCAAATGGTCAGAAGAAGCAAGCTGGAGTACCCATTCTAATATCAAATAAAATCAATTTCCAACTAAAAGTCATCAAAAAAGATAAGGAAGGACACTTCATATTCATCAAAGGAAAAATCCACCAAGATGAACTCTCAATCCTAAATATCTATGCCCCAAATACAAGGGCACCTACATATGTAAAAGAAACCTTACTAAAGCTCAAAACACACATTGCACCTAACACAATAATAGTGGGAGATTTCAACACCCCACTCTCATCAATGGACAGATCATGGAAACAGAAATTAAACAGTGATGTCGACAGACTAAGAGAAGTCATGAGCCAAATGGACTTAACAGATATTTATAGAACATTCTATCCTAAAGCAAAAGGATATACCTTCTTCTCAGCTCCTCATGGTACTTTCTCCAAAATTGACCATATAATTGGTCAAAAAACGGGCCTCAACAGGTACAGAAAGATAGAAATAATCCCATGCGTGCTATCGGACCACCACGGCCTAAAACTGGTCTTCAATAACAATAAGGGAAGAATGCCCACATATACGTGGAAATTGAACAATGCTCTACTCAATGATAACCTGGTCAAGGAAGAAATAAAGAAATTAAAAACTTTTTAGAATTTAATGAAAATGAAGATACAACATACCCAAACTTATGGGACACAATGAAAGCTGTGCTAAGAGGAAAACTCATAGCGCTGAGTGCCTGCAGAAAGAAACAGGAAAGGGCATATGTCAGCAGCTTGACAGCACACCTAAAAGCTCTAGAGCAAAAAGAAGCAAATACACCCAGGAGGAGTAGAAGGCAGGAAATAATCAAACTCAGAGCTGAAATCAACCAAGTAGAAACAAAAAGGACCATAGAAAGAATCAACAGAACCAAAAGTTGGTTCTTTGAGAAAATCAACAAGATAGATAAACCCTTAGCCAGACTAACGAGAGGACACAGAGAGTGCGTCCAAATTAACAAAATCAGAAATGAAAAGGGAGACATAACTACAGATTCAGAGGAAATTCAAAAAATCATCAGATCTTACTATAAAAACCTATATTCAACAAAATTTGAAAATCTTCAGGAAATGGACAATTTCCTAGACAGATACCAGGTATCGAAGTTAAATCAGGAACAGATAAACCAGTTAAACAACCCCATAACTCCTAAGGAAATAGAAGCAGTCATTAAAGGTCTCTCAACCAAAAAGAGCCCAGGTCCAGACGGGTTTAGTGCAGAATTCTATCAAACCTTCATAGAAGACCTCATACCAATATTATCCAAACTATTCCACAAAATTGAAACAGATGGAGCCCTACCGAATTCCTTCTACGAAGCCACAATTACTCTTATACCTAAACCACACAAAGACACAACAAAGAAAGAGAACTTCAGACCAATTTCCCTTATGAATATCCACGCAAAAATACTCAATAAAATTCTGGCAAACCGAATTCAAGAGCACATCAAAACAATCATCCACCATGATCAAGTAGGCTTCATCCCAGGCATGCAGGGATGGTTTAATATACGGAAAACCATCAACGTGATCCATTATATAAACAAACTGAAAGAACAGAACCACATGATCATTTCATTAGATGCTGAGAAAGCATTTGACAAAATTCAACACCCCTTCATGATAAAAGTCCTGGAAAGAATAGGAATTCAAGGCCCATACCTAAACATAGTAAAAGCCATATACAGCAAACCAGTTGCTAACATTAAACTAAATGGAGAGAAACTTGAAGCAATCCCACTAAAATCAGGGACTAGACAAGGCTGCCCACTCTCTCCCTACTTATTCAATATAGTTCTTGAAGTTCTAGCCAGAGCAATCAGACAACAAAAGGAGATCAAAGGGATACAGATCGGAAAAGAAGAGGTCAAAATATCACTATTTGCAGATGACATGATAGTATATTTAAGTGAACCCAAAAGTTCCACCAGAGAACTACTAAAGCTGATAAACAACTTCAGCAAAGTGGCTGGGTGTAAAATTAACTCGAATAAATCAGTTGCCTTCCTCTATACAAAAGAGAAACAAGCCGAGAAAGAAATTAGGGAAACGACACCCTTCATAATAGACCCAAATAATATAAAGTACCTCGGTGTGACTTTAACCAAGCAAGTAAAAGATCTGTACAATAAGAACTTCAAGACACTGAGGAAAGAAATTGAAGAAGACCTCAGAAGATGGAAAGATCTCCCATGCTCATGGATTGGCAGGATTAATATAGTAAAAATGGCCATTTTACCAAAAGCAATCTACAGATTCAATGCAATCCCCATCAAAATACCAATCCAATTCTTCAAAGAGTTAGACAGAACAATTTGCAAATTCATCTGGAATAACAAAAAACCCAGGATAGCTAAAGCTATCCTCAACAATAAAAGGACTTCAGGGGGAATCACTATCCCTGAACTCAAGCAGTATTACAGAGCAATAGTGATAAAAACTGCATGGTATTGGTACAGGGACAGACAGATAGACCAATGGAATAGAATTGAAGACCCAGAAATGAACCCACACACCTATGGTCACTTGATTTTTGACAAAGGAGCCAAAACCATCCAATGGAAAAAAGATAGCATTTTCAGCAAATGGTGCTGGTTCAACTGGAGGGCAACATGTAGAAGAATGCAGATCGATCCATGCTTATCACCCTGTACAAAGCTTAAGTCCAAGTGGATCAAGGACCTCCACATCAAACCAGACACACTCGAACTAATAGAAGAAAAACTAGGGAAACATCTGGAACACATGGGCACTGGAAAAAATTTCCTGAACAAAACACCAATGGCTTATGCTCTAAGATCAAGAATCGACAAATGGGATCTCATAAAACTGCAAAGCTTCTGTAAGGCAAAGGACACTGTGGTTAGGACAAAACGGCAACCAACAGATTGGGAAAAGATCTTTACCAATCCTACAACAGATAGAGGCCTTATATCCAAAATATACAAAGAACTTAAGAAGTTAGACCGCAGGGAAACAAATAACCCTATTAAAAAATGGGGTTCAGAGCTGAACAAAGAATTCACAGCTGAGGAATGCCGAATGGCTGAGAAACACCTAAAGAAATGTTCAACATCTTTAGTCATAAGGGAAATGCAAATCAAAACAACCCTGAGATTTCACCTCACACCAGTGAGAATGGCTAAGATCAAAAACTCAGGTGACAGCAGATGCTGGCGAGGATGTGGAGAAAGAGGAACACTCCTCCATTGTTGGTGGGATTGCAGACTGGTAAAACCATTCTGGAAATCAGTCTGGAGGTTCCTCAGAAAATTGGACATTGAACTGCCTGAGGATCCAGCTATACCTCTCTTGGGCATATACCCAAAAGATGCCTCAACATATAAAAGAGACACGTGCTCCACTATGTTCATCGCAGCCTTATTTATAATAGCCAGAAAATGGAAAGAACCCAGATGCCCTTCAACAGAGGAATGGATACAGAAAATGTGGTACATCTACACAATGGAATATTACTCAGCTATCAAAAACAACGACTTTATGAAATTCGTAGGCAAATGGTTGGAACTGGAAAATATCATCCTGAGTGCGCTAACCCAATCACAGAAAGACATACATGGTATGCACTCATTGATAAGTGGCTATTAGCCCAAATGCTTGAATTACCCTAGATCTCTAGAACAAACGAAACTCAAGACGGATGATCAAAATGTGAATGCTTCACTCCTTCTTTAAATGAGGAAAAAGAATACTCTTGGTGGAAGGGAGAGGCAAAGATTAAAACAGAGACTGAAGGAACACCCATTCAGAGCCTGCCCCACATGTGGCCCATACATATACAGCCACCCAATTAGACAAGATGGATGAAGCAAAGAAGTGCAGACCGACAGGAGACGGATGTAGATCTCTCCTGATAGACACAGCCAGAATACAGCAAATACAGAGGCGAATGCCAGCAGCAAACCACTGAACTGAGAATAGGTCCCCTATTGAAGGAATCAGAGAAAGAACTGGAAGAGCTTGAAGGGGCTCGAGACCCCAAATGTACAACAATGCCAAGCAACCAGAGCTTCCAGGGACTAAGCCACTACCTAAAGACTATACATGGACTGACCCTGGACTCTGACCCCATAGGTAGCAATGAATATCCTAGTAAGAGCACCAGTGGAAGGGGAAGCCCTGGGTCCTGCTAAGACTGAACCCCCAGTGAACTAGACTATGGGCGTTGGGCGGCAATGGGGGGAGGGTTGGGAGGGGAACACCCATAAGGAAAGGGAGGGGGGAGGGGTATGTTTGCCTGGAAACCGGGAAAGGGAATAACACTTGAAATGTATATAAGAAATACTCAAGTTAATAAAAAAAAAAAAAAGAAAGAAAAAAAAAAACAACAACAACAACAACCAAAACCACAGATGCCAATGAAGACTATTATACTCAGCCAAACTCTCAGTGACTATAGATGGAGAAAACAAGATATTTTAAGACAAAACCTAAATTAAAGAGTATCCACAAATCCTACTCTACAAAAGATACTAGAAGGAAAACTCCACCCCAAGGAGAAAACTACATCCAAGAAAACACAATAAATAAGTAATTCCATACCAGAAAAACAAAGGAAACACACACACACACAGACACACACACACACACACACACACACACACACACACACACACACACACCACCACCACCACCACCACCACCACCACCACCACCACCACCAGCATCAAAATAACAAGAACTAATAATCACTGGTCGTTAATATCTCTCAACATTAGTGGACTGAATTCCCCAATAAGAAGAAATAGGCAAAGAGAATGGGTGTGAAAACAGGATCCATCATTATGCTGCATAAAAGAAATACACATCAGCAAAAGAAATAGTCAATACCTTAGAGAAAAGGGCTGGAAAAAGTTTTTCCAACTAACAGACTCATGAAGCGAACTGGGACAGTCACATATCTAATAAAATACACTTTTAACCAAAATTAAAATAGACAGGGAAGGACACTTCACAAAGGACACTTCATCAAAGAAAAAAAAACTATCAAGATGATACCTTAATTCTGAACATCTATTCCTGAAACACAAGAGCACCAACATTTGTAAAAGAAATATTGTTAGAGCTTAAATTACATATCAAACCCCAATGGTACATTTTTATTGGACAACAATTATAAGTAGGTATTGAGAAAGCAAATTATGAAACGGTAGTCATTTAAATCAATCACTATAATAAGCTATGCCTTAGATATCAAAGAAGGCAATGGGATTTCATCCTATAAAGAGCCCGTTGACTGGATGATTTTATTGATTGTTCTCATATCCTCCATTTTCCAGATTCTTTTTCATGATAAATATAGGAGAAATCCAAGGACTGGTAGACTCTTCTACCTGTTGGGCTCTAGCAGCACTTGGACTACTCTAGTGCCTATAATTTTTCTTTTGCTATGGGCCATTGTTCTATCCAAACAGGCTCATCAGTCAACCACATTAGTGTTAGGGATGTTAGAGTTCTGCCAGCAGTGCCCCCCCCCCATATAAAATTGGAGTCAGCTTCTTCTGTCTCCTGCTTATGGACAACATGGACTGTCCATAACCATTCTTGATAATTTTTTCAATACTTTCATCAGAAACAACTCCTATCATATAGCTTGTCCCTGAAGTTGGAGCAAGGCTAAATCATTGTTGCTATAGATAAATTCTTCCCCATAAATTCATAGCTATAGTAGACTCATATGGCTTTAATTTTCCTATTTGGCCTTCAGGAAATATACATTTAAGTCACTTTACAATCTGTTTTATTTGGAATAAAGTTCTAAACCCTAGAATCGAATGTCTGTCTCCTAAACTGGCAGTCTGGAGGCTGGGATTTTGGATATAATTTTGTTACATCAGCTCCTATGTCTACAATACCTTCAACTTCAAAATTATTTATAAATACTTATAGTTTTACCCTCTGTCTATGGCAGTTTGCCAAATTCTTGGTTTTGGTTTTTTTCCAGATTTTCTGTTTTGTCTATTGAAGTTGCTTTGATCTTAATACCTGGTTTATTCAATGACTTTATGAAATTCATAGACAAATGGATGAAAGTGGAAAATATCATCCTAGTAAGGTAACCCAATCACATAAAAACACACACGGTATGCACTCATTGATAAGTGGCTATTAGCCCAAATGCCTGAATTACCCTAGATGCACAGAACACATGAAACTCAAGAAGGATGACCAAAATGCGAATGCTTCACTGCTTCTTTAAAAGGGGAAAAAGACTACCCTTGGGAGGGAATAGGGAGGCAAAGTTTAGAACAGAGGCAGAAGGAACCACTCAGAGCCTGCCCCACATGTGGCCCATACATATACAGCCACCCAATTAGATAAGGTGGATGAAGCAAAGAAGTGCAGGCTGACAGGAACTGGATGTAGATCTCTCCGGAGAGACACAAATACATAGGCAAATGCCAGCAACAATCCACTGAACTGAGAACGGGACCCCTGTTGAAGGAATCTTAGAAAGGACTGAAAGAGCTTGAAGGGGCTTGAGACCTCATATGAACAACAATGCCAACCAACCAGAGCTTCCAGGACTAAGCCACTACCTAAAGACTATACATGAACTGACCCTGGGCTCCAACCACATAGGTAGCAATGAATAGGCTAGTAAGATTACCAGTGGAAGGGGAAGCCCTGGGTCCTGCCAAGACTGAACCCCAGTGATTGTGATTGTTGGGGGGAGGGTAGTAATGGGGGAAGGATGGGGAGGGGAACACCCATAGAGAAGGGGAGAGGGAGGGGTTAGGGGGACGTTGGCCCAGAAACTGGGAAGGGGAATAATAATCGAAATGTAAATAAGAAATACTCAATAAAGATGGAAAAAATACCTTGTTTATTAATGTCTATATCTGTTACAGTGTTCTCTAATTGCTCTGCAGATGAGTTTCTCCACTCCTGACCTGAAATAGCCAATTTGAATTTGGTATCGGGGTGTACAAGTGACCCCTTTCAGCATTTCCTGACAAGGGGTTACCCTGTTTGTTCTTTGTTGATCAGCATTCATTTGTCCAGTGATGTGGTTATATGTTAACTCCCCAGCAGGTACAAGTACCCTTCTCATCACCCACCAAAATGCTCTATCTTTGAAACTGAAACACAGAAACACACACATACACATGCACACACGCACATGCACATGCACATGCACATGCACATGCACATGCTGGCTTATTTTTAAGGTGCCCTAAGCAGTTCAATGATTGGGTACTTCCAAACCTCCTTGTGCCTAATTCACTCCCCCCTCCAATATTCCTGAGTTCTTACTTTTTAAACTCTATATTTCATCTCTGCTACCCTAGGCCCAATAGGAGATTTGGCCCCTGGGGCTGCTTTTCCACAATTCTTACAGGGCTCGTTCTGTCTTCTGCAGCTCTCATGCTTGCATCCTATTTTTTTGTTGCAATGATGATTCTAATACCTACTTCCTGTGACCCCTTGACCAGGAAATCTAAAGTCTTGCCTCTGTCTCTCTACCCAGCCATTGACCACCAGCAACTTTATTTACCAATTAGAGATAGATGGGGTCAGGGACCTTCAGCATCTTACAGGCAGGCATACCAGTTTCTGAGTGATTTGGGGAACCAAATTAACACAAACAGCATTAGAACTAATCCACAACAGACCAGGGTTGGCTTTTACCACACCTTACTGCACACTCCAGAAGCCTCAGGCCTTCTTTTAGAATTAGGTTGGCTTTGCCTACAATTCCTTTTGAATGATCTTGCTTACCACAATTAAGACATTTGACAGTTTTCTCAAAAGTTTCTCAAAACCTTTGGAGGTCTCTTCTATTAAAATTACATCATGTGAATGAACACCAGTATCAGCTGTATTTCTATTCCATTCATCTATTGCTATCAGTATTAGGTCTTTTAGGACCTGATAACCTTTTTGCATTCAACACTGGCATTTTAGAAAGCTTAAGATTCAATCAGTGCTTTCCTATCTTCTGGATCTGATATTTACAAATGAAGTCAACCTTTGTTAAAAGTCAGTGAATGTTTCTTTAGGGCCTTGTATAATCTGAGTAAATGGTTCAAATCTTTTTCCGATTTCTTCAACAGTTACAAGCACTTAAAGCTACCATAAAACAACATAATGCCAAAGTGGCTTTCTCATATTCAATTGGCATCTGTACCTCAGTATATTGACCTTCACCAAATAATTGATCTTGGGAAATATTGATGCTTCTTGTCGTACTTCTCTTTTTTTTTTTTTTTTTTTTTTTTTGTCTCTTTAGCTTCTTCTTTCCATCATGATGTATTGTAATTGAAGACCAGCTTCTAATATTCCTTTTGTCACATCTTTCCAATCTTGGGGTATTATTCTATTTTGAACTGTCCAAGAATTTAATATCTGCCTCACAAATGGTATATGCATACCATATTAAGCAACAGATTGTTTTTTTTTAAGATCTAGCACATCTATAGGATGTCATGCAAATTCTTTAAAAACCTTTGGGGTGAATATTGCCTGTCAGTATTTGTCATATAGTAACCGCATAAGCTAAGGTTAGTTTTGATTGACCTTCTTTTATTTCATTATATGCTGGTACAGTAGGCTCCTTTCTTAATTTCTCTGTCTCTAAGTATCTTTCTCATTTTATTTATAACTTTTTCTAATATTTTCTTCCTAAGGCTTGTTCCCATTTTTTCACATTTTTCCTTTCCCTGTGTCTCTAAATCTTTAAATCCTTTTGTTTAAGAAGGCATTGAAAGCCACTATGACTTTTAAGAATAAAATATGAAAGACCAGAATGATAGTAATTATAATTGGTATTGAGCCAAACTCAGTTACCTCATCTGTCTTTTCATTTTCTATCTCTGTTTTTAAACCATCTAAGATAGCATTTTGTAGGGTCCAAATATTTGGGTTTCTATATGGGTGTTATTTGGTTTTTTCATCCTTATGTGTCTTATTCTTTTTAATTTTAATTGATTCATTTTTAGTACTTTATTTTATTACTTTTTAACTATTTATTTCTGTCTATGACTTGTATACCCAGTTTCTTTTCTTTTTCCAGTACTTAAGCACAATTCCAAACCCGATCAGAGGATCATCTGTGCTCAGGCCTTGAATTTCATTTGTGTTGTCTCCAATGCTCCCCCTGATGTTTAGCAACTGGCAGTGGCTAGCTCCACCACCTTGGGTCAGTTCAACCTGATTCTAGAATCAGCACTCTGCTTGTGGCCTACATGCCAAGCTGCTCTGACTGCCCCAGATCTGGGCAAACGTGCAGTCTCTCCCAACCCCACACCTGCTGTCAGCTCCAATGTGCAGATGCACCTTGTGCATGAGGGAGGTGGGGTAGCAGGGGTGGGTGTGAGGAGTCGGGGTTGGAATGGGGTGTAGGGGAGGTGAGATAGAGTAGGGGATGGGGTGGGAATCAGTCTGCAGAATGACATGTGCCAAATACACAGGACCTACAGTGCCATGTCTTCCAGTCACCTAGTTCTCTCTAGTGCACACTCTAATCCGTCTCTGGAACTGTGCAGCCTTTACATCCTCAGTCATTTCCGAGATCTATTCACATATTTCTCCCTCAGATGTCTTTCTCACCATTTTCCAATCATGCTCTTTACAAGTTCCTAACCATCCAACCAAACCTTTGGCCACAGTCTATGAGTCAGTAAACAATTATATATTTGGTCATTTATCCTTCCAAATAAAATGTATGTCCATGTGTACTGCCAAAAGTTCTGCCCACTGTGGGGGGTTTCTCTTTGCTTGTTTTAGTTGTGTCTGGATTGTCTCAGACAGGGGTTGCAGATGTCCACTTCTGGGCAGTACCTGCATGAAGCACAGAACAATCAGTAAACTAGGTCCTAGTCTTATCTTAGTCAACTGATCCTTGGGTATAACCTTGAGGCTATAGGTACATGTTTGGTTGCAGAGACATTATAATGGGAATAGAATCCATTTGGGCAAATTTTTTTATGGAACTTGATTGTGCCTTCAGGGCCTGCTTTGGCAAAACACATTTTCATTTTATAATGGATCACTGCTATGCATGTCCTACTTTATGACTTAATGTGTCTGATAACACTTAGCTCATGATGAGCAGCTTAGATTGCATGGTAACTTGGTGGCCCATTGTCAAAAGTTTAGTTTTCACTAAGGCCCAGTGGCAGTCTAAGAGCTATCTTTCAAAGGAAGAATAGTTGTTTGTAGATGATGGTAGATCCTTCTTCTAAAATTCCAAATATCACTTCTCTGATTTGTGTGTAGGGGCCTGTTAAAGGCTCCAAAAAGCATTTCACATCTTCCATTGAAAACTTAAGTAAAATCATGTCATAGGTTCCCAAGTGGTAGAGCTACACAGCAGCCTGGACCTGTTGAAAAACCTTTCCTGTTCCAGAACTAGCCCAAAGCTTGTAGTATTCTGAATCACTTGGTTTATGGGCTAGAATATCACACCCAAGTGAAGAATATGTTGTCTCCTAAATCCAAATAGGCCAACTAAACATTGTACTTCTACCTTGATGGTGGGAGAAATCAGGTACAATACCTTCCCCTTCACCTTAGAAGAAATATCTCTGCATGCCCTACAGCACTAGATTTTTAAGAATGTTATGGAGCTAGAAGGCCCTTTAAGGATTTATTACCTGTCATCTGAAGCACATAGGTGGTTGCTACCTCCTGCTCATTTGATCCAATCAGCATTGCATTGTCAAAATAGTGGACCAATGTGATATTTTATGGAAGAGGCAGATAATAAAGATCCCTTCAAACTAAGTTATGACACATGGCTGGAAAGTTAATATAGTCTTAAGTTAAAATTATAAAGTTATACTTCTGGCCTTGCCAACTGAAAATAAATTGCTTCTGGTGGTCCTTATGAACTGGTACCAAGAAAGGGGTATTTGCTAGATCAATAGCTGCATACCATTTATCTGTAGATGTATTTCTCTGCTCAAGTAAACACTCCACATCTGGCACCACAGCCATAATTGGAGTCACTACTTGACTGAGATTTTGGTAGTCAACTGTCATTCTCCATGATTCATTATCTTCTGCTCTGATCAGAGAGGAGAGTTAAAGGGAGAAGTGGTGGGAATCATCACCTCTGCATCATTCAAGTCCTTGATGGTGGTACTAATTGTGGCAATTCCTCCAAGAATGCTAGAATAGGATTTTATTCACTACTTTCCTTGATAGGGGCAACTCTAAAGTCTTCCATTTAGCCATTCTAACCATAATGGCCTTCATTCCACAGGTCAGGGAACCAATTTCTAAGTATATCTACCCCAAACCACACATTCTGGGCTGGAAAAATAACCATAGAATGAATTTGGAGACCTATTAAACCTACTTTGAGTGAAACTTCAGCCAAAACTGTCAATCACCTGAGCTGCATAAGCCCTTACTTTATGTGGAGGGTCATAATGCTTTTTGGATCTCCCAGAATCAGTATCAATTCAGAACCTGTATCCAATAGGCTCCAGAAAGTCTGATTGTTTCCTTTCTTTTGGTGTATTTTTATCCTTGTAAAATGCTATAGTTAGCTCTGAGGAAGAACTGAAGAAACTAGCAGTAAAACTCTTAGGTATTTTCTGAAAGCCCTTCTTCGGAGGAACCTGGCTTTCTCTTCATTAAGGGTTTCTGGGTGTTTAAACAGGCTCAAGTCTGGAAAATGCTTCACAGGCTGAGATACCTAGTTGCCACAAATTAATGCAACGTTTCATTTGTTTGGGGAAGAAAGTCCACATTTATACATCAAATAAAAATGTAGTTGGCTTCTTATCATTTAATGTTGGAAAACAACATGATAACTTTAGCCAGTAACAAAGATTTAAAAAGGTCATGCTACCACAAAACTCCTCATGTTGTTCATTATGGGTTAGGTCGTCATGGATATTGTTTTTACTCTAACCACAAACACCCTCCAAAACCATGACTTGAATGTGGTTCTGTGGCTGCCAGAGAAGACTTTCTTCCAGGACACACGTAGAAACCTTTAGACTGTTTCCGTGTATCTGAAGTCAGTCATTTTATCACCAAGTCCATCGTTGTCCTTCACCATACTCTCAGATGCTAGAAGCTGGTAAATTTTATCACACAGCTCATTCTTTTCCTTTGTCATTTTATCCAAAGATGCTAGGAGCAACCAGACAATGCTATCATTTTCCTTATTTTTCCACAAATTGTCAAGTTTTACATAGTCATCAAATCCATTGCCCCTCACATTTTGTGAATCAGGAGAGTCAAATGCATTTGTCTCCTTAAATTTGTAAAATACTTCACACCATGTGTTTTCAATAGTCTTTGAGCTTCTAAGGGATGCTTTAGTTACTAAAGAGGCCTCAGTAACTGTAAGTGTTCACAAATTGGAAACCTGGTCCAGATAGTTAAAAAATTCACCCTTACAATTCTGTTGCTCTAGAACGATGCCTGATCCAAAACTCTGTATTAGTCAAAGTTTTCTAGCGGAACAGAATTTATAGAATAAAATATATGTAATAGAGATTTATTATAATAGTTTACAGACTATGTATGGCCCAGCCAATCCTAGAATGGTTGTATACTGATGGAAAGTCCAAGAATCCAATTGTTCAATCCACAAGACAAGATGTCATAGCTGGACTTCAGTATATATCCAAATTCCAAAGAACTAGGCTCTACCACCAGTGAAATAATAAACTTGCCAGTGAGATTGAGAGCAAGCAGGCAAAGAAGGCAATCTTTCTTCTTTTATTTTTTATATAGGCTACCAACAATGGTGTAGCTCAGATTAAAAGTGGATATAACCATCTAAAAAGACCTGGGTGGATCTTTCCAGTTCAAATGATTTAAGAAAGAACCCCTCTCAGGTGTTCCCAGCCTTCCATATATAGTCAAAGTGACAAGTGAGACTAGCCATAATGGGGGTGGGTGATAGTAATAGGAAGCATGAATCAGATGACTGATGCATGGGAGTAAAACAGTGAAGGCTAACTACCATTAGAGATCATTTAACAGCCATGCAAAATCCAAGGGGATTCTCTGTACGTTTATAAAAATGACTCTCATCTTCTGAAGTCTAAGAGTAGAAAAAATATAAGTACATGATTTGAGACTTGGTTACAAAGCAAGTTAAGACTAGGAGCATTACAAAGAGAATCAAGTTCTTAATCTTAGCAAGTCCAAGGTCAAAGCCTTGGTTGAAATGTGTGTAACCCTATAATTGGACTAAGCAACTTTGGAAATAAGTAATGAAAAGCCTTGAGTCCTGAACTTCTGGGTCACTAGGGCCAAATTCTTGCAGTTAAGGCTAGCACTCTTCATTTGTTTAAGATAATGTAGATATCTCTGCCTTTTAGAATATGTCTTCTTGGTCTCCACTACTACACAGCTTTATATCTACTCCTCCCCAGAGTCACTAGACCAAAAACCCCAGATACAGCCTGGATGCAAATGTTCCAGCTCTGCCAAGGCAGAAAAGGGACTATATCAAAAGATCTGAGGAATGAGTTTAAAGGTTCTCAAAATGCCAACTAATTTACCACTACCAACCACTAAACAACTGAAAAGAAGATACTGACTTCCTTTGGAGAAATCTGTTAAAGTTAAAATACTTCTGAAGTGAACTAAATATTTTTTATTCATGACTCACATTAAATACATATTGAGTACCTACTGTACAGACATTAATATATATTAATATCATTTAATACTTAGGTCAGCCTTGGGAAATAGGCTTAGGAAGGATGGAGAGGCTATTTAATTCCCATTACTGCCTGAGCAAAGGAAGATAGAACACATCCTACTTCCCATGGCTAGGGTTATGAGACCAAAGACTTAAAACACTGTGTTTCCCTGAGAATGTCCCAGGGCAGCAGTCTTTCCATTTAGGTTTCACAACAAATAGTGGAGCCCATTTAGTCAACCACACCTAGAAAGTAACTATTGCATGCCACCTGTCGTCTATTCGATGTGCCAATATTGTTTTATCTAGTTACCTCTAAAACAAAAGATTAAAACACTGATCACAAAAAAGATAGCACCTTGGTTATCAGCCAGCCTTGCCCTTGGATTGTCATGGCATGGAGATGAGGAAGCTGGAGTGAGAGAACATTCAGCAGCATCCCTGATGTGTGGGCCTGAAGTGATCCTTCAGCAGACAGATGTTTTTCCTGAAATCTATCACAGTGAGGAAGCACTGGCTGAAAGATCAGTTTCTGTCCATGTCCTGCTGGCTCAAGCCTCCATGGAAGCCCCCAGTCCATCATAGGAAGATTGACAGTGGACAAGCAAGGCACAGGCAATACTTCAATGAAGAACTGAAAGGAACTTCCTTTCTTCCAAACCCAGTTCTGTTGCTGAACCTCCATCTTTCCTTCCCTCTCTTGGGCCTCACTTGAGTCTATTTCTTAATTTCCATCAAGCCTGATCTGATAGATTCAAGATTTGTCTTGAGGCCTCTTCTTTTCCATGACATCTTCCCCAGCCCATGTCCAAGTAGGATGCTCTGCTCCCTGTGCATAGAGGGTCTATTATCTAGATTTTGCTGAGGTGTAATTTAAAGAGTATTTTAAGATAATGAGCTCCCAGAGACTCTATGACCCTCCTGGGTCTAGGTATGGGCTAGACATAAAGAAGTGACAAACATATTTCTTGGATATGGCCTTGTTATCTGCCTTCTTCTTCTCACAAGTATCTATTGACCACATGATACTCCTACTGATGGCTAAAATAAACTAAGCTCAGAGGTTATCCCTCTGTCTACCCAGAAGGGAGCCGGTACTGAGATTCCTCATAGGACTCTTGACAGCATGGAATACCGACCTACTTCTAGCTCTCACATCTGTAGCTTCTTTGCATCCTTCCTCAGAAATACAAGCAGAAGTCTCAAAACTGTCAACATATCCCTTTAGTTTAAGAATTTGACCATGTAAGATACTACTGGTAACATGCATAAAGAAATAAGAAGCTATTTCTGACAGCCATGATAAGCCAATAATCAACCCTACAGTGACCATATACAAAGAAATATCATTACTATAATCAACAGAAGAGAGATATACACATTCTGGCAACAAAACAATGGGTAACAAAGCACTTGCTCTGCTCTTTAGCACTGAGCCACAATTTTCTCTTTGTGGCTATGACAAAACACTGACCAAAGCCAGCTTGAGGAGGAAAGGGTTTATTGGTATTATGTTTCCACATTGTGGTGAATCATCAAAGAAAACCAACAACTCAAACAGGGCAAGAGCCTCAAAGCAGGAGTTGATGCAGAGGCCATGGAGGGGTACTGCTTACTGGCTTGCTCCTCATGGCTTGCTTAGTCTGCTTTCTTATACAGCCCAGGGCCATCAGCTCAAGTATGGCACTACCCATAATGGGGCTGGGCCCTCCCCCCGTCAATCACTACTTAAGAAAATGCCCCACAGCTGTATCTTATGGAGACACTTTCTCAGTTGAGGTTTTCCGCTTTCAGATAACTCAAGTTTGTGTCAGGTTAGCAAAACTATCAAGGACAGGGAAGAAAGAATGTATTTGGCTTATGGTTATGATCCATTACCCATTGAATCTGAGACAGGAACTGAAGCAGAGACTGTGGAAGAATGCTGCTAACTGGCTTGCTCAGCCTGCTTTCATATGCAGCCCGGAACCACCTTAGCTGCTCCCCATGATTCCTTCATATTTTCAGAACCAGTACATGAGAAACTCTTATACATAACCAAATTTGACTGGAGCTCACCCCATCCCCATCCCCACCCCCCTGGACCATGGCTTTTGTGGGCTGACCCTGAGCGAGTACTTTCTAGAAAATCTAACCTCCACCATGCTGATCCCATCTTAATTGCAGCTTATTTTTCAACCCCAGTTAACCAGCATTAATTGTCCAAGTTTACTTTCTATTGGCTGTGGTGAAATGCTGGCTAAATCCAACATGAAAAGGAAAGAGTTTATTTGGCTCATAGGTTATAATCTATCATCTAGGGGAGCCAAGGCAGGAACTATAGTAAAGACCCTGGAAGAATGCCGCTTACTGGCTTACTCAACTACTTTTCTTACACAACCCAGAACCTCCTGTCCATGAACAGCACTGCTCACAGAGGTGCCATCCCATATCAATTAGCAGTAAGTAAAATGCTCTCAAAGACACTCTCACAGGCCAATCTGATGAAGACAATCCTTAGTTGAAGTTCCCTCTTCCAAGGTAATTCTGGATTATATCAAGTTAACAAGCAAAATTAGCCATCACAACAGCCTATGCAGGAGCTGGTTTGACTGAGTCTCATGCACATCACTTTATGGGGGCCAGAAAAGTAAGTCATAGCTACAGCATCTTTCAGGAGTCACTAAAAAACTGTCAGATCTCAACAGTGTAGCCAACTTAGTCCACTTAGTGGATTCCAGGCCAACAAGAGACTCCAAAAAACAAGCAAGGTGGAAACTGAGGAACAAAACTTCCATGTTGCCCTATGGCTTCCATAGGTATGGCACCCATGTGCATGCAAAAATATGCACATATTCATAGAAGAAGAGGAGGAGGGGGAAGGAGAGGAGGATGAAGAAGAAAAGACAGTAGTGTTCAAGTCAGAGGTGTTGTCCGAGACAGTAAGGAAGGGCATTTCCATTCCCTCATTATCCTGGGTTTTCACCTCACTGTGACTATGTGCCATTAGCTGTAAGCCTAGATCACTCAGCAAGGCCCACCCTGTAGCTGTAAGCCTAGATCACTCAGCAAGGCCCACCCTGTAGCTGTAAGTCTAGATCACTCAGCAAGGCCCACCCTGTAGCTGTAAGCCAATCACTCAGCAAGGCCCACCCTGTAGCTGTAAGCCTAGATCACTCAGCAAGGCCCACCCTGTAGCTGTAAGCCTAGATCACTCAGCAAGGCCCACCCTGTAGCTGTAAGCCTAGATCACTCAGCAAGGCCCACCCTGTAGCTGTAAGCCTAGATCACTCAGCAAGGCCCACCCTGTAGCTGTAAGCCTAGATCACTCAGCAAGGCCCACCCTGTAGCTGTAAGCCTAGATCACTCAGCAAGGCCCACCCTGTAGCTGTAAGTCTAGATCACTCAGCAAGGCCCACCCTGTAGCTGTAAGCCAATCACTCAGCAAGGCCCACCCTGTAGCTGTAAGCCAATCACTCAGCAAGGCCCACCCTGTAGCTGTAAGCCTAGATCACTCAGCAAGGCCCACCCTGTAGCTGTAAGCCTAGATCACTCAGCAAGGCCCACCCTGTAGCTGTAAGCCTAGATCACTCAGCAAGGCCCACCCTGTAGCTGTAAGCCAATCACTCAGCAAGGCCGTTCTGAAGCTATAAGCTCACTCATCACACAGCAAGGCTTGGCTTGCAGCTGGGGCTTGACCTGAAAATATACTTGAGTTTTTCTACTTTACAAACTAAAAGAGACTTGCTATAAAATTCTAAGCTGTGGGGAGAAACACTGAGTGTCTGGTGGGGAAACAAAACGAACACTTACAAATGACTGTGGCAAGGATCTCAAGAGCCTCCCCAGCCCCCATCAATCTAGTCCTTGCTGTGCAGCCTCGTGGGTAATCACTGCTCCTTTAGCTGATTCTCCAGGGAAGATTCCAGAAAGCAGTTCCATGGTAAGATATCCAATTATGCAGAACCCCCTTCTGAGGTAGAAAATTCACTCTTCTAACTTTGGGAAAAGACCCAGTTTCCATAGCAAAGATAATATTGCACTATTCTCTTGGAGAGCACTTTAGACTTTGGCAAACTTTCTTTTTAAAATCTCTTGTTTCACCACAACCCATAACTTAGTACAGTAGCAAAAGCAGACTTTTGCCTACTTGGGAGAAAAGGCAACAGCTTGCTTGGCAGCCAGGAGTGTTGTGTGTCCACCCAGGGTCAACAGCCAGTGTCCACAAGAGATGGGTGATATAAGTTCAAGACAGCAGGTCATTGGACTGCAGATTTAACTCCTTCCATACCTTGTCCTGTGGCTGGCCATGAAGGCTGTCTCAGGCTCAACCTGGCTACCAGCACTTCCTCTGTAGGTACAAACAAGTCTTTGTTAATGCCCATGCATATGCTGATCTTATCCCCAACTGCCTGCTGTTCCTTGTGTTCCCAGCCATCTGGATCTTCTCAACTGACCCCCACCTCATGGTTTTCTGGGGACTGGCCTGGCCCCATTCCTTGAAGGATGTTTACCTCAGAGCTCCTAGGGTCATGCAGCATAGACCATGCTCTCAAACCCCTTGAAATCTTTTCAGTGACCTTGTTCAAACTGTACAATGTCCTGATGAACTAAAAGCAGAGTGGTTTCATGATGGCAGAACCAGGGCATCCTCCACCACTCATACACAAAGCACTAACCACAGTTTGAAAAGGTGTTCACTTAAGTACTTAATTATGTAAGATAGATAGTATGTCATTGTTTTCCGTGTATGTGTGTGTGTGTCTGTCTGTCTGTCTGTCTGTCTGTCTGTGTGCATACACATACACACACATTTCCAAATTCAGGAGACCTGAATTTGATGTTAGGAACCATCCTCATCACTCTTCTATCTATCACTTTCCTGGACAGGTCTAATGTAATCCAACAAAGTGCTAAATGATTGTGATATGGAAGCTGTTGAAGAGCCCCTTATAACTCTGTGTTTGAGCTAGGTAGGTGGAGAACCTCAGGAAGACCATAGTGTGCCCCCTATTCTGTCTCATCTGCTTGCTGCAGTCCATCCCTTCCAGAGAGTGAATCACTGAGCCCACAGAGAACAGAATGCCTGTCTGAGAGGCATTCCAAGGCCAGGCTGTACATAGGATGGTTTCTGGATGAGAATTTGAATCCTTTCAGGGACCTAGAGCTATGTACTGATTGAGTCTGTGGGCCAGGTAGGTACACATGACACAAATTTTGCAAGTAGTAAAGAGATTCCACAATTTTCTGGGAGCAGACTGAAGACACAACTGTATTTAATTGTTAATATGTTATCAGGCTTACCTTTCAAACTACAAAGGAACACATGCTGCTTGTTACAAGGTAAATCAACAGTTCACAGTGGGGAGTCAGGAAATCAAATGCTATTTTCCATCCTCTCTGCAACAAATGTCTCCCCAAGGTAAACATTAAAACTTGAGTAGTATCCTTCCACATGGTTTGTCATATTCAAGATGAAGTCACATAGTCACAGACACAGAACCCTCAAAATGCAGATGTCTTCAAAATCCATGTCACCAAGAAAAAAATGTCTTTTTCAGCCACACCTCATCATCTTGTCCCTTAGCAGTCCTCACTGTTCCCCAGACTGGTGAGTATAGACATCTCCCAGTGATCGTGTGTGGAAAGCTGACACACCGGGCTGATTTGCCAGCTCTGTGAGTAATGCTCCAGTCACCCCCAACTTATAGCCCTATGCATGGGCAGCATCACTTCTATTTTATATTCATGTGACTTTGGTGAATCTGGGCTTTTTACATGAGCAAACATCTCAGAGTATTTGTTCTCGGTTGATTAGCTTATTCCATTTACCATAAGGCCCTCCAGACAATATAAGATGGTGTCTTTCTTTTTAAGCACGTGTACTCTACCCCATATGCTGTACATTTAATTATGGGCATTTGATTTTCTTCTGTATCTTCTATATGGGAAATTAGGGTACACAGGAATGTGGAAATATAAATGCATCCCAAAGATTTCAAAGTTATCTTTAGGATCTTTAGGATACATACCCAGAAATGAGATTGGTAGATGTTCAGTGTTTTTTAAGAACTTCTAAGATGATAATGTCCTCTTACATTCCAACTAACAGTGACTGATATTCTGATCTCTTAGCAACCCATCAACACTATAATTTTTAATAATATCAAATTTTCATTTATATCATGTGATAAAATACCCTGACAAAAGCAACTTAGGAGAGAAAGAGTTCATTTGCACTCAAGATTCCAGGTTTCACTCTGCCAAAGCAGGAAGTCAAGATGGTGGAAACTGGAAGCAGGAGCTCACTCACATCTAGAGTCAAGAAAACAGAGAGAATGAATATGTCATGCTTGGTGCTTAGCTCACCTCCTTGTTCTACAGTCCAGGATCTAAACCCAGGTGCCATTCCTAGTGAACATGCCTTACCTTCTCAGTTAGCATAATCAGGACAACCCACAGACATGCCCACTGACCAACCTGAATCAGACAGTCCCTCACTGAGACCTTCTTCCTAGGTGATTCCAGGTTGTATCAAGTTGACAGAAGCAACCTGACATACATAGCATCCATCCTCACATAGGTAAGGGGCTACCTCATTGTGGTTTAGTTTTGTATTGTTGCTATTGGTCATGATGACTGCCTCTTGATACACCTGTGGACCACTGTATAAAGTTCTTTAGAGAGCTGTCCATTCAATTCTTTTGTCTAGCTTTTATTCAGATCATGTGCAGCTTTTGGGGATTTTGAGTTACAGGAGTTTCCTGTATGTACTTTAGCTATTAACCTCCAACCAGATACACAGTTTCATGCACTCCCTCGCATTCTACAGCCTGCCTTTTTACTTCTGTGCTTCCTTTAATGTTCTGATGTTTAGAAATCAACACCATTCATTCTGTTTGTCTGTGCTTTTGTTATCATATCCAAGAAAATATTATTGAGTACAATGTCCTGAAGATTTTTCTTTTTTTCTTTTAGCAGCCCTTCATTTTTGAATCTTGGACTTGTTTGTGTCATAAACTGTGAATTAAGTTTTGCATATGGTATACACAAATTTCCATTTTTGTATGTTGGCATCCATTTTTCCCAATATCATTTGCTGAAAGGACTCTACCACCATTTCCTCGTTGTGTGGTGCTGAACCCAGATACACATTGTTTGGGTGCATTTGTAAGGGTGTGGTGCTCCATTGTATCCACAGCACATGTGGTTTTGGACGGTTTGTAAAGATTTGTTTATTGATTCATTCTTCTGCTCCACTGGTAGACATTGCACTTTTATGACAGTGCCACACCACTTTGACTTCTGTCACTTTGTAATGAGGTTTAGATTTTCAAATTGTGAGAGTTTCAACTTTGCATTAGTTTTCAAGATTTCTGTGGGTACTCAAAGTTCCTTTAAATTCCATGTGAACTATAGGATATTTTCTGTTTCTGAAAAAAAAATAAAGAATTTGGATTTTTATCAAAATTTTAGAGCGGTCAGTGTCCTAGTCTTTCACATTCATAGATGTGAGTTCTACATTAAATGAGTTGCCTTCTTAATCTCCTTTTCAGATTAGCCATTGTTATCATTTGAAAACATAACTTATTTTGTTATATATTTTATTTATATGTTTATAAAACTTGTAAGTGGGCACATGTGAGTGAAGGTGCCCATGGAGGCCAGAAGAGGCGAATGAATGGCCTGGAACTGGAGTTACAGGCAGTTCAGTTGTAAGCTGCTCAATGCTGGGAACTGCACTCAGATTCTCTGCACAGGTAGTATATGCACTTGACCACTGAGCAATCTTTCCAACCCACAACTGATTTTCTTATATTGCATCCTACAAGGTTTGCTAAGCACATAACTCATCAATTTTAATCAACATTGTGATCTCTACAATGTGTTTTGAACTCCATAAAGTATGTAGAATGTAGAAAAAGACATGATACACATGCCATGAGGCAAGCTGTTGGTGACTATGGATATTTCCTTGATTCACTTAGCATTGGTTACACGTTTTCGTTTGTCAAAATTCTCCCCTGGATTTGGTACCATTGAGTCTCATATATGTTTCAGTGAAGTGCACAAAATTGACACTTATATATTTATAACTTGGTACAAGATAATGTAAATTGGCAGCAGGGGACAAGTGGGGCCAAAATTTTCTGAGTGGTATAGTAGGGGTATCTAACTATTCTCTCTTAGCCTTTGAAGACATTTCTAGAAACCAGTTGTCGAGTGATATAAGATTGAATTCTCCTATTCCCCCATTAAAAAAGAGATTATCAAATATAATATTTTTCAAATTAAAAATAGTATTTATGATCTGAATTCGTAGTTTTGCCTCTTCTGCTTCACTTGCATAAAACATTTGAAGTGATATTTATTAAATGAAAATATCATTCTTGTGAGGATTTGTCACGTTATGTTGCTCTGTAGAACCTGGATGTTCTATTGAAACTAAGAATCAATTTTACAAATGTAATGAAGTTGTCACTTAAAGAACAATTTTGAACCATAACATTTGATGTCACATGGTTAAGTCCTTGCTTAGCTCTAATACAAGTAATTTCACCTAGAGTAACCCAGATCACAAGAATAATACTTCATATTTAATAGGCAGTCCTGTGGCAATTCCACAAAATCATTGCTTTGCATGCCTGAAATTGAGGTCATTTTTGCATTCAATCTGTTATAACATTTGAAGATTTGAACCTTCTAGAAAGTGTATTCAGCAAATGCTATTCTTTTTCAAACAAGCAAGCAGCTGTATTAAAGCAGGTCAGTGGCTTTCCTTGAAATTACCTATCATTTAGTGACAGAACCAGAACACCAGTTAATTGGCCCAAGTTCTGAATTAACCAAAACAAAAAAAGGCAAAATTATTATTTTCCTAATGAGAAAGATGGAGGAGAGCGTAAGGAGAGGAAGAGAAAGTACCTTAAACAGTCAGAACTAAGTAGGTCACAGAAGGAGATTTTGTGAGCAAAGAGGGTTGAGTCATGAGGGGGACATAATAATTGTATGTGGTGTGTGTGTGTGTGTGTGTGTGTGTGTGTGTGTGTGTGTGTGTGTGTGTGTGTCTGTGTGTACAGAAATGTCTGCAGCACTAAAGAATGAAAAACAACATAACAACAGAAGAGGGCTTCAAGCATCTGCTTTGATGAGGCCCAGGACACCCAGATGGGAGGCCATGAGGAGGCAGTGTGTGTAACATGCAAGCCCAAAGATGAAGATAAACGTCTGCAGAGCTGTCTGTCCAGCAGCAGCAGGACATGTGTCCTTCCCAGGACCACCTGGAGAGGGCTCCAGAACAAGTCCCAACAACTCTGGGAACACTGAAATCAGGCCTAGTAACTTCCCAAGCCAAGCAAGGCAACTCTAGAAATCAATAGTAAATGGGAAATTGAAAAATTCATAAATGTGTGAACATCAAGCATACTGAATAATGACTGAAGAATGAATGAGAAGGGAACCAAGAAAAATCTCCAGACAATTGGAAACAAAAACACAAGATACTAAAACTTTCAGGATACAGGAGTTAAGATCTTACAGAAAGATCTACCTTTCTGTTCAAGTTGTCAACAGCAGAAGGAGACTTGACTGATCCTTGCTAGCCACACAGCCCAAGAGCTCCCCCTAGGACCTCCACTTAGGTGTATTCTGGATCCTGACATCCTACACAGAAAAGAATTTCAGGATGAGTTAGTATGACACAAGAAAAAAATCAAGAACACACACTATGGAATAAGTGTAGGCATCTCAAGAGAGAGGATCATATCTAAATACATTAATAATAGCTGCATGTACATATGGGGTACAGGGACATATGTACTTACATGTGTGCATATAGTATACATTATATATACATATATAATTTGTGTCTTTTAAAATTGTATTATTCAAAGATATAATTTATGTCAAAATATTTGCATTTGCTTGTTTTTATTTAAAGAATCTTGGCTTCATAAAATAACTTGTAGCTTTATCCAACAGTCTTGAGGATAAGACTGCTGACAAGATAGAAACACAGGTCAAAAAGGGCAAAGGGATTCTCATTATACATCAGCCACAAGAAGGCTGAGGCCTGTTGATTGTCAGCATGGTTGATAATCTTGTTCTGGAAGTTTCTGAAGAAAAGCACAGGTTGACAGATGAGAAAGAAGTACTGGTAAGGTCAGACTCAAAGGTCACACATATCTCTGCCTTAGCATGACTCTCTAGCTGTTTTAGCATGTCTGTTTAAAATCTTTCTCAGAGTGGTTCAGCAGTTAAAAGCACTTGAAGCTCCTCCAAAGGAATTTCGTTCCTAGTACTTACATGGTGGCTCACAATTATCTGTAATTCCAGTCCTGTAAATATCATATGACAGATATAAACAGGCAAAGCACTCACACATGCAAAATAAAAAGCAATCTTAAATAAAACAAAATGTTTCTAAGAAAGGGTAATACTGCAGTCCTGTCAGTGGGTTTTAACTGTCTTGACATTCTTAATTCTGGGTCAGTGAGAGACTTGAACCATATCTGAGGGAGTAATGGGATATCTACCCGTCTTGAATTCCCTAATTTTCAGATCTTTCTGTTCTGTCCCAAAAGAACTGAACCAAGAAGAAGTAAACATCTCTCTGCCTCAAAATGACTTCTTACACCTGACCAGTACTCTGCCTTTGCCCAGGGGATATCTCTCTCTCTCTCTCTCTCTCTCTCTCTCTCTCTCTCTCTCTCTCTCTCTCTCTCTCTCTCTCTCTCCCTCTGTCTTCAGGGCCCTGTTTTCTGTTTAAAGATAACAGCATGAGCATGGAATTATGATGCTCCCTCAAGCACATGAGAGGGAGTAAGTGATTGACACTGAGTCCCACATGTTATTATGGCTCTGCTCTCTGCTTTAAAGCAGCCACCTGTCATGGCAGCAGCTACCACACCAGAGTTAAGAGGAACATTCTGGGGGGCAGAGGTATGTAGGGAACGTAGGAAAGGGACAGAAATGTTGGGATGGAAAAAAGAAGAAACCCAGATGAACCCTGGGAGACTCCAGATGTAGTTCATGTACACAAGTTATAGCTTTTCATGCAGGAGTAAACAGCTTGACAGCCCAGGGGTGGTTACCCGATTAAGCAGCATGTTTCATATTTGGTTTGGGTTTACATTCCTTTCTCTCTAATAGTAGGTTTAGTAAATGGTGATCTGCACACTCTCAGGAAGGCTAATTGATC
The DNA here is from genome assembly GCF_021556685.1 of Rattus norvegicus. Classification (NCBI taxonomy): domain Eukaryota; kingdom Metazoa; phylum Chordata; class Mammalia; order Rodentia; family Muridae; genus Rattus; species Rattus norvegicus. The sequence continues at coordinate 9,494,045 of NC_141537.1, forward strand.
TTACCATTTTTTTAAAGCAGCACAGATGCACATGAAAACCACTACAGCTGCAGAGCTCGCTAAATACATGACTGCAAGGATCTACGTATTAATGTATACTCTGCCAGTGTCTGTCTGGGACCTCTTGACCATTGGCCAGCCACTAGATTCAAAGGGTTTCCTGTCCTTCCCTCTCAGAAATGAGCAAAGGCCTTGGTAATTCAGTCACTCATCCTCCCGTGCCCCCACACTGTACTTTCTGCTTGCCTCAGTATACTTACTCTGGTTTCAGCAAAAATCCAAATCAAAAGCAAAGAAGGGTTGCTCTTTGGCTCTCTTGGGTGCTCTTAGACCTGCAGTGGGGGCTTTAGGTAACAGATGAGGGGGGTGCCAGGTAACTGTCCTTGAGTGTGTAACCTGGGTGCTCTTGTAAGACTCGAGAAGCCCCCAGCCCTATGTCCAGGATGTCCCACTCACAGAGACACAGAGATTGGTACAATAAGTAAGAGATTTATTGATCCAGTACACTGGGGTAATTCTGCAGTCAGGGCAGAGGTAACCCCAAAGAACAAAGGCACACACTTTTTGTACTTTTTCAGGGTATAGGCTTTAGGTTACAGCATGAGTTAGTTATTTCTCATTAGCAGGGATTATTACCTTTTGAATTCATTGGTGGCCGCCTATTGTCCTTTGGATTCATTGGAGGCCCTTGGTGGGGAGACATTGGGGGAATGGAGGGTCCCATCCTTACTGTGGTTGGGACACTTCCTGAATAGGGCAAATTCTTGTGAAACTCCCCAGTCTCAAGCTTCTCAGGAAGTCCCAGTCACCTGATGTTTTCTGAGACAATTTTGTCTGCTGGGCTCCCACATTCCACACTCTGGTCATTAGCATAATAGACCTTCGCTCTCCAGAGCCCACGATCTTCAAGGGAGGGTCAAATAAGACAAAACCCTGAACAGAGTCATGCATGAAAATGTCAAATCAGGATGTTATTAAGGAATATGGAAGTCTAGGGAAAAGGGCCAGTGGTTAAGAACATCTGCTGCTCTTGCTAAGTACCAGAACTCAGTTCCCAGAATTCACAGCAGATGTCTCACAACTTCCTGCAATTCCAGTTCCAAAGGGCCCAATGCCATGGACATGGTACACACTAAAAAGGCAGGCAGGCAGGCAGACAGACAAGAGCAGAAGAGAGAGGGCAAAAGGGAAAACAGACATAATAAGAACACAAGGAAGGGATACTTCTGGTCCTCGATTAGTTTTTTTACTTTGAATACTAGAGTTCTTGATATTTGTCACCACAGATACGGATGAGCAGAGAGGCAAATTGAATCTTCAGATGTGTTCATTCAGCAGTCTTCAATGAGCAGTATCTTTAAAAGATCTGCCTCCTGTTCCATAAGAACACTTTCTAGAGTTAGCTAGAAAGATTAGCTATTCCAAAGTGGAGTCTTCTCCTGTTCAGGAGCTCAGCTTTGGCTCCAAGAGTCATGGTGTTTCCCTCCCATCATCACTTGCACTTGCCCTGTGTACTGACACACTCCCAAGATCTTGCACTCTTCCCAAGACACCACCGGGAATAGAAGTTTACTCGGAACTAACAGCAGTGTGTATTTGACCAGCCACTCAGAGTGGATGCTCACAAATTTCTTTCTACAACATAAGGTGCTGAAGAACCCTTATAATAAAGAATATAAAACTACACATATCTCTTTACACTAGTCCCTTATGTGGTCACTTTCAAAAATGGAAGCCAATCTGTTACCAAGCTCTCTACATAGAAATAAATTGACACAGAAATATTTGAAAGCAAGAAACTTGATAGCATTTGCTTTTGGACCCAGAGGGACCTCCCTCCTCTGGGAATCTTGGGCCAACTACACATTTTTGTTATCTGACATATGCATAAAATAAAGAATATGAAGTTTCTAGAAGTACATGAAACTACCTCTCAATATACATACTCACATATATTAAATATTAGCTATTAAATATCATGTGTCACATATATCATATACATCATACATCATATACATCATATATATCATATATCACATATATTTATACATTAATACTTACACATGCCTATGTTGGCAAGAGATAAGCTATTTTAAAGAGAGACGGTTAGGCATTAAGATTATTGAAATGATTTATCTTGGAGAATTAGAATTTTAAGTTGGGGTAAGAGAAAAGCTGAACCCTGATGGAGCCAGAGAAGGAGTTAGCCTTACAGGAAGAGATATTACACAGTTCTGACAACGTAACATACCTCTATGAAGGAGAGACTGGAGCTGAGACAGCGATGGGTCAGTGGTGGTTAGGGCTACACTTGGATCACAGCTCCTTTGTCATGCACACTTTTATCTTCTATTTCAATCTACTCGAACCTGTCAGGACTCTGAAGATGGACTTGTGATGGACCCCTTATTTGGTCCTCTTCCCGATGTGGTCACATTGAACAAATAAATCTCCTCTCTGTCCCTCTACTTTACCCTTCAACTTGCATATTGGGAAAAGGCAGCTAAGCTTGTGACTTCCAGAGCCCTAGTTTTGATCCTAAGAACCCTGGAAGCACTAACAGCAGGCAGCCTGGGGCTGGTCCTCAGGAGCTCCTGGAAAAGGTTAGTAGTTCAGAGTATTAACAGTGCTTCACAGCCAGCCTGAACCACTAACCCATGTTTTGTGTGGGCCCAGAGAGCTCCAGGGAAAAAAGGAGGAAAGTAGCTGTGGGCTAATCTCCTTTAGTTATTTCCTATTAACAGTTTGTTGGGCTTTTGAAAGGAATACCATAAAGTGTGCTGCTTTGTGCTTCAGATTAAGAGGCCCTGGAGACAGGAAATGCAGGAAAGGCTTTCTTTTCTAAAGATTGTATTCCCCCAAAAAGAATATTGTCTTCCTTAAGTGTCATTAATGAAAGAAGACTAAGACTTCAGTAAAGAAAGAGCAAAAACAGCAAGCTCCAGCCCCAAAAGCAGTGGCCTTTGTTCCCTAGGGTCATTCATTTCCTCTGAGAACCATTCTGTCCCAAGCACGCCTACCACCCCTTCCCTATGAAAAGGACATTTAACATTCAATGGTCAGGCCCTTTACTTCTGTGAACTGAAGTTCCAAGGAAGAGAGCCACACCTATGTTGAAGATTTTGTAGGCTGATAGGCCAGAACTTCCTAGTGCAAAGAGTTAGAGCACTGTGAATCAGATTCTCTTAAGATTTAATAATCATTTATGACCTATCTCTATATTTGATACAATACCTTTCAGAGTATTAAAACAAAGCTATGGAGTGAACTCTTAGCATACTGCTAGCTTTCACTAAATCAAAAGCTAATAATGTTACCAGTCACCAGGCAGTATCTGAAGCCTATAGCAGTTCTCCCTGCTTTGCTGTAACCTACCTACACACATTGGTTGATAGCAACTCTCTGTTACGTGACTGGAAAGGTCCATGCAGCCATTTAAACAGCAAAGCATGCCACTCAGGACAACCACATCTATGTCACTGGGCCACAGACACTCATATATGTTCTCTTGTTCACTAACTCTTGTTCCCTTTGTTGTGAGGGCTTTGCAACATTATGTGTGATTCCTGTAAGTGGGCATGGGATGCACTTGCCTGCCTGTCTCTTGTCTTCTGTCAGTTCATTTCAGCAAACTTAGATGCAACCCTCCTATGGCTTCCAGAAATGAATGAAGAAATCCTATTGGGAAGGAGTATTCAGTGCTCACTCAACAAAAAAATAGAAGCTCGTTGATCAAATACTATTTCAGTGTAAGTTATAGCTCAGAACAACACTGTGTACACTGTTCCACATCTGTCTCTATGGATGCACTTCAGTTACTTCTCTTAACCTGTAAAAAGACCTCACATGCCCAGTCAAGTCTGTCCATTACTTTAAAATGTATGCATAAATTTTTCAATATATTATTTTTAGAGCTGCATAATCCAGATAAAACTAACTAGAACAATAACTCAGTCAGGCTAGGCTATGTTCTGTTCATTAAAAAGTGTTAAAACTCACTGAGTTCCTGCTGTATGTGAGACCTGCTCTAGCCCTGACATGAGCTACCTCACCTGATACAATGAGTTCATTTCCTATCTGATCAGCAGGTATTGTCAGATTAGGTATGAGCTCCCCATTGCTGTTTAACAGCAGAGTCTGCCATGGACTTCAGTGGCTTCAGTCTACATCCTTGAGTCTTCAAAGCAATGACACAGAGCTCCCAAAGCAAGATCAGAAGATTAAGTTATGCTTCAAGGTGGACATTTCTAAGACCTTGCAAGAGAATGAGTATCACAATGGGGTCATAGTCACAGATAAAACCTGCTTTCAAACAAGCAGCAAGAAAACAGGTAATCCCATTTTTCTATTTCAATAATTAACTTACATGCAAAATGTTTAACTTGAACAATTTTTCCAGGACTAAAATAAAATTTTCCCTAATTAACAGGCAACAAAGATTCTTCCTTATGGAAGAACCCTTTAAAATAATCAATGGGGTTAATAGCTGAATAAAAACTATTGAGAATTTTTCTTCTCCAATAGCATAAATAAAACCTTCTGGCACTATGAGAGTTAGCCAGTAGGGATGAAGTTTCCAGATCGGTGGCAGTTTCATTTTTCCATGTTCTATGGCTCAAGTCTATGTAATGCTGTCAGCAATAGGTCCTTATCACCAAATCTGGAAAGAAGCCAAGAGCAATGGCAATAGGCTGTAATGTTTGGGATCAACGGGACTTCACTGACCAACAACCCAAAAGAGAGAACAGATTCATGACAGTGAGGTTTGTCTATGGTGTTTGAGAGGCCCTGAAAACATATATGCAAGTAACATTATACAGACTGAGGAGGGAGAGAGAGAGCGAGAGAGAGAGAGAGAGAGAGAGAGAGAGAGAGAGAGAGAATGCACATATGTGTATGTGTAAATGTATGTAAATGGAAAAAAAGGCCATATATTTTAGAGCAAGAAAGGGTATAGGGGGCTGAAAGCAGAAAAAGTAAGAAGAGGGAATGATATAACTATGTTATAATTTAAAAAATTTAAGGAAAAAATTTTTAAAAGAGCACTTGAAGTTGGGAGAGGTAGGGAAGGGATTGAAGGGAATGGAATTGGAAATGGACTTATCAAAATTCATTATATATGTATGTATGAAATTCTTAAACAATGAAAGGGGTAATTTACAGAAAGGAGGAGTTATCTACATGAAATTTAAATATCATATAAAACAAGGGCTCACAAAATTTGGAGAAAATTTGAAGGCGCCACAATGTGCATGTTCTCTGACAACCCTTACTTGTACCACTGTCTAAAGTGACTGCATGTAATTTTACATTGTGTTAAATTTACTCAGTTGAATCATTACAATTCATGTCCTGAAAATAAACCACAATAATTATGTCAACATAAAATGCCATTTTTTCTTTATTTGCACTGTCCTGGGAGACATGATAATTTCCAGTTAGCAGTGAGACTACTGGAGATGCTTACAGCTATTATTCCAAACCAGAGGCACCTGTGATCTACAAAAACAGGATTGTGAGTAGGTGGACCTCATGATTAAGTGAACATTTCAGTTAATGCAATCTTTGGAGAAAGATTATGGCTAGTGCCTGAATCCGTTCTTCTGTGTAAGTCTACCAAAGTGAAAATCCAACTGCCTTCTGCCAGCACTGTCTGAAATGTTATTCCTCTCTACATAGAACCACAGCATGCTATCATTTGCATGAAGGACCCTATAGAAACAAGCTCAAAAAACGGTGAATAGAAGAGGATGGTGGTGTGAGAAAATAGAGTCTTTTAGAGCCAAGGCCCAGGGAAAGATAGTGATGTTCCTGATGTGTGGCCTCTAAGATGACTGTGAGTCTCTTTCCCTTCTCTTTCCCTTCATGTTTTCTAGCTTCTGAGGCAAGCTTCTTATTGCATTGCAAAACCCCACCAGGATGTCCTTACTGAAGACCCAAAGCTAGAAGCTAACTGACCCATGTTAGAAACCTCTATAACCATGAGCCAGAGGTTGGAATTTAATGGTAGCAGTTAATTTGCTTTGTAAGAATGCCTGCTGTTCCTTGTGTTATGAAGCATTTGTCTATAAAGACAAAATAACTCCATTTTCTTTGTGTCTGTAATGTATGCATGCAGGGTGCATGTGTGTGAGTGTATGGATGTGCTCATGCATGTGGAAGCCAGAGGCATCTTCCACTATTACTCTGTCTTATTGCCTTGACACATGGACTCTCACTGAACCTGAAGCTCACCATTTTGGCCAGTCTGATTGCCCAGAAAACTCCCAGGATCCACCTGTCTTTGCTTCCTGGTGCTAGGGTTATAGGCATGCACAATCAGGCCTGGATTTTTGTATGGGTGCTAGGAATTTGAACTCAAGTTTTTATGCAATCGGAGCAAGCATTCCTACTGAACCATTTTCCCATCTCCCAGGATGCAATTTTAGAGAAAAGATGCCTTTGCCTAAATGTTTAGAACAAACAACCCTCTGTGTATGCACATCACTTCTGCACTGTTTGTTCTTACTCATCAGCCCCTGTCTATTGTTTCTGCTCTAGACATGCAGGAGTCCTAGGTCTCTGCAGTAACCTGCACAATGGAACATGAGTCAGACTCCAGGAGGGAAATTGACCTCTCACAGATGTTTTCAGTGAGCAAGTACTGGTACTCCTGAAAGAAGCCTTGGAAACTAGTTAGAGGTATGGTGGCTAGTTTTATGTCAACTAGACACTAAAGTAGTCTGACAGGAGGGACCCTCAACTGAGAAAATGATTTTGTAAGATTGGGTTTTGGTAAGCCTGTAGGACATTTTTAAAATTAGGGTTTGATATGAGATGGCTCAGCCTCTTATGGGTGGTTCCATCCCTGGACTGATGGTCCTAGAAAGTATATAAAAGCAGGCTGAATAGCAAGCCAGTAAGTAGCATCACTCCATGGCAATCTGTATCAGTTTCTGCCTCCAGGTTCCCACCTAGTTTGAGTTCCTACCATGCGTCCCACAGTAGACTGTGTTGAGTGTATGTGAGTTAAATAAATCCTTTCCTTTCCCCGTTGCTTCTGGTCATGGTGTTTCATCACAGCAATAGTGACCCTAACTGAAACTAAGATTTCTTTCTTTCTATCTATCTATCCATCTATCTATCTTTCAATTTCTCTCTCCCTTCCTCTCCTCCCCCCATGTGTGTGTGTGTGTGTGTGTGTGTGTGTAAATGTGTGTGCATGTGACATTTTATTTAATCTTTGAAAGCACAGCAAGTAGTCAAATCGTGAACACCCAGAGATATCCAGATATCTGTGGCTGGCCAGCAGAGCTTCATCCAAGTGTTTTTCTTTGCCTGTGTGAGTTTTACACAGGACTTGAGGCTTGCCACTCAGAACACTGTCTTCACTCATCATGCCTACACCATTTACAATGAGTTGCTCATGAGTGAGAGACAGGATGTGGGTTTTGATCCATCTGGGGCAATATCAGTGAATGAGGGAAAATATAATTCAAAATCATAAGAACCTAAGGCATTCATAGCTGGCCATACCTGTCTTGCAGTGCATTACATAGCTCTGAATACACAGAGTATACATTGCATTATATGGGCCATCATACCACACAATACCCACAAACACTGCAACCCCTTGGCTCAGATTCAAGACTATCCCATGTTATAAATTGAGCTGATTTTTGCTGCACTGACACATTGTTCTGCTCTTACAGAGGCATAATAGTTTAGTTACAGAAAATGAAGACTGGGAGTATTTTCTCACACCACCATTCTTTAGTGTGTATGCATCATGCCAGTAAGTGTTTGGGTTGTATTATGTGAGACCAATGACCACATCCACATCATTAACATATGTATGAATCACTGTTCTATTGCTATCCTAAAACATCACAAACAAAAGCAACTTGTGTAAGAAAGAGTTGATTTTAGCTTGCAGTTCCAGAGTGAGAAGCCATCATGGTGGGAAAGGCATGGAAGCAGATGGGGGAGCAGGAAGTGGGGAATTCACATTCTCAACTGCAAACAGAAAGAACAAAGCACAGAGTGAACTGGAAGTAGAACAAGGCTGTGAACTCTCAAAGCCTACCCCTAGTGATGTACTTTCTTTAGCAAGGCTTCACCACCTAAATCTCCCCCCAAACTCTACTATCAAGTAGAAACCAAATGTTTAAAAAACCTGAGCTCATTGGGGACATTTTTCATCCAAAGCACAACAGCACATAACTATCCCTTTAACTTTGGTTATGTGGTAAAATCATTTCTTTATAATTAAGTATCAAAGAATGTTAAGTTCGTGTAAGTAGTTTTTATACCTGAGGTTATATAAAAAGTTTTATTGAGAGAACAGTTGCCACAAGCAGAAGCTTAAGAAGATCTGCCTTACAAGTGTTGAATTGTTTCTCTAGTATATGGTATACGTGTTTTGCCTGTTGACTCATGTATAAAGTACCCACAGAGGCCAGAAGAAGGAATTGGATTTCATGATCAAAGGAGATGCTTTTGGCAATTTCTCTTTATTGATTAGGAGACTAGAGAACTGAAACCTTCTGGGTATATAGACAGGGCAGGCCAGGCAAGGCACATTGTATTAAGGTCATTCTGATGGTTAATTTTAATTAATAACTTAACACAACATAGGATTGTCTCAGAAGGTGAAGTATTCCCTAGATTGGCATTTATGTACAGAACTGTCTTGACCGTGCCCCTTGTGGATGGCAGCACTCTCCAAGTTTGGGTCCTGGACTGTATAAAAGAAGAGAAGCAAGCTGAATATAGGCAAGCATACATGCTTTAATTTTCTCTGTTCTTGGATGTGACTAGCTGGTTCAGGTTCCTGCTGCCCTGACTTCCCCACAATGATGTACTATCACCCGGAATTTTTAACCAAGTACACCCTTTTCTTCTGAGTTGCTTTGGTAGAATTATCACAGCAACCCCAAGAAAAGTAGAAGAGCCACCCCCCCCCCAAGTTATTAGGATGGTCACAATAGTGGAGAGTCCATGAGGAAAGAACTAGGGACAGATGTGGGGGCTGACACTCACCAGAACTCCATGACCCTCCCTTCTAGCCTCACCCATCTTTTTTATCAATAGCATCCCCTTCTTTACATGCTTTTGGAGCTAGAGGGATAGGTCAGTGGTTAAGAGCACTTGCTCTTCTTGCTGAAGACCTGGGTTCTGTAGGCATAAATTTTTTTGCAACCTATTTTAAATAGGGTTCAACCTCTCCTCCAGCCCATCACCCAGCAGAGGTAGTGGAAGAGAAAAGTTTCTTACGACATGGAGGAAGTAGACCGGTTCAGCAATAGTTCTTTGGGGAAAACTTGATCTTCTTTCTCTGCAGTTCAGTCCCATAGCAAACACCAAATATGACTCAGCAGCTTCAGGTCAGTCCTCTAGGCAGGCAGATACCACAAATGAACTGACAACTACAGTTCAGTCCTTTCTGCAAGCAGACACCAGGCATAAACCAACAATTTCAGTCTAGGCAGGCAGACACCAGGCATGAACCAACAGCTAAAATCCAATTCCTGAAGAAATCGCTTTACTCTTCAACTGGCCTGTGATGAGACCGAGGAAGCAGCAAGCTGCCACAGGAACTTCATGAGAAGTTCTTGGAAACATTTCTCTAATGGCAGTATAGTCACAAGTTGAGCTCAATAATGCCATGGAAGACAAACCAATCAACACATGCATGTCTTTAAAGCATAACGAGGCAAAGCAAACCAAACCAAAACTCAGTGCTCATCCTCCACAGTCTGTGGGCTCAGACTTACATTCCTTCATCACAGGTCTTTTTATGTGTTTGCTACATCAAAACACACTTTCGCCTGTGTCTGCTTCAGGAAAACATTCTTTCACATGTTTGCTTTAGCAAGACAATCCTTTCACCTGTGTGCTTCAGTAAAACATCATTTGGCATGAGTAACTTTCCAAAAAACTTAAAGTTTCCGCTTCAGAGTTCAATTCCCAAAACCTGTAGGGAGCTGTATTGGATTTGGGCCTGGCTGCTTTGTGACTGCATAGCTCAAGGTGGCTATGGGCTGTATGGCCACAGATGCTCACCCCTAGGTGGTTGCTGTAAGATTATGAGATTGTTGGACAAAAGCCTCTTCCAGGAAGATTCCGGGAGCAATCACAGGATGTTTCAGCCTGAGCAAACACCAGATGTCCCTGAGCAGATTCCTGAGAAGGGTTTGACTTTTCCAAAGAACATGTCCCCGGAAGACTGTTGCCTCTTTGTTTAAGGAGGCTATCTTGCAGTTTAGTGATTCACCTTGGGCACTTCCCAATACTCCCCCACCCTAAGCTTCAATTCCTGCCTCAGAGCTTTAAATGCTGTCATTCCTCTCAATAAACGAGACCTTGACAACAGAACTTTGCTTGGTCTCCTTCTTCTCTCCACCTCCTTGACACTCAGGTAGAATGCCTCTTTGGGACCCTGAATAACTGCACCTGCTGGACGGGTCAAAAACCCACATGGCAGTTCACAACTCTCTGTGACTCCAGTTCCAGGGAATCTGATGCCCTCTGTGGGCACTACACACAAGGTAAAATACTGATACACGGAAGTCCCACACCCGCGGATCCCGGCCCGCAGCAGCTCTCTGCTCCCAGACCCGGTGAGAGAGAGACCCAACCGCCTGGTCAGGTGGGCACTCCTGAGGCTGCAGAGCGGAAGAGACCACCAACACTGCTCACCCGTGCCCACATCCCTGGCCCAAGAGGAAACTGTATAAGGCCTCTGGGCTCCCGTGGGGGAGGGCCCAGGAGCGGCAGGACCCCTGCCAGAGACACCGCCGGACCCTGAAGGAAACAGACCGGATAAACAGTTCTCTGCACCCAAATCCCGTGGGAGGGAGAGCTAAACCTTCAGAGAGGCAGACAAGCCTGGGAAACCAGAAGAGACTGCTCCCTGCACACACATCTCGGACGCCAGAGGAAAAAGCCAAAGACCATCTGGAACCCTGGTGCACTGAAGCTCCCGGAAGGGGCGGCACAGGTCTTCCTGGTTGCTGCCGCTGCAGAGAGCCCCTGGGCAGCACCCCACGAGCAAACCTGAGCCTCGGGACCACAGGTAAGACCAAATTTTCTGCTGCAAGAAAGCTGCCTGGTGAACTCAAGACACAGGCCCACAGGAACAGCTGAAGACCTGTAGAGAGGAAAAACTACACGCCCGAAAGCAGAACACTCTGTCCCCATAACTGACTGAAAGAGAGGAAAACAGGTCTACAGCACTCCTGACACACAGGCTTATAGGACAGTCTAGCCACTGTCAGAAATAGCAGAACAAAGTAACACTAGAGATAATCTGATGGCGAGAGGCAAGCGCAGGAACCCAAGCAACAGAAACCAAGACTACATGCCATCATCGGAGCCCAATTCTCCCACCAAAACAAACATGGAATATCCAAACACACCAGAAAAGCAAGATCTAGTTTCAAAATCATATTTGATCATGATGCTGGAGGACTTCAAGAAAGACATGAACACACTTAGGGAAGCACAGGAAAACATTAACAATCAAGTAAAAGCCTACAGAGAGGAATCGCAAAAATCCCTGAAAGAATTCCAGGAAAACACAATCAAACAGTTGAAGGAATTAAAAATGGAAATAGAAGCAATCAAGAAAGAACACATGGAAACAACCCTGGATATAGAAAACCAAAAGAAGAGACAAGGAGCTGTAGATACAAGCTTCACCAACAGAATACAAGAGATGGAAGAGAGAATCTCAGGAGCAGAAGATTCCATAGAAATCATTGACTCAACTGTCTAAGATAATGTAAAGCGGAAAAAGCTACTGGTCCAAAACATACAGGAAATCCAGGACTCCATGAGAAGATCAAACCTAAGGATAATAGGTATAGAAGAGAGTGAAGACTCCCAGCTCAAAGGACCAGTAAATATCTTCAACAAAATCATAGAAGAAAACTTCCCTAACCTAAAAAAAGAGATACCCATAGACATACAAGAAGCCTACAGAACTCCAAATAGATTGGACCAGAAAAGAAACACCTCCTGTCACATAATTGTCAAAACACCAAACGCACAAAATAAAGAAAGAATATTAAAAGCAGTAAGGGAAAAAGGTCAAGTAACATATAAAGGGAGACCTATCAGAATCACACCAGACTTCTCGCCAGAAACTATGAAGGCCAGAAGATCCTGGACTGATGTTATACAGACCCTAAGAGAACACAAATGCCAGCCCAGGTTACTGTATCCAGCAAAACTCTCAATTAACATTGATGGAGAAACCAAGATATTCCATGACAAAACCAAATTTACACAATATCTTTCTACAAATCCAGCACTACAAAGGATAATAAATGGTAAAGCCCAACATAAGGAGGCAAGCTATACCCTAGAAGAAGCAAGAAACTAATCGTCTTGGCAACAAAACAAAGAGAATGAAAGCACACAAACATAACCTCACATCCAAATATGAATATAACGGGAAGCAATAATCACTATTCCTTAATATCTCTCAATATCAATGGCCTCAACTCCCCAATAAAAAGACATAGATTGGGCGGAGACTAGGGGAGAGAGGAGGAGACAGGAGGGAGAGAGGGGAGAAGCCGCGGCAGGACAAGATGGCAGTGACCATATTTAAAATCTGCTCTCAGACAGTATAGAGTGCATGGACCATGCCACTGAGCACAGCCACCAGGCCGTATTCTGGATCAATCAGAAGAGATTGTTCAACCTGCATCACTGAAACTCTGCAGTCTTTGGCAATCACCCTACTTCTAACCACCACAGCCCCAGCCGCTGGCAGCCACCATTTCACTTGGTCTCTGGAACCCTAGTTTTTAATCTAAAGACAGAGAAACAAGAAGGCTAAGCCCTCATAAGATCTTCAAAATTTCGACCACGGATCCCGGCCCGCAGCAGCTCTCTGCTCCCAGACCCGGTGAGAGAGAAACCCAACCGCCTGGTCAGGTGGGCACTCCTGAGGCTGCAGAGCGGAAGAGACCACCAACACTGCTCACCCCTGCCCACATCCCTGGCCCAAGAGGAAACTGTATAAGGCCTCTGGGCTCCCGTGGGGGAGGGCCCAGGAGCGGCAGGACCCCGCCGGACCCTGAAGGAAACAGACCGGATAAACAGTTCTCTGCACCCAAATCCCGTGGGAGGGAGAGCTAAACCTTCAGAGAGGCGGACAAGCCTGGGAAACCAGAAGAGACTGCTCCCTGCACACACATCTCGGACGCCAGAGGAAAAAGCCAAAGACCATCTGGAACCCTGGTGCACTGAAGCTCCCGGAAGGGGCGGCACAGGTCTTCCTGGTTGCTGCCCCTGCAGAGAGCCCCTGGGCAGCACCCCACGAGCAAACCTGAGCCTCGGGACCACAGGTAAGACCAAATTTTCTGCTGCAAGAAAGCTGCCTGGTGACCTCAAGACACAGGCCCACAGGAACAGCTGAAGACCTGTAGAGAGGAAAAACTACACGCCCGAAAGCAGAACACTCTGTCCCCATAACTGACTGAAAGAAAGGAAAACAGGTCTACAGCACTCCTGACACACAGCCTTATAGGACAGTCTAGCCACTGTCAGAAACAGCAGAACAAAGTAACACTAGAGATAATCTGATGGCGAGAGGCAAGCGCAGGAACCCAAGCAACAGAAACCAAGACTACATGCCATCATCGGAGCCCAATTCTCCCACCAAAACAAACATGGAATATCCAAACACACCAGAAAAGCAAGATCTAGTTTCAAAATCATATTTGATCATGATGCTGGAGGACTTCAAGAAAGACATGAACACACTTAGGGAAGCACAGGAAAACATTAATAAACAAGTAAAAGCCTACAGAGAGGAATCACAAAAATCCCTGAAAGAATTCCAGGAAAACACAATCAAACAGTTGAAGGAATTAAAAATGGAAATAGAAGCAATCAAGAAAGAACACATGGAAACAACCCTGGATATAGAAAACCAAAAGAAGAGACAAGGAGCTGTAGATACAAGCTTCACCAACAGAATACAAGAGATGGAAGAGAGAATCTCAGGAGCAGAAGATTCCATAGAAATCATTGACTCAACTGTCTAAGATAATGTAAAGCGGAAAAAGCTACTGGTCCAAAACATACAGGAAATCCAGGACTCAATGAGAAGATCAAACCTAAGGATAATAGGTATAGAAGAGAGTGAAGACTCCCAGCTCAAAGGACCAGTAAATATCTTCAACAAAATCATAGAAGAAAACTTCCCTAACCTAAAAAAAGAGATACCCATAGACATACAAGAAGCCTACAGAACTCCAAATAGATTGGACCAGAAAAGAAACACCTCCTGTCACATAATTGTCAAAACACCAAACGCACAAAATAAAGAAAGAATATTAAAAGCAGTAAGGGAAAAAGGTCAAGTAACATATAAAGGGAGACCTATCAGAATCACACCAGACTTCTCGCCAGAAACTATGAAGGCCAGAAGATCCTGGACTGATGTCATACAGACACTAAGAGAACACAAATGCCAGCCCAGGTTACTGTATCCAGCAAAACTCTCAATTAACATTGATGGAGAAACCAAGATATTCCATGACAAAACCAAATTTACACAATATCTTTCTACAAATCCAGCACTACAAAGGATAATAAATGGTAAAGCCCAACATAAGGAGGCAAGCTATACCCTAGAAGAAGCAAGAAACTAATCGTCTTGGCAACAAAACAAAGAGAATGAAAGCACACAAACATAACCTCACATCCAAATATGAATATAACGGGAAGCAATAATCACTATTCCTTAATATCTCTCAATATCAATGGCCTCAACTCCCCAATAAAAAGACATAGATTAACAAACTGGATACGCAACGAGGACCCTGCATTCTGCTGCCTACAGGAAACACACCTCAGAGACAAAGACAGACACTACCTCAGAGTGAAAGGCTGGAAAACAACTTTCCAAGCAAATGGTCAGAAGAAGCAAGCTGGAGTAGCCATTCTAATATCAAATAAAATCAATTTCCAACTAAAAGTCATCAAAAAAGATAAGGAAGGACACTTCATATTCATCAAAGGAAAAATCAACCAAGATGAACTCTCAATCCTAAATAACTATGCCCCAAATACAAGGGCACCTACATACGTAAAAGAAACCTTACTAAAGCTCAAAACACACATTGCACCTCACACAATAATAGTGGGAGATTTCAACACCCCACTCTCATCAATGGACAGATCATGGAAACAGAAATTAAACAGTGATGTAGACAGACTAAGAGAAGTCATGAGCCAAATGGACTTAACGGATATTTATAGAACATTCTATCCTAAAGCCAAAGGATATACCTTCTTCTCAGCTCCTCATGGTACTTTCTCCAAAATTGACCATATAATTGGTCAAAAAACGGGCCTCAACAGGTACAGAAAGATAGAAATAATCCCATGCGTGCTATCGGACCACCACGGCCTAAAACTGGTCTTCAATAACAATAAGGGAAGAATGCCCACATATACGTGGAAATTGAACAATGCTCTACTCAATGATAACCTGGTCAAGGAAGAAATAAAGAAAGAAATTAAAAACTTTTTAGAATTTAATGAAAATGAAGATACAACATACTCAAACTTATGGGACACAATGAAAGCTGTGCTAAGAGGAAAACTCATAGCGCTGAGTGCCTGCAGAAAGAAACAGGAAAGAGCATATGTCAGCAGCTTGACAGCACACCTAAAAGCTCTAGAACAAAAAGAAGCAAATACACCCAGGAGGAGTAGAAGGCAGGAAATAATCAAACTCAGAGCTGAAATCAACCAAGTAGAAACAAAAAGGACCATAGAAAGAATCAACAGAACCAAAAGTTGGTTCTTTGAGAAAATCAACAAGATAGATAAACCCTTAGCCAGACTAACGAGAGGACACAGAGAGTGTGTCCAAATTAACAAAATCAGAAATGAAAAGGGAGACATAACTACAGATTCGGAGGAAATTCAAAAAATCATCAGATCTTACTATAAAAACCTATATTCAACAAAATTTGAAAATCTTCAGGAAATGGACAATTTCCTAGACAGATACCAGGTATCGAAGTTAAATCAGGAACAGATAAACCAGTTAAACAACCCCATAACTCCTAAGGAAATAGAAGCAGTCATTAAAGGTCTCCCAACCAAAAAGAGCCCAGGTCCAGACGGGTTTAGTGCAGAATTCTATCAAACCTTCATAGAAGACCTCATACCAATATTATCCAAACTATTCCACAAAATTGAAACAGATGGAGCACTACCGAATTCCTTCTACGAAGCCACAATTACTCTTATACCTAAACCACACAAAGACACAGCAAAGAAAGAGAACTTCAGACCAATTTCCCTTATGAATATCGACGCAAAAATACTCAATAAAATTCTGGCAAACCGAATTCAAGAGCACATCAAAACAATCATCCACCATGATCAAGTAGGCTTCATCCCAGGCATGCAGGGATGGTTTAATATACGGAAAACCATCAACGTGATCCATTATATAAACAAACTGAAAGAACAGAACCACATGATCATTTCATTAGATGCTGAGAAAGCATTTGACAAAATTCAACACCCCTTCATGATAAAAGTCCTGGAAAGAATAGGAATTCAAGGCCCATACCTAAACATAGTAAAAGCCATATACAGCAAACCAGTTGCTAACATTAAACTAAATGGAGAGAAACTTGAAGCAATCCCACTAAAATCAGGGACTAGACAAGGCTGCCCACTCTCTCCCTACTTATTCAATATAGCTCTTGAAGTTCTAGCCAGAGCAATCAGACAACAAAAGGAGATCAAAGGGATACAGATCGGAAAAGAAGAGGTCAAAATATCACTATTTGCAGATGACATGATAGTATATTTAAGTGATCCCAAAAGTTCCACCAGAGAACTACTAAAGCTAATAAACAACTTCAGCAAAGTGGCTGGGTATAAAATTAACTCAAATAAATCAGTTGCCTTCCTCTATACAAAAGAGAAACAAGCCGAGAAAGAAATTAGGGAAACGACACCCTTCATAATAGACCCAAATAATATAAAGTACCTCGGTGTGACTTTAACCAAGCAAGTAAAAGATCTGTACAATAAGAACTTCAAGACACTGAGGAAAGAAATTGAAGAAGACCTCAGAAGATGGAAAGATCTCCCATGCTCATGGATTGGCAGGATTAATATAGTAAAAATGGCCATTTTACCAAAAGCAATCTACAGATTCAATGCAATCCCCATCAAAATACCAATCCAATTCTTCAAAGAGTTAGACAGAACAATTTGCAAATTCATCTGGAATAACAAAAAACCCAGGATAGCTAAAGCTATCCTCAACAATAAAAGGACTTCAGGGGGAATCACTATCCCTGAACTCAAGCAGTATTACAGAGCAATAGTGATAAAAACTGCATGGTATTGGTACAGAGACAGACAGATAGACCAATGGAATAGAATTGAAGACCCAGAAATGAACCCACACACCTATGGTCACTTGATTTTTGACAAAGGAGCCAAAACCATCAAATGGAAAAAAGATAGCATTTTCAGCAAATGGTGCTGGTTCAACTGGAGAGCAACATGTAGAAGAATGCAGATCGATCCATGCTTATCACCCTGTACAAAGCTTAAGTCCAAGTGGATCAAGGACCTCCACATCAAACCAGACACACTCAAACTAATAGAAGAAAAACTAGGGAAACATCTGGAACACATGGGCACTGGAAAAAATTTCCTGAACAAAACACCAATGGCTTATGCTCTAAGATCAAGAATCGACAAATGGGATCTCATAAAACTGCAAAGCTTCTGTAAGGCAAAGGACACTGTGGTTAGGACAAAACGGCAACCAACAGATTGGGAAAAGATCTTTACCAATCCTACAACAGATAGAGGCCTTATATCCAAAATATACAAAGAACTCAAGAAGTTAGACCGCAGGGAAACAAATAACCCTATTAAAAAATGGGGCTCAGAGCTAAACAAAGAATTCACCGCTGAGGAATGCCGAATGGCTGAGAAACACCTAAAGAAATGTTCAACATCTTTAGTCATAAGGGAAATGCAAATCAAAACAACCCTGAGATTTCACCTCACACCAGTGCGATTGGCCAAGATCAAAAACTCAGGTGACAGCAGATGCTGGCGAGGATGTGGAGAAAGAGGAACACTCCTCCATTGTTGGTGGGGTTGCAGACTGGTAAAACCATTCTGGAAATCAGTCTGGAGGTTCCTCAGAAAATTGGACATTGAACTGCCTGAGGATCCAGCTATACCTCTCTTGGGCATATACCCAAAAGATGCCTCAACATATAAAAGAGACACGTGCTCCACTATGTTCATCGCAGCCTTATTTATAATAGCCAGAAAATGGAAAGAACCCAGATGCCCTTCAACAGAGGAATGGATACAGAAAATGTGGTACATCTACACAATGGAATATTACTCAGCTATCAAAAACAACGAGTTTATGAAATTCGTAGGCAAATGGTTGGAACTGGAAAATATCATCCTGAGTGAGCTAACCCAATCACAGAAAGACATACATGGTATGCACTCATTGATAAGTGGCTATTAGCCCAAATGCTTGAATTACCCTAGATCCCTAGAACAAACGAAACTCAAGACGGATGATCAAAATGTGAATGCTTCACTCCTTCTTTAAATGAGGAAAAAGAATACCCTTGGCAGGGAAGGGAGAGGCAAAGATTAAAACAGAGACTGAAGGAACACCCATTCAGAGCCTGCCCCACATGTGGCCCATACATATACAGCCACCCAATTAGACAAGATGGATGAAGCAAAGAAGTGCAGACCGACAGGAGCCGGATGTAGATCGCTCCTGAGAGACACAGCCAGAATACAGCAAATACAGAGGCGAATGCCAGCAGCAAACCACTGAACTGAGAATAGGTCCCCTATTGAAGGAATCAGAGAAAGAACTGGAAGAGCTTGAAGGGGCTCGAGACCCCAAAAGTACAACAATGCCAAGCAACCAGATCTTCCAGAGACTAAGCCACTACCCAAAGACTATACATGGACTGACCCTGGACTCTGACCCCATAGGTAGCAATGAATATCCTAGTAAGAGCACCAGTGGAAGGGGAAGCCCTGGGTCCTGCTAAGACTGAACCCCCAGTGAACTAGTCTATGGGGGGAGGGCGGCAATGGGGGGAGGGTTGGGAGGGGAACACCCATAAGGAAGGGGAGGGGGGAGGGGGATGTTTGCCCGGAAACCGGGAAAGGGAATAACACTCGAAATGTATATAAGAAATACTCAAGTTAATAAAAAAAAAAAATACTGATACACATCAACTAACTAATAAATAAAATTATACAAGTCATACTTCTGCAATGTTCTAGAGCTCACATCCCTAATGAGAACATGATGCTATATGGGCTGGTAAGCAGAGGCCATCTTCCTATCACATGTGGCAGGATGCTGCAGGGGCTGTGTTTAGAGAGTGCCTCATCTAAGAAGATGCTGCAGAGGTATCCCACCCATCCCCATGATGTGTGAAATATTGTAGAGGTGTAGTGGGTTGGTCTGATGCTGTTTGTATTCTAATGCTAAATACTGGTTTCTAGATGTGGTTGCCCCTGATGAACAAATCTTCTTGTACGCAAAGTGATATCATGTGAAACTTCTTCCCAATTTAACTGGTCAATAAATGGCTAGAGCCTTTGATTGTGTAGTGGAGAGAGAAAGGTGGTACTAGAGATTACAGTGAGAGGTTTTTAGGTGGAAAGAGGAAGACAGAGGAAGAAGAAGCCACCATGGACTAGAACCACATGGCCAGGAGAAACAGAAAATAACAAGGGACATTAGAGCTGGGAAATAAGTTAGTAGAGCTCAAGATCTGCCCAATTTGGATTATAGCTTGTAAATAAAATACCTGGATTATATGTGTTATATGTGGGCTTGTTAGGATTATAACTGTCTTCCAGATAGGGGTTTCAATACTTTGTCTCCATGCAGTGACAAGCATGTTTTGACTTAAAATAATTTTCCCCAGCGTCATGCTAATGGCTATCCACGTGTATGAGAAAGCTTATTGTGTGTCTCTACATGTGTTTTCTATAGATGCTGCTTTAGCTCTGATCCTGTGAGATGTAGCTACATCAGCCATGAGATCTGGTTTGGGAAGGCAGAGAGGGCATGATGGCTACCATCTCATGGGCAATATAGCAGACATCCTTGCTATAATACCTAGTGCCACCTTCACAAGGCTGTTGAAGCATAGCCATAGATGTCTCAAAGGCCATTCTCATGTTAGGGGCAGTTCCTAGAGAGCTGGGTCGTACCTCTACCTCCATTTCTGCTCCCATCTCCCAGAGCTGCGTTTAGAACATAGCAGGGACCACAACAATATTTTTTCTCCTTCAATGGTCTGGTTAAATAGGGCTGCTAGAAGAATATTTTAAGCTCACTTCAAAGTATATGCTAAAAATTACAGTTGAAATAAATTATATAAAATAATAATATCTGATCCAAAAATACCCATGTCCCAGTAATGTGTAATTTATTCAACTTGCAAGATCTTGTATGGTTTGAAATTCTTCTTCTTTGATGTTTCATAAATGAATACAATTCAGGTGCAAAGGAATGGATTGGAAGAAATTGCACAGATAATAAATTGCTTTAAAATTTCCAAAGCAAGTACTGTACACATCAAATGTCCAGAGTCAAAGCATCAGAAAATGCCACATCTATTGACTTATTTAAAGAAAGGTGTAGCCTGGACCCATTCGTGGCACTTACAGTGTTCTCAATAAGAGCCTGGACAGAGAAGACTGCTACGTGCCTACCATCAATCAAGGGGCCAGTCACCGTGTGTGAATTAAATGTCTGGTCTGAATAAAACATTAGACAGCAGACAGGAGGAGGTCACTGTGGCATTTGGCTTGGTTTATCACCATTAGCATGTAACAACTCTAAATAATTAAAGTCAGAATACAACCCAATGCCAAAATCCATCACTCACTGCCATAGTTAGAAAGCTTTAGAGATACAGGGGAGAGACATGGTGAGGGACAGGCTGCATTACAGGTGTAGGGCTGAGCTGGGTCAGGGTAGAGAGGGAGCCCAGGAGACTGGCATGAAGGAGTCTGGCCAGAGGCACAGGGCTGAAGGAGCAGGCACTGCAGAATAGAACAGCGGAGTTGAAATGTAAGCCGTGATGAGAGAGGTGCAGTAGCACCCCCATGGAAAGAGATGTTAAATGGAAGCCAAATCTGGACTTCAGGCAGCACAATTTTCAGCACACTGACAGCTGGGTTCAGAGGAGGGTAAGGGGGAGAGGACAAGGCCTCAGTGAGTCAGCCCATCTGTCCGTGGGAGCTTCCATATTGATGCTAACAGAGGAGCCTCCATTCTTCTGAAGAAACCTGCTGCACAGACCCTGCTCAAAGGAATGGCTGAGGCTGGGTGGCACCCTAATGTGCAAACATAAAGACCTGAATTTGACTCTCAGACTCTAGGTAAGAAAGAATGTAGTGGTTCATGTTGTAGCCCCAGTGTCTGGGAGGCAAAGACATGGGGATCCCCAGCCTAGTTAAATTCCAGGCCAGTGAGAAACCCTGTCTCACAAAAGAAGGTGATGACATCCTGAAGCATAACATTCAAGGTTAACCTTTGGCCCCCACACATACATGCACATGTGTACATGGATATGCACATGTGCACTTACACAATTGAGGAGGGGTAGAGAGAAGGGAGAGGTGGAGAGACAGAGAAAGAGAAGGGAGAGGCAGGGCAGAGAGAGCTGACCATCAGGACAGATTGTATAGAGATGCTACAGGCAACTCACCTCTGCCCTCTGCCCTCTGCCCTCTGCCCTCTGCCCTCTGCCCTCTGCCCTCTGCCCTCTGTGGAGAAAGGCAGGAAACAACCTGAGAGATGATCAATGTACACTGCCTGAAGAGTGCCATGCCCGTAGGTCCAAGAGGCAAACAAGACTTTGATGCAACTTACTTAGGCTAAAATTCTAAGATGTGCATATGAACTGCATGCATTTACATGAACTGAAACAGTAATTGTACTTTTACCATGTAAGAGCTCTCAGCCTTATACTGGACAAACTGCATTGTGGTTGCAGGTCCCAGGAATGGGCTCTGATGAAGCCTGAAGCCTGTGCACTTGCTTCAGTCACCGAGTCAATGAGCAGCCACTCTGGGCAGAGGTAGAACCTGCATGAACAGAGCATAGAGAAGCATGACTGTGACCACAACTCTTGAGACAAGCACTGTGCTGGACTCCTGGCTGGGCTTTTAGTGTGCATCAATACTCATCTTCATTTATTTAAAATGTAATCGTAAAAGCTGTGTTGGCTTCCTCGTGGCTCACTCATGGCTCCCTTATGGCTCCCTCATAGCTCCCATCATGCCCTGGAAAACCATGATGATGATTGAGAGAACAGTGCTGAGGACTGGGGAGTAGTTCTGAAGGCAGGACAGAACTTTTCTACACAAGAAGTCAGACACCTCCTTCCTCCCAGGGCAGGGATATTGAAAGAATTTAGATTTTCCCTGCTCTCAGTAAAGGAGGTAGCAGTCTCCTGAGAAATGTGGTCCTCACAAAATTTGAGTATAAATTCCTTTTCCCAAGAACCTGAGAGCCCTCACTTCCACCTCCACCAGCTGTCTGGGGTTCATGCTTTCCATGCTTTCTTGACATGTAGATGCCTGACACATGACTCTCCATTGTCCCTGCACCTCTGGACCTAGTTAGCACTACAACTCTTTCACTAGATTTATCTATTCCTCTTCACAACAGAGCCATATTAGATAAGTTTCCCACCTTTTGACCATTACATTTCTCCCTTCTTTTAAATGTATCTCATTTATTAATACTGTGTGTGTGTGTTATATTTGTCTGTGTTTGTGTTGTATATGTGTAATATGTGGTGTGTGTATGCATGTGTGCATACGTGCATGTGTACACTCGAGTGCTCACCAGTGTGGGCACAGGTGCCTCACAGTATATGTACAGAGGTCAGAGGACAACTCTTGGGAGTTGTCTCCTCCCACCAGGGGTCCTGGAGATCAAACTTCGGTCATTAAGCTTCTGCAGGAAGAAGCCCTTTTCCCACTGAGCCATCTCTCTAGTGTAACTCAGCTCTTTAATTAGTGTTCTGGGGGCAAGTAGACACACCTAGCTTTCTAAGGCTGCCAGAGTCCATTGGAATCACTGTCGTGAAGGCCTTACCTCATCCTTTTCCTGCTGTGGATCCACCTGAAGATGAATCTTCACATCTCCTCCCAGGATCACAGGCTGTAGAACGTAAGGCTACCACAGTTCCTGACATTCACACACCTCCAGCATCAGAGAGGAGTTAAGGCCCCAGGAGCCTCCCCCAACCACTGAAGGAAAGGATGCTGGGGTGGGAACACACTGGAAACTGTGACCATACAAGAAAAGCCTTTGCCAAGGTCACATGCTACCAGTGCCCAGAATCAAGCACAGGATCAGTGTTGAATACACAGATGAAAAGATTGTGTTTAGGGGTGTTTCAGAAGAGGTATTTCTACTTCATGCTTCAAAGTTTAGGTTTAAATGACTGTCATGCAAATATCAGACACTAGTAGGCAAACTTTCCTAAGGCACAAAAGACTTAATGGCAGCTCATATAAGCAATGTGGACATCCCTTCAGATGCAAGCACCAAGAGATTGAGGATGACATTCATGTGCGTAGGAAGCTCTGAGCCCTTTCCTTAGTTCAGTATACCATTATCATGTTCCTGCACAAGACAAGGAAAATCTTCAAGGTTCAAGGGATGGAGAGGAGGCACTTTATCAACATCAGGATTTCAAACACTGCAGGTCAGGTCAGTCAAAGGATGCACCTGTACTTCAGTGACAAAATGGCTCAGCTGAAAGCTGTGACATAGCCCAGGCAGCAGTTCACCACCTGCTGACTGACCTTCCATTAAGTTACCAAAGTTGGTACCTTCCAGTCAGGTACCAAGGAATACCTATTGCTCGGGGACAAAGCCACCCACCCTTCCCTTAACTGTCTAGCTGTATTCAGCATTCTTGTTGTGGTAGGAAATTCAAGCTCTGAAGGCAATGGATCAGAGAGGGAAAGAAAGCCCTATGAGCTGGACAACAGACCCCTGAGCACTAACCTACCAGATGGTAACCTGCAAGGATCTCCCACAATCACCAAAAGCAACTACTTCTGGCTCTTTGCTGAGTGGTTCATTTTGAATGAACATTAACCAGTCAGGACCCAAGTTTACACCCCATACTCAGACGCTCTGGAGCTTCCAGGACAAAAGACAAGTGGCTAGAGCTCAGTGGAGAAGAAAGACAAAACAGTAGCCAAAGATAGACTCACAGAGGCTCTCTGTCCCTCTTCCTGCTGCTGCTGCTGCTGCTGCTGCTGTTGCTGCCGCCGCCGCCATTCTCCTGGTGTTTGCTGTGTTCGATAGCCCTGCTTTACAAGGTCTGTTCTTGGTTGGTGCCCCAGAGCCCTCCTCTAACTTTGGACTTATAATACAATCTCTTGGTTGGTCACCTGAAATCTGCTGAGCACTTAGGGCTGTGACGCCACCAGCCTCTCTTGATTGGCATCCTGTTGCTACTATGAGTCTCAAGAAGTTTAAATTTTCATTGCAGTGTAGCAAGTTAGCCTTGTTTTCCCTCCAATGTCTGCCTCACCTTAATCTTGAGGGAGGGTGGGACAAGGACCAGATAGAAGACAGGAGACAGTATCCCCCACTGATTGCTTTACTATGATCTAAATGCAATGCCTGGTATCAAAAGCCTGGCTGTAAAGCTGAGCAGACTGCTCACCGTGAGCTCTCTAACCACTTAGTGGGTGGTCCGTGGGGAGCACAGCTGCTCCACAGGCTAAGGCTAGGGCAGGTGTTAGCACTTAAGCTGTGACAGATGGGAAATAGAGAAATGACTGCTGTGTGCCATCATGGTACCAGGAACTGGTGTAGGGCTGTGAGGTTTAAGGAAAACACATACTTGGGTTATTCGTGTAATGAGAATGCCAACACTTTACTGAGGTTCACAGAATATATACCCCAAGACCGCAGAGTGGAAGCACAATGGAGGAACAAATTTACATTAGCAGGAAACCAAGAGCTGACATCAAAGATGTTAGCGCCCAGGTGTTACCCCTCCCCCCCCATGGCCAAACCAGGATGTTCCTTCAAAAGAACAAAGGCTTTCACTTACTACAGCAAGACTCAGCAGGGGGTCAACACTGTCGATCCCAGGAGGGTCCAACAGAGAAAGAAGACTCAAAAGGCTGGACCTTGTGTTTCTGGGCTAGGAGATGGGATGGCTCTCACTGTTAGGAGGTTGTCCTGTGTCCAGGTATCAGCACCCCGGAGGTGGAGGCATGAGGGTCAAAAGTTCAAAGTTATCCAATGCTTCATAGTGCGTTCGAGGCCAGTCTGGGCTACATGAGACCTCTCTCAAAACAAAGCAAGCAGCCAAGCAAGCCTCTGTTTAGCAGCAAAAGAGAACACAAAGGACAACGTTAACAATAACACCCAAATCAATACAATTCAAGCAGATAAGACAAAGAATGGCTAAGGACATTTATCAGAAGCCTGATGTGCCAGTGGTTAAATCTGTGTTGTTTATTTCCAAGCAACTCTGGGGGTAGCCACATGCTGACAGACAAGAAAATCAAGGCTGGGGGAAATTAGTTGGCTACGCTAAGATCACACGGTGACTCGGGGTCTATATTCTCTAAGACCCTGACATTTCATGTAATGTCACATACCTCTGAGACTAAGCAGATAAGCTTACAAGTGTGGGTGTGGCTTGGCATACTACACCCGGCTGCTTAGGAGAGAAGGTTGTGACACATATCATAGCCGCTCCACCAGGATGGGAGGAATCGTTGCCTAGGCCACAGCTGTCCTTGTGCTGGTGAACAGCCTTTTAACAATAGGATGAAATCATTTCCAAGACTTCTTTTCTGCAAAGTGTGGAGAGAAACAGACAGACCTGCTGTCACCAGCTGCATCCCCAGATCATGGGCATTGTTTCTGGTTTTTATATCAGCAATTATCACACCAAAGAAAGTCACAGTAATGAGGTACTTTTAAGATTATTACACTATACATTTTAGATTATTACACCATGTGATGGGTGATTCAAATATGCAAGACACAGTGGTTTGACAATGACTGTAACTATTCTGTCTCCAACTGTACCATGTCCCCCGACACTGTGCTGCGCTTTTTTTCCCTCAGTCCATCATAACCGTATGCCTCTAATGCTGAGCCACAACCTCAGCTGCCTCTTCTGAGTCCTTTCTGTCTCTTGGTGCACTCTACAGGATGTAACCAGTCTCTAGCTATGTCTTCTCCCCAGAAGATCCAAGGTGATTACAGACACATGAGGAAGCCCAGAGGGTCCAAAAGACTCAGCTCAGCTCAGTCAAAGCCACCAGCCCAGAGTAGTGGAAGCTAAATCAATTGCTGGATTTTAAAGGAAGGTTTGAGGCGATGGCTTAGAAGCTGAAGCTGACTGCTTCATGCTGTTGACTAATTGGCCAGAATCTTGCATCCCTACAGAGTTGAACTTCCTGCTTTGGGATATTTAGACAAGGGTAAAAGGAGGTGAAAGGCAAGGCTGAGCCTTCCCTGAAGAAGCATAAAATCTAGTTAATGCTCAAAACACACAGGCACCCAATAAATAATGAATTAGGCAAGACAAGAGATGATTGTGTGATCAGCAGCAGATTCTGGGAAAGCTAGGGATGAGTCTGTAGAAAAATCAGCATATTTTCACACCTAGAAATTTTTCTATTTCTACCAACATTTGATCATTCTAGCACCTCACTTTTCCTTTGGGGAAAACTTAGCCGATAATTACGTGATTAGTAATGACTAACTCAGGGATACCCAGCAGTCATTGTATCCACCCAGCTTTCTTTGGTTGGCTCTGGAGAGAACAGATATGCTGGAGGTGTCTAAATTGATGAATATTAATGTCGAGGAATTGTAATCCCTTGTTTATTTCACACCATCTGCATAACAACCTTTCAGGTAAAACTAATAAATGCTCACCAGTATTTGCAATTCAACAAAATCTTCACAGAAGAACAGACTTCAGAAAGGATGGGGAGAACCAGTGGAGGATTTTTTTAAGAACCCTGATAAGAAAAATTTCATAAACACAATGAAGTAATGTCAACTTTCAGAATCCATAACACTTCTACAGCAAGTCCCTGGGACCAGACCACCCAGTCCCCTAGTAAAGGACACTCAGTCTATCCCATTTCCATAGCTAATCCCTGAGACAGAAGCCCTTAGAACCAGGACTAAAACATTTAATCAATGCCACTTCCACAGCAAGTCACTGGGCCAGGAGCACTCAGTCCCTTGGTCCGGGGAGGGATGTGCCCTTGAGTACAGAGTCCTCATAGATTATAAAAATGTTGAGAAACAACTTTAAACAAATTTAACTGTCTAGTATGAGACTCAGGTGAGTAAGCCAATTTTGCAGAAATACATACCATGTGAGACAATGGGCAGCCTTAGGAGTGTTGTAAACACTTAGGCATACTTGGCTTGCTCTAACTTTTAAGGGCTCTATCACCTGACCCTAAAACACTGTGTTAGAAAACAAAAAGTACATCTCTCCTATGCTATGAAATCATCAAAATTCTGAAATTAAAACCAGCCAAACAAGACCATTTTTCATAATTTAAAAAAATTTTTTCACCTGTTTGGACAAATGCTACCAGATGATGTGTTACAAACAGGAGAGCCATATACTTTATTTCTTTAATTAAAATTAAAAGATGAACTATCTGATTTGGTGAGAAGTAGCCATTTAACCACTATGGATCATAAAAATGGATATAAGTGTTAGAGTCATTGGTATGTACTTTATAATATTCTGTTTTAACATAACAGGAAATCAAAGAGAACAATATTAACTAGAAACAAAACAAAACAAAAACAACCAAACAGCAACAAAAGAAAAAGAGAGAGAGAGAGAGAGAGAGAGAGAGAGAGAGAAGGAGGGAGGGAGGGAGGGAGGGGAGGGGGAGAAAGGAAGGAAGGAAGGAAGGAAGGAAGGGAGGGAGGGAGGGAGGGAGGGAGGAAGGAAGGAAGGAAGGAAGGAAGGAAGGAAGGAAGGAAGGAAGACAGACCCAGGAGCTGGAGAGATGGCTTAGGAGTCAATAGTGTATATGATTCTTGGTCAAGACCCAAGTTCAGTTCACAGCACCCACATTTGGTGACTCACAACTACTTCTAACTCCACTTCGACAGGGATCTGATTTCCATTTCTGGCCTTGGAAAGCAATGAACTCATAGGAACAACATGCTGAAGGCAACCAGACAACAAAAGACAAAAGCAGGCAAAGCGTTAGAACTAGAAGCTGATTGTGTGGGAGAGGCTAGAGCAGGGATGGACCTTCAGAGTTTTCTTGCATAAGAGTCTCTGTCCTCCTTTGCTTTCTGTTGCTGGTGGGCCCACCTACACCAAGCATCAATCAAGAAAATCCCCTCACACACTTGTCTACAGGCCGATCTAATAGAAACATTTCTCAATTGAAATTGAGGTTCCCGGCATGTATCAAGTTGATAACCTAACCAGAACAGAGGCAAAAGCAGGAAAATGGAGGCAGAAACTGAAGCAGAGACAGAGGTAGAACACTGCTTACTGCCTTCTCCCTCTGGTTTGTTCATCTCCCTTTCCTAGCCCAGAGCCACCTGCCTAGGGAGAGCATTTCCCATACTGGGCTAAACCTTCCTTCGTCAGTTATTAAGAAACTCTTCTTCCTGGTTCACCACTGTTAACTCTGTGCTCGGTTAAGGGCTGGGGAAGGGGCTATGGAAGCATTTCCCTCTGCTCAGTTAATGTCTTGTCAATATCTATCAGTAGACATCAGTAGAGAGACCAAGAAAGAAGGAAGTCATAATCCTAGGACTGAATCCTGTTGTTTCCTCTTCCTGACAGTACCACCTACTTCTTATTAGTTTCCTTTTTGTACTTTCTTAGAGTTGTTTCTCAGGTACCAACTGCCTAGTAGCCTCCTCAGAGGTCTGTGTGTCGATGGACCATACAAGAGGAGCACTGTCTTATGGTTTCTATTGCTGGGATAAAGCAGAATAATAAAAGAAGTGTGTGTGTGTGTGTGTGTGTGTGTGTGTGTGTGTGTGTGTGTGTGAGAGAGAGAGAGAGAGAATGTGTGTGAGTGTGTGTGTGAGTGTGTGAGTGTGTGTGAGTGTGTGTGTGAGTGTGTGTGTGTGAGTGTGTGTGTGTGAGTGTGTGTGTGTGTGTGTGAGAGAGAGAGAGAGAATGTGTGTGAGTGTGTGTGTGAGTGTGTGAGTGTGTGTGTGAGTGTGTGTGTGTGAGTGTGTGTGTGTGTGTGTGAGTGTGTGTGATATTTCAACTTACAGCTTATAGTCTATCATGAAGTCAGGAAAGGAACTCAAACAGAAACTCAAAGGCAGGAACTGAGACAGAAGCTATCTGCCACTATAGGGGTGGGCAATGAGACCCGCCTCCTAATCACATGAGAGCCAGTCTTCTAGTAGCCTTCAGATGAAGATGTGGAACTCTCAGCTCCTCCTGCACCATGCCTTCCTCCTTACAATACATGCCATGGTATTATAGTACCCAATTAATATTAATGCCGGCAACGGTGGTGTCTGCACATTCCTTGCTACCCACCCCAATGTTCTGAATTCTAGAATGAAATATACATACATCAGCCTTTATATTTTATATGCCTTAAACAGCTCAGTCACTGGACCACTTTGTAGCTTCCACATGGCTCCATATCCCTCCAATATTCCAGAATTTTATTTACTAATTCTATACTTCATTTTTTCTGCCCTAGACCCAGACTTGCAGTCCTTTTGAGCTATGTTCTCCTCCATGACAACTATATTCTCTGTCCTGCACCTCTCAGATAAGATGTCTTGGTTCCCCTTCTCCTGACATGGTAGATATCTCTCTTCCAAAAAAGGTGGCTCTCCCTCTGTCCCTAGCTCAGGAATCCTAAAACTCCTGCCTTTGTCTGCCCTGCCCAGCCATTAGTTGTCAGCATCTTTATTTACCAAGCAGAATCGAACTGACTGTGGGCAGGGTCTCTCAGTGTCGTATGTGCTAGGCACTGCAAATAGAATTTTGGGTAACATAATTAACATGAGAATACAAACAGCTACAGGATGCTGCTATGTTCCTGCCTTGATAATAATGGACTGAACCTCTGAACCTGTAAGTCAGACTCAATTAAATGTCCTTATAAGGGTTGCCTTGGTCATGGTGTCTGTTCACAGCAGTAAGACCCTAAGACTTGTCAAATGCAAGCTGAAGGAGGCATTTACTCTATTTGGGTCCCACTTCCCAGATAATTATAGCTTGTGTCAAGTTGAAAACAAACAAACAAACAAACAAACAAAAAACTATGCAGGGCAGGCACTGACTCTGAGCCCAGGGACCCCAGCTTTTACACAGTGTCCTTTCAGAATACCACTTTTCTCCTGTAGCAAATAAATTTCATAGTTTTTTGCTAATTTTCTAATTTTCTGAGTAGCTGTGAAACCTACAATCAACAATAATAGTACTTCATGGTTTCTATTTCGGACCCCTAAAGATCATGCTGCATAGGGTCTAACCTAGTCTCCTTACAGAAACTGATCAAAAAGCAAAGTGTCTCTTTCCTTTCCCTAACTAGGACCATAGAAGGCAGTAGAGCTATAATGTACATAAGCTCATTTGAATACAGTCCAACTAGTCACAAGGATAACTTGTAAATCTTACAATAATAATGAAGTGAGCTAAGACTTTGTTAAATGTCAGGTTCTCGTTAAAAACTAGATTGCATTTTAATAAGTACATACTATTAGGTCTGAGTGATGTGTCTGTGTAAATCTAAAGAGCTGATTTAAATGATGATAGAAAATGTGGAAAACGGGTTCTTCCAGTAGCATGGCCAGTGTAGTGAGTAAAAAATATTATTTAATTGTACCAGAAAAATATCTTGATAAAAACCCTCAGAGTTACTTTTTCAACCAGTTGCATAGCCATTTGTTGAGGTATGATTGACTATAAGAATCTATATGTATGTGGTGTAAACTTCTGAGTTTGGGGATAAATATATACAGTCATGAAACTCTCCAGCACCACCAAGGCCATTGTCACATCTATCACCTTCCAAAGCCTCCTCTCTTACCCTTGCTGCTGTTGCTGCAGGTGTTACTACTTTATAATGAAAATATAACAATATCTATGTCAAATTTTAAGTATATAATACTAGTAGATGTTGGCTCTATGCTTTCTTTTCAGAATTTATTCAACTCAACTAAAACATTGTACCCTTAAGCCATTACCTACCATGTCCCTGTCTCCATAGGTACTCATGTTGCTTCCTGTCAGGCCCTACTTCCCTTCCCCCTTGCTGAGCCTTTTAGCCTGCTATAGCAAGAAGTTGTTTACACCCTTGGCAGCTGCTCTTAGCCCCTGATTTGGGGCCGGGATTTTCCATGGCACCCTTCCTCCCCACCAAGCCTTCCAGCTGTTGTTAAGAAGTTGTTTATGCCCGGAACTTTCCACCACACAAACTTTTCCTGTATTCCTGGTTGGGGATTTTCACCTGCCTTGTTGACTTCCCACGGCTTTTGCCTCAGGTATATAAGGAGATCTCAGTAAAGCCTTGGTGGCC
Source organism: Rattus norvegicus (assembly GCF_021556685.1). NCBI lineage: Eukaryota > Metazoa > Chordata > Mammalia > Rodentia > Muridae > Rattus > Rattus norvegicus. The sequence continues at coordinate 9,525,662 of NC_141537.1, forward strand.
CTCTCTGAAAATGGGTGACCCGTGTGTTTTCTTTCAATCCCGCAGACCTATGCCCGATTTTCACACACAGGTGCTGTCAGCTTCCATGGGGTTACCCATCTCAGATTTCATGTAAAAATGAGACCACATTAAATTTTCTTTATGTTTAAATTTTCTTAATCATCTGACCTCCAGTGATAAAGAAAAACTTTTCAATCTATCTCTTCTTCAAAACCCTGATATAATCTCTTCAACTCTTGGGAATGGCTCTTCAAATTAGGCAAGCTTGGTTGAAAAAATAATAAACACATACTTAGTAGCCCATATTTAATTAAATTTAAATGTTTTAAATATATATTATAGATAAATATACTTGCCTATATTACCACATATTATATATATACATATGTATACATATATATACACACATATGCTCTACTAAGTAAAAGAATAATTTCACTAGCTTCACAACAAAGGTATCTTAAGCTTATTAATAAATTCTGATGGATTCCACCCAGGCATTAATTGATGGCATCCTAATGCCATCAGAGATAAATGAAAATGCAGGCCCAGGGTCTGACAGGCAGTGCTTTAAACTGACTTATTATCTAATCCTACCTACATCAGAGATGATTAGTTTTCATTATCTACATGCCACAATCTAGAATCATAGAGAAGAGAGTTTCAATGAGAGGTTGTTGAGAGCGTGTTAGGGGCAAGTCTAGGGGGTATTATCTATGTTAGTTGCTGAGGAAAGATCTAGCTACTGTGGGCAGCACCGTTTCTTGTCCTTTAGGTCCTGGGCTGTAAGAGTGGAGAAAGTTAGCTGAGAACAAGCATATGTGCATTCTCTTTGCTCTTGACTGTGGATGTCAATAGCTCATGACTCTTTTGAACTGTGCTCTGGAATTATAAACTGAATTAAATGCTGTTTTCCCTTAGTTGCCTGGAAGCCTAATGAATCTGGCTAGTTTCAGGGTCTTTCTGAAGAAGACTTTGAGTTTTTTACTTCCTGTTTTAAAGAGCTTCCCTTTAGAAAGGTGTCTTTTCCCTCCCTTCCAGATTTTGCATCTCAACACCAGCTTTCCTCCAAGATGAAAGATTTTAATCTCAAATGAAATTGGTACACAACAAAGAGACACAGTGGCTCTTGAAATGATAATAACAGAAAGATCTGAATATGTGAACTAAATTAATTATATAGACTAGAATGTAAAATATTTAGGCAAAGACTGGTGTCTCCATGAAGCATTGAAAAAGAGAGTTATGTGCATGGTAGATTAGATGTATGTATGTATGTATGTATGTATGTATGTATGTATGCATGCATGCATGCATGCATACACATGCATTCTCATTATACAATTACATTATTTCACAGATAGTGGCCTGTCGGTTACTGGTTGTCTTGTCTAGCCCAGATGTGCCCTAGTTGGACATCAAGTCTGCAGGTACCTCCTTGAGTTCCTGTCCTGATCTCTCAAAATTGACTGTAAATCCTTCCTTTCTCAAGTTGTTTTTGGTTATGGCATTAACCACCACAATAGAAAGCAAGACAGAACAAGGTATAGCCATGTTCTTGGTGTCTTATTTAAAGAATTGAAAACGCATATACAAATAGCAGAGCATCACAGAGTTTTATTTAAAGTGACATTAGAGGCTAGACATGTACAAGAAAGCAGGGGGATAGGAATGAAGCTGATCAAGGTTGCTGGACTACTTCTCAAGGCCTCATTTTGAGGGTCTGGACAGAGGAGGAGTGGTGTCTAGAGGTGAGATATGGGTGCATTGTTGTTTTGATTGATGAACTCTGGTTATGTAAGCTTTTCCTCATCACATATATCTTTTCCTACAATGCATCTGGTTTTAATCATGCCCACCCAATCACACATAACCATAAGACTAACTAAATAGGTGATTATCCTTAAAAGTTCGTTGACAAAAATTCCCTTCCAATTCAAGATGGATTTTCCTACTGTACCTAGTTACAGGGCATTCCAGAATGTGTTTGGTGACCACAGGGTATGACTGAGGAGTTACCAGGAGAGTGACCTACTAGATTTGTTGAAGTGGTATGTGAATAGCTCAGTGGAAGTGGGGTTCCAAGTTGCTAGGCAGTTTTGACACTTAACATATCTGGGGAAGACATCCAAAGTTTAGTAACTAATTCTAATATATAATTTTATCACAAACAATACTTGAGCAAAATTTAAAACTGTGTAAGTGGTAAAAGGCCTCTGATGCAGCTCTGAACTCATTCTAGGAGAGAGCTACTTTATCCACCTACATTTTATCTTTCTGCTGGTTACTCCAGTGTTGTTAAGTAATATTCTGCCTCAATGTTGATTTTTCCCACTACTTCTCTATGAGAGCCAAGGGTTCAGTACACCTATGCCAATTCCCATTGTCCAAGAAGCTGCAATTATACTGAGGTTTTCAGATCCTGTAATTAGCCTCTTTGAAGCTCTATCCATTTCTGCCAACCTTTTTCACTCACTGAACCATCCTTATAAAGAATACATTTGAACCAAGCTCAAATTCTGTGTACCATATCTTTATACCTAGCTATTTTCAAATTCTGTATACCATACCTTTATATTTTATCAAGATTGATAATATTTACTCTCTACTTTCCATAATTAGGCCTTCTAGGCTGTGTAGTAACTTCATCTGAAATTTTGAAAAAATAACAAAATACTTGTGTTAGCATAAATATTCCTGTCTGTTCTTGTTTTGTTCTGTTGCTGGGACAAAACTTTCTGACCATGAGCAACTTGGTAGGAATGGTTATAATTGGCTCATACTTACAGGTCATAGTCTATCGCTGATGGAAGTAAAGGTAAAAATCAGAAGCAGGAACCATGGAAAGATGGATCCTCCTGGCTAGCTCACTGGCTTGTTCTTAGCTGGCTAGCCTTCTTCCCACCCAACCCCCTGCCCCGGGAGCTGGGGACGGAGCCTAGGGCCTTGTGCTTGCTAGGCAAGCGCTCTACCGCTGAGCTAAATCCCCAACCCGCTGGCTAGCCTTCTTATACAATCTAGGATCATCTGCCTAGGGGCAATGTTACCCACAGTGGGCTGGGTCTTTCTACATCAATTAAGTCAATCCCCCACAGATACGTCTTTATTAGTCAATACTAACAGGGATACTGTCTTTTCTAAAATTTTAATGCCACAGTTCTTTCATTTAAAACCATTGTATGTAATATCAAAGTGAATGAGTTTCTTCTCCTTATACTTAATTAGCATCTCTGAGCTGTCAAAATATACTTAATGTCTAGGCTGAATTTTTGTACAATATTTTCCAAGAATTTCAAATTTATTTAAGTGTGGGAGATGATACTAATCCTGTTTATAACATCTCTTATTCTTACTTTCTGATTGGACTCTGTTCCTTTTCCAAGTCTCAATACACTATCCTTGAAGCCATCAGCTTCCTGATCTAACATCACCTCCAGCACCAAAACTGTCACCCCAGGCTTTTTTTCTGTGAGTTTAAGATTAGTTTTACTCTTTTGATGACTTTTATGTCTGTGTTATTGCAATTTAAACTCAAGCACCTCTTCCAGAAGGTTTTTAAAGGTAATGTTACTTTCTGTTTCTTTTAGCTGAAAGGAGCTCTATTTTGCTCTTGGGAACAATGAAGCATTTTCTGGGTACAGGTGTTAGGTGAAGGTAATTTTCACAGGTTCCTTGGGCTGTTTCTCCACTGTCTTCTCACTGATGAGATGTCTCACACCTACCAGAGTCTCATTATTTGTGGGCTTCCTGTTTGATGCTCTCCCTAGTAATGCATTAGAGCATCCTACATGAGTGTGTAACCAGGCATCCATACATTCTCACTGATTCCTTTACCCTTATTGGATCGAAGATTTCATCTGAGTCTCAGTAGATCTTGCTATTACTTCCTTGACTATTTATCATTTAATATTTTTGATTGTCATAGTCCTCTGATTTGTGATGTGTGCTCATTAGATATGAGGCCCTTTTCCCTTTCTTTGGGGTTCCCCCATCTCTAGTTTTGTACTCTGTGTGTTGAATGGTTCCTCAATCTTTCCTGTGAATCCTAGCCTTAAATTATTAACACGTCCCTGGAAGCATTCCTATCTGAACTTCCAAAGTCTAACTTATGTTCTCTAATTGAACACCAGAACTCAGAAAAGTAGTGTACATCATGCACCGTCTAGTTCTGCTTTTATATCTATTTCTGATCACCCCCCTCTCTCCAGCCTGCCTGTTTCTACTCATTGTTGTTTGCCTCACACTTTCTCATGCTGCAGGGTTTCCTGGAGTGCTTCATTATTCCCTTTGTCCCTCTCTCTTGAGGTGCAGTGCACAGAACTCCCTGAACCAAGCAGAACACTAAAGGAAACCACCAAGACCAGAAGCAGCACAAAGGGACCATGGAGATGTCTGACCTGTGACCACATTTAGATTGAAAACCCCACAGCCTGGCTTGAATGAACCCATCACTATAGATATCATGGGGTGTCCAAACATGGTGTGATATTCAATGTGACTGCCACCTCTACCTCCACCATGAGCCCCTTCCTATGCAGGTATTCCTTTTCTTCAATCCTTGAGAGAATCTTCCCTAAGAGAACCAGACTCTTGCTTCTCCCACTTTCATCCCCTCCCCTGACATTGTGCTGATATTGAGTGGCGCAGCAATAAATATGTCAACTGAATGACATATTTCTGGTTAACTTGGAGGTTTTCTTAGGTGAAGAATTCTTTTTGTAAAAAGGGATTTATTTACATTTATTTTATGTCTACCACTGTTCTCTCTATATGCATGTCTGTGGACTGAGTATGTGCCCCTAGACACAGGAGACGGGCATGGGATTCAGAGTTCTGAGTCACCATATGGATGCTGCAAACCAAACCTAGGTCCTTTGCAAGAACAATCTGTGCTCTTAACCATGAGCCGTCTCTTCAGCACCATAAGATGTAGAATTCTTCCTGCATTATTTATCTATTTGCTTAAGAATCACAGTTTGAATTAACATAAACTCACAGTGTTAATTTAGGAGGAAATGGATAACTTTCAGGATGGAGGCGCAACTTCTCAAAGATGAAGTATCATGATTTGATGATTCACTTTAGTAGAGTCAGATTGAGGCCACAGCTACCTGTGGATGAGCACAGCTTTCCTTTGATTAAAACCATGTTTATGATCTTTGAATTCTGTGTTCCAGGGCTCATGTAGCAAAATCTCATTGGAGAACAATTCTATAAACCTAGTAAAATTTTAGCAGGACTTTTGTTTTTGGCCTTTCCTACTTTTTGGTGTTTGCCATGTGACCTGGGCATCTGGTTCTTTTCTTGCAAAAAGCTACAAACAATCAAGGGCTGCTGAAAAGAGAGTCAGTTTTCACAAGAAATTAGCTTCTTGACAGATTATCCAATTCCAGGTGGCCAGTCCTAAACACATGTACATAGGAACAACAGAAAATTGACTCAATAGGTTGTGTGTGTGTGTGTGTGTGTGTGTGTGTGTGTGTGTGTGTGTGTATAATAAAGAAAGAAAAGTTTGTGAATTTGAAAAGTAGGGAAACACAAACACAGGAGGGATTGGAAGGAGACGGAAGATACAGTATGTATATGTGAAATTCTCAAAAATTAAAATTTTAAAATGGCAATTTGAGGTTGGACAAGAAAACAAATTATTTGCCAGAGAATAGATGTAACTGGAAATCATATTAGAAGAATTAAGTCAGCCTCAGAAAAGTAGTAATACACATTCTCTATCATTTGTTCATCCTATACTTTAAATGCTAGCTAATTTTAAACATATTTTGGATGGCTAACTTTAAAGCTGTAGCAAGAAGGCACAACATGCACTTTGTGACCTTGTAAGCATGGAGTCTTCACTGTCTTTAGTGAAAGCCAAGAGCCAAGCGTTTGCTGCCTGAGTGAGTTTGAGCCTTACCCAGTGATCTAGAAGAAAGGTCATCACACACTGGGAGACTTGTTATTTTTTGCTATCTTGGAGAATTCTTAACCTGATGATTCAAGAGAGTTCCTACCTCTGCTCATGCAGTGCTATGATTCACAAGCATAATTTTTTGAGATGCCCTATAGCTATCCCTGTCCTTCATCTTCTCTTTAAAAACAGGTTGGTGGAAGCCTGCCCTTTGCATGTGCCATGGAGTTTCCATCCCATAAGATCATCAATTCCCCAAAGCACATAGCGTAGGAGGGTTTCCTGGTTTGCCTCCACAGCTCTATAGGAAACCAGAAGGAAATATCATGAGAGCCAGTGGATGACTTCAAGGAAATTGTGTTTTCCAGATACATCAGGGCAAATTAGCTCACAAAGACTGTGACAGCAGGCACAAGACCAACACAGGTTCAAGCCAGACCAATCGCAGCACAAAGGGGAAGTGAGCACAAAGTTCTAACACTCAGCAAGAAGCTGTTTGCATTTATAATTGATAGGAGAGAAAAAATTAATTCCCTTCAATGGAATGGCAGTGGAGCACAGTAATTGCACGGTAGCACAGATTCTATGCTCACTCATAGTTGAACAATATAAATCAGACATCAAGTTTCTGGCTTTGTGTGTGTGTGTGTGTGTGTGTGTGTGTGTGTGTGTGTGTGTGTGCACTCACATGCACGCACACACGCACTCATTTAAGAGAAAGAACATGCTCTGTACCCAGATCCTATCAGGAGAGAGCCGGTCTCCAGGGGTGCTTAAACACCTGAGAGAGTAGTGAAAGGGACCTACCTGGAACCCTCAGTTCACAGGAACCAAGGGGCAATCTGAGATGGGATCTTTTCAGTTTCAGTCTGCACATGAAGCTGATCCTGTGCCAGAGCTCTTAGTACACAAATCCCACCAAAAGAAAGCTGGTCTCCCAGGACTGCTGACAGCAAGTCCAGCTAACCCAGAGATAATGAGATGGTGAGAGGCAAGTATAAGAACCTAAGCAACAGAAACCAAGGCCACTTGGCATCATCAAAACCCAGTTCTCCCGTCCCAGAAACTCCTGGATACACCAACACACCGGAAAAGCAAGATTCTGATTTAAAAATCACATCTCATGATGATGTTAGAGGACTTTAAGATGGACATAAATAACTCCTTTAAAGAAATACTGGACAACACAGGTAAACAAGTAGAAGCCCTTAAAGAGGAAACACAAAAATTCCTTAAAGAATTATAGGAAAACACAACCAAACAGGTGAAGGAATTGAACAAGCCATCCAGGATCTAAAAATGGAAATAGAAACAATGATGAAACCACAAAGGAGACAACCTTGGAGATAAAAAACCTAGGAAAGAGATCAGGAGTCATAGAAAAAAAAGATCACCAACAGAATACAAGAGATAGAATAGAGGATCTCAGGGAAGAAGATACCATAGAGAACACTGAAACAACAGTCAAAAAATGCAAAATGTGAAAAGCTTCTAACTCAAAACATTCAGGAAATCCAGTACACAATGAGAAGATCAAACCTAAAGACAACAGGTATAGAAGAGAGCAAAGATTCACAACTTAAAGGGCCAGTAAATATCTTCAACAAAATTATAGAAGAAAACTTCCTTAACCTAAAGAAAGAGATGCTCATTAACATACAAGAAACAAAAAAACTAAAAAAAAAAAAAAAAAAAAAAGATTGGACCAGAAAAGAAATTCTTCCTGTCACATACTAGTCAAGACACCAAAGGCACAAAACAAAGAAGGCAGACCTATCAGAATTACATCAGACTTCTCAACAGAGACTATAAAAGCTAGAAGATTCAGGGCAGATGTCATACAGACCATAAGAGAACACAAATGCCAGCCTAGGCCACTGTATACAGCAAAACTCTCAATTAACATAGATGGAGAAACCAAGATATCCCATGACAAAACCAAATTTAAACAATATATTTTGAGAAATCCAGCCCTCCAAAGGATAATAGATGGAAAATTCCAACACAAGGACAGAAACTATACCCTAGAAAACAGCAAGAAAGTAATCTTCTTTCAATTAACCCCAAAGAAGATAGTCACACAAATATAATTCCAACTCTAACAACAAAAATAATAGGAAACAATAATCATTGATCCCTAATATCTCTCAGCATCAATAAAATCAATGCCCCAATAAAAAGACATAGACTAGCAGACTAACCAGTCTGTAAACAGGACCCAGCATTTTTCGGCATAAAGGAACCACACCTCATTGACAAACACAGACACTTCCTCAGAGTAAAAGGCAGGAAAACAATTTTCTAAGCAAATAATCTCAAGAAAAAAGCTGGAGAAGCCATTCTAATATTGAATGAACTTTACTTTCAACCAAAAGTTGTCAAAAAGGATAAGGAAGAATACTTCATAGTCCTCAAAGTAAAAATCCTCCAAGATGAGTTCTCAATTATGAATATCTATGTTCCAAATGTGAGGGTACCCACATTCATAATAGAAACTTTTCTAAAGCTCAAAGTACACATTACACCTCACACAGTAGTAGTGGGATATTTCAACACTCCACTCTCATCAATGGAAACAGAAACTAAGCAGAGACCCAGAGAAATTAATAGAAGTTATGAAACAAACGGATTTAATAGATATCTATAGAACATTTCATACTAAAACAAAAGAATACACTACCGTCTCAGCACCTCATGGTATCTTCTCTAGAACTGACCATATAATCGGTCACAAAACAGGCCTCAATAGATACAAAAAGATAGAATAATCTCATGCATCCTATCAGATCAACGTGGAATAAGGCTAGTCTTCAATAACAAGCAAAAAACAAAAAATGAAAAAAAATAAAAAATAAAAAACCCAGCAGAAAGCCCAAATACACATGGAAACTGAACAATGCTCTACTCAATGATAACTTGGCCAAAGGAGAAAGAAAGAAAGAAAGAAAGAAAGAAAGAAAGAAAGAAAGAAAGAAAGAAAGAAAGAAAGAAAGAGGGAAAGAAAGAAAGAAAGAAAGAGGGAGGGAAAGAAAGAAAGAAAGAAAGAAAGAAAGAAAGGAAGGAAGGAAGAAAGGAAGAAAGAAAGAAAGAAAGAAAGAAAGAAAGAAAGAAAGAAAGAAAAAGAAATTAAAGACTTTTTGGAATTTAGAATTTAATAAAAATAAAGGCACAACATACCCAAACTTAGGGGACACAATGAAAGCAGTGCTAAGAGGAAAACTCACAGCTCTCAGTGCCTCCAAAAAAGAAACTGGAGAGAGCATACACTAGCAGCTTGACAGCACACCTGAAAGCTCTAGAACAAAGAAGCAACTATACGCAAGAGGAGTAGACTGCAGGAAATAATCAAACTCAGGACTGAAATCAACCAAGTAGAAACAAAACAACTATGCAAAAAATCAACAAAACCAGGAGCAGGTTCTTTGAGAAAATCAACAAGATAGATAAGCCCTTAACCAGACTAACCAGAGAGCAGAAAGACAGTATGCAAATTAATAAAATAAGAAATGAAAAGGGAGCCATAACAACAGAAACTGAGGAAATTCAAAAAACTTATCAGGTCCTACTACAAAAGCCTTTACTCGACAAAACTGGATGAAATGGACAACTTTCTAGACAGATAGCAAGTACCAAAGTTAAGTCAGGATCAGATAAACCATCTGATAACCCCAAAGTCCCATAACCCCAAAAGAAATAGAAGCAGTCATTAAAAAATCTCCCACTCCCTCAGCCCAGGACCAGATGGGTTTAGTGCAGAATTCTATCAGACCTTCATAGAAGACCAAGTACCAAAACTCTCCAAAATATTTCACAAAATAGAACAGAAGGAACACTAGCCAATTCTTTCTATGAAGCTACAATTATGCTTATACCTAAACCACAGAAAGACCCAGCAAAGAAAAAGAACTTCAGAACAATTTCTCATAAGAATATTAATGACAAAATACTCCATAAAATCCTTGCAATCTGAATCCAAAAACACATGAAAACGATCATCCATCATGATCAAGTAGGCTTCATTCCAGGAATGCAGGGATGGTTCAACATATGGAAATACATCAACGTAATCCACTGTATAAACAAACCCAAAGAAAGAATCCACATGAAACTCAAGAAGGAAAACCAAAATGCGAATGCTTCACTACTTCTTTAAAAGGGGAACAAGAACACCCTTGGGAGGGAATAGGGAGGCAAAGTTTAGAACAGAGGCAGAAGGAACACCCATTCAGAGCCTGCCCCACATGTGGCCCATACATATACAGCCACCAAACTAGATAAGATGGATGAAACAAAGAAGTGCAGGCCGACAGGAACAGGATGTAGATCTGTCCTTAGAGACACAGCCAGAATACAGCATATACTTAGGCGAATGCCATCGTTAAACCACTGAACTGAGAACGGGACCCTCGTTGAAGGAATCTTAGAAAGGACTGAAAGAGCTTGAAGGGGCTTGAGACCCCATATGAACAACAATGCCAACCAACCAGAGCTTCCAGGGACTAAGCCACTATGCAAAGACTATGCATGGACTGACCCTGGGCTCCAACCTCATAGGTAGCAATGAATAGCCTAGTAAGAGCACCAGTGGAAGGGGAAGCCCTTGGTCCTGCCAAGAATGATCCCCCAGTGAATGTGATTGTTGTGAGGAGGGTGGTAATGGGGGGTGGATGGGGAGGGGAACACCCACAGAGAAGGGGAGAGGGAGGGGTTGGGGGATGTTGGCCAGGAAACCTGGAAGGGGAATAACAATTGAAATGTAAATAAGAAATACTCAAGTTAATAAAGATGAAAAAACAAAAAGAAAAAGAAAAAACCACATGATGATCTCATTAGGTGCTGAGAAAGTATTTGACAAAATTCAAAACCCCTTCATGTTAAAAGTCTTGGAAATATCAGGAATTCAAGGTCAATACCTAAACATAGTAAAAGCAATATACAGCAAAACAGTAGTCAACATCAGACTCAATGGAGAGAAACTTAAAGCAATCCTACTAAAATCAGGATCTATCTACTCTCTCCCCACCTATTCAATATAGTATTCAAAGTCTTAGCCAGAGCAATTAGACAACCAAAGGAGGACAAAAGGATACAAATTGGAAAGGAAGAAGTCAAAATATAACAATTTGCAGATGATATGACCCCAAAATTCCCCCAGAGAACTCCTAAACCTGATAAACAACTTGAGCAAAGTGGCTGGATATAAAGTTCACTCAGATAAATCAGTAGCCTTCCTCTACTTAAAGGATAAACAGACTGAGAAAGAAATTGGGGAAATAATCACAAATAATATAAATAGAGAAGATTTCAGAAGACAGAAAGATCTCCCATGCTCATGGATTGGCAGGATTAATATAGTAAAAATGGCCATTTTGCTGAACGCAATCTACAGATTCAACGCAATCCCCATGAAAATTCCAACTCAACTCTTCAAAGACTTAGAGCAATCTGCGAATTCATTTGGAATAAAAAAAATTCTAGGGTAGCAAAAACTATTCACAACAATGAAAGAACTTCTGGGGGAATCACCATTCCTGACCTCAAGCTGTATTACACAGCAATAGTGATTAAAAAAACAAAAAACAAAAACAAAAACAAAAACTGTATGGTATTGGTACAGAGACAGGCAGGTAGATCAGTGGAATAGAATTGAAGACCCAGAAATGAACACACACAGTTATGGTCACTTGATTTTGACAAAGGAGTTAAAACCATCCAATGGGGAAAAATACAGCATTTTCAACAAATGGTGCTGGTTCAATTGGCAATCAGCATGTAGAAGAATGCAAATCAATCCATTCTTATCTCCTTGCAAAAACCTCAAGTCCAAGTGCATCAAGGACCTCCACATAAGACCAGATACATTCAAACTAATAGAAGAAAAAGTGAGGAAGAGCCTCAAAAACATGAACATTGGGGAAATTTTCCTGAAGAGAACACCAGTGGCTTATTCTTAAAGAACAAAGATGGCAAAGATTTTGTAAGGCAAAAGACACTGTCATTAGGACAAAATAGCAACCAACAGATTGGGAAAAGGTCTTTACCAACCTACATCCAATAGAGGGTCAATATCCAATACATACAAACTCAAGAAGTTAGACTCCAAAGAATCAAATAACCCTATTAAAAATGGGTTACAGAGCTAAACAAAGAATTCTCAACTGAGTAATATCATATGATCAAGAAGCACCTAAAAATGTTCAACATCCTTAGTCAACAGGGAAATGCAAATCAAAACAACCCTGAGATTCCACCTCACACCAGTCAGAATGGCTAAGATCAAAAACTCAGGTGACAGCAGATGCTGGCGAGGATGTGGAGAAAGAGGAACACTCCTCCATTGTTGGTGGAATTGCAAGCTGGCACAACCACTCTGGGAACCACTCCGGTGGTTTCTCAGAAAATGGACATAGTGCTACCTGAGTACCCAGCTATACCTCTCTTGGGCATATACCCAAAAGATGCTCCGACATATAACAAGGACACATGTTCTACTATGTTCATAGCAGCCTTATTTATAATAACCAGAAGCTAGAAAGAACCCAGATGTCCCTCAACAAAGGAATGAATACAGAAAATGTGGTATGTTTATCCAGTAGAGTACTGCTTAACTATTAGAAACAATGACTTCATGAAATTCTTAGGTAAATGGATGGAGCTAGAAAATATCATCCTGAGTGAGGTAACCCAGTCACAAAAGAGCACACATGGTGTGCATTCACCAATAAGTGGTTATTAACCCCCAAACCCTGCAATACCTAAGATTCAATTCACAGACCATATGAAGCTCAAGAAGAAGGAAGACCAAAGTCCTCCTTAGAAGGGGGAACAAAAATACTCACAGGAGAAAATATGGAGACAAGGTGTGGACTGAAGGAAAAGCCATCCAGAGACTGCCCCACCTGGGGATCCAGCCCATATACAGCCACCACACCCAGACAACATTGCAGATGCCAAGAAGTGCATGCTTGACAGTAGCCTGATATAGCTGTCTCCTGAGAGGCTCTGCCAGAGCCTGACAAATACAGAGGTGGATGCTCACAGCCAACCATTGAACTGAGAATGGGGTCCCCAATGGAGGATTTAGAAAAGGACTGAAGAAACTGAAGGGATTTGCAATCCCATAAGAACAACAATATCAACCAACCAGATCCCCAAAAGCTCCCAGGAACTAAACCACCATCCCAAGAGTATACAGGGATGAATCTATTGCTCCAGCTGTATATGTAGCAGAGGATGGCCTTGTCAGGCATCAATGGGAGGAGATTGGTCCTGTCAAGCCTTGATACTCCAGTGTAGGAGAATGTTAGAGCAGGGAGGTGGGAGGAGTGGGTGGGTAAGTGGAGGAATCACCCTCAGAAGCAGGGAGAGATAGATTTCTTGAGGGGAAACTGGGAAAGGGGATAATATTTGAAATATAAATAACACAATATCCAATAAAAGAAAAGAATGTCAAAAAAGTAAAAGGAGAGAGAGGGAGGAAGAGGGAGAGAGGGAGGGAGAGAGAGAACATGAATGTGGGTCGTCCTTGAGGAAGGTGAGGATCTGGGAGGAGTTAGGGGAAGGAAAAATATGACTAAAATGTTGTATGAAATTCTCAAATAATAAGTTAAAACAGCCACCAGAATGGATTCAATGTCAGTGATAAGGAAGACAAGGTAAGCCAATCGGGAGCTGGACCCTTATGGAGATCCCAGAAGGTAAGCCAAGTGGAAGGTAAGCCAAGAGTGAGCTTCTGGCCAGGAAAATCAAAGCTCCTGTTTCTCTTTGGCTCCCATCCTAGCCTCCCATCTGTACCTCTCCCATTTGCAGAGAAATGGTGTTTACACAGTCACTATACCAAGGACTGTGTGACTTTGACAGTGGGGGCTGAGTGTCTGACCCTGGCTTCTGGCCTGTTGGTGCTGGCCCCATGCCACTGTATCATTCCTGCTCGCAGGAACATGGATGACAAAGTTTCCAGCATTACAGCCTTTTCTTCTTTTCAGTCTCCAAGCACTGTCTCTGGGAGATTACCTAAATCACACACATTCAGCCATGATTGATTACTCCCACACACGCCCCATTTCTCCAGTATCCTGGGAGATATAAATTTCTCAGTTGGTTATTTACTCAAAAAGGGACCTCTGATAAATGTCCTACTCAGAGGAGTCACAGGTGGGTAATAACAGACGTTATGTGCTTAGAAAGGTACAAAGCATGAAATTAATGACATAGAAGCAATCCTGGGTCAGGAATTATTAGGAAAGGTACTGAGACCTGGGGAGGAAAAATGGGAGTCAGGAATGAATTCTAACAACCATTTCTCTTTCAGCACATATGGTACCCAGCAATTGCTTGAAGCACTCTGCACTGTCGGGGGATAAAGGTGCCACAACCACTGTAGTTAGAAAGTGCCAGAAGATAAAGAATCCAAGTTACATATTCTTCCTGCCAGGCCAAGATGTAAGTCACATGTGGGTCAGGCTTCTTGTTCTCTCCAGAGAATGGTTTTAGAAAACCTTCTTCTATACAGTGGCTGTGAGAAACAATAACACAGCATGAAAAATAATTTATACATTGTGTTTATATACACCAACATATATAAACAGTGATATAACAGATATATATAATACACATATACACATATGCACACCTCAGTCATTGTTGTGGTCTGGATTGGAAATGCTTCCAGAAGATGCCTGAGTTAGAGTCCTGGCTACTTACCTACAGATTTTTTTTTTTATGATCAGATCATAAGGGTTCTGACATAATCAAAGATTTGAGCCAATCATGGATTCATCATTCAATGGTTATTGGGAAATAGTGGAAACTGGAAATTGTGACCCAGATAGAGAAAGTAGATCACTGGAGAGCTACCTCTGGAGAGAGGGACATATGTGCTGCCTGCCTCTTTCCGTCCCCCTACACTTCCCCCTCCCCTGACTCTTCTCCTCCTCCTCTATTTCTTGGCTGTCGTGCCTCTTCCATTACAATTATAGTCAGCTGACTATGGAATTACAAGAAAAACTAAGCTTTGCCTTTCCTGGTTAGTTATAACAGGAATTTCGTCATTGAGACAGAAAGCAAGTGTCTTCGTTAGGGTTTTCTATTGCTGTGATGAAACACCAACACCAAAATCCAAGCTGGGGAGGAAAGGGTTTATTTGGCTTACACTTCCATATCATTTGTTCATCATTGAAGAAAGTCAGGAGAGGGACTGAAACCTGGAGGCAGGAACTTTTGTAGAGATGCTAGAGGGGTGCTGCTTGCTCGCTTGCTCCCCCTGGCTTGCTCAGCCTGATTTCTTATAGAACCCAGGACCACCAACCCAGGGATAGCACCACCCATAGTATGCTGGGCCTTCCCCCCACTAATCACTAATTAAGAAAATGCCCTATAGACTCAACTGTAGTCTGATTAATCTTATGGAGTCCCTTTCTTAATTGAGGTTAGGTTCTCTCCTTTCAGATGACTTTAGCTTGTATCAAGTTGACATAGAACTCTCCAGTAGAGCTGTCTAGTATAGAACTATAAGATATCCTGTAATGTCTGTAGTTCCTGAGAGGCTACTCATGCTTCACTAGATAGTTTCACACTCGTGCACAAACAGTCATGAGTCATGGACTCAATTTCCAAAACAAAAGATTACAGTAGGTTGAGAGAGAGGAATGCTGGGAGAATAGGAAGGGATTAGAAAGAAGCAAATGGGATAACTTGAAGAAAATACATTATATGCATACATGAACCTCCAACAATAAAAAAGAAACTTCTTGTGCAAAAAATCTTAGCTACAATGTCTCTTCTGGGATCCTCCATCTATGGAAAACTGGTTTCACAGATTTTTGCTGGGGCAATAAATCATAGTGACCTCCTGCTACTACATGACAGCCAATGATAGTCCCCTGTCTTTGGGCCATGGAGGTAGACTTCCTAACCAAAGAGAATCTTGACATAGGATTAGGTAAATAGAAGCAAAGGGAAGAGAAGAAAGCTGGTGGAGAATAAGTTTGTGTGTTAACTTGACTGGGCCCCAACTTCCATCCCCCACCCCTTCCCCAGCTATTTGGTCTGAGTTTTACTCTGAGTGTGTGTGAAGGTGTTAAGTGATGGTTAACATTTTAGTTGCCAGAATCAGCCAAGTAGTGGCTTTCCCCAGTGTAGGTGAAAACAGAACCAGAGTGCGAGGAGGCCTTCTACCTGCCTGCTTGTACTGGACATGGAACTTCCCTTGCTACTGGTCTTGACTGGAAGCTTGGTCCTTCTTGGGTCATACATTTACTGGCTTTCAGATGAGAACTTACTCCATTAACTGTACTGCTCTCAGGCTTTTGAACCTGTCTTGACATACACCATCCTTCCTCATGGTCTCTGTAGCTGGTTGAAATAATTACTAAAAAATAAATCCTGGGGGTGGGTTTTCTACTTGCCCCAAGGTTAATGCTCCCAAATGAAACACACACACACACACACACACACACACACACACACACACATTATATTTTTAATTTTTCTTAAATAGCACAATAGCTGGGCCACTGCCTAACCTCCACTATCTCCCACTGATAATTCTGAGTTACTGCTTACTAAATTCTATGTTCTATCATGGTTGCCCCGGACCCAGTTGGGCAGCCCTCTGGATCATGCTCTCCCAGCTCCTTCACATGGTGGCTATGCCTCTCTGTCCTGCACTCTTCTCAGGTGTGCCGTCTCTCCTCCAGGCATAGTAGATCTCCCTTCTCTTTCTCCTCCCAGTTTCAAGATCAAGAATTTTAAAATCTCACCTCTGTCTGTCATTCCCAGCTATTGGTTGTTGGCATCTTTATTTACCAATTACAACCAATTGGGGGCAGGTTCCCAGAAGCTATGTGCAGATGCTCTCACAAAGAGTTTTTGGGAAAATATAATTAGCATTCATAATACAAGCAGCTACAGAAGATATATTTTCTGGGGGATTGCTATGCCCCTTTTGTTACTATAAAACTACAGGGCATTTCTATGCCCTCTTTAGTCCATTCTAACTCCTAAGTGATTGACACAAAGACCTATTATGTTTACTAGCAAGCTTTAGGTACTATGACTGAGCAAGTTCTAACGTAGTCTAACCTAAGCTTTGTACATCCAGCCACAGGCCCTGTGTGACTTGTAGTTTGAGTCTCACCCTAGCTGACTCTGCTCTAGGTGTGTCCTCTGGTGAATAGTGAATCCTTTGGTGAACTGTTTGTCATGACTCCTCTTGGTTCCTATGCCTCATGGCTACCTCTTCTCTCCCTTTCTCATGGTTGTCTTCCTAACTTTCTCTTTCCCTGGCACCCTTGGCTGGGATTGGAAGTCGAGGCTTTCTCTCTCCTCTACTCAGTTGTGGGCTGAATTAGCTCTTTATTAACCAATCAGAGGTGATAGAGAAGAACATTTACACAACACTGAGACAGGTGATGCTTCAAACAAATAACAATACCAAAGTCTGGCCTGTACTGAACTCTCTGCCATTGGCATTTGAATAATATAAAGACAACCTTTATACAGTGTACAAAAAGAGTGTTGCTACAGATCTCCAGCTTGCCAGCTCAGATCTTGAAACGTTTCAACCCTAAAACTGTGAGAGCCAATTCTGTCTGTCAAGTCTCTGTGCATGTCAGAGGAGTTAGTTCTTTCTCTGAGAAACCCTCATGCATATGAGGCTCACTTTTTCCTTTAAAAAATAAGCTAAGAACACAGACCTGAGTTTGTATCACTGTCCTTCCTGCCATGTAAAGGAAGCCTCTGACCACCTCAGCTCCTACAGCTGCTCACGCTCATGAATAATAATGTGGATATAAGTTGCACCTACCCTTTCTTTGTGCAGGAGACATTCAGAGCTCAGGGTAATGAGTTCTGTATAAAACATCAGCCACCCTAGGAAACAACTGTCATCCCAAGAGAACTGCACAGTCCTGCCCAGGACCTCACTGTCATTTTCTGAGAGAGCTCAATGTGATATCCAGGATGGCGAGGAAATGTCACCAGGAGTGGCTAAGATTGGTGACATGCATAGGGTCAAATGCGAACCAGCTTCTGTGCTACAAAGCCGAGTCTAGGACAGGACAACATCTTCATGTGGCCCTGTCTTCCACACAACAGTACCCTACACAGCAGTCAGTGTACTTACTCTGTGAGCATGTGTCTCTCTGTCTGTCTCTGTCTCTCTATCTCGGTCTCTGTGTATATCTGTCTTTGTCTCTCTGTATCTGTATCTCTTTGTCTCAGTCTGTCTCTATCTCTATCTTTGTGTGTGTGTGTGTGTGTGTGTGTGTGTGTGTGTGTGTGTGTGTGTGTATAGACATATGTATGTATTCTTGTATGTGGGGGCCATAAGACAATCTTGGCTGCTGTTTCTTTGGAACCACCCACCTTAATTTTTTTAACTCATGATTTCTCATTATCCTTGGAACACACTGATTAGAATGCCTGCCCAGGTACTCCCAGGGATACACCTGTCTTTGCCTATCCAGTATTAGGGTGTTGGTTCTCAAAAATTATAAGAAGGTCAATGATGATAGAGTACCAACTGCCCCAGCAGTAAAGTGGTTAACTAAGAAACCTTTAGGTGTAGAGCATGCACACTGGGGTCATAAGTATTCACTATTATGCCTGACTTTTTATGTGGGTTCTGGGAATCAACTTCAGGTCCTCATTCGTGCAAGGCAACCACTTTACCAACTGAATTGTCTCTCCAGAACATAGTCCCTAGAGTTTTTAAAATGGGCCAGTAAGGGCTGGAGAGATGGCTCAGTGGTTAAGAGCCCTGACTGCTCTTCCAGAGGTCCTGAGTTCAATTCCCAGCAACCACATGGTGGCTCACAACCATCTGTAAAGAGATCCGATGCCCTCTTCTGGTGTGTCTGAAGACAGCTACAGTGTACTTATATATAATAAATGAATAAATCTTTAAAAAAAAGATTAAAAAATGGGCCAATAAGATAGCATGCAGAAAACACCTTATACATTATCAAATCATATTCGTTGTTAACATTTGCCTGCAAAACACCTCCAAAGAAATCATGAGTAAAGACTTAGTTGCCAAGTGTTGTGTGTTCTTGTGAGTGTACATGTGTACATGTTTGTGTATGTGCATGTATGCATTTGCATGTGGACACCATAATCTGTGTGTTTTCTGATAGGAAAATCTAAAAAATACCCTTGAGACACCAAAGACATGGAGTACTCATGAGGAGATACTCCTGTTAATGGTGGCTGTTGATTTGTTTTTGAGGGGAGTAGAAGTATTAAAACATTAGCTTTCCTCTTATAGGGCATGAAATTTCAGGGATAGAAAAACTCTTCTTTAGATCCAAGCATTACTGACTTTGGAAGTAAACACTGCCATTGTCATTAAAATTTAGCAGATCACAGAGTGCCAGGGACTGTTCCAGAAGCTTTGCATGCATTATCTCAATGCATATCTGTCAGATCCTTCAAACAATTTACTAATGCCACTTTACATACAGGAAAGTCACCTGAGTTTTCACATCAGTTGAAAGAGGCAGAGTGCAGCTGTGAATCCAGATGTGTGTGCAGGTGTGCGGCTCTTGCTGTCAAACATGAGCAGCTTTTAGGTCTCCCCAGCTCCTCCCTTAATTCAGTGGTGATGGTGTGCAGGTGTAACTCTCAGTAAATAACCTACTTACTCCTACTTACTTCACCTTCACTCTGTGCTTCAGCCAAAACAAAAGCTTACATCTGGGAGCACCAGTCAAACCAAACATAGCAGTAAAACTTAGTAGTAGTGTTCACAGAATTCACACTTGGGTAGAAAATGTTACTGTGACCTCATTGAGATCTCAGAAAGGAGAAACCTGCCAACTCATAGGTTCAGATCTCACCAAGACTGTCTCATTCCTTTTCCAATCCCCATGTCCCCAGTCCCCTCCCTTATATACCCACAATGAATATTCCCCTTCTCAGTGAGATTCAAGGACTCCTCTTGAGCCCTCCCTGTTGGTTTGTGGATTGTAGAATGATTATTCTTTACATCGTGGCTAATATCCACTTGTAAGTGAGTACATACCATGCTTGTCTTTGTGAGTCTCGGTTACCTCACCCAGGATCACCTTTCCTAGTCCCATCCATTTTCCTGCAAATTTCATAATGTCATTATGGTAATAGTTGAGTAATATTCCATTGTCTACATGTACCAATTTTCTTTATCCATTTTTTCTTTTTGGTTAAAGGACATCTAGGTTGTTTCCAGTTTCTGCCTAATCCAAATAAAGCTGCTATGAGCATAATTGAGCAAGTGTCCTTGCAGTATGGTGGAACATCCATTGAGTATATGCCTAGAAGTGGTATAGCTGGCGATAGGGTCTTTAAGTAGATCTATCCACAATTTTACGAGAAATCACTAAATTGATTTTTAAAGTGACTGTACAAGTTTGCACTCCCACCAGCAATGGGGGAGTGTTCCCCTTGCTCCATGTGACGGTTTGTATACACTTATCCCAGAAAGTGACACTAATAGGAGTCCTGACCCTGTTGGAGTAGGTGTGTCACTGTGAATGTGGGCACTAAGACCCTCCTCCTAGTTGCCTGAAAGTGAGTATTTTGTTAGCAGCCTTCAGATGAGGATGTGGAACTCTTAGCTTCTCCAGCAACCTTTCCTGCCTGAATGCTGCCATGTTTCCACCTTGATGATAATGGACTGAACCTCTGAACCTATAAGCCAGCCTCAATTAAATGTCCTTACGAGAGTTGCCTTGGTAATGGTGTCTGTTCACAAGAGTAAAACCCTAAACTCCACATCCTCACCAGCATGAGCTCTTGACTTTTAGATATTAACCATTCTGACAGATATAAGATGGAATCTCAGAGTTGTTTCAATTTGCATTTCCCTGGTGGCTAAAGACATTGTAAATTTCTTCAAGATTCCTCTACTGAGAATTCTGTTTAGCTCTGTACCCCATTTTTAAATTGGGTTACTTGGATTGTTGTTGTCCAATATCTTGAACTCTTCATATATTTTGGATATCAGCCCTCTGTTGAATGTGGAACTGGTGAAGATCTGTTCCTTTTCTATAGACTTCTGCTTTCTTCTTTTGATGGCATCCTTTGCCTCCCAGAAGATTTTCAATTAATAAAATGAGCAACAATTAATAGATGAGGTCCCATTTATTAATTGTTAATCAAAGTGCCTGAGCTATGGGTATTCTGTTTAGGAAGTTGTCTCCTGTGCCAACATATTCCAGGACTTTCCCCACTTTCTGTTCTATTAGATTTAGTATATCTGGCTTAATAATGAGATTTTTGATCCACTTGGACTTGAGTTTTGTGCGGGGTGATAAATATGGATCTATTTGCATTCATCTGCATACAGACATCCAGTTAGACCAGCACCATTTGTAGAAGATGATTTCTTTTTTCCATTGTAAACCGTTGGCTTCTTTTGTCAAAAATCAAGTGTCCTTGTGTGTGTAGATTTACTTCTGGGTCTTCAATTCTATTCCACTGATCAAACTGTTTTAGTCCAATACTATGTGACAATTTTTTTTTATTATTTTTGCTCTCTAGTACAGCTTGAAATGAGAGATGATGATAATGCCAGAAGTTCTTTTATTGTACAAGATTATTTTAGCTATACTGGGATTTTTGTTTTTCCATATGAAGTTAAGAATTGTTCTTTCAAGGTTCATAAAGAATTGAGTTGCAATTTAGATGGGAATTGTGTTGAGTCTTTAGATTGCTTTTAGTATGATGGTAATTTTTCCTATGTTAATCCTATTGATCCATAAGTATGGGAGATCTTTCCATCTTCTGATATCTTCTTCGATTTCTTTCTTCAAAGACTTGAAATTCTTATCATACAAGTCTTTCACTGAGAGATTAGGTGGGGGAAGGATGGAGGGAGAGAGTAATGGGAGAGAGCTGAAATGGGGATATCTCTGAGATGATCTAGAAACCTAGGGCAATGAAAACTCCTGGGAATCTCTGAAAGTGACCATAGCTAAGATTCCTAGCACTAGGAAATATGGAGCCTAAACTGGCCATCTCCTAGAACCAAGCAAAACTTCCAATGAAGGGACTGGGACACCAACCCAGCCACAGAACCTCCCACATACAATTTGTTCTGCCTACAAAATATGCAGGGATAAAGATGGTTCAGAAATTGAGGGAATAGCCAACGAATGACTGGTCCAGCTTGAGACCCATGCCATGAGAAGGAGCCCACTTCTGACACTGTTAATAGTATTCTGCTATACTTACAGACAGGAGTCTAGCATAACTGTCATCAAAGAAACTTCACCCAGCAACTGATGAAAGCAGATGTAGAGACCCACAGCCAAACATTGGGCAGAACTTGGAGAATCCTATGGAAGATGGGAAGAAAGGATTGTAGGAGCCAGAGTGGTCAGTGACACCATAAATTAACCCTCCAGAAATAACTAATGGGCCCATAGGGACTCATAGAGACCAAACTACCAACCTGAGAGTATGCATGAGATGGACCTAGGCCATCGGCACTTAAGTAACAGATTTGCAGCTTGGTCTTAATTGGGACTCCTAACAGCAGGAGCAGGGGCTATCTCTGTCCCTGTTGCCTGCCTGCCTTTGGCACTGTTTCCCCCTAACTAGGCTGCCTTTTCTAGCCTCAATAGGAGAAGACACATCTAGCCTTATTGCAACTTGATATTCCAAGGCTGGTTGATATCCATGAGAGGCCTCACCTTTTCTGAAGAGAAAGAGGAAGGAACGGATGAGGAGGGAGTGGAGAGAGGGAAGAACTGGGAGGAAAGGAGGAAGTTGAAACTGTGGTCAGGATGTGAAAGAAAGAAGAAAGGAAGGAAGCAAGTAACTAATAAAGTAAGCTAGCTTTATTCTAAACCTCCCCCAGCAAGCAAAGGCTCCTCGCCATGTCTCCAGGAGCCTCCCATACAAACCCTATGCATAGATAGACTGACTTTTCTTGGAGACTGCAACCTCCACATCCTTCTCTCCCAATCCTATTTTGTCCCATACTTGGATACCTGTGCTGGTACCTAACTCCCCTAGCCTAAGACTGAAGGTACCAAGTTTCAGACATTCACACAGCTGTTTTCTGACCCTATTGTGCATGCTAGAGCAACAGTGTCTGTGACAGCCACTCAAATTTATAATTGAAAGCTACAACCCACACACTCATTTCCTTTGGCTATATGTTAGTGAGAGTGAGCACATGCACAGAGGTTATAGGACAGCCTAAGGCATCATTTCTTAGGCACTGTCCACCTATTTATTGAATCAGAGCCTCATTGGCGTGGACCTCACTTAGTAGGATAGGCTGCCTAGCTGGGAAACTCCAAAGATCCACCAGCCTCTGCTTCTCTCATGCTGGAATTAATAAACAAATGCCGTTATGTTTGGCTTTTTGCATGACTACTGGAATTGAACTCTGATCCCCGTGCTCAGAAGGCAAATGCTTGGTCAGCAGATATATGTGTGGTGTATGTTTAATGCCCTGTGCTGTAGTGTTTGTGTATAGTTGTGAGTGGCAAGAAAGATGAGCAGAAGAACATAGTGGTGACTGCTTCAGAACCTGCCCATCTGGCCTGTGGCCACCCTGTCCATGGAAAGTCTCCTGATGCCAGCCCTGGACCAGGCTTAGACCTACACACCTGTGGGGAGCAGAGTGGTGGCAGAGGCGTCTGGTCTTTGTGGAGCACAGATGGACTCACAGGTGGCAGTCAGTCCAACACTTTGCAAAACAAGCTGGGAAATGGCACCAAGCTGAGGCGTGGGCAGCAGAATACATCAGGTATGGGAACAGGGACAGCTCTGTCCCTGGCCCCAGGATTATCTCCAGCCAAGGATACCAAATCCATATTCTCACAACATCTGCCCAACCTTGTGCCTTCATATCTTAACCTGTATTCTGAGCTCCTACCCCTCTGTCAAACATACTTACCTGCTCCATTTGGGGATCTGGGTCATGTCCATCCTCTTATTTGACAGTACCTCCATTTCCTTTCCAAATGCTGTGGCCCAGACCAACCTACCTGCCAACTTCTGGGATAAATACTTCCCAGTCACCACAGAAAGCTGCTGCAGTTGGAGGATGATTTGTGTCATCAACCAGGCCTTCTTCCTTCTCTGCTCAGGACCTGGGTAGCCTCCTAGGCTCAGGCCTTCACTTGTGATGAGATATGAAGGCTATTCAGAAATCACCCTCTCTGTCTCATTGTTATTTTTGAACTCCAAGTCCCTATCAGCTTAATTCTCAGCCCTGGTCCCTACAAGGAGTATTGTAGTTTCTTTTCTGTTGCTATGATAAAACACTGACCAAAAGCAACTTTGGGGAGGAAAGGGTTTATTTGGCTTACACTTCCAGATCACTGAGGGAAGCCATAGCAGGAACCACCTGACTCAAAAAAACAAAAACAAAAACAAAAACAAAAAACAAAACACAGAGGGTTAGTGTTTGCTGGCTTCCTCTCTGGCTCATACTTACGTAGACTTCTCATACATACACCCCAGGACCACTTGCCTAGGAATGGTACCGCCCACAGTGGGTTAGGTCTTCCTGAATTGATCATCAATCAAGACAATATGCCCATAACCATGCCACAGGCTAAGATGATCTAGGTTTTCCTCAAGGAAAAGTTCCCCTCAGAAAACTCCAGGCCATTTCATGATGACAGTCATGTCATGCTGCTAAGACAGGGAGAGGGGACAGGTTTCTATTCTGAAGAATGTTCTGGGACTGGTTCTCTCCCAGAGGAAGGAGAGCTAATCTCTGTGTACAATGCCAGAGTCTGATGGGCTGAGCCTTCTTCCTACCATAGCCTGAAAATTTTACATCAAGGTTCTTTCCCACTGTCCCCTGAGGAATGTACCACAGAGTCAAAACCAGTCCAAAAAGCTCCTTTTCCTTTTTTTTCCCCTGAAAACATCCACACTAGGAAAAGTGTATAAGAAATGAGGCCCACCTCAACATGTGACATTCCCAGGGACCTATGAAGGAAGGAGCTTTAGGAAGGGAGGAGGGTTTTTCTCCAAATTAATCTTGGTAGGGTCAGAGACTGGGACTTTTTTGCTGGAAGTTCTGAAATCACTAGCTGCCATGAGGCCCATGTCCTTCAAGTGCTCAGCTAGCCACCAGTAGGCTATCTGTCAGAGGTGCCCTGATCTCTCTTATCAAGGTGGGATATTCAAGTGTGACACAGGAGATTAGTGACTGCTACTGATCTGAGACTCCACTGAATAGTACGCAGAGGGTATCTGATTTAGCAAGCCTACTCCTCCATCTTGGCTTATGAGCCCCATAACCTTAATTGGAGCATGGGGTAGCTCACAGCATACCTTTGGACATTGTGGCATACCCCATGGGCACTCATTCTGGCAGTGGTGTCATCAGAACCAGAGGCAATTCTTTCCATGCCAAAGCTGGTGCCACATAGAGATCAGGAGATAGGAATGGGGTCCTTCTGTGGGAAAGCGACCTGACTGCAATGCTCTAGAAATCAGTATGCTTAAGAAGCACAGAAGAGCTCCCCTTGCAACAAATAAACTCCTCTCTGCAATGGACACTGGTACAGAAAACCACAGTCAGTCAAAACTCAGAAACAACTGATTTCTTGGCACCTACTTCCAGCTGACCCATCTATTACATAAGTCCTGCACCCAAGGCTTGGGGATCATTGCAGAAGAGAAGCAGAAGCAGGAAGGTCACTCCATTCTGAGTGAATTGAGGCTTTATTTGCATTCTGAAATTCTCAGTGGTACTCCTGTCCGCTTGAGTCCACAGAATCAACCTGCCCATATTCTCAATAACACTTCTAATGACCAGTCTTCCACCACTTGCTGCACAGCTCCCCCGGTGCCCTCTGGTCCTGATTTTCCACTCTATAAAACATCTACTCTAGACAGTCTAAGAATCTCTCCCTCTTACCTTTATCCCTCATTCACAGGTTTTCTCAGCCTTGCTCCCATGTCACCAGTGCAGGGTGTCCTTCTCCTGTGTCTGTCTGCCATTTAAGGAAGAGTTCATCTCTGACCTCTCCTGAGTCCATATTCTACCACATGGTTGCCCTGTCTTGTCAGTGTCTTCGTATTCCTTCCCAGGTGTGACTCTCACTGTCACAGTGATTTCAGACCTGGGGCCTAAATTCATGTGACAATTCAGTCCCACAACTGAAGACAGCTTGCACAGGCATCTTTGAGATGATAACCAAATTCAATGGCAAACTTTTGCAATAGTGATTCTTGGTAACCATAGTAATGAAGAGTTAGGTATGTAGTAACCATTTAATCTTCATCTTTCTGGGAAACATTCACTGACAGGGAAACTGTGGTACCAAGATGGTGGGTCAATAGATAATGTCACACACCTATGGTACGGTAAAGGTACAATTTGAGCTCAGAATTCCAATGCCAAAATCTATATCATACCACAAGGTCTGTTCTTCCCTTAACCTTTCAGTGCACCTGAGACATGTGTGTGTTTCTCCAAATCTTAAAACTAGGCATATCTACAAATGTCAAGACTTCCTCATTAGAATACCTCCATATAACATTCCCTTTCCTCCCCTTTGCTTTTCTGTTACTCTAGGTTACACTATCTTGGAAGGTAATAAAATATGCACATCTGTCTTCTTTGATCTCCAGTGACTGTCTATTCAGCAGCTCAGTATTTATCAGACATTGGCCATAGACTACTCCTGTGCTGGACACAAAAAATATGAGCAAAGCCCCAGTTTCTGCCTTTGAGGATGATTTGACTTCATTATCATCACAGAGTAGTTACTACATCCACTGTCCTGTGCATTGTCTAAACATTGTATCTTGAAGGACAGTTACTATTATTATATTGAGAGAAAAACATGGAAATAAAAGATCTAAGCAAAAGAGACCCTGCCAAGTGTCACAGGGATTGTAGTTAAAGCTAAGGATTGGACTTCATGTGTGATCATCACCAGAGGTCATGGCCTTCACCCCTCCTCTGTCTGCTGAGAACACTGGCAGAGAACAGGTGTTTATCTGTCTGCACTGTGCCAGAGAAAGCCAGCAATCACAGAATGTGAAGAATGGAATGAGCAATTATTCCGGTTATGCAGACAGTTTTGACTTAACATCAGCCCTTGTCCAAGACTTCAAAACCTTATTGGTGGAGCAACAGAGCTAGCTACCTTGGACACAGCCTGTTCATCTGGGGTCTCTGTTTGCAGTTCAAAGTGTTTGTCATTTCCAATTCCACCCTTCAACCCTCTACCAAATCCTGGGAGACATAGTAGACAGAGGTGGTTGATATAAAATATAATTTCATGAATTGCAGTCTGAATAGGATGTTTTGCCTGAGCTCTGAGTAGCTTCCCTCCCACAAGGAAACTAGCTGGTTCTCAAAACAAAGGATTATGAAGTTAGATTCTGTCATCCAGTTAAACAAAAATCATATTCTGCTCAAAGCACTTTCTGAGCAGTCAGTTCTTCACTGAGAACATGTATGAGTGCATACTGTTTAGACTGGGTTTTCCTGACTTACCAAAAACAAAAACAAAAAATCCGTGTGTCCCCTGAGTTTCATTCCCAGCATGCAGCTGCAAACAAATGCCATTGCTGCCCCAGAGCTGTGGCTAGAGAAGAAGCACAGGGAAGCAAGTCTAATGGCATTCTGAAAGGCAAGTCAAAGGGTGTTCCAAGTGGTAGATTTTATGTCCAGATAAAACATTACTGTGGTTGGTTATACTGTCAGCTACATTTGCTATTCATCACTAAATTGGAGCAATGTCTCTATTAGTTTATTGGACCTTTTCATCTGAAAGCTCTGGCAGTGGCTACTTAGAAAAAGACAAGTTCCCCCAGAAGCATGGCCCTGGGCAGAGCCTCTAGGTTCTCCTGAATAACACAGGCTTGCAGGATTGGAGGAGCCACTGAGCCCAGGAGGAAGTCTTAGCTTTGGTTCTGGCTGTTGCTGCCTACCTTTTTTTTTTTAAAGACTGTCTTTCTCCCAAGATGTCACTAGTTGACTTTCCTAGCCCTGTGAGTGGTGCAGGGACCAGGACAATGTCTTGCTGTCTGACAGTCCCTCGGGCAAGGGGGGTGGGTCCATGAGCGGCCTTTGAGTCTGCCAAGTTCTTTTCCCTGTTAACTCCCCTTTGGTGAGACTTGGATAGGTCAGGAGGATGGCCTTTATCTTCCCTAGTTGTACAAACAGTGCCTGCATCAAAGGCTGGTCCTCTTGAGCAGAGAACTTCCATGGGTCACAGAGCAGGGATAGCAACATGGCTGTAAACCAAGTCCTCTGCATCAGCTCAGCCCAGGGTGTGCATGCAGGATGAGGGGGCACAGGGAGTGGCTGAAAGGAACAGATCTCTACCTCAAGGTGCAGTTTCTCAGCTGTTCCATGCCTCCTCCCTTGTGTTTTATAACAAAGTAAAGGAATCCAGGGATATGTTTGGTAGAGCAAGGTATGGGTTGGGGGTGTACCTCTGTGGGCCCATGCTGAGGCATCCCTTCCCCCTAAGGTACCAGCCACAACAATTGGTACAGTATAGTTTATTTAAGGCATGGGGAGGAGAGGTGAGGGTGTTAAGACAGAGAGAGACAGACAGACACACACACACACACACAGAGAGAGAGAGAGAGAGAGAGAGAGAGAGAGACCCTTTTATAGTGAGTCAGGCATACCTGGGTGTTGCCAGGTAACTGTGGGGCAGAGCCTAGAAGAAATGCTACCCACCCCTACCTCTGTCAGTGGAAGCTGCTCAAAAACCTGAAACCCCATGGAAGACAGGGGCCAAGCAAGGGAGGGCAGAGATGAAAAGGAAATGGAACAGTAATGGCACGTGCACCGTCAATGGTACTGGTAACTGGGCCTGCAGGATCTAACAAAAATGACTCGGTCATTCATGTTACAAGAATACCAAAGCTTTACTGAGTTCACAGAATATATACCCCAAGTCCACTGAGTGGAAAATTCCTGGAAGCACTATGGAAAAAATGAGTTTACATTCTCAGCAGGAAAACTGAAACCAAAACCAAGAACTGAAATCAAAGATGTTACCACCCAGGTGTTACTGCCCATGGCCAAACAGCAAGCCCAGAAAGTACCTTTCTAAAGAACAAAGGCTTTCACATTCATTAGCAAGGCTCAGCAGGAGGTAAACACTGAGGGATCCTGGAAGGGGCGACAGAACAGCTAAATATCTATCTTCAATCACAGGAGTGTAAAATAAGCTGCACTGGGGGGCCAAACTGTGCTCCCCAACATCTACGTGCTAAAATCTTAGGTCCTAAGCAGCTCGGGTGGCTGCCCTCAGAGATCACGTAAGGATAAATCAAGTTAAATTCAAGTGATCTCCTTATAGGAAAGGAGAGGAGCTGTGAGAGAGGCAGTTGTCAGTCAAGAGCAAGGCCTCACGAGGAGCCAGCCCCACCCAGGCCTTGATCTCTGAATCCCAACCCTCATCCTTTAGGCTACCCCTTTGAGGACCTGTATGGGTTTACACGTGAGAGGCCCCTACCCTGTTCTAGAATTTTCTTTCATGCCCACCTGCATATTACTCCCACTATTCCCTTGCTGTAGACCCCTCCATCACACACAGTCTCCTTAGATACCAAGACAGCTTGTCAGAGAAGCTAATTACTGCTTGCTTGGTGAGTAGTGTCTGGATCAGGATGACCAAATACAGATAAGGTAAAGCAGGGCCCATCTGGGACATGCTGTTCACTTGCTATGACCCCACACCTTCTGTACTACAGTGATTAATAGCCTCTCACTGTCTCACCCTGCCTTGGATGATAAATTATTTGGTTATGTTTTCTCATTCTGTCTCCCATGCAGGCTCCTGACTGTCAGAATACTAAGTTAATCATAAAAATGAATAAATCATTCCGATTATTTATGAATACCAACATTCACTCTCTTTTCGGTGGATTGGGGAATGGGGAGCACAACATTAATCACAATATTTATAAGTTATTTTTAACATTCTATCCTATTTACTATTGTCATTGGGTTTCATGTGGATCCTTAAGATCAAAAAGATAGCTCATCCCCTGAAAGATTGCCAGAGAAAGCAAAATAACTGATTAAATTAATAAATAAATAAAAATACCTCCAAGTCTCTGGCTTACATTGGGTCACACAGTAACAGGTTCAGAATTGAAAAATTCATGAAACTTCTATGTCATGAAGTCAGAGGTCAACACTAGTATTAAGGGGGAAGGGGCAAATGAGATTAGCATCTTTGTTTGTTGAGCATTTGGACCAAAGACAGTGAGTGTACTTATCCTGCAATGCCATTGTGACACAGCCTGGAGTCATCTCAGAGGAAAGCCTCTATTGAGGAACTGCCTAGCTCAAACTGGCCTGGGGCCATAGTTATGGCAACTGTCTTGACTGTTAATTAAAACAGGGGGATCCATCACACTGGTAGCACCATCTCTAGCCAGGAGGTCCTGGGCTGTATAAAAGGCAGGCTGAGCATAACAATAACAGTAAGGAGGCTTTCTGAGGCAATCTGCCTTCTAACAGGATTCTACACACAGGCAGAGTGTGAAATGCCAGCAAGAAAGAAGAGAGGGGTGAGGCAGTCTGGCACACGCCTCACACATGGCAGACATCAGATTTTCTTTCCTCCCTGACCTGTGAGAGAAGAATTCTTTCTGTTTGCACCTGAGGGTGTGAAAACTCACTAGACTCGACAGTTCAGTCAGTGATGCCATCTCCCTAGAAGCCCCACCCCCAACCTCATTTAGTCAAGGCCTCCAGGTCCTATGTAACCAAGGGTTGCTTTCCAGATCTCTCATTTCGCATTTAACAAGGATTCTTCATACTTCCACTTGGTCTGTATTGCAAATCTGTCCATACGGGACCACATCAGTAATACATTGGTTTAGTATTGAATAGAATCTCACATAGACCAAATTCTGAATTCACCTATAGGTGGACATTTTAAAAGACAGGCTAAGTTGGTGCCAAGACCAATGTAGAGTGACATCAGCAACAAAATCCATACACTGCAATGCCTTATCTTCTTCCCTACCATGTGAGCAAAGCAACCATCCTTAGAAACTTAGCTGAACTCCTTCTATCACCCAAGCTTCCATCACTCCCAGAACCCCGCCCCCATACCTCTACTCCTTGCAGCCAGAAAACAGGGTTCCTGCTTGAGTTCCTCCCTCATTTCCCTCAGTAATGGACTGTGACCTGGAAGCGTAAGTCATATAACCCCTTCCCTCCCCTAAATTGCTTCTGGCCAGTTTTATTACAGCAATGGAATAAAACTAGAACAGTGAGTCTCTCTCTGACAGGCTCAAGAGCAGAAAGAATTCTTCTCTCATATCAGGAGAAAAGGAAGACTTGATCTCCACCAAGCACAGAGTATAGCAGCTGCCCTGCCTCCTCTTTTCCTTCTGGTGGAAGTGAGGTGAGATGCTAAGCCTGGTGATGAGCCCTGGAGGAAGGCTGAACACCATTGTTCTCTTGTTCATAACCATAGAGGGAAGGATAAGGTCAGGTTTCTATTAGCTCTGAGCCATAGAAGCAGCTCAGAGTCAAAGGATCAGAGACCTGAGCACCAGGCCTAGGATCTTGTTCTGCTTTCTCTTGACAGGTCGGGGAAGGCAAAAGAATGAGCAGGTGTTGTGCCTGGTGATAAATGGCCCAAAGGCCCTGAGATTGGTGTGAAGTGTGAGAGGCGCCTCTGATGGGATGTTAATGACCACCCGAGGGAAAGCCACCTTCACAAGGAGAGAAACATTGTGCACTAATGAGGCCTTCAGTACCTGTGAACTTACCTAGAAATCCAACAATAGGCTGTGCAGAATTGGACAGGAAGTCTTCAAGAGCATCTCACTGCAGCAGCATCTGTGCATCTGTCACAGAAGATGCCAAGGTTAATGTAGAGTGACAGCAACAAGACATACATCACAATATCTAAGCCTTATCCTCTTCATCGTCATGTGTGCAAACCAATGAACAATACCTAACCGCTGAGCTCCTTCTATAGTTACCTCTGTCATGGTTCCCACCACTCCCGAAGCTCCCCAACCTGCAGCCAGTCAAGGACTCTAGGCTCTGTTCTAGGCAAGCAAGGATCATGTACTGGATAATTTAATGTCAACTTGACACAGCTATAGTTATCAGAGAAGAGGCAGCCTCAGCTGAGAAAATGCTTGCCTAAGATTGGGCTGTATGAACCCTATAAGGCATTTTCTTAATTAGTGAATTAATCAGAAGGCCCAGCCCATTGTGAATGGTTCTACCCTTGAGATTGTTGTCCTGGGCTCTATAAGAAATTAGGCTGAGCAAGCTATGAGGAGCAAGTTAATAAGCAGCACACCTCCTTGGCTTCTGCATCAACTCCTGCCTCCAGGTTCCTGTCCTTCCTTGCTTCCTCTAATGCAAATAGTGATGTGGAAGTATTAGCCAAATAAGTCCTTTCCTCTCTAATTTTCTTTTGTGTTTCATCACAATGTAACAACTCTGGTGAAGACAGGCTACTTTATGGATCCTTGTGCTTCTACTTGATCTGTATTGGAAATGTGTACATGTGGGACCCCATAAGTAACTTGTCACTTTATTACTGAATAGAATCCCACCTTATTCATACACCAGATTCTGAATTCATCTGTTGGTAGATACTTAGATGGATTCCATGTTGAGATATCGGGTACTCTTCTGGTGAGCATTTACCATCAAGCATTTTGTGTCCATGTAGTTTTATTTCTTGAGCTGACTCCTAGAAATATAACCACAAGAACTTTTAGGAATTAATTTCAGCATTTTAAGAAACATTCTTCAAATTTCCCATCTCATCTTACATTGCCAGAATGTATGAAGTCGCAATCTTTCTGTATATGAACCAATATTTTCTCATTTTTGTTATAGACATCTTCAATGGGAGTGGCCTTAGTTTTACCCTCTCCAATGATAAATGGTTCTTAGCAACTTCTTTCAGCCATTCATACACCTTCTTAACAAACTCTTGCTCAAAGTCTTCCCCATTTTAAACTAGGTTATTTGTTGTTCCTGTTGACTTGCAAGCGCTCTACATAATCTGCATTTAAATCTTTCTTAAATGTTTATTTAATAGGGCTGGAACAATGTCTCATGAGTTAAGAGAACTGGCTCTTGGGGGTTGGGGATTTAGCTCAGTAGTAGAGCACTTGCCTGGCAAGCTCAAGGCCCTGGGTTCTGTCCTCAGCTCTGGAAAAAGAGAGAGAGAGAGAGAGAGAGAGAGAGAGAGAGAGAGAGAGAGAGAGAGAGAGAGAGAGAGAGAGAGAGAGAGAGAGAGAGAGAGAGAGAGAGAGAGAGAATTGGCTCTTTTTCCAGAGTACCTAGATTCAATTCCTAATACCCATATGGCAGCTCACAACTAATTCCAGTTCTCAGGGGTTAGTTGCCTTCCCTGGTCTCTGTGGGCACCAGACACGCACATGATGTACATAAATATATACATGCATGTGCATACACACACACACACACACACACACACACACATACACATACACACACATATATGCAGGCAAAATACTCATTGTCTCATTCACTGTTCTACTGCTGCAGAGAGACACCATGACCCCAGCAATTGTTTTAAAAGAATGCATTTAATTGGAGCTCACTTATTGTTCAGAGATTTAATCCATTATTGTCATGGTGGGAAGGATGGTAGTATGCAGGCAGATATGGTGCTGGAAAAGGAGCTGAGGGGTCTATATCTGCACCCACAGGCATCAAGAAAAGAGTCACTGAGCCTGGTTTGGGCTTTTCAAAAGCTCAAAGCCCACCCCACAGTGACACTCTTCCTTGAACAAGGCCACACCCACTCCATACAAATAGTGCCACTCCCTAACCACTCAAATATATGAGCCTATAGGGGTTATTCTTATTCAAACCACTAAATTCACGCACATAAAATACAATAAATGTTTGTATGAGTTTATGTGTACTACATACAATCAGAATTGAGCAGGGGGATCAGAACTGAAACTGAGGTTTCAACCAGTTGTAAGCTGATGGATGTGGGTGCTGGGAACTGAACTCAGGTCCTTCGAAAAAGCAGTAAACACTCTTAACCACTGAGTCATCTCCAGCATCCATATAAATCATATGATTCACATATATCACTTTCCCAGGTGACTCAGCTTGAATCAAGTTGACAAAAAGTAGCCAACCTGAAGATTGATTCAATGCTCATTACTGAAGAAAAATTACTGAAAAAGATTTCGATTTTTTTGTGATGCAATTGTGGAAAATGACATAAGTCCAGCAAACTATTTCTTTTAGATTGTCCAATCTGTTGGTGTGTGATAAGTAGTTCTGAAGACTGTCCTGTGATCTTCATATTTCTGTGGTAACAACTGCACACTTCCTCTCTGCATCTTGAGTTATATTTGCACCTTCTTTCTTCTCTTTTGTTCCAGCCAATGTGTCTCCTCTTCTGATTAGCCTTCAAAACGCCAAGTCTTCACTGCATTGCCCCTTTGCAGTCTCTGTGCTGTTTATTTCTTTCTTGGCAAGACTTTGAAGTTTGGTTTGCCTTCTTTTCTAATTCCTTGAGATCTAGCATTGTGCTGTTTATATGGGAGCTTTCTGCCTTTTGATAGTGTTTGTTTTTGTTTTGTTTTTTTTGTTTTTATAATCTTCCTGTATAGAACTCACAGCTAACAGCACACTGAATGGAAAAAGGGAAAGCTCTTCCCATGAGATTCACACTTGATCTTAGCCAAAAGGCCGAGAAGCAATTTCCCATGAGATTCAGAACAAGACAGGAATACTAGCTTCAGAAGTTAGATTTTAGACCGTAATTCCTAGAAAAAACAATTAGCTAAGACAAAAGAAAAGACATGTCTGAACCAGAAACACAGAAACCAAAATTTTCTTATTGGTAGGTATCATACAGACATGAAGAAAATAGGACCAGAGATGAAGAGTTTTAAGAGAGAAAGGTTTTATCTAAAAGGATAAGGCCCATCATGGTGAAAAGCACGACAGAAGACAAGGAATGCATGGTGGAAGGATCAGGAATTTGAATGGTCACATCAAAGTCACACTTGAGAAGTAGCACAGGAACAAGATGTGGGGCTGTGCCATACAGCCTCATAGCCTATCCAAAATGGCTCACTTTCTCCAGCAAGGCCCCACCACCTAAAGGATCCACCATAAAGTGGAAGTACACAAAATCAATCACAAAAAGTCTATAGCTTCCTTCTAGAACTACACAAGAACTCTGAAAGGGGATGATAGACATACTGACACCTACATTAGCCTCATAAGGAAAATATCAGAAAAACCCTAACTAAGGAAGTGAAAGACTTACAAGGACGCGTTAAATCTCTAAAGAAAAAGACTGTGGAAGACCCTAGAAGACACAAGAGTTTATCATGCTTAAGAATTAGTAGAATTAACATTGTGAGGATGAATGTTCTACCAAAAGCAATTCACAGATTTAATGCAATTCTGTTCAAAACCCCCATGAAATTCATCACAGAAATAGGGAAAAATCATAACACTTAAGTGTAATCACAAAAGATCACAGGTAACTTAAGAATCCAAACCCAAAGGAGCAAGGCTGGAAGGATGACCACACCAGGCTTCAAGATACATTATAGAGTTATAGTAATAAAACCAACATGGTACTGGCACAAAATTAGGCATGCAGAACGAGATAATAAAAGGCCCAAATATTAAGTTACACATTACAGTCTTCTGATATTTGACAAGGATGTTGAAAATATACACTAAAGGAAGGACAGCATTTTCAACAAGTGGCACTGGGAAATTTGGATGTTCACATGTGGAGGAAAGAAATTAGATTCCTAGCTATCATCCTGCACAAAAACGAACTTCAAATGATCAAGGGCCTCAACATGAAACCCAAAATACTGATACTTCTGGAAGCACTCATTGGCACTACCCCCATGAGATAAATCTGCCGGGAAAGACTTTCTGAATACGACTCCATTTGCTCAGTTAAGGCAGGCCAGCAATTGATAAATGAAACTCATAAAACAACAGCAGCAAAATAAATACGTCTGTACAACAAAGGAAGTAATCATTGGAAGAAGATGCCCTCAGAGTGGGAAAGAATTTTTGGCAGCTGAACATTTGGAAGAAGATTAATATCCAGAATATATAAAGAACTCAAAAACAAAAAATTAAGAAATGACATATTCTACAAAGAACTCAAGAAGTTAGACCGCAGGGAAACAAATAACCCTATTAAAAAATGGGGTTCAGAGCTGAACAAAGAATTCACAGCTGAGGAATGCCGAATGGCTGAGAAACACCTAAAGAAATGGTCAACATCTTTAGTCATAAGGGAAATGCAAATCAAAACAACCCTGAGATTTCACCTCACACCAGTGAGAATGGCTAAGATCAAAAACTCAGGTGACAGCAGATGCTGGCGAGGATGTGGAGAAAGAGGAACACTCCTCCATTGTTGGTGGGATTGCAGACTGGTAAAACCATTCTGGAAATCAGTCTGGAGGTTCCTCAGAAAATTGGACATTGAACTGCCTGAGGATCCAGCCATACCTCTCTTGGGCATATACCCAAAAGATGCCTCAACATATAAAAGAGACACGTGCTCCACTATGTTCATCACAGCCTTATTTATAATAGCCAGAAACTGGAAAGAACCCAGATGCCCTTCAACAGAGGAATGGATACAGAAAATGTGGTACATCTACACAATGGAATATTACTCAGCTATCAAAAACAACGAGTTTATGAAATTCGTAGGCAAATGGTTGGAACTGGAAAATATCATCCTGAGTGAGCTAACCCACTCACAGAAAGACATACATGGTATGCACTCATTGATAAGTGGCTATTAGCCCAAATGCTTGAATTACCCTAGATCCCTAGAACAAAGGAAATTCAAGACGGATGATCAAAATGTGAATGCTTCACTCCTTCTTTAAATGAGGAAAAAGAATACCCTTGGCAGGGAAGGGAGAGGCAAAGATTAAAACAGAGACTGAAGGAACACCCATTCAGAGCCTGCCCCACAGGTGGCCCATACATATACAGCCACCCAATTAGACAAGATGGATGGAGCAAAGAAGTGCAGACCGACAGGAGCCGGATGTAGATCGCTCCTGAGAGACACAGCCAGAATACAGCAAATACAGAGGCGAATGCCAGCAGCAAACCACTGAACTGAGAATAGGTCCCCCGTTGAAGGAATCAGAGAAAGAACTGGAAGAGCTTGAAGGTGCTCGAGACCCCAAAAGTACAACAATGTCAAGCAACCAGAGCTTCCAGGGACTAAGCCACTACCTAAAGACTATACATGGACTGACCCTGGACTCTGTCCCCATAGGTAGCAATGAATATCCTAGTAAGAGCACCAGTGGAAGGGGAAGCCCTGGGTCCTGCTAAGACTGAACCCCCAGTGAGCTAGACTATGCGGGGAGGGTGGCAATGGGGGGAGGTTTGGGAGGGGAACACCCACAAGGAAGGGGAGGGGGGAGGGTGATGTCTGTCCGGAAACCGGGAAAGGGAATAACACTTGAAATGTATATAAGAAATACTCAAGATAATAAAAAAAAATA
Organism: Rattus norvegicus; assembly: GCF_021556685.1. NCBI lineage: Eukaryota > Metazoa > Chordata > Mammalia > Rodentia > Muridae > Rattus > Rattus norvegicus. The sequence goes on from NC_141537.1 coordinate 9,563,055, forward strand.
AAATAAAATAAAAATAAAAATAAAAAAAAGAAATAAAAAAAAGAAATGACATATTCAAAAAATGGGCTATGGATCTGAACAGAGAAGTCTCTGAAGAAGAAAAAATATAATTAAGAAATATCTTTAAAAATGTTCACCAGCCTTAGCAATTAGTGAAATGCAAATTAAAACAACTTTGAGATTTTACGAGCTAGAACAGCTAAGATCAAAACAACTAACCACAAACTCTAGTGAGGATGTAGAGAGAAGGGAACCCTTATTCACATTGCTGAGGCTTTAACCTAGTGAGACCACCATGGAAGTCAGCCTAGAGGATTCTCAAAAGTACAACTCCCACGTGGCCCAGCCATGCCTTGCTTGGCACATGTCCAAGGTCTAGACATCTTACTCCATGTGTACCTATTCAGCCACATTCACTGTCATTCTGTTCACAGTAGCAAGGACACAAAAACAGCCGACATGGTGTTTGAATGATGAATAAAGAGTGACATCGTGATACAGATGCACAATGGAATACTCTTTAGTTGTAAAATTAATAGAATTATGAAGTTTGCACCTAAATTGGTCGGCCTGGAAAATATTATATTGAGTGAGGTAAGCAAGACCCAGACAAACACTGCCTGCTCTCTCATCTGTGTTCCTGGCCCCAAATCTTTAGATACGAGCACATAACCTGAGATATTGGAAGAAGCCAGGGAAGGAAAAAGGGAGCATGCAGAGTGGAGAGAGAGGAACTCCAGCGAGGGAGATAATAGGAAATAGGCACTACAAAGTGGGGAACAGGGAAATGGGGGAGCTTTCCTAGGTAGAGCAAAAAAGTGACACAGAATAAAGGAGGGGTGAATGACATTGAGGACATTTGAAAAGGCCATGGGAAACATTATACATTTTACAACCTTACTGTGTATATACACAAATATACACATGCACATATGGATAGATACATACACACATGCATACACACTTAACAGAGTTACGCCACAGGAAATGATCATGCAAAACATCAACGCCAAGAATGAGAAAGTTTCTCTAATGTGTTGGTGCAGGAATGTACCTGCTGCTAGATAGTGTCCCTTAGACATGGCAAGACAAATACACAAATGAAATTTCTACACTTTGGTTGCCTGAACAAGTCCATCATAACGACAATATCAGCTGATATGCCAACAAGGACAGGGAAATGCCATATTGTTCAACACACCCCTAGGTGGTCAGTGACAGCTGCAAATGCTGCCTGGGAGATCCATCTCCTCCAGCATGAACTCCCATAGGCTGTTCCATCCTGAGCAGTCAGTCTATGCACAGGCACACGTTAGCAGTGCTGAATGAACTTAGTAGGTTGAATATACGTGTGTGTGTGTGTGTGTGTAAATCAATAGTAAAGAGGAGATCATGAATTTTGGAAGAAGAGAATGGTGAAACACGGGAGGAGTTACAGGGAGGAAGGAGTGATAGGAATAACATAGATGGGCTGTTCACTAATTAGGTTCATAAATAAAGGGAAAAAAGCAAAAAGAAAAGTCTATAATCTAGAAAGTAGATTGGTGGAGACCCAGGCTGCAGGGGGCAGAAAGAGCTGACTATTGGTTGCAAGAATTTTCTGCAATGGTCAAAAAAGAAGTGGCCATGTGCATATCTGGTCCAACTCAGTAAATCTGCTAAAATAATTATGTCATGTGATTATAGTGGGTAAGTTTAATGATACAGAAATGATACCATGATAAAACTGCATTAAAAACAAGTATTAAGTTGCCCAAAACTATTTCAACTTTATTGTGTATGGAAAAAGGACACAGACAGAAACAGAGAAAACTAGAAGAAGGCAGATAAGGGAGAGTGGGGAGGGGAGGATGGGGGGGAGGGGAGAGAGAGGAGAACAGGGGAGGGCAAAATGCTGTAAGAAACGCTTGACACCTTCAGAGAAGTTCTTTTCCTCCCTTTAGGGCGATCTTCCTTGGGGCCCTCAGATGCAGTTCTGCCCCAGGCTCCATCTCAGCCAGAAAGCTGTGTGAGTAAACTGTTCTCTAAACTTTGACAGTATTCTCTTCAAAGTGAGATCCCTATCTTTCATAGCTCTTACTTTTTACTAGCAAGTGACAGTCGGCAGCAGTGGAGGCCGTGCCACGCTTTGATAGCATTTCACATTGTGGAATTGTTACGCAGACATTCATTCTCTTGGTCTTTTCCACTCTGGTGGTTACAGAGGCAGGGCCAGGTGGGGAGGGCAAAAGGGTTTGTTAGTCCAAATTAGCAAGTTCCAGGTAGCTGGGAGGAATGAGCTGATGAGCTGATGTGGTGCACAGAAAGGTGTCTATAATTAATAGAAAAGTATGGGCATGTCTCAAAATTGTTTAATGCTTAGTGTTTAAATGTTCTCTGGTGCAAATATTCCTCTTAAGGAATTTCAGGGCTGACATGATAGCTCAGACCATACACATGCTGACTGCGAAAGCCTGAGCTTGGTCCCCAGATCCCATATAAAGGTGAGAAGAGACACCCAGCAATAAAGTTGTCATCATCTGACCACCACGCTTGTGTCACAGCAAGCATGCGAGTAGCAAATATAAACTTTGAGAAACATTTTTGATGAATATAACTCTGATAATGGTAACTATTGAGAATACGAGAGACATTAGAGTGAGGTCCTTTCCCTCACTGCAGTAAAATGAAGCGTATTCTGACTTTATAAAGTGATTTCATAGAAATAATTTTTGACTAAGTTAGAATTCTATTTTGGAACATCTCAACATCTTAACTGCTTGTGCCCATTTTCTTTAGTAGACTAAGATAACGGAGAGGATCAGTGATTTTTGGCATCCAAATTTGATCATATTCCAAAGAATTTTATGCATTTATGTCTTATAAAAGACAGTATTTTTAGAACATCTAGCATTTAGAGAAACAAAAAGATCTACCTGTGAACATAATGACAAGTTTTGTCATTTTAAAATAAAAGGAGAACCAAAAATATCCTCTACTTAGTCAAATGTATTCTAGAACCCTGGGGGGTCTCAGTACCCAGAGAGGGTTACGTTTCAAATATTTATTAAAAGGAATGTTGGCTGAGTTTGAATGTCTTTGGATATCGCTTTGAAGTTTGAACATAATTTTACTTTTGAAAGTGGTCTTAACGTTTACCTAATTTATAACTGTCATTATTCTATTTGCTATAAGCCTCAGCCTATATGAGTTTTCTATGTTCTTGAAGATGAAGTTCACTGGTTCAGCAACAAACCTGAAAGGGAACACATTGTTCAGCTCTCTCCAGAAGCATCATGGGACAGGAGCAGTACAGGAGACAGGAAGGAGATCTCATAGCAACAGACTCCCTGGATGCAGAAGACCATGAGCATCAGCAACTCGGGCTTCTGGAAATGAGGTCCTTTTTTGGGACACATGTGACTAAAAGGGAGATGGGGCAGGAAGAAGGAAAATAAAAAGACAACCCAATGAAGCATCCTGGAACACCATCTGTGGGCTCTGTCTTCCCTACTGTTCATGCAGCAACTTTAGAGCTGGGAAGATGGTCCTGTGCATACAGTTCTTGCTTCACAGCTGCAAGGACCTGAGTCTGATCTCCAGAGCCCATGTAAAAAGTCCTCCAAGGTGGAGGGTGCTTTCAATACACATCACCCAGTTTTATCCACAGAATTCTAGGATGAGAGACCCTGAAAACAGTGCATGGTGCCTGAGGAAAATTTAAGGTTATACCATTGTCTCCTCATACATATGTACATACACGCCAAACAAACGAACGAACTAAATGACCGTGCCAAGACTGTATCTATCCTCTGTGTCACTGATACTCTTCATCTGTACACAGCATAAAGAAGTCAGGCCTGCTCCTGTTTGACACTCCCCTTGCTCAGTGCTGAGAACAATAGACAGCTGTTTGTAAATGCTGTGCCGCCTTCTTTTTCCTTTGTGCACTGGGAGCTTTAATATTCTAGAATTCGTATCTGGTGCAGAGCTGTATATCCTCATCATATACGTGAAAATCAGTCTTTGGAGTTGAAACACTAGAATAGATAGATCAAACACTGTGCTTTTCCAGTTTGTTTCGTTAGCTGGCCATGAATCTTGTAAAGGACTCACTGTTGTGATCCACTGATAGGCAATTCTGTTTAAACCAGGTCAGTAGATTCAGGAAAAGTATTAAAACGTTGACTGGCATGCCCTCTTGTACAGTTCAAGGGCATTTGATGGTCCCAAACTCTGCAACACAGAACAGACTGCTTCTATCTCCCAAGTCTTGTCCTATAAACCCCTGGAGCACACCAGCCTGACTTAACTTTACCCATCCAAGGAATGGATGGCCATTTCCCACACAAGGGTCTAAAACATCACTCTTTTCTGTTGATGAGTCACAAGGGATTGATGTAGTGTTGAAACTTACAACACTCAACATGAGTAGACAGCACCTGACATCTACTACACAGCCTTGACGACTCCGTTGTAGGAGAGGTGGGGTCAGCACACATTCACTTACATTCTAACCTAAGCTCTATAGTAATTTGAGAGATAAGCCCAGAGCACTTGAGTGGAAAAAAACCAAAGACCATGCTCTAACAGGAAAGACAATTTTACAGGGCAATAAGATAAGAAACACAGGGTTGCATCCACTTCTATTTGAGCCTCATGCATGTGTTCCAAGAACTGCACATGGACCCATTTTATCCTGGTCCACTACATTATCTCTCACAAAGACAGGGCATTGTAATTGTGTGTGTTCGTTCGCTTGCTTTTTCTCTGTGCATCAAATAATGTCACTTCTCTTGTTTGCATTTTATACTCTATAAGTATAACTTGCACCGTATTTTTCTGCTCTGGCATCTTCTAAAGACTTTGGCAAAGTCCAGATAGAGCAGTAACTAATGCTTATAAAACTCCTTGATGAGATTCCACCAAAGTGGTTTGGGTTCCCATTACTGCAAGACTGTCAGTCAGTCCAGCACAGCAATTTAATGGCCTGAATGCCCCAAATCCCACCATGGGACTTTCTGAATGTATGCCAAACCAGCCAGTTACTGGGACAGAAAGCTCTAGAAACCAGTAGTCAGATCTTAAAGATGAATTGGGAGGAGTAAACGTTGGTGTGCTTAGCGGTGGGCCTGTGTAGCGGAGTACCAGCCAGTGATGAAAAATTGACAGTGATTTCATTTCCCAGGCCCCTTTCCCCTCTGGGTCCTCTCACCAGATGCCAAGTTTGGAAAGACAGACAGATGGAGCCCTGCATCTGGGAATGGGAACAGAGACACCATTTCCTCTGTTTCAGAGCCATATGACTTGGGAATGCATATAGGCAACCCCAGCTGGGAATCTAGCTTGAGCCATTGAGGCCACAGGCTTCTGGACAAAGGGCTACCTCAGCACCAAGGACAGCGCCCCTCACAGCACCAAGAACAGCGACACAGGCACTACAGCTGAGAACAAAAGCCCTGTAGCCTGAAGGCTAATCTGATTTCCTTAAAAACAACCCCTTGAAAAGAACCCCAGGACTCAAGTGCCCTGCGCCTGAGTATTGACTGGTGTAATGCCCACATAGTTGCTGAGAACCCAGGAGAATCACCCCTTCACTTCCTCCAGCCTCAGCATCATTTGCTGGTTTTCATTTGTGGTGTAGCTATTTCCACACTCTTGACTGCCTGAAGCCACATCCGTTGAACAGCTCATAGCTTTGTGGGGCAGAGGTTCAAGCTTGTGGTTGACCCACGAGGCCCAGCTTCTCTCAAAGTCAAGTGTTCTCCAGGGTATGTTCTCATCTGACGCTTAAATGTAATGTAACCGTTCCTGATGGTTACAGAGATGAGGTCCTTCCTACCAGCTTGCTGGCTGTACGGGCTTACTTCTGCTTACCATAGGGTACCCATCCTCCTCAAAGCTAGCAAAAGAGAACTTCTAGTGGGCTCAGTGGCCCTCATAGAATCTTGTGTTCCCTGTCCCCTTGTTAGTGACACCATGTTACATCAGTCTCCCCAGTGCGCCTTGTTTTACGTGGTTAATTTGGACCAATGATACACTCTGTAAGCACCCTCACAGCAGGACCTGGAGTAGAAATTCCACAACCAAGAGAAGGATCATTTCCACGAGGGGCCTGCAGGTCTGGAAGCAACCTTAGAACCCACTCACCACATCTTCACGGATCTAGTTTCGTATGGAAGTGTGGAAAAAAGCAGAAGTGAAACTGTTTGCCCTAAAAGGCTCAGCTCTCAGTCTCAGGCAGGAGGAAGGGAAAGAGAGAAGCAAAGGATCATAGGAAGTATGAGGCCTTAGCATGAGTCAGGCATTTTAATGTGTTTATTCCATATTTCTTGATATATATCATGGGAAACACCTCATCAGTGATTTCTAACTGAATGTGAGCAAAGAAACAGAAGCTGCAGCCAAGCCAGTCTGTAAAGCTGAGTGGAGATAAGAGCATTCATCACGAAGGCTCGAGAGGCCGTGTGTAGCACATATGAGGGAGGAGAGGAGTGACAATACAATGTATCACTTTTTACATCTTAGTGTTTCCTAAGCTGTCCCATGTCAATATTAGTGTATGCGTTACAGAGGTCACATGACTTCATTTATCCAAAAAAGCTAGGCTGTTATGAAATTGATGGCAAACTATCAGAGAAGTCAGAACAGATGAACCGTCACAGAGATAGGCAAGGGCTTCCCAGGCATAGGCGGTGAAAGGCTCTGGTAAGCTGACGCCTATCTCCGAGGTGTGCATTGCTCAGAAGATAGGACCACTGTGGGAGGGTGTGGTGTCTCAGTGTTGGAGCCACAGTGGGAAGGACTGTCTGGCAAGTGTAGAGTAATGGCCAGGTAAAACCTGCCATAGAGGGGATGATTTCTGGCACCACCACCCCCCAACTCCCATGGTTGAATCAATGTAGGGAAACCATATTTTCAGAGAATGGGACCTCCAAGAGGACAGTGGGGTCAGGACTGCTAAGGACACAGGGAAAGCACAGCTGGAGGCAGAAGGACACCAGCTCTAGATGTCCTCTGTTAGAATTTGGGAAGAAAAGGACAACGGACACATAAAGAAAGGCTACTTCATTTCCTTCTGTTATCTGACTAGCAGTATAGCACCGGCTGGGGATACAGCATATCAGCCTCCCTGGGGAGCAGCCGTGAATGAACAGCCATAGGTGGATCCAGAGCCAGCCTAGACAGAGAAGCCAGTCATCAAATAGCATCCTTTCCTGCAAACACGGGGGGCAGAAAAAGAACGGGTCCAACATGTGTTAGGAACCATCTAATAGAGGCATAGAAGCTTCAAGAGGACAAACTTTCCATCCAAGAAGGAGAAGGCATGGTGCTCAGTGAACAGCCTCACCAGGAACTTCATTCTGAATCAACCATGTAGAATTAGGAGATGGAGCTCAAGCCAGTGAGCCCATGCTACTCAGCGTACAGGAGGACATGAGAGGCTGGTTCCTACAGGACGGAACAGTAGCACAGTGAATTCCTAGGCCTTGGGCTCCCAGGAGACCTGCTTGGGTTGGTACATGAAACTGAAACATCCGTACCCACTTGATTGAGAGTCTGGCTCCATGATCTAACAGAAACCCAGGCAGATGCCAACAGGTACAATTCCATGCTCAACTGGAGACTGACTGCTGGAAGAATCCTTGTGTTCACTGCTCTAGACAGCCATTGACATACATCCCAGATACCAAAAGACACACAGACCAAGGTCAATTACTTGTGAAGTATTGTGAGTGTTGGGAGGGACAGAGTAATGGGACCATAAGCAAGAGATGGCATTTCTCCACTTCCCTGGGATGTGGACTTGGAGAATAGCTTGAGACAATATTGTCTCTGAGACTTTCAGCTTTGCATCAGCAGTAGATGCCATGTGCCATGGAGGTCAGTACTCAGCAAGTCCCAGATTTTTGCTCAAATTCTCCAAGTTCTTCTAATTCAGCTTCAATCATCCTCTTATGTGAAGGGCAGCTGACCTCCAGCTGCTGCACCAGCAAACACGCTGTGGGCATACAGACCTGCTCATAAATGTAAATAAGGAAATAGGCACCAGGTATCTTCTTATACATAATTCATTTGTGCAATAATTGAGTAAAAGCATATGATATTCAACCATTAAAATTTTATGATGAGGTGCTTTTAAAGCAGTACGTTCTCACCATTTGAACGACCTTTTAATGGTAACAGTTCAAAGCAGTAGTCTAATCAATAGCATTCAAACTGTCTTCTATTTTTAATAAACTCTATCATTGAATTGAAAAATTAATAATGAAGTTTCTAGACTATGTAAAGCAGTATTATTTGGACATTTGGGTTTTTTTAGCTAATTATTTATTCAAATTACATCTCAATATCAGCCCATCTCTCTGCAAAATCTACCCTTCTCCTAGCTCCTTCCCCCATTCCCCATTTCCCTTCTACTCTGCTAAGAGGGAGCCCTCCTGTGTAACACACACACACACACACACACACACACACACACATCACATCACATCACATCACATCACATCACATCACATCACATCACATCACATCAAGTTACGGCAAGACTAGACACTAAGGCTAGTCAAGGTGGCCCAGTTATGGGAATGGGATCCATAGGCAGGCAGGAAACAGGTTCAGGGACAGCCACAGTTAACATTTTGTCTAAGTTCTGCCCCACAGTTAGCTGGCAACAGCCAGGTGTGCCTGACTCCCTCCATTCTCTCTTGTTCTTCCTTTCTTGCTCCTACTCTCTCCCCATTCCCTGCCCTCCCCTTTCCCTTCCCAGTCTCTCTCCATGTGCTCATGGCTGGCCTCTACTTCTCTTCTGTTCTGTTCAGTTCTGTTCAGTTCTGTTCAGTTCTGTTCTGTTCTGTTCTGTTCTGTTCTGTTCTCCTTTCCTCTCCTTCCCTCCTCTTTCCTCCCCTCCCCTCCACTCCACTCCACTCCTCACCCTCCTGCTTTCTCTGTCTCTATTACCCTCTCAACTCCCTCCCTATACCCTGAATAAACTCTATTCTTTACTATACCATCCTGTGGCTGGTCCCTCAGGGGGAAAGGATGCCTCAATATGGGCCTGCAGAGGCACCTCCTTCCCCCATACCTCACCACATCTCTACCAAAACATCCCCCCATCTCTTTATCTTCTTACAAATACAACAGCCACCACTCTAGTTGTTGGGATATCTGCATGGAGACCAAGCTGCACATCTGCTACAAATGTGCAGGGGGCCTAAGTCAAGCTCTTGCTTGCTCTTTGGTTGGTGGTTCAGTTTCTGAAAGTCCTAAAGGCCTAGGTTAGTTGAATCTGTTGGTCTTCTTGTGGAATCCCTGTTCTCTTCAGGTCCCTCAATTCTTCCCCAATTATTCCATAAGATTCCCCAAGCTTCATCTAATGTTTGGTTGTGGGTCCCTGTGTCTGTTTTGGCCAGCTATAGGGTGGAGCCTCCCAGAAGACAGTTTTGCTAGGTTCCTGTCTGCAAGCATAATGAAGTATCATTAAAAGTGTCAGGTACTGGTTCTTGCCCGTGGTAATGGGCCCAAGTTAGGCCAGTCATTGGTTGGATGTTCCCCCAGTCTCTGTTCTATCTTTGTACTTGCACATCTTGTAGGCAGAACAAAGTTTAGGTTGAAAGTTTTGTGGGTGGGTTGCTGTTCTTATCCCTCTACTGGGAGTCATGCCTGGCTACAATTCATCCCCCACAGATACCCTTGGTGCCCCCCCACCTAATCCCAGGTCTCTGGCCCATCCTAGAGACTCCTCCCTAAAGAAACTGACTTGGTCATGTAAGGAACAGAATGACATGGTTTCTTGCCCCTGGAACAGAACCAGCAGGATGTGAGTCTTTACAAGTGTTGATGATTGCTATGGGCAGAAGTTTGTTTGTATAATAAAGTGCATATTTTATGCTCCTCCTTAGAGCAAAGTCTTTTTTTCCAAGATTAATGACTTCATGATACTCAGAGACATTACAAGTCTAGGAGGCAAGGGTATGTCTATGACTCAGCAAAATGGTATAATGCTGTGACCTTCAGGACAGCCCTTAGGGCTGGGGAAAAGAATGCTGAAAACATGAGTTCAAAAACATATAACTTCTCGACTATGCAAAATATAAGGATGTAATATGAATTGTATAAGGAGCTTCACGAATCTAAAGGGACAGAGGTAGCTGCCCAAGGTAGCCTTGTCAGAAAAATACTAAGGAAGGAGATAGAGCAATTTAGAGAGTGGTGATTGCAAGGCAAGATCCCATCCAGCTAAAGTTTTTATTGTTATTGTTGTTGTTTATGCTTACAAAGGCAGGCAGATTCAAGGTTAGCCTCAGACAGGGAGAGTATAGGTACAAGCTCAGGCAAGCTTGGTAGGAATAGAAATTTCAGGGTGGGGTCCCGCCCAGCTATCTTATTGTCTGTGCTTGTGCTTGCTGTCTAAGAATCAAGGGTCTAGGGCCTTGGTATGTTGATTCATGAAATAATCAAAAGGGAACCTAGGGAATTGATATGTCAATTAAAACTGGGCTTTTGGTCTGCAAGAGTTGAGCAATCCAGAGAGTTTCTAGAATAGTAAGAGAAAACTCTGTTGAGCAGAGCAGAACACAAAGAGCAATCTGAAAAGCTATCTCAAGCAGAAGAGAGAGGGAGAGGGAGGGACAAAGAGAGAGAGAGAGAGAGAGAGAGAGAGAGAGAGAGAGGGAGGGAGGGAGAGGGAGAGGGAGAGGGAGAGGGAGAGGGAGAGGGAGAGAGAGAGAGAGAGAGAGAGAGCAATCTAGAAAGTTATCTCCAGCAGAACATATGCTGTCAGCTTGGACCCACAATTTGACTTCAAATCCTTTGTTTCACTGCTCCCAAATAGCCCTTCTCTCTGATCCCCTCTCTAAGCCGAGGCTGATCTTTGGCAATTCCCTTACCTCCCTCACCACTATGCTGCCCATTACTGATTTTCATTTTCTTGCCCCTAAAATCCCTACATCTAATCACCCCTACACCACTTCCCTCCCCATCTCTTCTCCCACCCAGTTGCATCCTTCCATCCACCTCTGATAAGTATTTCATTTCCTTTTCTGAGGAAGATTCAACCAGCCTCCCTTGTGCCCTGCTTGTTATTTGGATTCTTTGGGCCTGTGGATTGCAGCATTGGTGTCCTGTATTTTATGTCTAATATCCACTCATAAGTGAGTATGTCCCGTGCATGTCCACTTGGGTAAGGATGATATTCTCAAGTTCCATCCATTTGCTGCAAAATTCATGATGACTTTGTTTTTAATAGTATTGCCTAGATATACCACAATTTCTTTATGCATTTTTCAGTTGAGGGGCATCTAGGTTGTTTTCAGTTTCTGACTACTGTGAATGAAGCTGCTATGAACACAGTTGAGCAAGTGTGCTCATGGGATGGTACAGCATCTTTTGGATATGAGCCCAGGAGTGGTGTGGCTGGGTCTTGAGGTAGAACTACTCCAAATTTTCTGATAAGCCAGCAAATTGATTTCCATAGTGGTTGTACAAGTTTGTACTCCCACCTTATTCCACATCCTTGCCAGCATGTGCTGCCTTGAATATTTGATCTTAGTAATTCTGATTGGTATATGGTGGAATATCAGTTGTTTTGATTTGCATTTCCCTTACTAAGGACATTGAACATTTCTATAAGTTCTTCTTGGCCATTAGATATTCCTCTGTTAAAAATTCCCTGTTCAGACTTGCACCCCGCGGTTTTTTATTGTATTTTTTCTTTTTCTTTTTTTATTGGGTATTTTTTATTTACATTTCAAACGTTATTCCCTTTTCTGGTTTCCTGCCCATAAGTCCCCTATCTCCTACCCTCCCCTTCTTCTATAAGAGTGTTCCTCTCCTCATCCACCCCCCTTTCTCCCCTCCCATATTCCCCTACATTGGGGGTCCAACCTTGGCACGACGAAGGGATTCCCCTTCCTTTTGTGCCTAACAAGGCCCTCTGCTACATATACAGTTGGAGCCATGGGTCAGTCCATGTATATATAGTCTTTGGGTAGTAGTTTAATCACTGGGAGATCTGATCGGTTGGCATTGTTGTTCTTATGGGGTTGCAAGCCCCTTCAGCTCTTTCAATACTTTTTCTACTTCCTCCAACAGGGGTCCCATTCTCAGTTCAATGGTTTCCTGCTAGCATTCGCCTGTATATTTGACATGCTTTGGCTGTATCTCTTGGGAGACATCGATATCTGTTTCCTGTCAGTATGGACTTCTTAGCTTCATCAATCTTATCTAGTTTTGGGGGCTATATATATATGGGCCACATCTGGGGCAGACACTGAATGGCTGACTGTTCCTTCAGTTTCTGCTACAAACTCTGCCTCTATATCTCCTCCTATAAATATTTTTGTTCCCCCTTTTAAGAAAGAGTGAAGCATCCACACTTTGGCCATCCTTCTTCTTGAGCTTCATGTGGTCTGTGGATTGCATCGTGGGTAATTCCATCTTTTGGGCTAATAGCCACTTATCAGTGAGTGCATACCATGTGTATTTTTCTGTGATTGGATCACCACACTGAGGATGATATTTTCTAGTTCGATCCATTTGCCTATGAATTTCATGAAGCCACTGTTTTTGATAGCTGAGTAGTACTCCACTGTGTAGATGTACCACATTTTCTGTATCCATTCCTCTGTTGAAGGGCATCTGGGTTCTTTCCAGCTTCTGGCTATTATAAAGAAGGTTGTTATAAATATAGTAGAGCATGTGTCTTTGTTGTATGTCGGAGCATCTTTTGTGTATATGTCCAGGAGAGGTATAGCTGGGTCCTCAGGTAGTGCAATGTCCAATTTTCTGAAGAACCTCCAGACTGATTTCCAGATTGGTTGTACCAGCCTGTAATCAACAACAATGGAGGATTGTTCCTCTTTCTGCACATCCCTGCCAGCATCTGTTCTCACCTGAGTTTTTGATCTTAGCTATTCTGAGTGGTGTGAGGAAGAATCTCATGGTTGTTTTGATTTGCATTTTCCTGATCACTAAGGATTTTGAGCATTTCTTTGGGTACTTCTCAGTCGTTCGATATTCCTCAGCTGAGAATTCTTTGTTTAGATCTGTATCCCATTTTTGAATAGGGTTATTTGGCTCTCTGGAGTCTAACTTCTTGAGTTCTTTGTATATTTTGGATATTAGCCCTCTATCAGATGTAGGATTGGTAAAGATCTTTTCCCAATCTGTTGCTTGCCGTTTCATCCTAATGACAGTGTCCTTTGCCTTACAGAAGCTTTGCAGTTTTATGAGGTCCAATTTGTTGATTCTTGATCTTAGGGCATAAGCCATTGGTGTTTTGTTCAGGAAATTTTCCCCAGTGCCCATGTGATTGAGACTCTTCCCCCTTTTCTTCTATTCATTTGAGAGTATCTGGTTTGATTTGGAGGTCCTTGATCCAATTAGATTTAACTTTTGTACAGGACAATAAGCATGGGTCTATTTGCATTCTTCTACATGCTGACTTCCAGTTGAACCAAGAAGAAATGCTATTTTTTTCCACTGGATAGTTTTAGTTCCTTTGTCAAAGATCAAGTGACCATAGGTATATGGATTCATTTCTGGGTCTTCAATTTTATTCCAATGATCTATTTGCCTGTCTCTGTACCAATACCATACAGTTTTTATCACTATTGTTCTGTAATACTGCTTGAGGTCAGGAATGGTGATTCCACCAGAAGTTCTTTTGCTGTTGAGAATAGTTTTTGCTATCCTGGGTTTTGTTATTCCAAATGAATTTGCAAATTGCTCTTTCTAACTCTATGAAGAATTGAGTTGGAATTTTGATGGGGATTGCATTGATTATGTAGATTGCTTTTGGCAAAATGACCATTTTTACTATATTAATCCTGCCGATCCATAAGCATGGGAGGACTCCATCTTCTGAGATCTTCTTCAATTTCTTTCTTCAGAGATTTGAAGTTCTTGTCATACAGATCTACCACTTGTTTGGTTAGAGTCACACCGAGATATTTTATATTATTTGGGACTATTGTGAAGGGTGTCATTTCCCTAATTTCTTTCAGCATGTTTATCCTTTGAGTAGAGAAAGACTACTGATTTGAGCTAATTGTATACCCAGCCACTTTGCTGAAGTTGTTTATCAGGCTTAGTAGTTCTCTGGTGGAACTTTTGGGATCACTTAAATATACTATCATATCATCTGCAAATAGTGATATTTTGACTTCTTCCTTTCCAATTTGTATCCCTTTGACCTCCTTTTGTTGTCAGATTGCTCTGACTAAGACTTTGAGTACTATATTGAGTAGGTAGGTAGAGAGTAGGCAGCCTGTCTAGTCTCTGATTTTAGTGGGATTGCTTCAAGTTTCTCTTCATTTAGTTTAATGTTAGCTAATGGTTTGCTGTATATTGCTTTTACTATGTTTAGGTATGGGCCTTGAATTCCTGATCTTTCCAGGACTTTTATCATGAAGGGGTGTTGAATTTTGTCAAATGTTTCCTCAGCATCTAATGAGATGATCATGTGTTTTTTTTTTTCCTTTGAGTTTGTTTATAGAGTGGATTACATTGATGGATTTCCATATATTCAACCATCCCTGCATCCCTGGGATGAAGCCTACTTGATCATGATGAATGATTGTTTTGATGTGTTTTTGAATTTGGTTTGTGAGAATTTTATTGAGTATTTTTGCGTCGATATTCATAAGGGAAATTGGTCTGAAGTTCTCTTTCTTTGTTGGGTCTTTGTGTGATTTAGGTATAAGCGTAATTGTGGCTTCATAGAAAGAATTGGGTAGTGTTCTGTCTGGTTTTATTTTGTGGCATAGTTTGGACAGTATTTGTATGAGGTCTCCTATGAAGGTCTGATAGAATTCTGCACTAAACCCATCTGGTCCTGGGCTGCTTTTGGATGGGAGATTTTTAATAACTGCTTCTATTTCTTTAGGAGTTATGGGGTTACTTACGTAGTTTATCTGTTTCTGATTTAACTTTGGTACTTGGTATCTGTCTAGAAAATTGTCCATTTCATCCAGATTTTCCAGTTTTGTTGAATATAGGCTTTTGTAATAGGATCCGATGATTTTTTGAATTTCCTGAAATTCTGTTATTATGTCTCCCTTTTCATTTCTGATTTTGTTAATTTGGATACTCTCTCTGTGCCCTCTGGTTAGTCTGGCTAGGTGTTTATCTATCTTGTTGATTTTCTCAAAGAACCAGCTCCTGGTTTTGCTGATTCTTTGTATAATCCTTTTTGTTTCTACTTGGTTGATTTCAGCCCTGAGTTTGATTATTTCCTGCCTTCTACTCCTCTTTGGTGTATTTGCTTCATTTTCTTCTAGAGCTTTTAAGTGTGTTTTCAAGATGCTAATGTATGCTCTCTGATGTTTCTTTCTGAAGGCACTCAGAGCTCTGATTTTTCCTCTTAGAACTGCTTTCATTGTGTCCCAGAAGTCTGTATATGTTTTGCCTCCATTTTCATAAAATTCTAAAAAGTGATTAATTTCTTTTTTATTTCTTCCTTGACCAAGTTATCATTGAGCAGAGCATTGTTCAACTTCCATGTATACATGGACTTTCTGTTGTTTTTGTTATTGAAGATCAGCCTTATTCCATGTTGATCTGATGGGATACATGGGATTATTTCTAGCTTCTTGTATCTGTTGAGGCCTGTTTTGTGACCGATTGTATGGTCAATTTTGGAGAAGGTACTGTGAGGTGCAGAAAAAAAGGTATATTCTTTTTTTTAGGATGAAATGTTCTATAGATATCTGTTAAGTCCATTTGTTTCATAACTTCTGCTAGCTTCTCTATATCTCTGTTTAATTTCTGTTTCCATGATCTTTCCATTGATGAAAGTGGGGTGTTGAAAACTCCTACTATTATCATGTGAAATGCATGTGTGCTTTGAGCTTTATTAAGCTTTCTTTTATGAATGTAGGTGCCCTTGCATTTAGAGCATAGGTATTTAGGATTGAGAGTTCATCTTGGTGGATTTTTCCTTTGATGAATACGAAGTGTCCTTCCTTTTTTTTTATATAACTTTTGGTTGAAAGTCGATTTTATTCGATATTAGAATGGCTACTCCAGCTTGTTTCTTCAGACCATTTGCTTGGAAAACTGTTTTCCAGCTTTTTGCTCTCAGGTAGTATCTGTCTTTTGTCTCTGAGGTGTGCTTCCTGTATGCAGCAAAATGCTGGGTCCTGTTTACATATCCAGTCTGTTAGTCTACGTGTTTTTATTGTGGAATTGAGTCCATTGATGTTAAGAAATATTAAGGAATAGTGGTTGTTGCTTCCTGATATTTTTGTTGTCAGAGTTGGATTTATGTCTGTGTGGCTATCTTCTTTTGGGTTTGTTGAAAAAAAGATTACTTTCTTGCTTTTTCTAAGGTTTCCCTTCTTGTGTTGGAATTTTCCATCTATTATCCTTTGTAGGGCTGGGTTTGTAGAAAGATATTGTGTAAATTTGGTTTTGTCATGGAATATCTTGGAATTCTGTAGGCTTTTTGTATGTTTGTCGACATCTCTTTCTTTAGGTTAGGGAAGTTTTCTTCTGTAATTTTGTTGAAGATATTTATTGGCCCTTTAATTTGGGAATCTTCCCTCTCTTCTATACCTATTATTCTTAGGTTTGGTCTTCTCATCGTGTCTTGGATTTCCTGGATGTTTTGTACTAGGAGCTTTTTGCATTTTACATTATCTTTGATGGTTGTGTGGATGTATTCTATGGTATCTTCTGCCCCTGAGATTCTCTCTTCTATCTCTTGTATTCTATTGGTGATGTTTGCATGATCTCTTATTGTTCTGTTGGTCTTGCTGGTGATCTCTTCCCTAGGATTTCTATCTCTAGGGTTGTCTTCTTTTGTGCTTTCTTTATTGTTCCTATTTCCATTTTTAAATCATGGATGGTTTTGTCCATTTCCTTCACCTGTTTGTTTGTGTCTTCCTGTAATTATTTAAGGGGTTCTTTAAGGGATTTTGTGTTTCCTCTTTAAGGGCTTCTATGTTTTTCCCTTTGTTGTCCTTTATTTCTTTAATTTATGTCATTCTTAAAGTCTTCTATCATCATCATAAAATGTAATTTTAAATCCAAATCTTGCTTTTCTGGTGTGTTTGGATATCAAGTATTTGTTTTGGTGGGAGAACTGGGTTCTAATGATGCTAAGTAGTCTTGGTTTCTGTTGCTTAGTTTCCTGTGCTTGCTTCTCGCCATCAGGTTGTCTCTGGTGTTAGCTTGTCTTGCTGTCTTTGACAGTGGCTTGACCCTCCTGTAGGCCTGTGTGTCAGCACTCCTATAGATCTGTTTTCTTTCAGCTGGATCTGGAAACAGAGTGCTCTGCTCTCAGGTGTGTAGGCACTCCTGGCAACTTACTTTCAATTCTCAGCGCAGGCGGAAACCAGAAGTGTCCTGTCCCAGAGGAGTTCTGCATTTGTGTGTCCTGGACCCACCAGGCAGGTTGCTTGGAGCAGAAAAGTTGGTCTTATCTCTGCTCTCAGGTGTTTAGATGCTCCTGGCAACTGGTTTTCAGCTCTTGGCACAAGCAGAAACCCAAAGGGTCCTTCTCCTGACTGCTCCTAGGTCCCTGTACCCAGGGGTCACAGATGGCACTAGGCGATTTCCTCTTGGGTCAGAAATGTGGGCAGAAAGTATTTGTCTCCTCTGGGTTCTCAGGAATGTCCAAACTTCTGAGGGTCCAGCTTTCTCCCCCACTGGATTTGGGTGCAGGGAGCTGTAGTATCGGTTCAGTTTAGTTCAGCAGGCAGCCAGAAACAAGTCGGTTCCTGCTGCTGACTGTTCCTATATTCCTGTATTCAGAGGCACTACACAGTTTCTTCTTGGGCTGGGAATGTGGGCAGAAGTGACCAGAAGTGGCGGTCTGTCCTGAGGTCTCAGGATTGTCTGTACTTCTGGGACTTCAGCTCTCCCCCCAACACCCACTTTTAATTGAGTTATTTGGGTTGTTAGTGTCTAATCTCTTGAGTTCATTATATATTTTGGGTATTAGTCCTCTGTCAGATCTAGGGTTGGTGAAGATCTTTTGCTAACCTGTAGGCTGTCCTTTTGTTCCATTGACAGTGTCCTTTGCCTTACAGGAGCCTTTTAGTTTCAGAGGTCCCATTTATTAATTTTGATCTTAGTGTCTTAGCCATTGGTGTTCTGTTCAGGAAGTTGTCTACTGTACCAATAAGTTCAAAGCTATTTTACACTTTCTGTTTTAATAGATTTAGTATACCTGGTTTTTGATTGACTTGGACTTCAGTTTTGTGAAGGGTGATAAATATGGTTCTATTTGTATTCTTCTACATGCAGACATCCAGTTAGACTAGCACCACTTGTTGAAGATACTCTCCCTTTTCTATTGTATAGTTTTGGCTTCTTTGTCACAAATCAAGTATCTGTAGGTATGTAGATTTATCTTGTGGTCTTCAATTTGATTCCATTGAGTAACTTGTCTATTTCTCTGTCTATACCATACACTTTTTATTACTATTGCTCTGTAGTACAGCTTGAAATGAGGGATGGTGATGCCTCCAGTTCTTTTGTTGTACAGGATTGTTTTAGCTGTCCTGTATGTTTGTTTGTTTGCTTGCTTGCTTTTCCATATGAAGTTGAGAATTTTTCTTTTAAGGTATGTAAGAATTATATTGGAATTTTAATGGGAATTACATTGATTCAGTCTTGCTTTTGGTAAGATAACCATTTTCACTATGTTAATCCTACTGATCCTTGAGCATGTGAGATCTTTCTATCCTCTGATAGCTCCTTCAATTTCTTTCTTCAGAGACTTGAAATTCTTGTAATACAGCAACAAAAATAATGTTATGGTCAGGGATCACCACAACATGAGGAACTTTATTAAAGGGTCACAGTATTATGAAGGTTGAGGACCACTGTCGTAAACTCTGGTCTGGTAACACAGAAAGTAGCATCAGAGATTGAGTGGCTCAGCAACTATGTCAAAACTGTGCTCACAGTTTCTTTACTTGCTGTGGGAACACTAGGTAAACTCCAAGCATAGGATCCCTATGCTGTGGAGAGAGACGCAGGGGAGAGGTGACTAACTGAACTTAGTCCCTGAATTACTAACAAGAGTAGGCTTATGTACTTAGTTTCACATTCATTTCTGTTTCACATCCATATGAGAATTTTCCATTCACTTAACCACTCCTTCACTCAGAGAATATTTATCCTGTGTGTTCTATTTGTTAAACTAAGTGCTATTTAAAAGGAATAAGATGAACAAAAATGGAATGCTTCTTCTACCTGTCTCTAGGGTAGTTGGAAATGTTACAAAATAGTCATAATTAAACAGTCATAAAATCAAGTGGAAAATTGTGCAGTGTGCTTGAAGGCAGAGGAAAAGAGGTAACAACGTCTTTGAGAACCGTCCAAAGGCTGGTTAGAAGCTGTCTGAGCATGGTGTGCAACCCTTCATCTAGTAACGGTAATGGCTGAGACAGGAACAATGGAGGTTCACACACTGGCCTATGGATTCAGAGCAGAGATTGGAGGAATATCCTTTGGCTGGATAACGGAATGCTGTTTGGTACATGAGGGCAGGTTTCTTTTTCTTCTGGCTTATCCAGTTACCAGTAAATTACTTGAGGAAAATCTTTCTCACTGAGGTTTCAAGTGGTGCTGGGCTTTCCCTCTGATAAGTGCAGACTATGTTTATGAGAGTATAGCAGGGTAGGCTGGGGAATCTCAGGTTTGTGCAAGTGAAGGACTGGGCTAAGCTCTAGAGAACAGTGTAGACAGAGGGGGATGCCAACATCCAATAGACTCTGGTAAAAAAAAAATAACTGTGTGGTAAGGGATTCAGAAAATTTTGTTTATCTTTTTTTTTGCCATTTCTTCATATTCTTCCTCCCTTCTCCCTCCTACTCCCTCCCTTCCCTCTCCTTCTCCTCCTATTTCTCTAACTTCTACTTTGGCAGGTTATAGAACCTTTAGGAGGAGGGGCCTAGCTACAGGAAGTGGCAGATTCAAACTGACACCTGCTGCTCTCTCTTGTGTTGGGCTCTGCTTTCCATCAGCCATGATGTGAACAGCCTCCCATGCTTCAGGCTCCTGCTGCCATAATGTTGTGCCAATCACATGAGCAGCGCATCCTTCCTTTCTCACGGTGTTTCTGTCTAGTATTCTAGTCACAGCAGTAGAAAATGGCTGACTTATGGGTAGAGGATACAGTGTTAGAAAAGGCAAAGGACTTTTAGTGGTAGTTCACAAACTCCGTGCTGTGCAAAGAACAGGATCCTCACTGTGCATGCTCACCAAAGAGATGGGCCAAGAATTATCAACACCAACCACAATGCACACATTGAGGTACTTAGGAACAGCATTTCCCCAGATGCGCTTCTGACCAAAAAATATAAAAAAGAGAACACAGTTCTGCAGATGCCCACACTGTGGTCCCCCAACACCAGTCTGCTGCATGTGGCTGGAGACTCAGAGCGAGTCGAGGGGCTGGCTATCCCTACAGCCAGCTTCTCCTGAGTCTAGGGACTCTGCTTCCATCCTTCTGCTTGCAGAGGTATCCTTGCTCACCCTTCATTTCCACAGCCCCCAGAGACAGTGATCACCTCTCAGAGTACACTGAGCAAATGGCCTTTGGATGTGAAGGTCACTGTTGAGGTGACATTTAGGGTATGCAGAGGCTTTCCTATCCCTTCCTTATTCTAGGACTGAATAACATGGTCCATGAGAATAAACCATGCAGAGGTTCATCTAACCTCTCTCTGTGTGAGAAGCAGAAACAAGAGCAACCCAGAGGCTCCAGGTGCCCCATGTACTAACTGAGTTACGAGGTCAGCCCTCAGCTTCATGAGAGAGGAAAGAAGACTGAATTGTACAGTGGCCTCTGTTCTCCCTACCTCAGGTTTTCTTGGTCTTCGACCTCTACAAGGGATCAGAGGTAGCATGCTACATTAAAAAGCATCAGACTTCAAAAT
The DNA here is from genome assembly GCF_021556685.1 of Rattus norvegicus. NCBI lineage: Eukaryota > Metazoa > Chordata > Mammalia > Rodentia > Muridae > Rattus > Rattus norvegicus. The sequence goes on from NC_141537.1 coordinate 9,583,928, forward strand.
TATTTGCAGCAAATTATTGGCTACAGGGACAGCTGGAGAAGTGACAGCATAGCCAGGTCAAGTGGATGTCAAGACTTCTGTATGGAAAGCTTGGCAATGCATTCAAGGGAGATATGGCAGTCGCACTCCAGTTGAGCATGTCATTTGACCATTCAGCACTTTAAGTCCCATATTTGCAAAATCTACTTTTCAATGTGAAGAATATCGATAAAGTCTGTAATAGGCTCCTCAGCAATGCCTAACACAAAGTTGGTGGCAACTATGAAGTGCAAAATGGCCTATGTGCACAATCTTGCTTACCAGTGTCCACACAGCTCCGAACTGCAAGTAAGATGCTAATGCACCCATGTACAGGCTCAGTTTACAGAATTTCCTCAAGACTTTTAGTTCTTGTACACAAAACACATGATCTGAGTTCCACAGCAAGGTGGGAGAGAACAAACAGAGTCTAAATCTACTGTGTTCTACATTCTGTCACTGCTAATGGCACACCTCCATGGGACTTTAAGGGCCATTACAGAAATTTAGAGAGAATAGAGACAAACTGAACACTATGAGATGACACCTTAATAAACTCTAATGCTATTGTTCTGAGCATTGTGGGTGATTTGTAGGATGGGAGGGCCATGCAATCTCTTCCTTGCATTTACATCTTTAGAATAAGAGGGCTGCACTCTGGAAACTCTGCCTAATAAGCCAGCTGTACCACTTGGGTAGTGACTCTGTGAGTCTGACACTCCCCCAGAAAAGCCTTCAGATCAGTGTAGACAGTGGATGGCATCTTGAAAACCTGTCTGCAAGTGTCTGATGCCTTCCATGGAAAAGATACTCTAATGTTCTCCTCTTGAATAAAAGTTGTTTAAGTGACTTACAAATAAGGAGCCAAAAACAGGAAAAGAAGCCTGAAACAGCTTCTGAGTCACCTGGCCAGCTGTCCTCTGCCCATTCCTCAGTAGGACCTTGGCCCTAGTACCTGGCACCTATTGAAGAGACTTCTACCAGGCTTCACTGTTGGATGGGCAAGCTAATCAGTAAACACTATGCATTAGTCAGAGTTGACCAGAGATCCAGAACTAACATAAAAGACGGAGACAGTTGGAGGAGGAGGCAGACTTGTAAGTCCCTGTTTTATAGGACAGTTCCGTGAGAGACCATGGCATGACTGTGGAAATAGAAAAAGTCAATGTCCTGCATCTGGAAGCTGAGTGTCCCCAGGTGGTAAAGGGATGGTCCTTGGGTGATAAGAGGGGGTAGAGCCATAGGAGGGAAGCCCCATAGGAGGTCCTTAGGATACAGAGCTGAGCCTTTCAAGATGATGGGAGACCCTGACTCATTTCTTCTGTTCGCTGGTTCATGTTTAAGTAGTTGACTCTGCCACATACTTTTGCAATGATGTGCTCCTGCCCCTACCTTGTACCTTGGCACAGACCCAAAACATGGGCTAACCTGATCTTGAACTCTTGCCTCCAGAATGATCAGCCCAATACTTTTCTCAGTCATTTTGTGATAGCAATGCAAACCTGGCCAGAACAGGGAACCAGAAGAAATCTGCTTTCAGACTTGAGAAGCACCAGGACTTAACTGATGGAGACTTTGCTCAATATCTACCTATCCAAACATTATTCACATAGAAACATCCAGAATAGCATTTTCCCAGGAAGAACCAAAATGACGCATGAGATTGACTGTCAGGAAGACCTGTTGGGTTTCTGTGTAAACAGAATAATTCATTTTCATAGGTTCCTTCTATCATTTCTTATGTGGTCTCTTCAGTCACTGCTCGGCCCTGTGTGAGCCACACTGCCAGCTGATCCTTGACCCTGTATCACTCAGCTCCCACTACAGCCTGGGCATAACTAACTGATAGAACTAGGCAAATCACAAGTTGATCGTTTGAGTTGTTAGCAGTGGTTTCTGGGGAGCTGCAAGGCCCATCCTCTGAAGGGCCATCCCTTAAGGCCTTGCTTGCTTCCTATTCATACCCAACTTGTTGTGTAATGGCAGCAACCTTGCAATGTGCCATTCTTAGTTCTTGTCTCACATCCCCTGTACCTACGGAGCTTTTGTGGCTAAAAAGGCTTAAGCAGATTTGTGAGGCTTAGCCCCTCAAAGGCTGAAGGCAGCCCACAGTGTGCTAGGCTGAAGTAAACAGGGACACATGAATCCCTGGAGCTTCCTGTACTTTGATAGCAGATGCCTTACCTGTCCTAAGAGAGTAGGCCACACAGAACAATCACCTGTTTACCTGTCCCAGTTTCTGGGCCTTGCAAGCCTCTTTACTGGCTTTGACATCTCTTCCAGGCTTGAGGCAAAGCTGACTTCTCCCTAATACTTTGTTAATGACTGGAATCTCATTTGTAAATTGTTTTAGAGTCAGCCTGTGCATTCTTCCAGATGCTAGTGCCCACTTCTATGAGATTTCTTTGTTCTCTCATTGTGGCCACATGCTTCTTCCCTCTGCCCACTCACCACAGTTTAACTGTTGAGTCTCTCACCTCACCATACCACTAACTCAGTCCTCAAACAGTGGAGCCTAGAACACCTCATTGCCCACAGGAACCCCTCTGTAGCTGTTGCCCATCAGAGAGTTGAAGGCTGAAGTGAAGGTTTTCCCTAAGTAAAGGATCTGCAGAGGATGCAATTCTGAGGGAAGTGGAGCAGGACAGAAGCAGTGACAACAATGGAACAACGGTGCCAGCAAGAACCAAGGACAGGCTCACAAGATGCACTAGATTCCCTAAGGCAGGCTTTCAAGATACACCCATTCCCCTGGCCCTTGTTATGTCTGAGCCACTGCTCTCTCTGGGAAGAGTCTATCCTCCTCCAGGTATTCCTCCTGGAAATGCCCTCATGGGCCCACTCAAGGGCATGCTTATAGTTGATTCCAGATTCAAACAAATTGATGATCAAGATGAACCGTTACAGTCAGGACCAGAATTAGTCTTCACAGCTGACACTAACTGGGGACCAAAAGTTGGTGTATGTCCTGAAACAGTCTCCTAAAGTGATTTCAACTAACACTCAACCTTTGGTTGGGACCCACCACTTACTTTTGTGCATTACTAACCTCAATGATTCTTCAGGTCCATTTAACATATTTCTGACATCTCAATCAAATGTTAAGAATAAAATGTCAAATCCTGACTTACTCTGCATACCTGGCAACAAGAAAAGGTCACTGCTTACAAAGATACCAAGCTAGAGAAACCTCAGGCTGGTAGATTGGCTCTTATCCCAGCCAGGGCAATGTCACTGATCCACAACAGGTGGGCCATTACTGTGAAGTATAAAGTTGAAAAGATTTCCTTAATGGTCAGAACAGTGTGTGAGTGCTTGATTCTAAATAGGGGCAAGTCTAAGTTAGCTCTCTCTCTCTATGTGTTTCTACAGGAAACTAATCGAACACACTTACAGCTGAGTACCAGCAGCCAAAAGCCCCCTACCCCGGTTTGTAACCAGGTCACAGACAATCTTACTTGTGGGTTGCAATTGACAGACTATATTCAGCTTCAGTGGCAGGGCCCTTCACCTGCAGGTAGGGTGTCCTACTCTGTCTCTTTCCAGCTTCCCTTGAGTCAGCGTCTTTCACTGAATCTGGATCTGGGCTAGCACTCTAGAAGCCCCAACAATCACACTGCCCCCCAATAGCACTGGAATTATATGTGTACACAGACAGCTTCGCTTTTTATATGGTTGGCCAGGGTATGAACTCAGGACCTCATGTTTGTGCAACAGCACTTTTACCCATTGAGCGATCTCTAAGACTGCATGGAATTTTAAACCAATAAACACAACTTGTTACCTGCCAGCATGTTTGATGTTACAGCAGATAGGGTGAGTTAGCATGACCAGAAACTGATTTGGCCCATGGCTCTGGAGCTGTAAAGGCCAAGATGCAGGGTCCTATGTGGGGCTTCTTGCTGCATTATCTCAGAGCAAAGACGTGACAGGACAGCAAGAACCAAGCTGAACTCTTCTTTTCCTGGTTTCCCTTTTCTAATTTACAATATTGGCCAGTCAGGGCAGAGCCCTGGTGTCCCAAGCACCTCTAAAAGGTCTTGACACCTGTGTGTTGGGAATTGTTGTAGTTTGAATGCAGGATGGCACTTCATAGGATGGCAATAGTCTCTCCAATTGAAACATTTGCTCAGGGGAAGGAAGAAGGTTCTGGAGCCTTAGGAGGCAAACGAAGGGACAGGAGTGCTCAAGAACAAGAATGTGCAAGATTCTGGAGGGCACTTACTCAGAAGCAGAGGGAGAGAGACAGAGAGAGAGAGAGAGAGAGAGAGAGAGAGAGAGAGAGAGGCAAACAGAGACATGCGGACTCTGACCAGGAGAGAGAGAAAAATGTGAAAGAAAAAGAAATAGAGCCACTGGAATCTAGGCAGAGAGCTCCAGAGTTTCAGTTTTCCAGAGTCATCACTCATGTTGGGGTTGGTTTCCTGGAAATACAGCTGTTTTTTGTTTGTTTGTTTGTTTGTTTGTTTTTTTAATTATCCCTGCTCCTTGTAAATAACTCCTCAGTCACAGTGTGTTAATAACCACAGGGAAAAACAAAACATGTAGGTTACTAAATCAGACATTAATATATTTTGGTCTGTGCTGGATTCTTTCTGATGTGAATTGACAAGTATGTTACCCCAGGAATCACATATTATACCTTTTTCACAGTGATTCTCAACCCTCCTAATGCTGCGACCCTTTAATACAGCTCCACATATTGGGGTGACCATCAACCATGATTATTTTAGCTCCTACTTAACTGCAGTTTTGCTACTATTATGAATCATAGTGCAAACATGTTTTCCGATGGTTTTAGGTGATTGCTGTGAAAGAGCAGTTCAACACCAAAAGGGCTTGCGACCCACAGCTTGAGAACCATTGCTTTATAATCTCAAGTGTTAGGATTCTCAGTCACCAGCTTGCAGCACTCTTTGGGAAGGTTGTGCAATTTTCAGGAAATGGAATCTCACAGGAGGAAGTGGCTTTCTGGGGAATGGGTCTTGGGAGTTTACAGACTGAACCTACTTCCTATTCATTCTGTTTCATGAGTGCAAATTCAATATTACCAGCAGCCTCCTGCTCCTACCAACACCCCACCTTCACTGCCTGTTGTCTTGTCTTCCCTCCTGTGATGAACTGTATCACCTTATAACTGTAAGCCAAGAAAAACTCTTTCTCAATTAAGTTGCTTTTTACCAGAGTATTTTAGCATAGAAGCAGGAAGTAGCTAGGACAGGAATTAAGCTTCCAGCAGCCAAACCAGAGTGCCTACCAAATGAATCTGGACAAGCCTCTAAGCTCTCTTGCGATGTATCTACATCATGAAGTATGGACAGCAATATCTATTCTATAGAATTGTGTATATTAAATGAATTTCTGTATGCTAAGAGCCACAACAAAATTCATCCTGTAGCACAGTTCCTTATGAATATATATGTGTGTGTGTGTGTGTGTGTGTGTGTGTGTGTGTGTGTGTGTGTGTGTGTGTGTGTGTGTGTGTATAGACAGTGGAAACCATTCTTTATAAAAAAGTCTTGACTGCTTACTAAGGACACATGGGATGCTCTCAGATGTTGTAAGATATCATGGCTCACATCAAACTCTCTGATTATGTTTCAGAGTTTGCAGTATCACGGAGACTGAGCTCCGGTCCTCTAGGCACACAGCTTCTCGCTGTCTGTCCCAGGCAAGCTCTTCCCATCTCCCCATGAATCCCTGGTCCTGGGCTATTTGAAGATTGCCCTACATTCATGTTCAGCCTCTCCATTTGCTTACTGGCTCTGCAGACTTTGATCACATTGCCTCACTGTCTTCTTATTCAAGCTTGATGTCTTTTGTTCTTTTGAATTTGTCTTCATCAGACAGTTTCCTTGTGTCTTTGATCACTTAAAATTCTCTTCTTTGTATTATCTCTGGCACCATTATGTCTTTATGGTTGTCAGCTGGAAAGGGAGTATACAGGCATTGAGGACATGAGGAAGAGGTGAGTGAATATCTGTGAGTTCAAGGCCAGCTTAGTCTACATAGTGAGTTACATAGTAACACCTTATCTCAAAAAATTAGATAGATAGATGATAGATAGATAGATAGATAGATACATACATACATAGATAGATACATAGATACATAGATAGATACATAGATAGATAGATACATAGATAGATAGATACATAGATAGATAGATAGATAGATAGATAGATAGATAGATAGATAGATACATGATAGATAGATACATAGATAGATAGATAGATACATAGATAGATAGATACATAGATACATAGATACATAGATACATAGATGCATAGATGCATAGATGCATAGATATTCAGATACACAGATAGACAGAAGATACATACATACATACATACATACATACATACATACAACATACATACATACACACATAGATGATAGGATGATAGATACACAAATAGATGATACAAAGATACAGGAATAGATACATAGATACATAGATGATCGATAGATAACAGGAGAGTGAGATAAGCAATGGAGGAACATGTCTAAGAACATCTGTGCACGTTAGTTGCTGGTTGAAGGAATCCACTTCTATATAGCACACTGATACAACCCCCAACCCCAATGTTCTACCCCAGTGTTGAACAGGAGCTCCTCAGAACCAGGCCTTGTCTCCCAAACCTCCTGGAGCACACTTCAGAAGCACGTTTCCAGGGCTCTGAGCAGGGGCCAGCAGGGGCCAGCTCTGGTCCCAGGTAGCTGAAGGCATAGGGCTGCTGTGTACCGAGTGCACAGTGCATCTGAAAGACTCAGTACAAAGATGAACAGAAAGCCTCCTGTTGTTGCGTGATATTGATCATTTATTGAAAGGATATTCATCATGAGTACACTAGATTAAATGAAAGATATCAAAATTAATGGTCTCTATCTGGCTCACACAGTGTTTCCGGCAGTGGAAGCCTGGCATTCAGAACCAGTCTTTAGTGGAGGACCTGGGCTTATAGTCTCTTCCTGGTGATTCTTGGCCAGGAAAATTCAAGAAACACTGACAGAACTTATTTGGCGGAAGAGGTTTGGGATCAGAAATTTTTATTAGATTTAAGATCATACCTAAACCAGGAGAATAAAGGTTTGGAAGTCCAATTGCTGCTACACACACACACACACACACACACACACACACACACACACACACACACACACGAATGGATAAAGTTATTTACTCACTAGGCTCAAGTTTCGCCTCCACCACAAGCTAATTTGTTTCACCCCTCACTGAAGCTGTAACAAGAAACCATCCATTGCCTAATGTGGTGGTTTGAATAAAAATCGCCCTGGTAGGCTCATGTATTTGAATGCTTGGTTCTCGGTGGACTGCTGGGGATTAGGAGGCGTGGCTTTAGTGGTGTAGATCTGTCCTTGAAAAAGATGTGTAACTGGGGGTAAAACTTCAGAAGCCTCAGATCAAGATATGAAGCGCTCAGCCCCTGTTCCAGTGCCATGCGTGTGTGCTTCCCATCATGATAACATAGGCAAACCCCCTAAAACTATAGGCAAGCCCCTACCGTGCTTTCTTTATATGAGGTGCTATGGTCATGGTGTCCCTTCATGGGAACAACACTAACTAAGCCATCTAAAAAGTTACAATTCAAATGCACCCATACTTGTTAGCCAGCACTGCCTGTGCTTTTAAACCTAGCACCCAAGTCTCCTGGCAGAAGCATCCTGGGAACACAAGCCTATGAAAAACAAAGTCACCACAGGTTGCTACCGTTTGTGCTTCTACCTGTTGGAAATGCTGTTCCCTCCACCAAAAATAGAGAGGAGGGTGGGTTTTCCTTCAGATACCTCAGCTATTCAGCACCCAACCCTCCCAGGCTAATTGGCTTCTATTTTTAACCATTGCTGTGTGTGGAAAGAAAGCACAGCTTTGGAAGTTGTTTTTTCCGAGGACTATAAACCTCCTCCTCCTCCTCCTCCTCCTCCTCTCTTTGTTAATGTGGCAAAGCAGCAGGCTTTCCAGGAATCAGAACTCCTCACAGCCAGAAGGAACCTGACAACAAAGGAAAACAAAACCCAATTACTTTTCTTATCCTCTGAGTCCCAGAAATTACTCAGCAGGCAGGGCTAGGGGGAAGCAGGGCTAGGGGGAAGCAGGGCTGGGGCAGGCAGGGCCAGGGGGAAGCAGGGCTGGGGCAGGCAGGGCCAGGGGCAGGCAGGGCTTCACAGCATCGTCACAAGTAGCTAAGTAAGTTTTGCGTGTGGGTAAACATTGGATGGTGATTCATGAGCTGCTCTGCCCATTGTCACAAGTGATCCGCACCTGCTGCACTGCAAGCTAAAATCACCAGCTGTCGGGTTCCTACTGGAGAAATATCTAATTGCACCCTTGGTCCCTTCCTGCCCCTCTCAAATCCCTCGCCCACAAGATAAATTTTAATTACATAACAATCAATAGGAAAAGCAGGAAAGATGAAGTCCACCGCAGCCAGTGAGTATGTGCAAATTGGTTGAGTTAGCCACGTGAGGCATTGTCTGGGGTCCATAACAGAATACGGTGTCGATTCCCAAGCCCACCTCAGCTCTCACATCACCAGCACTGTGAATCCCAGGGATCTGAGTCTTAATACGCTCCAGAATGATGCTGTCACTCCGATGTTCAGGACTGCCTTGAGTTGTAACTGAATAACAGTGTTGAGAGACAAAGGGGTCACATTCTTTACACACAGGTTATTCCTTAGAAATTAAGTCTACTCAGTACCAGCTGAGTGCTGCTGTCTGTTTGTGTGTCTGTCTTTGTGTGTGTCTGTCTGTGTCTTTGTGTGTGTTTGTGTGTGTGTGTGTGTGTCTGTGTCTGGGTGTCTGTGTCTGTGTGTCTGTGTATGTGTGTGTCTGTGTCTGTGTGTGTCTGCCTGTGTCTTTGTGTGTGTGTTTGTGTGTGTGTGTGTGTGTCTGTGTCTGTGTGTGTCTGCCTGTGTCTTTGTGTGTGTGTTTGTGTGTGTGTGTGTGTCTGTGTCTGTGTGTGTCTGCCTGTGTCTTTGTGTGTGTGTTTGTGTGTGTGTGTGTCTGTGTGTGTCTGTGTCTGTGTGTGTGTCTGTGTGTGTCTGTGTCTGTGTCTGTGTGTGTCTGGGTCTGTGTGTGTCTGTCTGTGTGTTTGTGTGTATGTGTGTTTGTGTGTGTGTCTGTGTCTGTGTCTGTGTGTGTGCATGCACATGCGAGTGCATGACCATCTCTGTCTCTGCTTGTTTCCTTGGTGTCTCTTTCCCTCTACTCAAGCTTCTGTGTTTTGTGAACATAGCCCTTTCCACGAAGCAAAGCCTCATCCTTTAGTCCTGAGAACTGAACTCAGGTGCCTGTACATAGCAGACAAGCACTCTATACCTGAGCGACATCCTGAGCCCTGACAAATCCTTTCTCATTTGGCCCCTGCGAACTCTCCACTTTGTCCTGAGTATCTTTCCCTTGGGTGGGGGAGGTCCTCTATCTGATAGTGGCTCCTTCAGCATGGATCTGCTGGTAGACAACTCATAAGTACCTCCCAAGAGAATGATATCAGAGAACCCAAAGGTCTATCCAGTGGTCTGTGGAGAGTCTGCTTTCTCCTCAGAAGCCCCCATTTGGCTTTGCCTCCATTCACCAAGTCCCAGCCCCATCCCCTTGATGGGGGATGAACTAACCCAGAGTCCATTGGGCGCCAGGGCACATCTGTGATCCTTGGGTTGCCATCCTCCCTATCCCCTGTCTATATTAGCGTCTTTTCCTATGCTGGGATAGAACACCCCGTAAAAACAGCACAAGGGGGAGACGGCTTATTTGGCTCACAGCTCCAGAGGGATTCAATCCATCCAGGCCAAGACAAAACCAAACAGGCTGGGAAGATGTTAAAAGGGGAGCAGGAATTTGACATTTTATCCTTACTCAGGAAACAGCAAGTAAAGCCAGGCTATAAACCCACAAGGCCACACCCAGTGACAAAGTCCAGCAAGGCTCCACCTCCTAAAGGTTCCATCACATTTCCAAGCATCAGGACTAGCTGGGAATCCGGTGTTCAAGCATAGGAGACTACAGGTTACATATCAAAACCAGAACCCTGTCCCTGGGGTGAAAAGGAAGAGGTAGAGTAGAGGGCTAATACCGACTCCTCTGAAATCCCAGCCTCCACAGCCTCTTCTACAGGCAACAGAAGAAAATCAATAGCATTGACACAGTTAATTCACCTAGTCCTTTTCTTTAATATGTGACAAGACATTGTATTGCATGTCTAGTCTGGATCCACAGACAAAATGGACAGGTGTCTCATTTTAATATCTTGTACATATGTGATCATGAGCTCAAGATGATATTTGTCCTAAGGGAAACTTGTATAGCTATAGAATTTGAAGATAGTCTGGGAGTGAAATGAGGAGGGAGAGCCTGACCTAGCCTGGGGCAAAGGAAGAGATGACTTGCACAGGAAGTGCTATTGGAGCTGAGGGTGAGGATTAGATGGGGACATGGAGCCTCTGGGTAGAAATGGCTTTAAGGAGTAGAAATACTCTTTCCTAATACCCTTGGGAGGGAATAGGGAGGCAAAGTTTAGAACAGAGGCAGAAGGAACACCCATTCAGAGCCTGACCCACATGTGGCCCATACATATACAGCCACCCAATTAGATAAGATGGATGAAGCAAAGAAGTGCAGGCCGACAGGAGCCGGATGTAGATCTCTCCTGAGAGACACAGCCAGAATACAGCAAATACATAGGCGAATGCCATCATTAAACCATTGAACTGAGAACGGGACCCCCGTTGAAGGAATCAGAGAAAGGACTGGAAGAGCTTGAAGGGGCTTGAGACCCCATATGTACAACAATGCCAACCAACCAGGGCTTCCAGGGACTAAGCCACTACCTAAAGACTATGCATGGACTGACCCTGGACTCTGACCTCATAGGTAGCATTGAATATCCTAGTAAGAGCACCAGTGGAAGGGGAAGCCCTTGGTCCTGCCAAGACTGAACCCCCAGTGAATGTGATTGTTGGGGGGAGGGCGGTAATGGCATGGGGGGAGGATGGGGAGGAGAACACCCATAGAGAAGGGGAGGAGGAGGGGTTGGGGGATGTTGGCCTGGAAACCAGGAAAGGGAATAACAATCAAAATGTAAATAAGAAATACCCAAGTTAATAAAGATAAAAAAAAAGAAATACTATTTCCTGAGATAGACACATTCTTTAGCTCAGATAGAAGCTAGTGTTGTTCTCAGAACTGCTACACAGCACACACAGCATTCCTGGGAGGGAAAGGAACAGGCATGGTAAAGCAGAGGACCAAGTAGTGATTCCATAGAGAGACCATGACATGGCTGCCCATTGTGCATGCAGACCTCAAGGTCACAAGTGAGAGAAGACGTCTTGGAAACAAAAAAAATGTTATTGTGCTCCCCCTCTCTTTTCCTCCCTCCTTCTCCCTCCCTCCCTTCTGCCCTCCATCCCTCCTTCCCTCTCTCCCTCTCACCTTTCTTTCCTTCACTGAATATTTTGTTTTCTAAATAGGTCTTAGATTTTTGTCCTCCCCATTCACATCCAGTCCAGACAGGGAATCTTCGAACAAGAAGACAATCTAAGCAATAGCTGGGGGAGCCCAGATGATGCGGGTTTGTGCTCTGCATATGCAGGTGCTCACAAGAGAAAGTAGAGACTCAGGTAGGAGCTCACTGAGTGTGAAAGGCATGCTATGGAAGTCATACCAGCCACCTCTGGGCCAGAGGCAAACTCATCCATCACTCATGCATTTTCTAGGAGGCAGGAACAAACCCCAGTCTCCTTAAACTCACAGGTTAATAAAATGCCCCCATAAGATGTGGCACACTGCATAATTAATAGCCCTTCTGAGCTGGAAGAGATCTTGACGATCAAATCACACAGCTAATTTTACAGAAGAGAAAACTGAGGCTGGGAGGCATTTGCTGTCTGGCTTCAGATACCCCAGTTAATCATGTGTGACAGAAATGGAGTTCAGGATTCAGGCCCTTGGGTAGCACTGAGCCTCAAGGAAAAGGTCCTGGTGAGCATGCGATCATGGGTGTGGAAGGCTACCTTCATCCTTACTGCGGCTTTCCCCCCCCCGGGGGGGTGATAGGTGGCAGTGGAAAGAAAGCCCTGTGCGGCATTGAGTCCACAAGGACAAGGAATGTGTCCAGGAGTGATGCCAGATGAGGGGTCAAAGTCAACAAAGTCTCAGAGGAGCCAAAGCAGACGCATGGGCGCTAAATAATACATCAGAGCAGAAAGTGCTGAAACCCAATATGCTACCGAGAAGGAAAGCAATAAAAAGCCAGCCTTTCACACCACTGAGCTGTGAAAAAGCCTCAGGAACTGAATGCCCCAGGATCCATGGAAAGTAGGAATGAAGGACAGGCTGAGAACTGGACTCTGAGACAGTTTGTATAAAGAGTCCTTAGAAACCCCAATCGCCCAGTCAGGTGGTCAGCCCACTCTTCAAGCTCCAACAGTCCCAGACACACAACTCTCCTAAGGTCCTTGGAGGCAGAGCCTGAGATGAGGTCACATGAATGAGCAGTTTACCTAGAAATATAGCCACCAAAAAGAGGTAAGGAAGCCTAAGCAATGAAAGGGTGGGGGAAGCCACAATCAGAGGCATTACCACGCCAGCTAGCCAGGGTATGGATAGCCCCAAGAATATTCCACTAATGGGACTCCTGGTCATCTTCTCTGCCCAAGGGCAAGAAGCACCCGAAAGGATTAAAGTGGGACACCCAAATCTCTAAAGGATTACTGAGCTGCAGATTTGGACTCGGAGGTTCTAGGGAAAGTGGAAGACATTTAAAAGGGGACAAAGCAAGTGATTTTCCAAAAATCTCAACACTGAGGGGAAAAAAAAAAACCTTCTTGGTGTATTTTTCTGCTTGCCTCTGAAAACACTAGCAACCAGCCATGTACTCCAGGGAGGCAACTGGAAGGCCTTCCAAGAGAAACAGGCTAGCTTCCTTCATTCAGGGTAGCATGCAGAATGCATGTAAAGAGCATCCCCAGATGTGTGAACACCGAGTGTATTCACTCAAAGGAGTCCTATTTATCCAGCCTGCCAGGGGAGTGTGAGAGCTCAGAATGCTGCATATCAACTGGCCTCGAAACTGCTGTCCTGTACCAGCTGAGTGCTGCTCTTTGTGTCTATCTGTTTGTGTGTGTGTGTGTGTGTGTGTGTGTGTGTGTGTGTTTTTATTTGCTAATTCAGATAGCTCATGGGCTAGTGCGTGTGATACAATGGGAGCACAGAGTGGTTAGCAAACTCACCACTGCAATTCTCATACTTGGCAGCTACCACAGGCCTTGTTTTGTTTTGGTTTATTGTGTCTACCTATCAGGATGCAGCCCCATGCACTCTGCACCTGCTGGCGGCCCTATAGTGAAGGGTTGGTGCCTTGGTCCAACTTATCCATTCTGCCTCCCTTCCTTGCCTTCTGTGAGCAGCTACTCACACTCAACCCTCCTCCTCCTCCCACACTGCTCACACTTCACAGCCAATCTGTCCTTACCAGGACTTGCTTTTCTCTCCGGGTACTGAGTCTGTCCGAGTTTCTGTCTTTACCACGTCCCTTTTCCAGCTTTAACCTCTCCTGCACTGACTCTGCGGGCTCCTGACATCTGGGTATTCGTCTTCCATCAAACCCATTCTTAAACCTCATTGCTAAGGGCTTCAGAAATAGTATTTGGGAAGAAGGACTGGATAATGTCATGAGGATACAGGGTCCCTACATTATCAATAGTGGCTGTATGATAAGAAGAGAGACTATGGGGCTGGCTCTGTCTTGCTGCATGATGATTGTGAAATCCTCCCTGCTTTGGGCCTCGGGGCTCTCCCACCCTGCTCCTCTACCTCATGCCCTCTGACTGAGACAGCCTGTTTCCCTTGGTATTGTGGGAACACTGGTAAAATACAATAGTTTAGGACAATTTTGCTATGCTCAGAGGCCCTGTGTCTGTCTCTGGATCTACATACAAGGTCTGGCCCCTGGAGTGTGGAATAAAGTTGTTGCAAAGTTAGCTGTAGTGGCTGAGTTCACGGAGGGATAGACAGCTTATGACACCTTTCCAGCTTCACGAGGAGCAAGTCACTCTGGCTTTGCAGGGCTCCCAGAGTGTCACCTGCCCGAGGCACATATCATTTTAGCCAAAGAAGCACTTCTTTTCTCAGATGGAAGGAGGGCCAAGAGGTGGGTGGACATGGCTAGAAAGATGGTTGGCAGCCTGCCCACAGAGCATTCATGCAGCCAGGGTGACAGCCTCACTGTGGCACTGCAGTATGGAAATGCACACCATTGCCTGGGATGAGGAGTGTAGCACAGCTGCATGAGGCTTTCTTAAGGCCTGGCACTCGTTTCTTTTCCTTTATGCCTTCTTCTCCTTCTCCTCCTTTCACCCTCGATACATTGTCCCCCTCTGACAGCCCCCCGACACACACACACACACACACACACACACACACACACACACACACACACACCACACACACACACACTGTCTTTCTTCTCTAGCCTGCTATGGCTCCATTCTCCCATCCTACTCTGCGTCTGCCTCAGGACCACTGTCCCTTCCTGAGGCTCTGCTCCAGCTCATTTCCCTCTCCTGCTGGGCACAGATGCTCTGCTTCCACCTTGGTGCCACACGGGTGAATCAATCCAAGACACCCACTGAAAGCCTGTGCAAGCCAAGTGTAAAGGGGAGGTGACAGGACAGGAACTTCCTTTCCCGTAGTGGCAGAAAGCTTCCAAATTCTGTGCAATTGCTGGGTGAGTGCAGGCTTCAATGTTACTCTGAGCTATCTCTAATAGATACCTTCATAGACCGTTTAAAAGGATGGGAAGTTGGCTAAGTCATTAAAGTGCTCTGTGTAAAAGCATGAAACATGAGTTCGAATCCTCAGCTTCCCCAAACCAAGTGTGACCATGAACACTAATAATCTCAAATGGGTCCATGGAGCCATTCAGTGAGCTCCTCATTCAGCAAGAGACCCTGACTGGAAAATAATGTGGACAGCAATTGAGAAAGATGTGTAACATTGATTTCTAGCCTCCAGACACACCCACACATGTGCACATAGACTCATGTGCACATGTTCGTATACTCACATGAATATATACACACATATACACAGCCAAAAGTGTTTAGCTTCTCCACATTCTATTTCCTTATCCACAAGATGGACACTGGATAAAATGCTTACTTGGGAAGGTGCCAATGAAGGCATACGATATGATTTTTGTGGGATACACAAAAATATTGCTTCATGGGATACAGAGTAATGATAACTGACACACCAAGACCGCATTACTTCCTTTAACTGATATTGAACTCACTCATAAAATGACTGTACTAGTATCATAGGACATTTGATGACTTTGAACCTGTATCCAGGAAGCTGGGCAAGCTCCATCTAGCATGTAAATACTGATCATCTTCAGGACAACAGTGAGCACTCCAGTCCCATCTGACCCCTGGTCCCACAGCACCTTCCCCTCCTGACAGAGAAAGACTCAGACAGTTTTCTGCTGGGGCCAAAAATATACCTAGAAACCCCACTCCTAATCAAGATCTTTCTAATTTTGACCTACAAGGCCAGAGTGGATCCTGGGTCTCTCCAACACAACATAGAGACTACCAAAGCTGGATACTTGATCCCCAACAGATTGCAGACAAGTTTTGCCTACGGGCTCACACAGACTGATTTTATCTGGCATTTTGGGTTCTTCGGGGCCAGTGAGCCTGTTTTCCCCAGGAGGGAGCTGGGGTTAATGGTTCTGACTCAATCATGATCTTTATGAGATTCAAATTTTTCCTAGACAAGCTCTAGGGGAGAGAGTGCTCATTTTCATTGTTTTGTGGAGAACTAGGAAATCCCTTTCTCTGATAAGGCAACTCAATCTTTTAAAACCTTTTTTCAGAATTTCTCATAAGATAGCAAAGCAGACCTCTCCAGATCTCACAAGCTGGCCAAAGCTTACAGACCTGGATGTACAGATGGCCTCCACTCACACAATGGCCCTAATGGTGATAACGGTTGGAATGTCACTTGTCATGTTTCAAAACATTTTCATACCCATGCCAGGTGAGAACTTAGTGTCAGACTCTAATACTGCTGGACTTTAAGCCATCTGTGATTAAATAGTGATCCAAAGAATCACATGATTTCCTAAGGCCACAGAGATGGCAAGTTTAATAAGGAATTATAGCAGAGACATGGCCCCCTCATTTCTGATCACATCTTGTTCTCTGACCCTATGACTTATATCAGTAATGCCTTCCATCTATGTTCTTAGAGAGACTTAGGACTCTTGATCATGTACTTTAGGGGGTTCTGGGAAAATAGAAAGGCATTATAGAGGAGGAAATAATAAGAAAAACCCATCGAGAGTACATGTGGATACTCAGAATAGCAAGTCAACTGTGTCTGGGGAGACAGCTCCTGCAAGTGTGTTCTGAGGAGGCCTGCTTCCCGTGCCTGGATAAAGGACCCCAAGTGAGGAAGCAGGTCACCCAGACTTTGACTCTGACTTGGCCATTGATCTTTGTGGTGATTTAGCGTGTGAGAAAACACCATCACAGTCACTACTGCCATGAGCTACACCCCAAGTATCTCACATACTCCAGTACTCAGCACCATCCTGGGCAAAACCAGAGAAGTGTAGGTATCACCCATGCTCTCAGGAGTCTGAGGACATCCATGAAGAAGAAAGGTTCACATGAGAGATGGGACCTGTGAAGGAGAAGGGTGGCTCTAGGTGAGTGGGGAGGTTGAGATAGACCAATTGCCCATGTGATGCCCGGCCATTTGAGTATGTGAATATGTTGGTGAGATAGAACTCAAGGGCTAGAGAGTTGGAAGAGCTCTGCTGACTTGGAGACGTGAGCAATGACAAACCTGGCTTGGCTGAAGTCCACCAGAGACTACTGGCTCTCCATGGGTCCTCTTCTAAGATTATGTACAAACTAGGACCTTTCGGGTCTTTCTTGACTGGGAGTTATTTGTGTTATACAAGAAGGTATGAAGTTTTCCCTGACTGTACATTTCATTTTTCTTCTGTGGCATTCATTGCTCTAGCTCTCCTTTCTGCTGTCTCTGCCTTCTATTTCCAGCCTCCCTCACACTGACTGTGTGTTGCCTTCAGCTGTGAGCAAACATCCCAAGTGGCCATGAGCATGTTTCACTCCCACTCCCCAAGAAGCATTTCCCATTGAGGTCACCCATCAGTGTCCTGCTCAGCTCTGTGGCTGTGGTTGTTCTTTCTAGCCTGCCATGTCAGCAGCAACTGCACAGGTCCTGTCAGGTGCTAGGCAGGAAGTATAGTGTTAAAGATGGGAGGTGATTCTAGAATAGAGTGCCAATCAAATGCATGTGCAGAGTGCATAGCAAGAAAGTCCTTTGGTGTGCCCAGGAGTGACAACTGTATCACTGGTAGATCTATGTAACTTTCTGAGAAACCACCACGGGTCAGGGGTCAACTGACATTAAGCCATCATTTGTGGACCGGTGTTGTGGTTTGCCCTGAAGTTATTTGTATTTTGATGCTAATTCCACTGCCCCAAGGACAGCTACCTAGTCATGTACTCGGAAGTCAGATGACTTCACCAGAACCACCTCCCCACTGAATTTGTAATGTACAGGTGAGGGGCAGGTACATTGGAGGAGAAGGAAGGATGGGCGGAAGAGAAGTTTGAAGGAGGAGGAGGAGACTAGGACAGAGAGGAGAAACACACACACACACACACACACACACACACACACAGAGAGAGAGAGAGAGAGAGAGAGAGAGAGAGAGAGAGAGAGAGAGGAGAGAGAGAGGGGGGGGGGAGCCATGGCAGGTGATGTTAAGATTCTGCTCTGTGTATTTACAGGTTGTTATCAATGTTCTTAAGGGATGGATGGTACCGGGCTTTGTATGTTTAAGTGGCAATTATGTCTTATCAATTGGATCTAAGATTACTGTGTTGTGTGTTCTTTTATGTGAAGATTTGAGTGTAGGAAAGTGCGCAGCTGGAATGTGTTTCTGCCAAGATACCTAGCAGATATCTTGGGGAACCGAGGTGTGGACCTACCCGGTAAAAGACAACAATACGTTTTTATTTTTATATTTTTACAACAACAGAACAGATGGCTCAGAGGGTTGGCAGACACCCCTCCTATTGTTGGACAGAACACAGCCATGCTCCTCCACCTCTGTGAAGGTGAGACATGTGGAGCAGCAGGAGATACAAAATTCGTCAGAATAGCCCTCACCCTGGACAACAGCAGCAGAGATTCCATTGCTCACTCCACCATTCCACAGGAAGAGCTACAGTCACCCTACTGTGAGGTGATGTGCCCTTGGATGTGAAGAAGAAAATACCTTTTACTCTCCCCCACTTCCCAGGGATCCAGAAAGTGCAGCCACAAAATCTCCCAGGAACATGGGGCCTGGTAACTGTCATTCACAGCAGATTGGTCAGAAGATGGTCCTGCACACCCAGGTAGAGATTGGGAAATCCAGTGCAGATGTGTGCTTGTGCCCTGCACCACAGTGACGCAGACCCAGCCAATTCTTTGTCTAGGAGAACAAGTGATTGCAGGGCCCTCAGCCAGGCCCCTCATGTCTGAACATGAACTGGGAAGAGGTGGCTCAAGATTGGTAAGAATAAAAAGCTACCCAGGTAAACAGACCAGTGAGGCTTGTGTGTACATAGAGAGGGCCTAAAGGGTCATGCTGCTCCTAAGAGTCAGCCAGCCACCATCCATGGGGTAAGGCATTGCGGTATCAGAGAGAAGACAGACTATGTCTAACTGCTCACTAGTAACACAGCCTCTTCTAGAAAATGAAACATAATTTGGGCTCTTTATAAAATAGGAAAGTGCATGAAAATCTGAATCCCCAGCAGGAGCTGTGGAAAGATAGGCTTGAACTATTTCTAATGTCAGAGACTTGAGGCTACAGATACTGGAAGAGCTTAGGCTGGCCGAAACTGGCACAAATATTCAGCTCATTGTGAAGCAAACACTCGGGGGACATTTAACCCAAACCATATGCTACTGTGAGTGTCAACACAGAATTAACACACCAGTGTGCCGTTTGATGCTAGAACAGGAGGCTTTAAACTTAACTCCACTTTAAACTCCAATTCCAAGTTTTTAACCAGGCCTGGCCACCATTATCCAAGGAAAGGGTGAAACTTTGGGTAGAGAGAACAATTTCTAACAGGAATGAATAATGCAAGTCTGTCTGTGCCCATGTATAGTGGTTACCATAGTGGAAAACCAGCAACAGCCACAATGAATGATCCTGCGGGGAAGAAAGCACATGACCAGGCTCAGAACATGATAGTGACTACCCCTTCACCTGTAAAAATCTGTCCTTCCATTGGACACTCTGATTCCTCACAATGTCCACATGATACCCACAGGGTCCTCATGTTCATGAGTCATGTTACACAGAAGGCCATGTGAATGTAAGCGCATACAGGATGACTCACTTAGAACTCCCTGGACCAGAAGCTGGACTTTCTATCTCCATGGACAGAGCCAGGCTAATTCAGCCAAAGGTTTTCAAGTTGTGCACCATTAATGGCAAGTCATTACAGAGAGCACAGGCTGGCTTCATGGCCATGAGCGGCCAGGAACCCCCAGTCTTGGGCATTTGTCGTGTTTCCCAACCACCATCCATTCATATGAAACCCTGGAAACCTAGCAGTGGAGGGGATGCAGCTCCAGCACAGGGGAAGCATGGGCTTGACCATCAGTCCCCGCTCTGAGCAGGGCTAACGGAACCAGCCCAGCACTGCATAAGATGGGGGCAGAGGGCTTGGCAAATCTCTGGGCAGCATGGCCATCCACACACAATTACTTGGGCGGGAGTTTGGCTGATGATGGACAGGTAAAAGTGCTCCAGGAGTCTGCTCTTCACAAGCTGAGTTCTACCAGCAACACCACCTAACTGCGATTCTTTTCTTCTTCTTCTTCTTCTTCTTCTTCTTCTTCTTCTTCTTCTTCTTCTTCTTCTTCTTCTTCTTCTTCTTCTTCTTTCTTCTTCTTCTTCTTCTTCTTCTTCATCATCATCTATATGCTCATCCATGTGCTTTTTCTGTTCATTGTAAACCCCAGGGCCACAGGCATGCCAGGCAAGCAAGAGCTAATAACCCACAACCTGCTTAAGTCAATAGATTATGATGCAGGAAGATAAGGTTAGGAAACACCTTATCTGGTTGCTATTGGAGCCAGAAACAAGGAGCAGAAGATGACATCCTGCAGGCTGAGTAACAGCAATGAACCAAAATGGCTGTAGAAAATCTAGATGAAGCAGAGTATGAGGTTCAGATGTGGGGGCTGAAGGAACAGAATTATCAACCGTGTCCCTCTTCTCAGCATTGATGGTATCTATGGGAAAATGGAGGGCTGTTGGGAGAGGCATGGAGATGAAGAGACTGTGAGAAACACTTTCAGCTACTTCCCCAAAGTTAAGTACCTCTTAGGATGCTTGAACAGCAGAGAACAAAGGTAAACCATGCTGGGAAATAACTGGAGTCTGGATGCTTCTGTGATCCTTAGAATGAAGTGAGGTGAGACCTCTGTGACTTCACAGGGTTGCCGCCCTAGCAACAGCAGTGCTCTTAACCTCAGGGTAACTCAGAGTCCACAAGAAGGGCTGGGATACACAGCAAGCCCATGAGTCTGGGTAGGTTTGGGCTGATTTCTGGATGGATACTACTCAAAAATACTTATGTGAATGACTCATTCAGTGTGAGGCACTTCTTGGATGGGCCTTTAAATGGGGGAGACTGAAACGTAAGTAGGTACTTGAAGTATTGTCCTAAGAAAAGCTAGGAACAGCAGGGATCTGAAGTCTCAGTAATGAGACTGACTATCCAAGAGCACAGAAGAGGAACCCCTCCACTCGCCAGGCAGAGGGGCCTTGGGGTGAAGCCACACAGGTGGACCTGGATTCCAGACTCCAGCATAGGGAAAGAGGGGTGGAGAGATTCTGTTTGTAGGCCCACATTTGACCATCACTGAGCTTGTCCAGGGAAAGCAGGAAAAGCACCTGGGATACTTGTCCCTGACCTTCCCCGAGGACTTCAGTCCCCAGATGTAGCAATCTTTATTTGTACTCAGGTGGCTGGCACAATAGGGGGACAAACATCACCGCCACTATCACAGGAAACACCATGACAGCACACCCCAATCTAATTCTGTTCTTCCATACGTGTTCTCACTTGTACTTGGTTCGTGTATGTGCTCCTGTTTGCAGGCTCACATTCATGTGTGTAAGCACATGTACATGACTTTGCATGAGGTCACATCTTCCTCTACCAATATACACACTATTACATGAGACAGGGTAATTTATGTTCAGGCTTAGTTAATAAGATGACGCCCTCACCACATGCACAATCTCCCGATTCCTGGGGCAGTGTGTGCAGCACAGTGGGGGGAAGTATGGTTATTCCTCGTGCCACACTTGGGCACATAGGAGGATCTGGACAGAGGTGTGGTTGTGCCTCTGTTAACTCATAGACCAGGTCATTGCCAGGGTAAAAGCTGTGACCTTGATGGGAGGGAACACAGTGTCTGCTGGGACAGGCTGGGATTCAGAAAGAATTACAGGTGTGCATGGAGGTTTGGTCTATGTCGTAGGAGAAATACATGCAGGGTTCCTGTGATGAAGGCCGAATTTAACCTCAGTGTGCTATTCTGGAAGACAGGAGTGTTACGAGTATATTTATTTTACTTTATTTTAAGATTCTTCTAAATTCTTTTTTTTAATTGGATTTTTTTTTTACATTTCAAATGTTATTCCCTTACCTGGATTCCCTGACATAAGCCCACCATCCCATCCCATCCCCTTCTTCTATAAGGGTGTTCCCTTCCCCATCCAACCCCCTTCCTACCCCCGACATTCCCCTACACTGGGGGTCCACCTTGGCATGACCAAGGGTTTCTCGTTCAATTGGTGCCCAACAAGGCCTTCCTCTACTAAATATGCAGTTGGAGCCATGGGTCTGTCCATGTATAGTCTTTGGGTAGTGGTTTAGTCCCTAGGAGCTCTGGTTAGTTGGCATTGTTTTTATGGGATTGTAAGCCCCTTTAGCTCTTTCAATCTTTTCTCTAATTCCTCCGACAGGAGTCCTGTTCTCAGTTCAATGGTTTGCTGCTAGCATTTGCCTGTGTATTTGAAATGCTCTGGCGGTGTCTCTCGGGAGACATCTATATCTTGTTCAGTCAGCATGCCCTTCTTAGCTTCATCAATCTTACCTACTTTGGGTGGCGGTGTTTGTGTGTATGTGTGTGTGTGTGTGTGTGTGTGTGTGTGTGTGTGTGTGTGTGTGTGTGTGTGTGTTGTGCATGTGGTGAGGGCGTCATCTTATTAACTAAGCCTGAACATAAATTACCCTGTCTCATGTAATAGTGTGTATATTGGTAGAGGAAGATGTGACCTCATTCAAAGTCATGTACATGTGCTTACACACACACACACACACACACACACATATATACATATATACATATATACATATATATATATATATATATGTATATATATATATGGGCCAGATGTCAGAGAAGCTCTGAATGGCCGTTCCTTCAGTCTCTGCTCCAAATTTTACCTCCATATCCCCTCCTATGAATATTTTTGTTCCCCCTTTTAAGAAAAAGTGAAGCATCCACACTTTGGTTATCCTTCTTCCTGAGCTTCATGTGGTCTGTGGATTGTATCTTGGGTAACTCAAGCTTTTTGGTGAATATCCACTAATCAATGAGTATATACTATGTGTGTTTTTCTGTGATTGGGTTGCATCACTCAGGATGATATTTTCTAGTTCAATCCATTTGCCTATGGGTTTCATAAAGTCATTGTTTTTGATAGCTGACTAGTATTCCATTGCATAGATGTACCACATTTTCAGTATCCATTTCTCTGTTGAAGGGCATCTGGGTTCTTTCCAGCTTCTGGCTATTACAAATAAGGATGCTATGAACATAGTTGAGCACGTGTCTTTGTTGTATGTTGGAGCATCTTTTGGGTATATGCCCAGGAGAGGTATAGCTGGATCCTCAGGTAGTGCAATGCCCAACTTTCTGAGGATCCTCCAGACTGATTTCCAGAATGGTTGTACCAGTCTGCAATCCCACCAACAATGGAGGAGTGTTCCTCTTTCTCCACATCCTCGCCAGCATCTGCTGTCACCTGAGTTTTTGATCTTAGCCATTCTCACTGGTGTGAGGTGAAATCTCAGGGTTGCTTTGATTTGCATTTCCCTGATTTCTAAAGATGTTGAGCATTTCTTTAGGTACTCCTCAGGCATTTGGTATTCCTCAGCTGAGAATTCTTTGTTTAGCTCTGTACCCCACTTTTTAATAGGGTTATTTGGCTCTCTGGAGTCTAACTTTGCAAGTTCTTTGTATATATTGGATATTAGCCCTCTATCAGTTGTAGGATTGGTAAAGATCTTTTCCCAATCTGTTGGTTGCCATTTTGTCCTAATGACCACTGTGTCCTTTGCCTTACAGAAGCTTTGCAGTTTTATAAGGTCCCATTTATTGATTCTTGATCTTAGGGCATAAGCCATTGGTGTTTTGTTCAGGAAATTTTCCCCAGTGCCCATGTGATCGAGACTCTTTCCCACTTTTTCTTCTATTAGTTTGAGTGTATCTGGTTTGATGTGGAGGTCCTTGATCCACTTGGACTTAAACTTTGTACAGGGCAGTAAGAATGGATCGATCTGCATTCTTCTACGTTCTGATCTCTAGTTGAACCAGAACCATTTGTTGAAAATGCTATCTTTTTTCCATTGGATGGTTTTAGCTCCTTTGTCGAAGATCAAGTGACCATAGGTGTGTGGGTTCACTTCTGGGTCTTAAATTCTATTTCACAGATCTACCTGCCTGTCTCTGTGCCAATACCATACAGTTTTTATCACTTTTTCTATATACTGCTTGAGGTCAGGGATGGTGATTCCCCTGAAGTTCTTTTATTGTTGAGAATACTTTTTGCTATTCTGGGATTTTTGTTATTCCAAATGAATTTGCAAATTGCTCTTTCTTACTCTATGAAGAATTGAGTTGGAATTTGGATGGGGATTGCATTGAATCTGTAGATCGCTTTTGGAAAAATGGCCATTTTTACTATATTAATCCTGGCAATCCATGAGCATGGGAGGACTTTCCATCTTCTGAGATCTTCTCTAATTTCTTTCTTCAGAGACTTGAAGTTCTTGTCTTACAGCTCTTTCATTTCCTTAGAGTCTCACCGAGGTATTTTATATTATTTGGGACTATTGCGAAGTGTGTCATTTTCCTAATTTCTTTTTCAGCCTGTTTATCCTTTGCGTAGGGGAAGGCTACTGATTTGTTTGAGTTAATTTTATACCCAACCACTTTGCTAAAGTTGTTTATCAGGCTTAGTAGTTCTCTGGTGGAACATTTGGGGTCACTTAAGTATGCTATCATATCTGCAAATAGTGATATTTCTAATTCTTCCTTTCCAATTTCTATCCCTTTGGCACCCTTTTGTTGTCTGATTGCTCTGGCTAGGACTTTGAGTACTATATTGAATAAGTAGGAAAAGAGTGGGCAGCCTGGCCTATCCCTAATTTTAGTGGAATTACTTCCAGTTTCTCTCCATTTAGTTTAATGTTAGCTACTGGTTTGCTGTATATTGCTTTTGCTATGTTTAGGTATGGGCCTTGAGTTCCTTATCTTTCCAGAACTTTTATCATGAAGGGGTGTTGAATTTTGTCAAATGCTTTCTCAGCATCTTATGAAATGACCATGTGTTTTTTTTTCTTTGTGTTTGTTTATATAGTAGATTACATTGATGGATTTCTGTGTATTGAGCTATCCCTGCATTCCTCGGATGAAGCCTACTTGATCATGATGGATGATCATTTTGTTGTATTCTTGGATTCGGTTTGCAAGAATTTTATTGAGTAATTTTGCGTCAATATTCATAAAAGAAATTGGTCTGATGTTCCCTTTCTTTGTTGGGTCTTTGTGTGGTTTAGGTATAAGAGTAATTGTGACTTCATAGAAGGAATTGGGTAGTGCTCCTTCTCTTTCTATTTTGTGGAATAGTTTGGCCAGTATTTGTATGAGGTCTTCTATGAAGGTCTGATAGAATTCTGCACTGAACCCATCTGGCCCTGGGCTCCTTTTGGTTGGGAGACTTTAATGACTGCTTCTATTTCTTTAGGAGTTATGGGGTTGCTTAGATGACTTATCTGATCCTGATTTTACTTTGGTACCTGGTATTTGTCTAGAAAATTGTCCATTTCATCCAGATTTTCCAGTTTTGTTGAATATAGGCTTTTGTTGTAGAATCTGATAATTTTTTTGAATTCTCTCAGATTCTGTTATGTCTCCCTTTTCATTTCTGATTTTGCTAATTTGGATACACTCACTGTGCCCTCTGGTTAGTCTGGCTAAAGGTTTATCTATCTTGTTGATTTTCTCAAAGAACCAGGTCCTGGTTTTGTTGATTCTTTATATAGTCCTTTTTGTTTCTACTTGGTTGATTTCAACCCTGACTTTGATTGTTTCCTGCCTTGTATTCCTCTTTGGTGTATTTGCTTCTTTTTCTTCTAGAGCTTTTAAGTGTACTGTCAAGCTGCTGGTGTGTACTCTCTCCTGTTTCCTTTTGCAGGTACTCAGAGCTATGAGTTTTCCTCTTAGCACAGCTTTCATTGTGTCCCACAAGTATGTTGTACCTTCATTTTCATTAAATTCTAAGAAGTCTTTCATTTATTTCTTTATTTCTTCCTTGACCAAGTTACCATTAAGTAGAGCATTGTTCAACTTCCATGAATATGTGCACTTTCTTTCAGGTTTGTTGTTATTGAAGACCAGCCTTAGTTTGTGATGATCTGATAGGATGCATGGGACTATGTCTATCTTCCTATATCTGTTGAGGCCTGTTTTGTGACCAATTATATGGTCAATTTTGGAGAAGGTACCATGAGGTCTTGAGAAAAAGGTGAATCCTTTTTTTAAGATGAAATGTTCTATAGATATCTGTTAAGTCCATTTGGTTCATAACTTGTTAGTTTTTCTATGTCTCTGTTTAATTTCTGTTTCCATGATCTGTCCATTGATGAGAGTGGGTGTTGAAATCTCCTACTATTGTGTGCGATGCAATGTGTGTTTTGAACTTTAGTAAGGTTTCTTTTATGAATGTAGGTGCCTTGCATTTGGAGCATAGATATTTATGATTGAGAGTTCATCTTGGTGGATTTTTCCTTTGATGTATATGAAGTGTCCTTCCTTATCTTTTTTGATGACTTTTGGTTGAAAGTCAATTTTATTCTATATTAGAATGGCTACTTCAGCTTGTTTCTTCAGACCATTTCCTTAGAAAGTTGTTTTCTAGCCTCTTACTCTGAGGTAGGGTCTGTCGTTGTCTTGAGGTATGTTTCCTGTATGCAACAAAATGTTGGGTCCTCTTTATGTATCTAGTCTGTTAGTCTATGTCTTTTTATTGGGAAATTGACTCCATTGGTGTTAAAAGATATTAAGGGAAAATGATTATTGCCTCCCGTTATTTTTTGTTAGAGGTGGAATTACATTTGTGTGTCTCTCTTCTTTTGATTTCATTGCAAGAGATTACTTTCTTGCTTTTCCTAGGGTGTAGTTTCCCTGCTTGTGTTGGAGTTTTCCATCTATTATCCTTTGTAGGGCTGGATTTGTAGAAAGATATTGTGTAAATTTGGTTTTGTTATGGGATATCTTGATTTCTCCATCTATGTTAATTGAGAGTTTTGCTGGATACAATAACCTGGGCTGGCATTTGTGTTCTCTTAGGGTCTGTATGACATCTGCTCAGGATCTTCTGGCTTTCATAGTCTCCAGTGAGAAGTCTGGTGTGATTCTTATACGTCTGCCATTATATGTTACTTGACCTTTTTCCCTTACTGCTTTTAATATTCTTTCTTTATTTTGTGCATTTAGTGTTTTGACTAGTAATGTGACGGGAGAAATTTCTTTTCTGGTCCAATCTATTTGGAGTTCTGAATGCTTCTTGTATGTTTGAAAAGCATGCTTCCTTCTTGTTTGGAGCCCTGTCCAAACTCTTTCAACTTCTCCCAGCTAGTTCTACCAAGCTGCCCACAACCTCCCTGGTCTCACTCGCCTCCACACTATTCAGCTGCCTGCTCAGTAGCTAATGCTTTTCCTACAAATGCTGGGGCAGTGATCGCTCTACACTGACCATTCACCCCTTAGCTGGCTCTGTCTACTGCCATGACTGCCATGCAGTTGCACCTTCTCTTGCCCATCTGAATCTTCACCAATGGAAAGCACCAGACACTCTTAATATTTAAAATCAACTGCTGGGCTCGGAATCTATAGTCCTAAACTCATTAGCTATTCTATGTTGGAATTTTTCCAATGGCAGAGGCTACCACCTGGTCTAACAGCCCCCAGGCCTACATGGTGTCTGTCTTCTCTGTTCCACCACCTGATTGAAAAAGCCCTTTCTCTACATTGTGTCCTCCTCTTCTTCCTGGGACTTGGAATACATGCCTCTATTTCTTCGCCCACCAACTGGCTTCTGATGTCTTCATTTAGCCAATCAATCAATTAGGGGACTTCTGCCTACACAGGAGTGGTAAAAGGTATGAGGGACAGTGTAGTCCTTGAAATGACCTTTAACAGAACCTGAGCTATAGCAGCATATAAGGTGACAGTGGCATGGGTGCCAAGGACCTAGCCAAATATGGACTCAGAGAGATAATATCTGTTACTCACCAGAGAGTGAGACTATGGGATGATTACAGCCACTCTGGATCCCATGTAAAGATTCCAGGCTCCATAGTGATGCAGGATGAAGCCAGGTTAGTGTGCATCAAGCCAGAACAGCCCTCAGGTTATGGCAGACCATACTTTTGGGGCAGGTAAGAGATGCTTCTCTGAATCCTGACAAGGGATTTCAATGGAATTTGCAACCTCAGAGCAGTAATGCTCTCTTTTGTGCCTAGAGTAGTCACTAGCATGAATGAAGGCAGGGAACATCATTGGTGAATGAGTCTATGCTTTCATATGTAAGTGGGGGAGGGCATGCCAGATGTTCCTGGGACAGCAAAGTTCCTTCCAAGAAGAGGACTGGATGTTGTTTCCAAGGGATGATCCAAGAAAAGCCAAGAGGACTTTCCCCAAGTACGCCATTGAATTTTCCCAGGGTGAGGTGTAGCCTCTGTGACCTCACATGAGGTTCACATATCATAATTATGGGTAGACCCTAATTCCAAATGCAGCAGAGACCATTATAGTGGCCTAGGTTTCAAAACTAGAAGAAAATCAGCAGGGATTCTTTTAAGGTAATTCACTGCAGAAAATTCTTCGGGTAAAGACCTGCTCTCACATCAGTTAGTGTACTTGGCATGGGCATTTCAGAAAAGGGTGACTAAGGCACAAGTCAACATCTCAGGGGGGTTTAATGTACAAAACAAATGTGATTTTTTTTAGAAGACTTACAATAACAAGCAGAGAAATATCCTCCCAGAACATGGCCATGCATGACATACAGGGAAAGGGCACCATTCCCACAGAAAGCACAGAGTTCTTGTGAAATCTGCACAGCCTGGGATGCCTTAGAAAGACATCCTGTAGACCAATGGTGTAGCAGCTGGTGTTCTCATGCTAATTATGTTACCCAAAAACCTGTTTGCCATGCCCTACACATAGACTAAAGAAATCCTGCCCTGAGTTGGCTCTGATTGGGAAATAAAGTTGCCAGTGGCCAGTGGCTAGGCAGGGAGACAGAGATGGGACTTTTCTCTCTCTCTCTCTCTTAATAAAAATGTTTATTTTGATATAATTATAGCTTCATATTCAATACAAGAAATAATGCATGGTCCCGTGCCCCTTTCAGTCAGCCCATTCTAATGATAGATAGAGTACAGTGTTATCAAAAGGAGGTTGGCCCTGATCTAATTCAGCACCAGGTTAAAGTTCATGTATCTGAGTTGGTAGAGTGGTTGACTTTCAACCATCATTCTCACTGTCAGCACTGTGATGCAGGTAATGGTCTGTGTTTTTATAAGGTTCTTAGTTACTTGCAAAGTTTTATGTCACTTTTCTTAAACACTCTATATAACCTTCTGTGTCACAGTGAGGGTATAGCCATATTTTGTGATTTCTTTTTTTTTATTGGATATTGTTTTATTTACATTGCAAATGTTTTCCCCTTTCCTGGTTTCCCCTCTGTAAACCTCTATCCATCCCCCTTCCCCTGCCTCCATGAAAATGCTCTCCTAACTACCCATCCACCTACTCCCTCCCGCCTCCCCACTCTGGAATTCCCCTATACTTATACTAGGGCATCTAGCATTCCCAAGACCAAGGGCCTCTCCTCCCATTGTTGGGTCCTCACTCAGGGACCCAACAAGGCGATCCTCTGCTACATATGCACCTGGAGCCATGGGTCCCCCATGTGTACTCTTGGGATGGTAGTTTAGTCTCTGGGAGCTCTAGAGTATCTGGTTGGTTGATATTGTTGTTCTTCCTATGGGGTTGCAAACCTCTTCAGCTCCTTCAGTCCTTTCCCCAACTCCTCCCCTGGGCCCCTGTTCTCAGTCCAATGGTTGGCTGCAAACATCCACTCTGTGTTTCTCAGGCTCTGGCAAAGCCTCTCAGGAGACAGCTATATCAGGCTCCTGCCAGCATTCACTTCTTGGCATGCTCATAAGTGTCTGGGTTTGGTGACTGTATATGGCCTGGATCCCCAGGTGGGGCAGTCTCGGGATGGACTTTGCTTCAGTCTCTGCTCTACAATTTGTCTCCATATTTTCTCCTGTGAGTATTTTTGATGCCCCTTCTAAGAAGAACTGAAGCATCCACATTTTGGTCTTCCTTCTTGAGGTTAATGTGGTCTATGAATTGAAGCTTGAGTAGTCTGAGCTTTTGGGCTAATATCCACCTATCAGTGAATACATACTATATGTGTTCTTTTGTGACTGGGTTACCTCACTCAGGATGATATTTTCTAGTTCTGTCCATTTGCCTAAGAATTTCATGAAGTCCTTGTTTTTAATAGCTGAGTAGCACTCCATTGTGTAAATGTACCACATTTACTGTATCCATTCCTCTGTTGAAGGACATCTGGGTACTTTCTAGCTTTTGGCTATTATAAATAAGGCTTCTATGAACAGAGTGGAGCATGTGTCCTTGTTATATGTTGGGGTATCTTTTGGGTATTTGTCCAAAAGTGGTATAGCTGGGTCCTCAGGTAGTACTATGTCCAATTTTCTGAGGAACTACCAGACTTGTAAAAGAGATTTGTAAAAGGCAACGAGAATGGAACAATTTGCATTCTTCTACATGCTGACTGCCAGTTGAACCAGAACCACTTGTTGAAAATGCTGTCAACAACCTCTTCATGGTAAAAGTCTTGGAAAGTTCAGGAATTCAAGACCTGTAACTAAACATAGTAAAAGCAAGCCAGTAGCCAACATCAAACTAAATGGAAAGAAACTTGAAGCAATCTCACTAAAATCAGGAAGAAGACTGCCCACTCTCTCCCTACCTATTCAATATAATACTTGAATTCCTAGCCAGAGCAAGTAGACAACAAAAAGTGGTCAAAGGGACACAAATTGGAAAGGAAGAAGTCAAAATTTCACTATTTGCAGATGATATGATAGTATACTAAAGTGACCCCAAAAATTCCACCAGAGAACTCCCAAACCTGTTAAACAACCTTAGCAACATGGATAGATATAAAATTAACTCAGACAAAACAGTAGCCTTCCTCTTCTCAAAGAATAAATGGGCTGAGACAGAAATTAGGGAATTGACAAATAATATAAAATACCTTGGTGTGACTCTAAGTAAGCATGTGGAATATCTATATGGCGAGAACTTCAAGTCTCTGAAGAAAGAAATTGAAGACTATTTCAGATGAAAAGATCTCCCAGGCTCATGGATTAGCAGGCCATCTTGCTGAAAGCAATCTACAGATTCAATGCAATCCCCATCAAAATTCCAACTCAATTCTTCATAGAGTTAGAAAGAGCAATTTGCAAATTCATTTGGAATAACAAAAACCTGGCATACTGGAAAACTATTCTCAACAATAAAAGAGCTTCAGGGGGAATCATCATCCCTGACCTCAAGCTGTATCACAGAGCAAGAGTGATAAAAACTATATGGTATTGGTACAGAGACAGATAAGTTGATCAATGGAATAGAGTTGAAGACCCAGAAATGAACCCACATGATCTATGATAAGGGAGCTAAAACTGTTCAGTGGAAAAGAGACAGGACTTTTAGCATTCCTAGGCAAGAAATGCAGGAGAGGGGAAGAAGGGATTCAGTCATGACAAAGATATAGGAAAAGTACTATGCTGGGAAAGTTCAAGAGGGTGAGACAGTCAAAATGTAGGTGCAAGGAGAAAGCAGGATTCAGGTACCAAAGAAGAGATGTGTGCCAGCATCAAACTCTGATTCTGAATAGGCCTGGGCTCAAAGCTAGGAGAGAATGTGGGCCTGGGCCAGTCCCTGACCCTTAAAATGTTTAGCAGGGAGAGAGAGAGAGAGAGGAGAGAGAGAGAGAGAGAGAGAGAGAGAGAGAGAGAGAGAGAGAGAGAGAGAGAGGCCTGGGCCAATCCCTGAAATGACTGTGGACTGCACAAACCAAGCAAGGAATTGTTCCTCACCCAGACCCTGATCCCAAAGAAGCCCAGGTCTAACCTAGAAGAGATATAGGCCTGGGCCTATATCACACCCACAGGATTCCAAGCCCAAATAGAAGATATGTGAGCCTGGAACAATCCTGCAAATGAGAAACTAAAGAGGAAAAAAAAAGACTGTTTCCAAACAAATTCAGCCCCTGATTCCCATGTCAAATCCAACTGCTCAAGTGAAATTATTATATATTAACTCCTCATCCAAAGAGACCTGAACCTAAACAAAGAGCACTGTGCCCAGGCTCAAACCAAAGTGAGTCAACAGTATGGTTAGAGCATGTACCCATGAAACATTCTGATTAGTTCCAGTTGATATAACAGACACATGGCAGCTTGTTCCTGGATAATCTGGGACTTACCCACAATACTTTCTGTACTAATATCTAATACAGGCAGACAACCTGAGAACCTAATATCTGGATTGTACACACATCATTCAATCTGGGCAACATCCTCAACACAAAGTTGACAGCCTCACTATAAATGACTCAGACCACAGCCTGTTCACCAAGAATCTTGAACTAAACAAAAATTAGTTCTAGTTTGGTTAATTGACATATGAACACATTATATCCTCCATGTATGGAGTATATACCCTCAAAGTAGGGTCTTGATGATGATCTGATTATTATAGCATTGTGAGACCATAAACTGACTTTAAAGGAAACTTGGTAGCACCTTGAACACCAAGCAGTTGGGGCTAATATTATCTTAAGGTTATGTGGGCCACACCCTCTACCTAACAAAACTAGCACATAATCCCAACCACAAAGGAGCCATGCCTTAAAGTGAACAAACCTCACTTTAATATCCAACAAAGTGGACATACCCATGACCCTGCCATGGTCTGACACCTGGAATCATCTTCATGTCATTTTCTTTTGTTGGATATCAATGTAAGATGAGGGATGCTTGACCATCTGGCATCAGATTTCAAATATATTTGGACTCCATTTGGCTTCATTATCAATACAGAAAGGAGCTAGGAATGGTGTACAGAGCCACAAATGACCATCAAACAATATGGGCACTTTGTACTTGTGGGTGTGTAGGCCATACCCCTCTATTCAAGTCTGACCACATGCTATCTGGAAGCCAAGAAATGCAAGCACAGTGAAGTAAAATGTGAGTTAGCCCACAGGAACTCCCCAACAAGATTGGACCCACTGTACTAACAAAAAGATTGGTGTTTTAATCATTGAAAACCCCACCTTCAAGACTTACAGGCTAAACACATCTTTCTCCTAATCCAGGCAACATTCTCAAACCAGGGAGTCAAGGCCACCTAACAACCTTCATGTAACCTGGGTCACATTTGAATATCAAGTAACAGACACACTTTCAGATTAAGGTCACACTTTGACTCATGTGATCTAGACCACATACTTCTCCAGAAAGGTTGGTGGTCTAGAGAATGACATAAGGGCAAAGACCATAAAGTGACATCAAAGAGATTCTTCTAGCTCCCTGACTACTGTGTACCCTGTGTCCAGCTCTCAAATTCAAGGTGTGAGGGACATTTTTATGACCCTGGATCATCATTACAAGAGAGCTAGGATCACATCATGTTCTTAATGGAGACATGAACTCACTTGAATAACCAAATAACATGGACATGAAGAATGATTAACCTGAACTTTCATCTTGATTTCAAGTAGTTTTGTTTTCTAAGCCAGACCCTGTAATCAAAAGCAAGCATCACTAAACTGATTAACCTTCAAAATGATACCAATATGAGCTGGCAATCCTGATCAAAAAGTCTGTGAAAAACTTAATTCTAAGGGGGTATATTCATTCAGCCTAACACACAGCAATTCATAGAGCCAGGAATATTACATGGCCTTCACAGTGTCTGGGACATGTGACCACCATACAATCTGGTTAGACTTTGGCAAGAAGAGTACGTGGGATATACCCTATGGTATGCCCTCAGTGCACAGGTTCTGTCTGGATCCAAGTTATCCAGAAAAGTTTATAACAATTGAGGGTTAAGTAAATACTAACCCTGACTACGAGGTGGACCTACTTTAACAATGGGTACAAGTCTTATAGGTGCCATAAGGACAATATCCATAAAGTGACATCTGTGGTGGCCTGGCAGCTCCATGACTATCAAGTATATTGGAACAACCTTAGGTTCAAGGTTGGCCATACTCTCTCTTCATATGACCCTGTACCATGCTCAGTGCCAGGGAGCTATGACCACAACCATGGCCTTGAATGGAACAAGGATTCTCCTTATTAATCAAACATGGCCATATCTAAATATCAAGAATGGTTAGAGAGCAAGTGGCCTTACTGTGACTTTAACTGAATCCCACCTACTGAAGTGAGACTGTTCACCAGAAATCTCAGATGCATAAACAAGGGTCTGCCCATGACTGACAGTCAATATCAGTGTAAGCTGGGGGCGCTATTACCTCCAAGATTTCTGGGTTAAATTTAATTTGAAAAGTAGTGTGAAGTGGAAACTTAAGGGTTCTTTGAAAGGTTGGTTGTATTAGAAGGTGTTTTGCTAAGGCAAACACATGAAGGAATGTTCCTTTGTAGCAGGCTCAGGTGAAGAACTAAGGCAGATTCATGAAGGAAGCAGACACAAGTAAAAGGAAGTTCTGCTAAAGCAAGCTCATGAGAGGACATGTGATGAATTCTTTGCCAATTATACACATATTTGGTTTGCCTTACATTGCATAGTTGAGCTCCATTTATCAGGACACCATAGATAGAAACACCAAAAAACTTTGGGTCATGTGCTACAGTTTCTTGCCATTTCCTCAGACTTAGTTTGATTGGCAGAGTGATGTCAGCTGAGACAGACTCATGCTGAGGCAAGACATGTGCTGAGACAAGACCTATGGAGGACACGTTTGGAGAAAGTATAAAAAGGACTCAAAGGACAGCGACAGAGGCTGAGCTTGGTTAGCTTGCATAGCAAAATCTTTCTTGGTCTCAAGTCTTCACTAATCTTCTCATTGCCAAGAGAGGTACAGCCAAGGACTGTTCCTGATGTCCCTGTTGATCAAAATCTCTCCTGCCTGGCTGTTCTGTCGGGGACCAGACGTCCAAACTAAGCAAAGCTAGAGCCCTGTCCTGAGCAGATTCCTGAGAAGGGCTTGACCTTTTCAAAGAACATGTCCCGGAAGACTGTTGCCTCTTTGTCTAAGGAGAATACCTTGCAGTTTAATGATTCACCTTATGTCCTTGGGCACTTCCCAGTACTCCCCCCCCCCCGCCCTAAGCTTCAGTTCCTGCTTCAATTCCTGCTTAAGAGCTTTAAATGCTGTACATTCCTCTCAATAAACAGACCTTGACAAAGACACTGCTTGGTCTCGCTCCTCTTTCTCGCCCTTTCTCCCACAGGTATGGGTCCCCCTCGACCCCACAAATAACTGGGTCTCCGCTGGCGGGGGCACTGTTCCTGCTAGGTCGTGCCACCTGCTGCTATCCCAACTCTACTGAACTGGGTTACCGGTATATTTGTGAAGTACTTGTAGTGGACTGAGCTGCTACTACTGATCTGTGAACTGAACTGTTTCTGACAAGTCAGATGGGAGTTGCTCGAAAGAACCACTTCTAAGCAGGTCCACTTTCCCCATAGCCTTTCTTTTCCACTACCTCTGGTGGGTAGTAGCCTAGAAGGGAGATTAAAGCATTTAACAGCCATCATTAAAAATAGGTTTTGAAAAATTTTGAGTTATAGTTGTGGGCCTCAGCCTCTCTTCATCTGAAAGAACCTAGCTCGAGTCTCAGGATGGTGCACCCCAGGAAACACCGATCCCAGATGGTAGCCCCCAAATGAAAGATCCCCGAAGAGAGACCCTTATTCAAGTCTCGGGAAGTCGCGGACCCCAGACACAGAGAGACCATTTTGGATGTAATAAGCAAAGGCGAGGTTTATTACGGAGATCTATTAAAGGGATCTCCGGGTCGACACGTATCCTGTGCAGGAGACAGAGGTGTCGACCCCGAAGCTCAAAAGTCAGGGGTTTATATAGGGAAGGCTAGGGGGTTTGGTGCGGTTACACACAATTGGCTAATTTCTGGCGCTGCTATAAGTGATTGGCTCATGCCTGGTTGCTGCCGCTGCAGAGAGCCCGTGGGCAGCACCCCGCGAGCAAACTTGAGCCTCGGGACCACAGGTAAGACCAACTTGTCTGCTGCAAGAGAGCTGCCTGGTGAGATCGGGACACACAGAGGCAGAGTTCATCTAGGACAGGGCACGTCCTGTGTTTGCCGGAGGTCCCACGCCCGCGGATCCCGGCCCGCAGCAGCTCTCTGCTCCCAGACCCTGTGGGAAAGAGACCTCACCGCCTGATCAGGTGGGCACTCCTGAGGCTGCAGAGCGGAAGAGACCACCAACACTGCCCACCCCTGCCCACATCCCTGGCCCAAGAGGAAACTGTATAAGGCCTCTGGGCTCCCATGGGGGAGGGCCCAGGAGCGGCAGGACCCCTGCCTGAGACACTGCTGGAACCTGAAGGAAACAGACCAGATAAATAGTTCTCTGCACCCAAATCCCGTGGGAGGGAGAGCTAAACCTTCAGAGAGGCAGACAAGCCTGGGAAACCAGAAGAGACTGCTCTCTGTGCACACATCTCGGACACCAGAGGAAAACACCAAAGGCCATCTGGAACCCTGGTGCACTGAAGCTCCCGGAAGGGGCGGCACAGGTGTTCCTGGTTGCTGCCGCTGCACAGAGCCCGTGGGCAGCACCCCACGAGCGAACTTGAGCCTCGGGACCACAGGTAAGACCAACTTTCTGCTGCAAGAAAGCTGCCTGGTGAACTCAAGACACAGGCCCACAGGAACAGCTGAAGACCTGTAGAGAGGAAAAACTACACGTCCGAAAGCAGAACACTCTGTCCCCATAACTGACTGAAAGAGAGGAAAACAGGTCTACAGCACTCCTGACACACAGGCTTATAGGACAGTCTAGCCACTGTCAGAAATAGCAGAACAAAGTAACACTAGAGATAATCTGATGGCAAGAGGCAAGCGCAGGAACCCAAGCAACAGAAACCAAGACTACATGGCATCATCGGAGCCCAATTCTCCCACCAAAAGAAACATGGAATATCCAAACACACCAGAAAAGCAAGATCTAGTTTCAAAATCATATTTGATCATGATGCTGGAGGACTTCAAGAAAGACGTGAAGAACACCCTTAGGGAAACACAGGAAAACATTAAAAAACAAGTAGAAGCCTTCAGAGAGGAATCGCAAAAATCCCTGAAAGAATCGGAAAAATCAATGAAAGAATTCCAGGAAAACACAATCAAACAATTGAAGGAATTAAAAATGGAAATAGAAGCAATCAAGAAAGAACACATGGAAACAACCCTGGATATAGAAAACCAAAAGAAGAGACAAGGAGCTGTAGATACAAGCCTCACCAACAGAATTCAAGAGATGGAAGAGAGAATCTCAGGAGCAGAAGATTCCATAGAAATCATTGACACAACTGTCAAAGATAATGTAAAGCGGAAAAAGCTACTGGTCCAAAACATACAGGAAATCCAGGACTCAATGAGAAGATCAAACCTAAGGATAATAGGTATAGAAGAGAGTGAAGACTCCCAGCTCAAAGGACCAGTAAATATCTTCAACAAAATCATAGAAAAAAACTTCCCTAACCTAAAAAAAGAGATACCCATAGACATACAAGAAGCCTACAGAACTCCAAATAGATTGGACCAGAAAAGAAACACCTCCCGTCACATAATAGTCAAAACACCAAATGCACAAAATAAAGAATATTAAAAGCAGTAAGGGAAAAAGGTCAAGTAACATATAAAGGCAGACCTATCAGAATCACACCAGACTTCTCGCCAGAAACTATGAAGGCCAGAAGATCCTGGACAGATGTCATACAGACCCTAAGAGAACACAAATGCCAGCCCAGGTTACTGTATCCTGCAAAACTCTCAATTAACATAGATGGAGAAACCAAGATATTCCATGACAAAACCAAATTTACACAATATCTTTCTACAAATCCAGCACTACAAAGGATAATAAATGGTAAAGCCCAACATAAGGCGGCAAGCTATACCCTAGAAGAAGCAAGAAACTAATCGTCTTGGCAACAGAACAAAGAGAAAGAAAACACACAAACATAACCTCACATCCAAATATGAATAAAAAGGGAAGCAATAATCACTATTCCTTAAGATCTCTCAACATCAGTGGCCTCAACTCCCCAATAAAAAGACATAGATTAACAAACTGGATACGCAACGAGGACCCTGCATTCTGCTGCCTACAGGAAACACACCTCAGAGACAAAGACAGACACTACCTCAGAGTGAAAGGCTGGAAAACAACTTTCCAAGCAAATGGTCAGAAGAAGCAAGCTGGAGTAGCCATTCTAATATCAAATAAAATCAATTTTCAACTAAAAGTCATCAAAAAAGATAAGGAAGGACACTTCATATTCATCAAAGGAAAAATCCACCAAGATGAACTCTCAATCCTAAATATCTATGCCCCAAATACAAGGGCACCTACATATGTAAAAGAAACCTTACTAAAGCTCAAAACACACATTGGACCTCACACAATAATAGTGGGAGATTTCAACACCCAACTCTCTTCAATGGACAGATCATGGAAACAGAAATTAAACAGAGATGTAGACAGACTAAGAGAAGTCATGAGCCAAATGGACCTAACGGATATTTATAGAACATTCTATCCTAAAGCAAAAGGATATACCTTCTTCTCAGCTCCTCATGGTACTTTCTCCAAAATTGACCATATAATTGGTCAAAAAACGGGCCTCAACAGGTACAGAAAGATAGAAATAATCCCATGCGTGCTATCGGACCACCACGGCCTAAAACTGGTCTTCAATAACAATCAAGGAAGAATGTCCACATATACTTGGAAATTGAACAATGCTCTACTCAATGATAACCTGGTCAAGGAAGAAATAAAGAAATTAAAACTTTTTAGAACTTAAGGAAAATGAAGGCACAACATACCCAAACTTATGGGACACAATGAAAGCTGTGCTAAGAGGAAAACTCATAGCGCTGAGTGCCTGCAGAAAGAAATAGGAAAGAGCATATGTCAGCAGCTTGACAGCACACCTAAAAGCTCTAGAACAAAAAGAAGCAAATACACCCAGGAGGAGTAGAAGGCAGG
Source organism: Rattus norvegicus (assembly GCF_021556685.1). Lineage (NCBI taxonomy): Eukaryota > Metazoa > Chordata > Mammalia > Rodentia > Muridae > Rattus > Rattus norvegicus. The sequence continues at coordinate 9,622,754 of NC_141537.1, forward strand.
AAATAATCAAACTCAGAGCTGAAATCAACCAAGTAGAAACAAAAAGGACCATAGAAAGAATCAACAGAACCAAAAGTTGGTTCTTTGAGAAAATCAACAAGATAGATAAACTCTTAGCCAGACTAACAAGAGGACACAGAGAGTGCGTCCAAATTAACAAAATCAGAAATGAAAAGGGAGACATAACTACAGATTCAGAGGAAATTCAAAAAATCATCAGATCTTACTATAAAAACCTATATTCAACAAAACTTGAAAATCTTCAGGAAATGGACAATTTCCTAGACAGATACCAGGTACTGAAGTTAAATCAGGAACAGATAAACCAGTTAAACAACCCCATAACTCCTAAGGAAATAGAAGCAGTCATTACAGGTCTCCCAACCAAAAAGAGCCCAGGTCCAGACGGGTTTAGTGCAGAATTCTATCAAACCTTCATAGAAGACCTCATACCAATATTATCCAAACTATTCCACAAAATTGAAACAGATGGATCACTACCGAATACCTTCTATGAAGCCACAATTACTCTTATACCTAAACCACACAAAGACACAACAAAGAAAGAGAACTTCAGACCAATTTCCCTTATGAATATCGACGCAAAAATACTCAACAAAATTCTGGCAAACCGAATCCAAGAGCACATCAAAACAATCATCCACCATGACCATGTAGGCTTCATCCCAGGCATGCAGGGATGGTTTAATATACGGAAAACCATCAACGTGATCCATTATATAAACAAACTGAAAGAACAAAACCACATGATCATTTCATTAGACACTGAGAAAGCATTTGACAAAATTCACCACCCCTTCATGATAAAAGTCCTGGAAAGAATAGGAATTCAAGGCCCATACCTGAACATAGTAAAAGCCATATACAGCAAACCAGTTGCTAACATTAAACTAAATGGAGAGAAACTTGAAGCAATCCCACTAAAATCAGGGACTAGACAAGGGTACCCACTGTCTCCCTACTTATTCAATATAGTTCTTGAAGTTCTAGCCAGAGCAATCAGACAACAAAAGGAGGTCAAGGGGATACAGATCGGAAAAGAAAGAAGTCAAAATATCACTATTTGCAGATGATATGATAGTATATTTAAGTGATCCCAAAAGTTCCACCAGAGAACTACTAAAGCTGATAAACAACTTCAGCAAAGTGGCTGGGTATAAAATTAACTCAAATAAATCAGTTGCCTTCCTCTATACAAAGAGAAACAAGCCGAGAAAGAAATTAGGGAAACGACACCCTTCATAATAGACCCAAATAATATAAAGTACCTCGGAGTGACTTTAACAAAGCAAGTAAAAGATCTGTACAATAAGAACTTCAAGACACTGAAGAAGGAAATTGAAGAAGACCTCAGAAGATGGAAAGATCTCCCATGCTCATGGATTGGGAGGATTAATATAGTAAAAATGGCCATTTTACCAAAAGCGATCTACAGATTCAATGCAATCCCCATCAAAATACCAATCCAATTCTTCAAAGAGTTAGACAGAACAATTTGCAAATTCATCTGGAATAACAAAAAACCCAGGATAGCTAAAGCTATCCTCAACAATAAAAGGACTTCAGGGGGAATCACTATCCCTGAACTCAAGCAGTATTACAGAGCAATAGTGATAAAAACTGCATGGTATTGGTACAGAGACAGACAGATTGACCAATGGAATAGAATTGAAGACCCAGAAATGAACCCACACACCTATGGTCACTTGATTTTTGACAATGGAGCCAAAACCGTCCAATGGAAAAAAGATAGCATTTTCAGCAAATGGTGCTGGTTCAACTGGAGGTCAACATGTAGAAGAATGCAGATCGATCCATGCTTATCACCCTGTACAAAGCTTAAGTCCAAGTGGATCAAGGACCTCCACATCAAACCAGACACACTCAAACTAATAGAAGAAAAACTAGGGAAGCATCTGGAACACATGGGCACTGGAAAAAATTTCCTGTACAAAACACCAATGGCTTACGCTCTAAGATCAAGAATCGACAAATGGGATCTCATAAAACTGCAAAGCTTCTGTAAGGCAAAGGACACTGTGGTTAGGACAAAACGGCAACCAACAGATTGGGAAAAGATCTTTACCAATCCTACAACAGATAGAGGCCTTATATCCAAAATATACAAAGAACTCAAGAAGTTAGACCGCAGGGAAACAAATAACCCTATTAAAAAATGGGGCTCAGAGCTAAACAAAGAATTCACAGCTGAAAAATGCTGAATGGTGGAGAAACACCTAAAGAAATGTTCAACATCTTTAGTCATAAGAGAAATGCAAATCAAAACAACCCTGAGATTTCACCTCACACCAGTGAGAATGGCTAAGATCAAAAACGCAGGGGACAACAGATGCTGGCGAGGATGTGGAGAAAGAGGAACACTCCTCCATTGTTGGTGGGATTGCAAACTGGTACAACCATTCTGGAAATCAGTCTGGAGTATCCTCAGAAAATTGGACATTGAACTGCCTGAGGATCCAGCTATACCTCTCTTGGGCATATACCCAAAAGATGCCCCAACATATAAAAAAGAAACGTGCTCCACTATGTTCATTGCAGCCTTATTTATAATAGCCAGAAGCTGGAAAGAACCAAGATGCCCTTCAACAGAGGAATGGATACAGAAAATGTGGTACATCTACAAAATGGAATATTACTCAGCCATCAAAAACAACGACTTTATGAAATTCGTAGGCAAATGGTTGGAACTGGAAAATATCATCCTGAGTGAGCTAACCCAAACACAGAAAGACATACATGGTATGCACTCACTGATAAGTGGCTATTAGCCCAAATGCTTGAATTACCCTAGATGCCTAGAACAAATGAAACTCAAGACAGATGATCAAAATGTGAATGCTTCACTCCTTCTTTAAAAGGGGAACAAGAATACCCTTGGCAGGGAATAGAGAGGCAAAGATTAAAACAGACACAGAAGGAACACCATTCAGAGCCTGCCCCACATGTGGCCCATACATATACAGCCATCCAATTAGACAAGATGAATGCAGCAAAGAAGTGCAGGCCGACAGGAGCCAGATGTATATCGCTCCTGAGAGACACAGCCAGAATACAGCAAATACAGGGGCGAATGCCAGCAGCAAACCACTGAACTGAGAACGGGACCCCTGTTAAAGGAATCAGAGAAAGAACTCGAAGAGCTTGAAGGAGCTCGATACCACTTATGAACAACAATGCCAATCAACCAGAGCTTCCAGGGACTAAGCCACTACCTAAAGACTATTCATGGACTGACCCTGGACTCTGACCTCATAGGTAGCAATGAATATTCTAGTAAGATCACCAGTGGAAGGGGAAGCCCTTGGTCCTGCTAAGACTGAACCTCCAGTGAACGTGATTGTTGGGGGGAGGGCAGTAATGGGGGGAGGGTGGGGAGGGGAACACCCATAAAGAAGGGGAGGGGGAGGGATTAGAGGGGTGTTTGCCTGGAAACCGGGAAAGGGAATAACACTCGAAATGTAAATAAGAAAAACTCAAGTTAATAAAAAAAAAAAAAGAAAACAAAAGATAAAAAAAAAGTGATTGGCTCATTTAAACATGGCAGTGAGATTACAGCACAGCAGGAGAGTACATATTGACTGGAGCATACAGGATTTTAGAAGCTAGGGGCGTATCAGTGTTTGAAGGACATCTGGTTAAGGTGTGACTCTGAGTATGCTGGGGGAGGTGCCCTTCTGCCAGATGGTTTGAGTCAGTCGTGATAACTCGGGCTGGTTCCTGCATTCCTTTTCTTTATCTTTATGGTGTATTAGTCCTAGTGGCAGGGCGGGGCTGCCTGGAATTGCTTTTCACAGTGTTTAGCCCTGAGTCTATGAATTTTGAAACTTACTCTTTTAACTTCATATTTTTAAACTTTAAATCTGTATAATTTTCCTTTCACATCAAACCCAGGAGATATCAACTCAAAGGGCTCAAAACATAGCCTGCACAATGTCTGGGCCATCCCGGAGAAACAATCTGGGCAAACTTTGGCATCTAGGTGTGTGGGCCATACCCAGTAGCCATCATTTGCCCAGATGATATCTTGTCTTTAAAAGAACCAGGACAAAGTGATCTCAATTTTGCTTTAGCCAACACCAACACCTCAAAGGAAATTGGAACCATCACAACAACCAGCTTTGGTGGTCTGGTATGTGTCATCAGCCTCACAAACTTCAAGACTGTGGTCCAAATCCTCTATTCTTGACATCTCATGTTCCTAACCACTCCCTGTTGACCTTGGCCCTCAACCTGACCAGATTAGAAACATCAAGTAACCCATTGGATTAAGAATGTCATGTAGACATAATTATAAAGGAAAAATCCTGAAATCCCTCCTCTGGAGGCATGTTTGTTAGTATGGTCACTGTCTAGGCAGTAGAATTCTCACCAGAGAATTCTAAATTCCAATTCTAGAAGAAGCCAGAATTATACACTGATTTCTAGAGATCTGTTTTCATCTTACATATGTAAAACAGTTCTGGAACTTTGCAGTCTTACATTATACTTTACTGTGCATTCATTCCCTACAATTTTGTATACAATGTTCAATGAATATAAGTTCATCTGCTATTATACTCTAACCTGAAATTATCATTTTGGCCCTTTCCCTATACTTCTTACTGAAAGTTTTCTGTCTTTGGATTGAATAGTGAAAGGACAAGTTGTGATGGTTACTCAAGATCAGCAAGTGTGATTACTTAGAACATCTCTCTTTCACTTGCTGTCTCCATGTATATGGCGTGTGCTCAAATAACATTCAAAAGATCAGTGAATCTCTGTCCATGGTATGGATCTTAGCCTTTAGTTGGAGTCTCCCAAGGAAAACTAAAAAAATAGGGAGCCAAGGTGGGGCAGAAAGTTTCAACTGCATTGCCAAACCATAATTTCTAAATTGTAAGGGCAGTAACCAGCCCCATCCAGTGCCAAAATCAGATTAGCACCAATTTTGAGAGAGTTGCTGCTGAAGGACTGTGAGGCAGAGGAAGAATGTTCATGTGAGTCTCAGAGCACCAGGTATCCAGAAAATGTTTTTAGTGATATTCCACAAGAAGGCAAATGCATTCACAGTGATATCCATGCATGATGCTTCAACACAGATAAGTACAGATTTAAGTCAGATAGCAGTAAAATGTGCTGTGTTCCTTCAGCTAGAGGAGCTAGACTGATATGTCACAACTCTGTACTTGCCTCTGGTGACTCTTAAGGTGGAAGACTGTTGGAGTGTTTTCTACACATACATATATCTCTAGGTCTTTGTCAATGTGCATTATCCCCAGTGCCCCAGAACCTACACAGGATTTCTCTGGAAAACATCAGCTGCTTACATGATCTGAAAAACTAATGGTCATGACTTATAGTTGGACAGCCATGATCACAGCGCTTTTCCTTCCCATCTAGGTCTGATTCTCTCTCTTCCCCATATTGGCACCCTTTCCTTTCATAGATATGAGGGTCCATCAGAAAGTATGAAAGAGGGCAACAATCATATGGTTTACTGGCTCTCCCATTGACTTTCAGGAAACATCCTAAATGTTTCCTGAGCTATAGGTACCTGGCTGTTCTCAGTCCTGCAAAGAGCCTCTCAGACTCTGAATGCAGTGCACTTAGGCTATCATCAGCAGGAAGCGTGTTTGTATTTCATTAACACCAGTGTCTTAGAAACAGAATAGATTATACAGGGACGGGTCATGATTCCTAATATAATTGGGTCATCTTAACCAAAGCTTTTATCACATCTGTTGTTCATTTTCCTATTAGTGGACTGATTTGGGGATTCAAAATGAGACTTGGTGTGTGCACATGGAGGTCCTACCACTGATTATTTGGATTTTTGAGAATGGCTCAAAGCTAACACAAAGGTAGTCCTAGCTAAACCCTGAAATCAAAGGAGTCTGGCAAAATCTAAATGTCTTGTCAGTACAAACCCTGATAGGAAAGTAGCCCAGTGAGAACATGAACCCATAGCAGCCTAAGATAAAGCTCAGAAGTCATGGACCAAACCCTGTCCCTGTATAATCTCAGATTGAATTAAGTCTCCAAAGGACACAAGGATGTATCCAAAAGTCCCAGGCCAGATCTTCAAACAAGGACTCTCGCATCGGGAACCTCTTTCTTGAGTTGCTCCTTATGGAGGTTCAAGAGATTCCCAAAACAATATAAGTACCTAGGTCATTCCCTCAGAAATTGAAGGCAAAGCCCTGTTGCTGAAGAGCCTTCAGGACATGGGACTCAGAGAATGTGGGTCAGAAGCAACAGACTCCTCCATGAAGACTAGCTCTCATAATCCTGGCAAGTGATACAGATTCTAACATGGGAAGAAAGTAACCAATCATGATTCCTCTTAACCATGAAATTATAAACATCTTAGGGTTTCCCAAATGGTTTAAGAGTGGCACTCGTATCTGACAATATCTGATCTCTGTAGTTGGAGTAAGGAAATTACTGCCTATTACTGGAATTCTAGCCAATTACCCAAGCTAAATTAGTCATGGTTCTTATGGAATAATCTACTAATAATACTTAACCATTGTAATTCCTGACTGCATTCTCCATGTTCATCCTAATAGTCATAGGACAGGAGTCTCCTAGAAATGGTGTGGAAGCTGTAACTGTGAAACCACAACAATACAGCTGCCTAATTGAGATCTAAGCAAGGACAATAACATGTGTGGATGGGGTAATCTGCACCATGACTCATCCTGAAACAAAGATATATAGGCAGCACCATGACTGAGAGACTGAGAGAGAGAGAGAGAGAGAGAGAGAGAGAGAGAGAGAGAATGAACTCCTTAACTGGTTATCCAATACATAGACCCAAACACACACACACACACACACACACACACACACACACACACACACACACACACACCAGCATTACTGAGCAGACTCAGTATGTTATAGACATAGATTTATGCATTTTTTCTATCGATAAGTATCAATTATAAAGGGAGGCCATGAATTTGAGAGGGAGTAGGAGTAGTGAAACTGTCAGAGAACAAGATGTTGATGTGGGGGAAGTGTTGTGACATCATTTTAAAACTTGCAAAATAAAATTTAAGGGACTATTTAATAGAAGTCTTAGGTTAGTTTCAATACCCAATATTATTTTGTACAACGACACATATTTCATGTATGCTGTCTTAGTTACGGTTTTACTGCTGTGAACAGACACCATGGCCAAGGCAATTCTTCTAAGAACATTTAATTGGGGTTGACTTATAGGTTCAGAGATTTAGTCCGTTATCAGCAAGGTCGGTACATGGCATATCCAGAGAGGCATGGTGCAGGAGAAACTGAGTTCTACATCTTCATTTAAAGGCTGCTAGCAGAGTACTGACATCCAGGCAGCTAGGATGAGGGTCTTAAAGTCCACACCCAGTGACACACCTACTCCAACAAGGCTACAGCCTCTAATAGTGCCATTCCTTGGGCCAAACATATACAAACCATAACACATGCCTATTTTATTTAACACTCCTACCTCCATCCCTCTCTGTTGCCTCAGGGAGTCACTATCACAGAGTACAACATCATGTTGAACATTCTGGTTCTATGGTGACAAATTAGCTGCCATCCCAGTGTATAATGTGCTATCCTCTTCTACAACCTCCATACCACCTATATATTTTCCAAAACCCAATGGATATTAATATCCATCCCTACTATGTTTCCTTCATCTGGAAGGAAGGCAACACAGAAGAGAAGAGCGCAGGCACACTTAGATGCTTACTGGATCAGCAGAATCCTTGTCTTGCTTTTGTTTCAGATTTGTGCAGGTACATGAGACTCTAGAAGGCTAGAGATTGATCCTGTAAGTATGTTTTTAAATTTATTATTCAATGATAAAGGAAAGTAGATTTAGATATGACATTCAACTATTTTCCCACATTTCAAATGCACTTAATGCTTTTTACATATTAAATCATTTTTCATTTTCTAGGCAAATCGTGTGGTTAGATGGTCCATGTCAGGAATAAAACTCTTGATATGTATGGAACTCACTGTGGAGAAAAACAATGAAATGATATGCTCTGGCTAGATCAAAGAATGTCTATATGATTTCATGTTATATACCAACTCAGACTCTGAGTGCCCAAGTCATAGAAAACATCACGATTTTAACACCCAGCCTTTCTATTTGATCATTCAATATTTCATCCTTTTCGAATATCTATTTTGATATTGTGTGGTGGTTTGAATGTAACTGACCCCTATAGGCCCATAGGGAGTGGCTCTACTAGCACATGTGACTTTCTTGGAGCAGGTGTGACCTCGTGCCACTGTGGAGGTGACCTTTGAGGTCTCCTATGCTCAAGCTGTGCCCAGTGTGTCTCACAGTTTCCTATTGCTGAATTTGGATCAAGATGTAGAGCTCTCAGCAACTCTAGCACCATGTCTGCCTGCATATCACCATGCTTCTCACCATGATGATAATGGACTAAACCTCTGAAACTGTAAGCCAGCCCCAGTCAAACATTTTCCTTTATAAGGATTTCTATGGTCATGGTGTCTCTTCACAGCAATTAAACCCTGACTAAACCAAGTATTGGCACATAGGCCACCCTGGCCTTCAGTTCACATTACTCTTCTCATCTCCATCTCTCAAGTGGTGAGATTCAGGGACTACCATGGCTCTCACATCTGCAATAAGAGCTACATCTGCAGACCAAAGTACATTAATGCCCAAGGCTTGCATGTTTGCCTCCTGGCCTCAGTGAAGAAGCTGTAAAACGTCCTACAATAAAGAGGAGACACAAGAACAAGTAGAGTTCAGATTAGTACACCTGGAACCAAGGTCTTCTGCCTATCTACCTGAAGGCTACACTGGTGTTACTTATGTTGGACTCCGAAGAAGACATGGGCCAAACAGCAAGAATATTCACTAAAAAATGTCATATACAAGTTGATGCAAATTAATAGCTAATAAGGTTCTACCTTATACACAGAATAACTCTTAAAAGTGTCCCATAAAATGATTTTCTGTGTACCTATATTTTTCAGCAATTATACCGATTCTACAAGGAAGGTGGCCTCTACATGATTTTGTAAATCAGCCGAGGCTTATGGTTGGCTTGTTAGAACAGTGTGGAGGTGACTTTCTGCTATCACTGTGTCACAGATACTTCATCTGAACAATACAGGTGTCAATAGTCCTGCAACAATATTTTTTCTTGCAAGGCTCTCAAGGTATAGAGAAACAATAAAAAATCTTCTTTAAGTAAGTCACATGACTTTCCATTTTTCATGTTTCATTCAGGTTCAAGGATACTTCACAGTCAAAGTATTTACTCTCCAAAACAGAAATAAAATTAAATATTAATCAAGATTATCTTTTTTTTCCAAAGCAGATGAAACTGTGAGCATCAGTAAGAATCATAAGACAGTATTTCAAAAGAAAAAGCACACATGACCCGATCCCACACATCATAGCCACATCTTCAAGTCCAGTGCACATAGAGCCAAGTTCAGTGACAGTGACTATCTTAGACTTTTCTTCTAAAAATAGAAGTTTTCATAAAGTTTTAGATGCACCAAACAGTTAAATTTTAAATAATACATTTTAATTGATTCTTTAAGTTTCATACATGATGAATACCTTATATTTTGATCAACATTCTCCTTTATTTCTCCAAAATCCTCCCAAATCTCACACACAACCATCAAAAATAGGTGTCTTTTTTATGACCTACTATAAGGTCCATGAGCAAAGGAAAAACACCCTGACCCTAGTTTGACTCCCTAGGCCATGGCCAAAGTAAGAACAGCCTGACCCTGACTTGATCCCCAAGTCCAAGGCCAGGCCTAAGAAACAGAATTCCAACAATTCCTGAGCTTGCCATTGAATACCATCAATTCCTAAGCACAAAATCCCACCAAGATCAGGCCACAGAATCCCACCAATCCCTGATCTTGCTCCCAAATCAGCCCCCTGCAAGAAATCCTATATAAACCGTGACTTGTGCTCAGTTCCTTGATGTTTCTTGCTAAAAGAGGCAGCCCCCTCCTTACCCCTGCTCAATAAGTCTCTGGTATGAGGCTTGTGTGATTTTGAGGAGACCTCCCATCTGAGCTGTAAAACTTTGGCCTAAGCAGAGCTGGCACACTGCATTGGAGAAACCTTGCCCCAGAGCCAGAAGAGAACTATAAAACTTCTGTAGAGGAAGTCTTTCCTTTAAAGCTTATGCTGACACATCCCAAGGTCAACATTGTATGCCCACATTCTTATAGGAATGGGGCCATCTACTAAATTTTGGTAAACCTATCTGGCATCAGCACCAAATAGAAATTGTATACTTTCTGCCCCAGAACCATCAACTGTCAATAGCCTCTCAGGGGTGAGGCCTGTGAATCCCCTTCCTTCCGTGCTAGAAAATTCACTGCCTTTAACTTAGAGTTTCAAAGTACAGCAGAATTGTCATACCCAGGATACAGTTTTATGCCAAACTCCCTGACCTCTAGATATTTAAATCTTAACAATCTTTTTTTAGAATGGTCTCTGAGACTTAGAAGAAGGAGTGATATAAATCTCACATATATAGCTAGAACTCCATAGACCCTTGGTTTCTGCATTTTGACTGTTTGTATTAAGTGCAGCTCCCTAGACTAGGAATTGTTTCTGATATGGTCTGAGAACTTACTAATCTACGAGTGTAGACATGGGAATTCAGAAGACAGTTTGACATAACCATTTAACATAGTGATGTGGGTTCACCCTGGAGGCTTGTGAGTTCTCCAGGTTTACAGTATGAAGCTTGCTTTCCCTCCTCAGGACTGGATCTTAATTCCAATCAGAAAAGGTTAGTCACTGTGGTGGCTTTCATGAGAATGACCCTATAGACTCGTATGCTTGAGTACCTGGGCCCTACATGGGGCAACTGTTTGGGAAGTATTAGATGTGGCATTGTACAAAGAGGCATATCACTATAAGTGCTCATGTTTATTGTCACAAGATGTGAGATCTCAGCTACTAACCTAGCACAATGCTTGCCAGTCTGTTACCACGATTCCTGCCATGGTGGACATAGACTCACCTCTGAAACTGTAAGGCACCAATAACTCTTTGTCCAATAAGTTTCTCTGGTTGTGATATTTCTCTACAGCGATAACAATGTAACTAAGATCATGACTCTTGTAACATTTGTACCACTGTTACACCCAGAGATATGTCTCACCATACTGGATGTCATTTATAGCTCACAGGTACAGCTCAACAGGGAAACTGTTAGTGGACCACTCCACCAACCTATATAGCACATTTCTGTACTACAAAAGCCATTCAGCATGGAGAAACCATTTGCTCAGGACCCATTTAATTTCTCCATGACCCTTGACCAGAGCACATAGTATTTTCGCAATATGGTCTTATCGTCATGCTCTGGTATACCTCTAAGATCAATGGCAATAATCTGTAATGACGAACCTTTTTAAAGTCAATAGCTACAGTACCAGAATTATAAGCAGATAGCATGTCCAAATATCAGTTTGACTAGAAAAATAACAGCACTTCCACTTAGAAAACATTAAAGACAAAGGTAACTTTTTCTGGTCTCTACCCCACATCAAAATCTCAGAATAGAGTTATGAAATTATATACAATTATATATGTTTCAACACAGTATTATAGACTAAAATATTATGAGAGAGAGAGAGAGAGAGAGAGAGAGAGAGAGAGAGAGAGAGAGAGAGTTGTACTTTCTAAGTTCAACAGATACCTGCATTTGGAATCAGGTTTCTTAGACACCTTGCTGTTGTCCTTTCACGTGGTGAAAGCTAGGACAGAAGTAAGCTATGGCACCATGTTGATACATGGCAGAAGGGTGCAAATTCACTCCAATGGGCCCTTACTTTAATGACACCAGTCCTCCATGAGGATGAGAACATGAACATCACCCCAAATGTTCGCCTCTCAATACTACTGTCCTCAAAAATCTACTACCAATGCTTGACAAGGACATATGCTGGAAAAGGTCACACACTGAAACATACACAGATCAATGAGATAACTAAAAAGCATAAAGGTTTGCCACCCAGACACCTGCCTCCTGCATGGCAGGATCAAGTGTTCCTGAATGAGACCTGAGCACACTGTCACCCACCCACACAGCCCATGTCTGTTGGGGGCACCGAGCCCCCTTTGCTTGGACAGCTGCTGCAGTTGCTTCTGTCAGTGCTCCCGACATGCTCCCAGGAACTCACCAAGTGATCCACCTCCCATGATCCACCATGTCTGTTGGGGCACAGAGCTCCCTTTGCTTGGACAGCTGCTGCAGTTGCTTCTGTCAGTGCTCCCGACTTGTTCCCCGGAACTCACCAAGTGCTTCCAGTGATCCTCCTCCCATGTAGGCTGCTAAAACAAAATAAATAGTGGCTTCTCATAAAACTGGAAGGCCAAGTTCAAGATCCTGGTAGGTCCCATGGCTACTGAAACCTGCTGTCTGGCTAATGAATGAAACCTTCCCATGGTTTCCTTTAATCAGAGAATTTATCCTGTTACTGAGAGTGCCAGTAGCATGATGCCATTACCCCCGAAGTCCACACCCCATCCTTTCTGGAATTATAAGATCAAGGCACATGAAGGGGCCTACCAGTTTTCAAACAGAGCAGAGGCCCATTGTCTTAGAAACCAGAACTGCAGTTTTTGCTCTACTGCATGTGTCTGCTCTCCAGCAAACCTCAAGTTGTCAGTAAAGATTATTCTCTACCTTTCTAGAAGGAAGAAAAATATAGGCATCCTCAAACCACAGAGAAGCGAAGGAACTATATCTATTACCACCTCCCATATTATAGGGACAAAAAGGAGCTATGTACAAACCCCAAGCCTCTAGGGGCCCTGGACTGGTTTTGAAATCCTCCCACTGAAGTGTTATCTGGGAAACATTTGTATATGTAGACACAGAAATTGACCATCAACTCACAAGGGATTCATTAAAGTAGAAAAAGAAAAAAAAAAAACCCATACCAAGAAAATTGCTGGGCAAATAAACAGCCAGCTAATATTGTAAGATTCAAACTTAAGAAAAAAGGCTGCCTTAGGCAAACACCAGGTGGAATTTAGGATAACACCCTGTTCCAGGAAATGAGCTAACCGCCCTTAGCAGGGGTTCTTCACCACCCACTTTGCATGCCAAAGATATTTCCCCACAAGGGCCTCCAATGAATTCAAAGGACAATAGGCGGCCACCAATGAATTCAAAAGTAATAGGCCCCACCAAGGAAAAATAGCCAACTCATGCTGTAACCTAAAGCCTATACCCTGAAACAGTATAAAGGGTGTGGGCCTTTGTTCTTTGGGGTCACCCCAGTGTACTGGATTATTAAACCTCTTGCTTATTGCGTCGATCTCCATCTCTGTGTTTTCATGAGTGGGACCTCTTGGACTAGGGCTGGTTGGGTCCTACAATACATAGTCAAATGTCAAGGATTTGTGCCTCAGGAGTGAGTGAGATCAACATGAATGGCCAGAGTTCTCATATTCCAAAACTGGGTACCTCCTAGGTGGTCAGTACAAGGGCCCAGGACCCGCTAGGACCAAAGACAAGATGACTATATAGTGTGGGGTCAAAATTCTTATACTTGTTGAAAGACTCAAAACCTTGAATTTAACGGTCTGAGCAATGATCTGCTCACAAATTGGGCAGACCTCAGAGCAGTGCCTGGAACCTGGACTGCAGTGGCCAGAAGCAGTAGATAGGGATGCAAAGGGAATTGGGTATGGAAGCAGGCTTCCTGGTCACTAGGGTCTCACCTGGACTAGCTGTTTACATGTGCTGTGGCTTCTGTCAGCCTCTGGACTACTATGCCCCAATTCAGGTATAAAGTCTGTAGATATAGAAACAGCCAGATATGAGTTGGTCATGCTCCTCGGTGTTTCAAAACTGAGAGTGTCAATTTCAATTTTCTGCTCACAAATTGATGGCTTAAAATATTTTTATATTTCTTTATATTTTATAATTCTTTGATAATTTTATACAATGTATTTTGATCATATTTACCTCATACTCCTTCCCTAACTCTTTCCAGTTCCACCCTCTACCCATCGACTCTGATTGGAGCTGCCCATATATGGGTTTAGGGCCATCCACCTGAGCATGGTAGACAAACACCCTTACAGAAAACAGACTCCTTCAGCAGAAGTCATCAATGACCCACAGATCTACAGTGAGTGATTGGGGCATGTGAGCCCCTTGCTACTCTGTACTGGAATGTTGACTGGCTTGTTCTTGTACAAGTCTTAAGTAGGTAGCCACAGCTGCTGTGAGTTCCTGAGTCTGGTCATGTCCAGAAGGCACTGTTTCACCATGATCCTCTCTGGTTCTTATAATCTCTCTGTTCTCCTTTTACAGTGGACCCTGATCACAGGGAAGGGGATGGTACAAATGTACACTGGCATGGATTCTCTGCATTTTGACCAATTGATTCTTTAGCACCTCTGTTCACTCTCCACTGCGCAAAGAAACTTGCCTGCCAAGGTCTGAAAGCTACACAGATCTGAGGATATAAAGGTAATAGAGTTTGATACTCTGCCATTTAGCATCCTTATGGTCATCATAGTACTCATTGTCATAGTAGCAGTAGTTGTAGCTGTAGTAGTAGAGGTTGTAGTAGTAGTAGTTGTTGCTGTAGCTATAGTTGTAGAAGTACTAGTTGTAGTAGTAGTAGTGAAAAGTTCTCAGAGAGAACTTTCCCTCAGGAAGGAGACCCTCAAGCCCATTGACCAGACCGAGACCACTGGATGCAATCAGCAAGAGGGTTTATTATCAGGATACACAGGCACCTATGGGCGCTTCAGTCAACTCGGGGGACTGGCGCGCCCCATGGAACCAGGGACGGGTTTTTTATAGGGTTCTGGGGAGCAGAAGCAAGCATACAGAAGCAGATGCATGGTTACAGGGACATAATTGGTGGATTCTAATGAGGCGAGGGTTCAGCCCAGGGGGCAAGTTCCCTGGCCTCCCTGAAACATAATGGCTGACTCAGCCCTCCACTAGGGTGTGGGACCTCTCCTGGGGCTTTTCATTTCTCCCTTTTGTTGTCAGGCGCTCAACTACAAACATCCTGTTTGGCAGCCGCCGTGTTCTCAGTGTTCTGACCCTTCCCTGAACCAGTCATCTAAGTACAGCCTTGCAAAATGGCATTACTGCTGCTAAGCCGGGGTCTCTCATTCCCCCATTTTTTTTTCTGCTAACTTTGAGTGAAATCTTTCACTCGACTTGATTAAGAGATCTCTGTTTCCTGTTGTCTCAGCCCATGGTACTGTTGTGTCAGTACGAGAGTCTGAAATGACTGAAAGTCTATCCCTCGTGAACTGTACCAGCCTGTTAAGGATACAGGGTCCAAATAGGAGAATTAGGAGAAGAATAAGTAGGGGTTCCATCAGGGTAGACAGGAGGGTAGCAAACCAAGGGGATCGGTTAAACCACCCCTCGAACCACCCATGTTGGGAATCAAACAACTTTTGTCTCTGGGCTAAGCGTTCTCGAAGCTTAGCCATATTATCTTTTACTATTCCTGTCTGATCTGCATAGCTTCTTTTAGTGTAGCACACAGACTCCTTCTTTAAGGAATATCAGGTCTAATCTTCTCCTATTCTGAAGGACTACCTCTGAGAGGGAGGTTAGGTATTCTTGGAGGTCAGCTAAAAAGTCTTATTAAGTCTTTAGCATCAGGATTCTAATCTGGACACTATCTGAACCTATACACCATGGTCATGACTGTCTTTTAGAACTTCTAAACTTATATAGATTGTGATCCCTGAGGCACAGTCCCAAGAAGTGTTAGGAGTACTAACATATGCAATGTTACATCATTTGTAATAGAAATCAAGCCTATCTCTACATCTATCCCGATGGAACCCAGGGCAAACATGAAATTCTTGTTTCTAAAGCACACTCCTCAAGTGAGCATTATAGCAACCTCCCAGTCACGTCTCTGATGTATCCACTTATCTGATGTGCAAGTCTAGGGAGCTTTTTGAAGATCTGAGTGTCCCTCTAGGTCCCAGCTCTCAGCCCCAACAGCTAGTACATGGCTGGTGAGGGCTGAGACTTGATGGCTGTCAGGGTGGTCAGCAGCACCAGCTACGGTCCTTTCCAGCGAGGCTCGAGTGTCTGGGCTCCATGTTGCTGTATGTATCTGCAGTCTCCGACCTGGAACGGATGAGATGTCTCGGGGGTCCCCGGGGCATAGGCTACTTCCAGCTGTGAGCAGATTTCTTTCTGTATCACCTGTAGGTCTTTTAGCCTGGCATACAAATCATTATTACTATGACATGTTGGTTCAGTAACATCATCTAATACTCAGAGGAGCTGAGGCCCCATAAAAGATCTCAAAGGGGGTTAGGCTGAATCTAGAAGGGAGATTTCTTGCTCTGAAGAGAGCAAGAGGGAAGGAGTATCACCCAGTCTGTGCCAGTCTCCATGGTCAATTTGGTCAGGGTCTCTTTTAGAGCTTTATCTATTTACTCTATCTGTCTTGAACTTTGAGGTCTGTAGATACAATGTAATTTCCAATCAACCTCTAAATACTTGGCCACACCCTGGCTTACCTTGGCAACGAAAGTAGGGCCATTGTCTGACCACATTACCTTGGGCATTCCAAATCAGGGGAAGATTTCTTCCAGTATCTTTTTGATGACTATTGAGGCCATCTCTTGCTTGGTGAGGAAAGCTTCTATCTATTCCTGGAAAGGTATCTACAAACACTAGGAGATACTTGTGATCATATTTTTCTCAGTTAAGTTCACTTTGACTTTTTACTAAACTCTCTAGGTCTCTTTGCCCTGTTTGCTTGTTAAGCATTCACTTACTGACATATCTTATATTTTTTTACTGCCTCTCTGGCTAGAATCTTAAAGTCTATTATATACACCTTAACTACTTGGACAAGCTTCTTATCTAAGTGAGTCCATTTCTGTATTTGGCAAAGTGAGTCTTTTGTTTGTCCTCTGAGGAATATAGTTTTCCCTCAAGTGTGTCATTGTCTTTTTTTTTTAAGCAATTTGGGCCTTTTCTTCTGTTGTACATTCTAAGTGAGGCCATCCCTTAGTCCAATCCCAGTTCCCAGTGGCTGTCTCTTGCAGGCCTGTAACCAGGATAGACTCCTGCATAGCCATTTCCCGAGCCACTTTATCTGCTTTGTTACTGTCCCATGTCACTGAATCTCTTCCTTCCTGATGTCCTGGGCAATGAATAATACTCACAGTTGCTGGCTTCATCAGGGCATCCAAGAGATGGTAAGGCATCTGTGGTGCTGATGTGCTGGGGGGTAGAGGTTTGTCCATCCCAGATGACATTTGTGTTGTCCTTCATTGTAGCATACACTTATCTCTGACCTTCATGAAGAGAACTGTTCCCATCGGTAGACAAGGTAGCCTCAGCTTTTAGCAGGGATCAATCAGCCAGTCGCAGAGGTCTTTTTTCCACCCATTGGCTTCTGCCAGTACTTGATACTCATGCTATGGTGGCTCCAGGTCAGGATTGGGCAGCAAGGTAATAAGATTGCCCCCAACCGGTGGAGAATCTAGTCCATGGCAGCTGACCAGTGGTCCCATCTTTTGGGATGTTCTATTCAGAGGCAAAACATCAGCCACTCTATCACAGTTTAAGTCCTGGATTGGGTGATAATTGTTAGTGCCCAGCTGGCAGGAACAGTGTGTTCCAGGCAGAATGGCACTAAGCCATACATCTCCCAGCGTCAGGTACTGGTGCACTGAGACAGGTCTTAAGCTCCACATACACAGTCTGCAGGTATGTATACACATGGCCTCACCCAGCCATTTCAGCCCACACAAGCCATTTTGGAGAGCAAATTTCTCATGAGCAAGGGATAGGGGCAGTCAGGGATGACCATGAACTAGTGGGTTACCCGGCCCATGCCAAGGTCCACTGTTCTTCGGGTAGTCCATAAGTATTGTTTGTTGCCAGTAGCCCCCTGTACCCAAGGTCTTTGGATACTGGCCCACTGGGGCATAGGAGCACAGAGCATTGGGTCTCTGTATCCATAAAATAACTGGGCGGGCTTCCCTTCTATCTCTGCGCATAGCCAGCACTCTAGGACCAAGAGGCTCTCCAGTGGCCCCTCTTGTTCTTTCTGGGGCAGTCCCTGACACAGTGTCCTTTTTCTTTGTATTAGGCACACTGATCTTTAGCCAGGAATTCTCTTCTGTTGTCAAGTACTGTCTTTTTAGGTTCCGTAACTACTGTGGCCAGTATATGTTCTAACTTTCTCTTCATATCTATTCCTTATCTTAGCCAGATTGATGGGGCATTTTTCAGCCCCTCGGAGACCCACCCTTGGAGCCTGGGGGCAGACCCGGAGCACTCCCTACCTTCAGGCGTATTGAATCCAACAGGCAGAAGTGAGGGCCTTCCATCCGTGTCTGGAACTTTTTTTTCTGGCCTCTAGTAGGATTCTGTCTTTCCTCAGTGGTAAAGAAGACCTGTAACAGTTACTAACAAGCATCTCAAATGGGATGGCAAGAGTCCAGAAGATAGGGGTCCACCGAACAGGGCAAATATTAAAACAGATTCTATTAAATCGTTAAGGGCCATCGGATCCTTGGAAAAAGGGGGGGGGGGTTGTGCTGTTTCCAGTTATAAATGTCGGCCGCTGAGAACGGCCAGTATTGGATCTGGCCACCAGCCCCTTGTGAAAGCGGGAAAGCCTGGGAGGTGGAGTCCAGTGCCACCTCACGCCGGCCCCGGAGTCTCCCAGCCACAGGGGAAGAAACCGCCTCAGGCTGCGGCCTGGCAACTGGTCTGTCAGGCGGCTCTGCTTCCACCTCCTCAGTCGGGCCTGTAGGTAGATGATAGGGGGGGGGGGGCGGTCAAATGCAAGACTCTCCCAGGTGACAATATAGGGCACCTGGTCAGGGTGTCCATGTGGTCCCTTGTGGAAGACCTGATCTTTAACCTGTAAAATAATGGTCTTATTAAAAGTGTCGTTCACCAGCCAGCCCGCTCTGAAAGTGGGCCACTCGGATGTGCAGAGGGTCTACCATTTTCCTTTTTTGACCTCGACCGACTGATCATGTGCTCAGTCTGAAAAGCTCTCAGGGAGAACTTTCCCTCGGGATGGAGATCCTCTAACTCCAAAGACCAGACCGAGACACCACAGGATGCAATCAGCAAGAGGATTTGGTTTATTGTCGGGATACACAGGCACAGGCACCTGCGGGCGCTTCAGTCACTCGGGGGACTGGCGCACCCCACGGAACCAAGGATGGGCTTTTATAGGATTTTGGGGAGCAGAAGCAAGCATACAGAAGCAGATGCATGGTTACAGGGATATAATTGGTGGATTCTAATATGGCAAGGGTTCAGCCCGGGGGCAAGTTTCCTAGCTACCTTCCTGAAACATAACAGCTGACTCGGCCCCCCAAGGGTTCAGCCCGGGGGCAAGTTTCTTAGCTACCTTCTTGGAACATAACGACTGACTCGGCCCCCCACCAGGGTGTGGGACCTCTCCCGGGGCTTTTTTCATTGTCAGGTGCTCAACCGCAGTCGTCCTGTTGCCAGGCCTTCAACCAAACACATCCTGCTTGGCAGCCGCTTTGTACTCAGTGTTTTAACCTTTCTCTGAACCAGTCATCTTAAGTACAGCCTTGCAAAATGGCGTTACTGCTGCTAAGCTGGGGTCTTTCAAGTCGAGGATGTCCTTCCAATGGTCAAGAGTGAGACTTAGGGACGTTGTTAGAGATTGTCCCATGTTAGTTTTAAGGAAAATCAGGACACAAAGAAGACAAACAATTCCAACAATCAAACAAGTAGCAGACAGACGTGCCTCATGGCTTCGGTGCCAAACTGAAAACAAAAAGTCAGACGGAGGTGCCAAGGGTCTGGATTCCTCTCCTCCAACCAAAATCATGTATCCTTCCGATACGGGCTGAGCTCCGAACAATCGGGCTCCACACACCCTTGGAACGTCTTCCAGGGCTGCGGGGGAGAAGTCCGAGCTCGTCAGCTCCTTCTCTGGCCCGCCCAAACGGAGGCACCAAGGGCCCGGGGCACAAGGCACCGTTGGTCCGGATCCCTCTCCTCTAACCAGTCCTCAGATCTGAGCCTATTGATCGATCATTTACAGGACAAGACACGACAAGACAGGACAAGACAGATGCCGGCCAGCTTACCTCCCGGTGGGTAGTTGGTGGCTCCTGGGTGGAGGATCTCTGGATCCCGGACAAGCCCCCAAATGAAAAGTTCTCAGAACTTTTGCTCAGGAAGGAGACCCTCAAGCCCATTGACCAGACCGAGACCACTGGATGCAATCAGCAAGAGGGTTTATTATCAGGATACCAGGCACCTATGGGCGCTTCAGTCAACTCGGGGGACTGGCGCGTCCCACGGAACCAGGGACGGGTTTTTTATAGGGTTCTGGGGAGCAGAAGCAAGTATACAGAAGCAGATGCATGGTTACAGGGACATAATTGGTGGATTCTAATAAGGCGAGGGTTCAGCCCGGGGGCAAGTTCCCTGGCCTCCCTGAAACATAATGGCTGATTCGGCCCTCCACTAGGGTGTGGGACCTCTCCCGGGGCTTTTCATTTCTCCCTTTTGTTGTCAGGCGCTCAACTACAAACATCCTGTTTGGCAGCCGCCGTGTTCTCAGTGTTCTGACCCTTCCCTGAACCAGTCATCTAAGTACAGCCTTGCAAAATAGCATTACTGCTGCTAAGCCGGGGTCTCTCAGTAGTAATAGTAGTAGTAGTAGTAGGAGGAGGAGGAGGAGGAGGAGGAGGAGGAGGAGGAGGAGGAGGAAGAGGAGGAGGAGGAGGAGGAGGAGGAAGAGGAGGAGGAGGAGGAGGAGGAGGAGGGGGAGGGGGAGAAGAGTTGTTGTTTTTGTTGTTGTTGCCCATGTGCATCTCTACCATTGCCCTTGAATTTATAAAATTCAGTAGAAAAGATAAAAACATTGACATTCTCAAAGGGTTTAGAAGCTTATGGTTCTATACCACTCCCCCATATATATTACTATAAGAATATCTCTTTTATAAATCTTTTGACCCTACTAGATGTCACAGAAAACAAGTTATATGTTTTTATGTGTAATATTTTAAACTCCATGTGTGCTGAATATTCTCAAGATTCAAACCAGAATTTGTAATGGCTTATAGGAGAAAATATCTCCTGATGATATCATTGTGGGCTTGGAAGTGAATTCTGTGGTTTTGTCTTTAAGGAAATGGGAAAGTATATGAAGAAAGCAGGGTGAGCAGATGAGAAAAAGGGCAAGAAAGGGAAAAGTGAGCTAAAAACCGAAAATATACCAAAGAGTTCCCAAGCAGCATCATTGATAAAATGCGTGGAGACTCCCCACGTAGAGACAGCACCCCTGCTAATAGCATCACCACATCTGGTCAGTTCTCAAATAAAACATTAAAGGAAAAGATGTTCAAGTAAATAAGGTTTTGAATAAATCAGCTTGAATTTGAAGATACTCTAACCCTCAGCAAAATGCAGTGTATGGAAACATGGTTTAATGTGACTGAAAACTAAATTATCTTTTTAAAAATTTTAACAGAAAATTAGGAAGTGTATCTTGAAATTATAGGCATTATTACCTGCAGAAGAGCTGCTTTTTTATTCTGAAGATTAATGATAACAATGAAGTCATATCAGCTGTGTTTCATTTCTACATGTATGTACACACCAAATCCAACTATTCATGCAGATTCTACATACAGACCAAACATCTGGGGCAGAATTTGATACATTTCTGTGATAGTGCTGTAGCTTTGTCTTATGTGCCTGTGTGGGTGTGTGCATGTGAGTACAAGTACAGAGACAAGGGCCATCGGATCCACCTCGAGCTTGAGTATAGGTGATTGTTAAGAATCAAGCTCATGTCTTGAAGAGGAGGGTCTGCTCCTAATTCCTGAGCCATCTCTCCAGCCTCTGTCATCTTGTGTTGTTTGTTTGTTTGTTTGATGGTTTGTTTGAAAGCCTGACCAACTAAATCTGTGGACAATGTCTGGCCTTGTGTTTACTGATATACAAATATTCAGTGTTCATATTACAAATTAAACTACACAGTAAAAACATGCCTACCCATGTGACTTCCAAGACCTTGGTATGCTCTGTCTCTATTCTTTAGATTTCATATGCTGGCATATACATTAATCCTTCTTTGTTTCATTTGAAATTAGTTCATTTGATTGGAGTGACCTTTTCTCATATTTTGTCCCTCTAAAGTTTCATGAAATGTAGTGGTATCTGTAAAATGCCTTCAAAGATATTTGTAGGTTAATGTTGTGAAATGGCAATGGGGAGGCAGTTGTATTAAATTAAGGAAGACAAAAATGTGTAGTGATCATTTAGTTTGTGTATAAATAGCTTTTTATTAATTGAATTGATTTTAAATCAGGCAAGTTCTTCTTACAGATACTAACCTTTCTAGTTTCTATTTTCCTAGAAAAGTCTAGATAAAAAGTCGCTGCTACCTGCTTCTGTGTGTGACTTTCACCACCAACAAAGCCAGTTCTCTGTCTGTTGAGGAACAAAATAGAAGACCTCAGAAATATTTCGGTTCATTTCATTGGAAATTCCATTGTTCAAAACTTTTTTCATCCAACTTTCTCATGCAAGAAGAGGTAGAAATTTTGTTTCATCTCTTTATTTTATATTGCACTCTTTGTTGTGAAAATTCTACATAAAAAATGATATGGGGTTGGAAAGGTGACTTCGTGGTTAAAAGCACTGACTGCTCTTACAGAGGACCCAAGTTCCATTCCCAGCACCCACAATTCACAGTCACCTGTAACTCTAGCTGCAGGGGATTCAATGCTCCCTTCAGGACCCTGTGGACACCACACACATGAGGCACACATTCAAACACACAAAGATAATAAGAAAGAAAACTTAAAGGAGAGTCCAGAAAGTGAGAACTCTGAGGTTTTTGAGGCCCTGTCATTGACAACCACCCGCAATCCACTGCTGTGCTGCACATGTGTGATGAGGATCTTGTGTCTACAGATAGCTGGGATCCCAAGTTCCAGAAGATTGCCACAAGACTTGGTTGGTTGTGAATCGGAGAACTCATCTGAATGTAATTTTGGAGGAAGAATGAAAAACAAATGTAACTGTGGAGTTTCTATGCTTGATGTATACAGCAAGCTCCCTTCAAGGCCCATGCTTACCTGGTGTGAAGTATTGTTATTTCTACTTCATGCTTTGGATAAAAAGGAGAAATGAAAGAAAACAATCTTGTCAGAAGAGACAAATAAATAGCTTTCGAAGGACAAAGTACTCCATATACGGCAAATAAAAAGAAAATCCCAAATGTCCCAAACTTGGAAACTACTTTGTTTCATGCTCTGGAGTTAAATAGATGAAACACTCTGCAGACGATAAGGACTAGGCTTCTCAGTGTTAGGTATAGAATTCACAAATAAGGAAAAGGAGAGAACTGAAAATATCCCATGGCACTGAACACAAAAAGTAAAATAGACACCCACACATCTGATAGACACAGATGCCTGAACAGGAAACCCTAGGGGGAGAAGTGTGGACTCTTTTCTGCAGAGAAATTACAATGAAAGACAAAAAGTGCACTCACCATTAAAGCAGCACAGGAAGACAGGGGCAATAGCTGTTACTTCTGAACCGACAGAGAGCTAATGGCCCATCACTGGTCTCATAATTTGTAAATAGTTGTTCCTTCCTCATCTGCCTAAGGCAATCTAGAATTGTATCTGGTTGGCTTTAATAAAGAGCTGGACAGGAAGTCGAAGGTAGAGCTTCCAGGCAGAGTTGGGAAAAGAACTGAGAGTTAAGGGATTCATCAGCAGACTTGGAGGTGGCCCACCTCCAAGCAGAAAGGTAGACCTGGCCACTCAGCAAGACATAGGACAGGATTACTCAGGATAGACTAGTTAGAAAACCACCAGCAAAGGCCTAAGCTTTAAAATATTAACTCTCTGTGTCATTCTTTAAATCACTGTTGGGTCTGAGAAAGTCCCACTGTAGAGAGGGACCCCATACTCAGCCCCAGTGAGTCTGCTCCCCGATAGGATAATGGGGCCAATAAGCAGTGCAGAAGCAGAGCAGGTATCCCTTTTGAAAACTGGTTTCTTAACAATATCAGATGGAAGCCACATGCCTGTGTTCAGAGGCTGGGAAGATGATTCAATGGGTAAAGAGATGAGTATCCAAGTTCAAACATCAGCATCCTGTAAAAGGCTAGCTGCAACATCTGTAACCCCAAGTGTATACAGCATGGAGAGAACCAGATCCCTGGAGCTCACTGGACAGACAGATGAGTGGAATCCAGAAGCCCAGGTTCACTGAGAGACTGTGTCTCAAAACTAAAGTGGAGAGTAACTGAGGACACACAACATGGACCTCTAGCCTCCAGGGGATCATATATACAACACATGCATACATACACACACATCCTTATAGAGAAAATAGGAAAGAGGCTATGTCATGAGCTGGGCACCCTCTATGACACTCCCTTGAACTTAGACTATCTTTGCATCTTATTGTACACATGAGTCCACTGTCAATTCTTTTTCCTGACTCTGGCCCCATAATGGAGGAATCAGCCTTTGTGCTAAAGCCTTTCCTTTTCAATTATCTCCAAAACAAAATAAAAGTCAGAACGTTATCCTGTCTGAGGAGATTTTACGATTCTTACTTATAACATGGGCTGAACTGATCTTAATGATTGTGTTACTCACTGATAACAGATGGTGAGGGACCTCGCTGAATACTAAAATTATGGAGGAAAATAAGGTCTCCTCCCCCAAGCCAAGAGCCCAGAAAGGAGGTAGCTACTTTTGGCCTGCTGTTGGTCAGTCCCTGTGTGACTCTGGGCCAATTACTAGCACTGCTTCCTTACTCTGAGAACACACACTGTAGAGCTTTCTGGAGAGACTAACGGGGAAGTGGCAACTTGAATTCTGTGGAGGGGGATCAAGGAGAGACAAAGGCTCATGCAGTCCTCACTGTGTGCACTTCCAGGCATATGTGAACATGGATGCTTCTTCTTGTCTCTCATATTTATAACTTCAAAGCATCTTACAACTGTCTTCGGACTGAATAGCTCAACAGCAACCCAGTTATCGACAAAGAAACCCACACAGAGAAGTAAAGAACTCAGTTATCTTCTGCTTTGTGCTAGCCCCATTGACAGGAACTAGGAGCATATGTATTAGTGAATAGATTAAGTGTGACCTCTGCCCTTATGATGGTCAGTGTGTGTGGTAGATGTAGATTACGTTCTTATTCTTGTGGTCCACAGAACACACCTTTATATCTCTTACAAACTCATTACCCTTGGCAATGTGCAGTGGTAGGCAGGAAAGGTTTGCAGTGTTGGGGTATCTGCACAGCAGAGGGAAGGTACAGAAGGAATGTGTGGGAGTAGCTAAGACAAAACCCACAAAGGTGAAGTAAACAAACAAGGACCATCATGAACTGGGCACTTTCTTGCACTTGCTGACTCTCCCGTGCATGAAGAAATCATCACGAGTGAAGCATGTAGCTTCCAAAGCCACATTGGGCAAGAGAAGTTCGGGGATCTGGGCAATGTGGAGCTAAGATAGATGTGTTGTGCTGGCAGTCACCTGAACACGGAAAGAAGAGACATTAGGCTCCCCAACACATGTGCTGTGCAGTTACAAACACGTACATGGAAATAAATCTTAAAAGATAAATAAATAAAAGAATGACAAAGATAGCCCCCAGGCCCAGCTAGTATCCTTCCACAGAATGAGGCTGGGGATGCTGGGGTGAGACTCAGGGTCTAGCTTTTGATGCTGTTGTTAGTGTGTTATCTCCCTGGCTAAGAGTTCAAGTACGCACATAATTCCAGACAAAGCTTCTGAACACTGATATAGGCATTCCTATGCCCCGGAAACATCTGCCAATGAATAAAAACGCAATACATTCCCAGAAGGGAGAAAATACTTTAGTGGGGAGATAACAGGATAGAAATTTGGATGGTAAACGGGTGTGTGGAGAAATGGTTAATATGTTCGTTTGGGTATGTGATGTTTCCACATGTGCTTGAATACCTGGTCTCCAGTCAGCCATACTGCTTTGGGAGGAGTAGGGTCTGGCTGAGGGAGGTGGGTTGCTGTGGGGGATGGGCTGTGGATATCTTACTGTCAGCTTTCCAGACTTCACCCACACATGAAGAACTATGCCACTCATTATCCATGCTTTCCCCACTGATGGCTGAGACTGAGAAAGTTCCCTTTCCTGAAGTGATTTCTGTCAGATAGTTTATCACAGTAACAGTAATGACACAGAGGACCCCCACCCCCCCATCCCACACTCCCTAACACCTACCCAGAGGGAAGTCCACAGTGAAAAGCCAAACAGAGGCAACTCATGCTCTTCACAGAACCCAGAAATGCTCCAAGTTGGGGTAGTGCTCTAAGCCTGAAGAATAGGTCCTCATAGATGTCCACTTAAACAGGGATGTCCTAGGGTGCCTTTCTTAACTACATCAAAGATACAAAGTGAGTTCTTTGAAGCAATTGAATTGGGGTCTCCAAGAAAATCAGGCATGATTCATAGGCACGGGCACCCTCTGAAGACAGAGTAGAGAGAGACACCTTACATTTTTCAGCTTGAAGCATTCATTATTAAGTAGACAGTAACCTGAGAAAAAATACAAGGATTTGGCTTTGAGGGAGGGATTGTCCTGGGGTGGATTACTTGGAAACCCATGTCATTTTTACTTTTACAATTAAGAACTGGGGAGTTAAGAGAAGGCTCAGCAGTTAAGAGCATTTGCTGCTTTTCCAGAGGACCTGGATTCTGCTCCTAGAATTCTCCTATATTTTGAGGCACATAACTGCCTGTGACTCCAGGTCCAGGAAAATCAATGCCTCTGGCCTCCACAGATAACCGCATTCATATACACACATACCCATACACCTAATTTAAAAACAATAAAAAGTAAATAAAATTTAAGAATTAACAAGAAACAACAGGGCCATAGAGACGGCTCAATGGTAAAAGAATTTGCTGTTCATGCAGAGGACTGGGGGTTCAGTTCCCAAAACCCTGTCAGCACCCCACATCACATGCTGTGCACAGAAAATTAATTTTTAAAAAAGAAACATCTGTGACGGTCAGAATAAAATCTCTCAAAGACATCTGGTTCTGAGTCCCAGAACCAGGAAATATTTACCACCCCCCCATTGCAGATGTTGTTCAAGTTCCTATGATGTGGAGATCATCCTAAACTGTCCAGGAGAGCCTTGCCTGGCTATTCAGACCCTCAGAAATGAAAAGTCTGCTTCTGCAGGGTAGGAAGGCCTTTGCCCTGGAGGTTAGAGGGAAGACTGCTCACTTGGGAGACAGGGGATGAGGTCAGCTCAGGGATGTGGGCAACCTCAAGAAACTGGAAGTTTCAGGAAAAGGACTCTTCCTAGAGGCCCCAGAGGAACCAGGCCTGCTACACCTGGGCTCTGGGCCAGCTGCTCATTGTGGACTGCCAAGCTCCAGAACTATAAGGTAATAATGTTGAGCTGTCTCAGGATGCTCAGTCTGAGATAACTGCTAACAGCTGTCCCAGAGAACAGCATCTTGAAGGTAACATGGACATGGAGATCCTGCATGAAGGCTGAAGCATCGAGCCCCAGCTAAGATGACCAGTGCCTTGCCCTTTGCCAGGGAAGTTATATCTCCATGATGTCAACCTCTCTGCCACTGGGATAAAAGTGTCTTCCACAAAACGGCTCTTCTGTGGCACACAGCTGCTCTCCACACTACCCAGGAGGAATATTATCTTCCCTGTGGTTTCTGAAAGGAACAGTGCTGTAGGCTGCTGAGGGAGAGAGATTGCTTATAGTGCTTCCCCTGGCGGTGATGGACTCAGGTCCCTCACGTTCCTTCCTTTTCAATTGCAGAGATTCTGTGCCCTGCCCTGGAAGGAATCTCTCCTACTCACTGGCCTTGACTTTTTCATGTTGCAAATCTGACCTAATCCTGTAATCAGTTCTAGAAACTCACAATTATCCCCTGGCAAACTAGATTACCATTGTATGAGATAGTCATTCAACATTCACATCAATTATCTACTACATAATAATAAATTATCCCTTTGCTCCAACCTAAAGCCATAAGCACTTATCGTCTTGCAGTTGCTGGGTATCAGCAATGCATAGAGGGATTCAGCAAGAGGGTGTCCATGAGGTACCTAAGGGTGAGACTCAATCCTAGGTGAGTCCTCAGGGGTCTGAGGAGAGAATTCTGGCTGTTGCAGACAGCCTTAGTTAGTCATCTTGTAGGACTGTGCTGGGGACTTCAAAAGTGTCTTCAAAATGCTATGACTGTTTCTCAGAGCAGAGCTCAGAGAGATCAGAGGAGTAGCCACAGACCTTTAATGACCTGACATTGTCTCCAACAATAACCTTGGAAACCTTCTACTGCTGCTGTGGGCTGTCCTGTCCAGGTTGTCCCTTTCACTGTGCAGGGAACCATCCAAGGAACTAGATGCCAGGGACTGGGGAGTCACTGGTCGTCATTTGAAGATTCACTACATTTTCTAAAACCTGGAAGGAACAATGTAATGAATAAGCCCATGATGATTCAGTGCTTTTTTTTTTCAGTGCTCCATGCTGTGTTAGCAACACAAAGTATGTGTTAACAACACAACGTATGTGCTATCAACTTATCCCAGGGCACTGTTATCAACCAAAGACCTGCAATGAACCAGCCATTCTCATATTTCCTGACCCTGACACTTCTCTCTGTTCAAAGTTCAGAGACAATAATCTCTTGAGAGAAAGCTTATATTGACAGGGCATAAGGAAGGTGACAGAAGGATGGAGACAAGGACTGTGGATCACTAAAGAAAGTGCTCCTAGCTCGAATGTCCTCTGAAGCTGCAGGTGATGGTGGTACCCTTCAGATTGTCAGATCAAGAGAATTCCTAAGATGCTCGCAGAGAGCAAGAGCCAATGCTGCAGTCCAATCACCGGACAGATTGCAAATGTGACCGATGAGTCCTGTGACTGCACAGCTGAGTTCACTCGCTTGTTGAGAGTGGAATAGAATAGCAGTTCTTGAACTTGGCTGATTGTCTCATTCTTCTGTATTAAAAGCAAATTACCAGGCCCAATGTGAACAGTGCAGGTCGTCAGGTACCTTTCCAGACTCTACCTGTAGCTGCCGGGATGAGCTGATGCTGAGATGTCACTGGGCCAGCTTGAGCTGTTGTTGTTGTTGTTGTTGTTGTTGTTGTTGTTGTTGTTTTGAATTTTTAACTTTCATTGAATTTTATTTATTCTTTCTTTTCATTTAATTTTTTTTTACTTATTCACATTACATCCCACTTCCTCCCTCCTGGTCCCCCCCCTACAATCCTTTCTCTAGCCTTCCCCTCCCCCTCCCCATTATCCCTTCACCCTGGCACTTCAAGTCTCTGTGAAGTTAGGCGCATCCTCTCCCGTTGAGGCCAGGCAAGGCAGCCCAACTAGAACCTATCCTTCACACAGGCAACAGCGTTTGAGATACCCCACCTCCAGTCGTTCGGGTCCTACATGAAGACCAAACTGCTACAGAGAGGCCTGGATCCATCCAGTGTATGTTCTTTGGTTGGTGGTTCAGACCCTGAGAGGCAGGTTGTCTTGGTGGGAAATGGCAGAGCCTCTTACTTTGGAGGAGAAACATCAATGGTGGTTCTTTCTCTTTAGTGAGCTTTGGCCTTATTCTGAATGTAAGCAATAAGTAAAGAACCGGCCTTCCAACCATTTTTCTAAAATTCTATGTATCTAGGTATAAAAAAATACCCACATGCCACATAGATACACACACACACACACACACACACACACACACACACACACACACACACACGCATGCACACAAACACACAAACACAAAACAACAAAAAATAGTTGTCAATGCTTGTTAAAGGCAACATATGGAGGCTATATCTTGTCCCTGGATCTTCTGAATGGCTAGTTGTATACAAGACTTCCAAGTGAGTTAGAGAGACTATATTCTTACCAGCATCAGGTGAAGGAACCCTACTGATGACAAACCCCATGTAGTCCTTGTGTAGAAAGGAAAAGGGAAGACACTCACCTGGCCAAGTTCAAAGCTGGCTCACCACCCCCCCCCAACTACATACTGTCCACAAGTTGTTTTGTCGGTCGTTGTTTAACATTTACTCTTCAGAAGCAGTATGACTTGATAAACTCAGTCTCACCGGAGACAGATTATAGCAATAAAATAATACAAGCCAGAAAGAAAACTAATTAGCAAGTTCATTCCATTCCCTGTCAAAATAAAATTTAAGAAGGAAAAGAAATTCCTATAAACATGGGATTTAACCCTTCGAATCAGGAAGTTCCAGGGCCAGGCACCTGAGGTTCTGGTACTAATTTAGAAGAAGACAAATGAGCCACCAGGACTGTAAATGGGAAGTCTGCTTTCTAACTACTGGCCACCTTCTCTACATTATTCCAAGAAGACCAACTCCTGGTATAATGCAGGAACACCTCATTTGGAGGCCATCCCAGGCAAATTAGAAACTGTAGTCTATGCTTGACAATAGGAACAAGTTAACAACATACAGCTCCATGGAGACAATTCCTCAGACAAGAAGATGCTGTTTATTAAGAGTACTGAGGACACTAGCTTCCCAATGCCAGAGCACACCAGGGCTCCTGGTCAGGGTGTGCTACAAAAAAAGCTGTTACACTGAGATAGCTCCCAGTATCTGTCTGCAGGAGGTGATGAAGGGCTATCTCTCTGCATTTCCTCTGCTCTGGAAACAGCCCATGGAAGGGAAGGCTCTCTACCTTCCCACTTCCTACTTCCCCTCCATCCCCAGGAAACAATGAGTGGCTAGTATGATTGCCCCAGTCTGGATGTGTATTGGATTGTAATTTCAAAGTGTCAGATATTTCTGAGTTCCACATCCCAGTACAGGCCATTCCCTGACATGCCTATGTATTCTCCTGCCTGCTTCAGGCAACCAGGCACCTACCCTCCCTGTCCCACAGGATTAAGGAGTATATTTAACCCTTCTGCTGTCATTTCATTGCTACAGCTGTCATAAAATACCCTGACCAAAAAGAAAGAGCTTATTTGGCTTTCAATCCTTTTTGTCATGGACAGGACCTCAGAGCAGAAATCTGAAGGCAGCCTGTTTATCGTTCCACAGAACATTACCTCAGACCAAGAAACTCACCTCACAGACAAAGGAGCCTAGCAGGAACTATGCAAGGGATTGCCCACTAGCTGGCAAGCAGGCTTCCATGCAGTTAGCTTCCTTATACCTTATACCTTGCTTAGGGAATGATACCACCTACAGGGGGCTGGCTCCACTCATACCAACTAACAATCACGATGACCCCACAGACATGCCTACAGGAGATCCTCTTCACAGAAAATTCAGTGTGTCAAAGACAGAGAGAGGCTAAAGGTAAGCAAGATACGTTCCAGCTCTGTTTTCCAATACTCTCTACCTGCCCACCTTTAAATGAGTGAAAGCTCCAAGTCCTCGTCAAGCAATTTACATGAGAAAAA
Source organism: Rattus norvegicus (assembly GCF_021556685.1). Taxonomy (NCBI): domain Eukaryota; kingdom Metazoa; phylum Chordata; class Mammalia; order Rodentia; family Muridae; genus Rattus; species Rattus norvegicus. The sequence goes on from NC_141537.1 coordinate 9,654,271, forward strand.
AATGGTTTTAAGTCGTTTCCCCTTGGTTCTCTATGGACAGTTCCTAGGAGGGCGGTTGTAGGATTCTTACTCGGTGATATCACTTGAGGAAATGTAGGTATATTTCTCTTTGCTCAGAATCTGAACCAAGAAAACCAGGGAGCACCTTGGATCTATCACTAGGTGGTAATAGTGGGCTACAGGGTAATTCTCCTTATTCCTACTTCCATTGGAGTGGGTGTGAGGACATGGGTTTCCATTGGCATTCATGGCGGTCTCGGAGAACTGAGAAGAAGCCAGCTATCAGGTCACATGCTTAGGTGGGAATGAGCTCAGAATAATCCCAAATGGCTATAAGAAGGACCCCCCCAATATTGCTGCCCCAAACCCCAACTCCCTTCCCTCCCCACGCCTGACTAGACTACACTGGCCAGGCTAGCAGCTTTCCAATCTCTGATGAAGGTTTGCCTTCATACTTTCTGCTTTTGACTTTACATTTTTCTTTTAAATGGTCACCTTGCAAGATCCCATGCTGGTCTATAGCCAGTCTGTTGAGGCCAAACTCTGTCAGCATTACTTCTCTGGGGACATTTTGATTTTCTTGCAGGCTAGAATGCCAGCAAATTGAGAAGTCTGGGCAACAGGTGTGTGGAGATGTGCTCATTCTCCTTTAATCTGTCCTGTTGTCCTCGGTGGTCTGCTCAGACTTGGTTCCTTTGTGTTGTTTAATCTTCACAAATGATAAATGTGAGTATTGTCACCTTCTACACCGGTATTCATTTCTATTCTTTGCCCTAAGATTCACATTAAACACATAGGGAATAGCCTCCTTTATCTCCATGTTTCCTGACTTTTTAATATTTTAAAGTTGGTATTTTAAAATTAAATGTGGCATTTTGATATTGTGTATCGCTCTTTACAGTGCTGACTTATTTACTTTTTAATTTAGGAACAAAAATACAGAAGAGTGAGACCAATGGGGAGCAACCTATGTTTCTGTTGTCAACCATTTTATTTGCCTTCAGACTATTTCAAGGAAAAAATTAAAATAGGTCGTATTAAATAGAAGTCTCCCTTGTTTTATATTGTTTAGTTTCCTAGAAAGAGTTAAAATTATTAATGTATGCTGTACACTTTTTATTAATTTTATATTATGTTTCTAATTTTGCAAACAGATGTATACTGAGGGGATTTTAGCCACCCCAAACATGGTGAACACGGCTTCAACATCCCTGCTGTTCTCTGCAGTTCCCTCTGCCTTGCTAAATCCATTAGATGACATTCCTAAAGTTAGACACCAAGGTCTGTTCCCTTATTTGGCCACTCCTTCCTCCTGAGACTGACCACCAGGGTCCAACTACTGAAGTACTAAAGCCCAGCAATTTGGCTCACCTAATTAACATGCCCAGTTAAAATTAAACACCTCATCCTAATTAAGGGTCTCCCCTTTTACCTTTATACACCTCCATTTGTCTATGGGTCACATCTGTCTTGTCTCTATCCTGAGGCAGTCCCTTGTCCCCTCCAGGACAAATACCTCTCCCCCCTCCCTTATTCCCTTCCCCTTCTTCCTCATCTTCTATCTCCTGTCCTTGTCTCTTATTCCCTGTCATTTGTCCCTCTGGGGCAAATAAGACTCCTTTGCGCTGAGAACTTGGTCTTGGGGGTCCTGAGCTGACATCATTCACTTCATATGTAATTCTACCTTTTCACTATATAGTCTGAGCAATGGCCTTTGCTTTTCTACAGTCTATGCTATTGTGAGGAGCTTTTTGGCACCTCAACTGACAGCTGTTAGACTCATACTTGTGTCCACTGCCTTGCATGGGGAACTGTCAGTCAAAAGCCCCTTTTGGTAAGCAGCCCAAGTGTTTCCATAGCGGATGACTTAAACATTTCATAGACACCAATAACATGCAGCTCTAGCTGTCAAGACTCTAGATTTTGCAGAAGCCATGAATTTTGCCTCAGGGAGCTTTTTTACATTCACAACTGCTCCAGGCATCTTATACCATCCCCCACAGATTGCACTTCAGCTATGAGCTTGGTGACCTCTTCATGACCCCACCTCCAGCAGCTCCAGATGGTTCTTTCTATCTTATATCATTTCTCTCTCGGGCCAGGCAGGAAATACCTCCCTTGTAACTCAGAAAGAAGCCTGTGATTGGTGGACTGAAGGTTGTACATACACAATGCTGTTCCTGGTAGAACTGGAGTCTGGGCACGACAAACCACACCTATTTTCTGACCATATAAGCAGTTGCTTCTCAGGTTCCTTAGCTTATTCTAGAAAGTTCCTTCTAATATACTCCCCCAACTTTGTCACAAAATTAGGCTTCAATAAAAGCCTCCCCTGGATTATCTTTCATTGCCTTCTGTGGTCTTTATCTCGGGTAGAGCAAGCTGAATTGGTGGAAGAGGATAAAACCCTGGAGCATCCACTGAGTAGAAGCAGCTAGAAGGTAACTGGGGAATGACTCCCAGATCATTCATCATCTACAAGGCAGCAGAAGACTGTGTAGCAGCAGAGACCATGAAAGACTCAGAAACCACACAAGGCTGGAAGCTCCAGGGAAATAAAACTGTAGGACAGAGACAAGAAACTCCAAAGAGCTCGGGAGGAGAGAAACTCCAGAGTCTCCAATAATGAGAGAAGAGACCCTGGACTGCCACTCACAATCTAGAGCAATAAGCCTCCTACCTGAGTATCAAAGCCATCACACATATTTAAATGCCTAGGGCTGTAACCTCCATAAGGCCCTGGACTTGAAAGTCCAGCCCATGAGCCTCTGAAACAACTCATGCAAACAGCAGAATGTTCAGCCTTTCCCACCAAATCGCCTGCAGTTTCCTTTTTACCTTCCAGCATCACAGGGTGGACTTAGCTTCTATCTCCTCTTTGACAATGTGGCCCTTCTGAGTCCTTACTTCCAGGATTCTTGATCCTTCAAAGGTTCTCTGTATCCTCCCAGCTGCCCACTGAGGTTGAACATGGGGTCCCTGGAAGTTTGGCGGGCTCTGCCCATCCCAAGTTGCAGATGTACACAGTATTGATCTGTGTTCTCTCAGCTCTGACACTATTCCTATCACATGTATTTCATTAACAAAATGTTTATTACGGGGCCTTGGGAGATGGTTCAGTTGGTAAAGTACTTGCCTTGCCAGTGTGAAGACTGCAGTTCATTCATAGTCCAGGGGCCACATGAATTCTGGGTAGGCATAATGACCTAACAGCAATCCTAGCACATGAGAGGCAAAGACAAGGAACCCCTTAAGCAAGCTGGCTCACCCAGAGAGCCATCTGGGTTTAAGGGAGAGACCTTGCTTTAATATATAAGGCAGAAAGTGATTTAAAAAGACACACACCATTTCTGTTAGCTACTACTCTACACATTTACACCCCTCTATACCTACCTGCACACATGTGTACCCTCATTCAAGCTCACATGTATGCAGACAGACACACCACAGGCACATAGACAAAAGTTCAGTTATGAATTCATAAAATGCTCGATTATTGTAACCATCCTATCTAGGTGTCACACTGCGTTGTTGATGTTGGTAATGAACACTCACTTTAGCCTAGACCTTGAGCCTGGTTCATGATCACAGTTATAAATCAGCAGCTGCATCATTAACAACAGATCTAAGTGGCACTCCTGACAATACTGTCAATGGCAATTAGGAAATGGATGACCAATTCTTCTCTCTATTTTTACTAAAAAAAAGAGAGCCTTATTTATTCATTTGTTTGTTTGTTTATTTTTATAGTTGTATGTTCAGCAAATTTTTATTAGGAACTGAGGACATGTTCAAAACTAGGTACCATGATCGCAGACTAGACATCCATGGTTTTTTTTTTTAATTTAGAGAATACTTTATTAGTTTTTGTAATCAAACCCACGTAGATAAGACCTTACATATTTAATACAGTGTGTTACCCCTGTACAAATGGAAAAAACTTAAGTTCAACATTTCTAGACCAATATGGCTGTTAATTTCTGTACAGTGCCAACTCAACACAGTAAACGGGGATACTTTTTTCCAAAGTTGACAGCACAGCTAAAGTTTCAAAAAATTCAAATTATATATCTGTATATATATATTTATATTTATATTTATATAAAAAGACCAATAATAGCAGTGTGTTATGCATCAACAGCAGCAACAGCTTTTCCAGGTTCTGCAGTCATCTGAACAAAACTGTAGAGACATCCAGCACACCCCATTAAAAAAAAAAAGTAAAAAAAAACAAAACCCGAGAAAACAGCACAGTTCTGTTACTCTTGTGGTACCTGGCACCATTTTTTTTTTAAAATTAGCTTCTCAATCATCATCTGGAAAGAAAACACTCTGAGCAACATCATTAAAAACAGCTCTGATAAAGCACGGTCACTACTACGTATCATAAAGCAGGTACAAGCTATTTTACATCCACAGAGGTATGATACAGTGCTGTCCTACATCTATAATACTAGAGGATACAATTTAAAAGGCATTATTTGAGACTTGATTCTACTTTTCCAGCAGAGGGCCCAAAGGATGATGTGACACAGCTTTGTAAAGAAACATACTCTAGACAGGATTTCCTTTCACTAGTGGCACAGTTCTAAGGATTCATTCTCTCCATGAATGTCAGCTAAAACCGTTATTTAAAAAATGAAATATCCCTAAAACAAAACCGTATAACCACCGGATTCACATGAAGATGACCTAGTGGAGACAAGCTGGACCTCACCTTACCAACAAGCTATCAAATCTGTTATGTTTAAACAGTGAGACCTCCAAGGAAGGAGATGCCAAGTAGTGCTTCAAAGCTTCGGACCACAATCAAACACAGCATCCTTTTCAACAGAAGCAGAAGCTCATCTGAATATGCTCAAGGATGCTGACATCAACATTTAATCATCTCCTCACTCATCCAGGAAGAAGGGGAGATCAGTTACTACTGTACTTTATTGTGTTCAACCAAATCACCATGTTACAAAAATAGCAAGCTGCCATAATAAAAAATAAGGCTCCTCTATCCAGCACCAGATAGCATCATTTTACTTTCAAACCTAGAAATTGCACACTTGTATATAAACGAACCGAAGATGAGGATTGAGAGTTCATCTTGGTGGATTTTTCCTTTGATGAATATGAAGTGTCCTTCCTTATCTTTTTTGATGACTTTTAATTGAAAATTGATTTTATTTGATATTAGAATGGCTACTCCAGCTTGCTTCTTCTGACCATTTGCTTGGAAAGTTGTTTTCCAGCCTTTCACTCTGAGGTAGTGTCTGTCTTTGTCTCTGAGGTGTGTTTCCTGTAGGCAGCAGAATGCAGGGTCCTCATTGCGTATCCAGTTTGTTAATCTATGTCTTTTTATTGGGGAGTTGAGGCCATTGATGTTGAGAGATATTAAGGAATAGTGATTATTGCTTCCTGTTATATTCATATTTGGATGTGAGGTTATGTTTGTGTGCTTTTCTTCTCTTTGTTTTGTTGCCAAGATGATTAGTTTCTTGCTTCTTCTAGGGTATAGCTTGCCTCCTTATGTTGGGCTTTACCCTTTATTATCCTTTGTAGTGCTGGATTTGTAGAAAGATATTGTGTAAATTTGGTTTTGTCATGGAATATCTTGGTTTCTCCATCTATGTTAATTGAGAGTTTTGCAGGATACAGTAACCTGGGCTGGCATTTGTGTTCTCTTAGGGTCTGTATCACATCTGTCCAGGATCTTCTGGCCTTCATAGTTTCTGGCGAAAAGTCTGGTGTGATTCTGATAGGTCTGCCTTTATATGTTACTTGACCTTTTTCCCTTACTGCTTTTAATATTCTTTCTTTATTTTGTGCATTTGGTGTTTTGACTATTATGTGACGGGAGGTGTTTCTTTTCTGGTCCAATCTATTTGGAGTTCTGTAGGCTTCTTGTATGCCTATGGGTATCTCTTTTTTTAGGTTAGGGAAGTTTTCTTCTATGATTTTGTTGAAGATATTTACTGGTCCTTTGAGCTGGGAGTCTTCACTCTCTTCTATACCTATTATCCTTAGGTTAGGTCTTCTCATTGAGTCCTGGATTTCCTGTATGTTTTGGACCAGTAGCTTTTTCTGCTTTACATTATCTTTGACAGTTGAGTCAATGATTTCTATGGAATCTTCTGCTCCCGAGATTCTCTCTTCCATCTCTTGTATTCTGTTGGTGAAGCTTGTATCTACAGCTCCTTGTCTTTTCTTTTGATTTTCTATGCCCAGGGTTGTTTCCATGTGTTCTTTCTTGATTGCTTCTATTTCCATTTTTAATTCCTTCAACTGTTTGATTGTGTTTTCCTGGAATTGTTTCAGGGATTTTTGTGTCTCCTCTCTATGGGTTTCTACTTGTTTATTTATGTTTTCCTGGAATTCTTTCAGGCATTTTTGCAATTCCTCTCTGTAGGCTTCTACTTGTTCTCTAAGGGAGTTCTCCACGTCTTTCTTGAAGTCCTCCAGCATCATGATCAAATACGATTTTGAAACTAGATCTTGCTTTTCTGGTGTGTTTGGATATTCCATGTTTCTTTTGGTGGGAGAATTGGGCTCCGATGATGCCATGTAGTCTTGGTTTCTGTTGCTTGGGTTCCTGCGCTTGCCTCTTGCCATCAGATTATCTCTAGTGTTACTTTGTTCTGCTATTTCTGACCGTGGCTAGACTGTCCTATAAGCCTGTGTGTCAGGAGTGCTGTAGACCTGTTTTCCTGTTTTCTTTCAGCCAGTTATGGGGACAGAGTGTTCTGCTTTCGGGCGTGTAGTTTTTCCTCTCTACAGGTCTTCAGCTGTTCCTGTGGGCCTGTGTCTTGAGTTCACCAGGCAGGTTTCTTGCAGGGGAAAAGTTGGTCCTACCTGTGGTTCCAAGGCTCAAGTTTGCTCGTGAGGTACTGCCTAAGTCCTCTCCGCGGCGGCAGCAACCGGGAAGATCTGCGCCGCTCTTTCCGGGAGCCTTCGTGCACCAGGGTTCCAGATGGCGTTTGGTGTTTTCCTCTGGCGTCTGGATGTGCACAGAGTGCAGTCTCTTCTGGTTTCCCAGGCTTGTCTGCCTCTCTGAAGGTTTAGCTCTCCCTCCCACGGGATTTGGGTGCAGAGAACTGTTTATCCAGTCTGTTTCCTTCAGCTAGACATCCATGTTAACAGTAGAAAAACTAAGGCTCTATTTTATTGACCCCTAAAATACTAGAGAAGGAGCATAATGCTAAATTTTGGGGGGGAAGGTTTCATGAGGAGGTAATTAGGATTGAATCTATTGATGCTATTTTAGGATTGATCCTCTAGAGACCTCAAAATCCTCTGACTGCCCTCAGCACCACGCTGTCCCCAAGCCAATCAAATAGGAGAAGAAAGGTAGAAAGCCATCCTTGGAGTTTTAAGACCACATTGGTTCACTCTAGCAAGTGCACGGAAATGTTTTGGTTGAGAGAAAATGCTGGCTGGACATTAAGCCTTTAGTCAGCCAGTGTACCATGAGAGCGTCTGAGGCTCCTCACTGTCCTGTGCCAGTCACACACATTACTGCTCTCCAGCACCACTGCTTAAAGGACCTTACCTGACCCAGGTTTCATCTGCCTTTCACCCTTCAGAACTTCTATCCTGAGGTTCTTCTGTGCCTTTAGAATTTGAAGAAAAGCACAATGTTGATAGTGTCAGTCCTATGGTTCAGAGATCACCACAGAAGAAAGGGCAGAGAGATTATCAATGCCATAGGCAGTGGGTGACAACCAGAAGACTTTTTTCCCAGATACACAGGGTAGTTGCACATAGGAATCCACAGTGGCTGTGACTTTATGCATTAGACCTGGGTAAGATCAAGCCAGATAAAACCTCAGGCTGGGTAGGTGGGTGATCAAAGCCCCACATCTAGCCAAGGAGCTACTGGCACCAGGTACATGCTGAGAAAGGAAGAGGCAATTTTCCTTAGGGCCTTTGAGAGGCTGCCATGCTCCAGTAGATCAGCCTACACCCATGACATAACCGAAGCACTAGATGGCCTCAGGGTTTAGAAAACAGAGGACACGTGAACTTTGGAGGGAATAGTGAAGGAGGAATTGGAGGAGAGAGAGTAAGGGTGCACTTGATTAAAACATGTTAGATCCACATGTGAAATTCTCAAACAATAACAAAGAAAATAAGGATCTGGAGAGAGGGCTCAGTGGTTACAAGAGCACTGACTGCTCTTCCAGAGGACCAGGGTTCAATTCCCAGAACCCACGGGATGACTCACAGTCATGTATAACTTCAATCAGGGAATCAGATACCCTCTTCTGATCTCTGTGGACACTGTGAGTATTCAGTACACAAGCACACATGCAGGCAAAATGCCCACACGTCTACAATAAAAATAAAGAGAAAAGGTAAAAGAAATGGAAGGTTTTTGGTTTTTTTTTTAAGAGTTGTGTTCAGGGTACCTGAATCTTGATGACCCTCATAATTCACTGACACAATAACATCTGTGCTGTCAAGCTGAGAGCAGGTAAGTAAAGCAGAGCTAAGAGTCCTCAGAAGCATCTGACCCAGTCATGTGCACAGATCACACTGACCCAGTCTTAAAGGCAAGAGTTCTAGTGTGTTCTTCTATCTTCTTACCAGCCTCGGCTGAACTTGAGGAAAGTATGACAGCTCTTTCTATCTCTCCACCCTCTGCAGTCACAGCCTGGCAGCCTTGCCACAACAGGCAGCTTGCTTTGACAATGACTTCTCTGTGGGAAACAGTTTTTGTATAATTAATAACCTTTGCTACTTACTGCTTTTCCCTACAAAATCAAGTGGCTGTCGTTCTTAACATTTAATCTCATCAGTTCTGACACTCTCCGGGGGCTTCCTTCTGTAAATGCCTGGTGACACAATGGTATCAGACAGACAAAATTTATGTGACAAGGAGAGTTACGCCTGGAATCAACTTAAAACGGAACATTCTGGGGATGAGTCTGTAAATCCACCTGCAGACTAAAAAGGAGAATTAAAAAGACAGCCAACACAATGCAGCAAAGACAGACAGCCAACATGATGCAGCAAAGACAGACAGCCAACACGATGCAGCAAAGACAGACAGCCAACACGATGCAGCAAAGACAGACAGCCAACACGATGCAGCAAAGACAGACAGCCAACACGATGCAGCAAAGACAGACAGCCAACACGATGCAGCAAAGACAGACAGCCAACACGATGTAGCAAAGACAGACAGCCAACACGATGCAGCAAAGCACAGAGGATTGGAGATTCCTGAGAGGCATAAAGTCAGCTAATGCAATTTCCAAGAAGTATATGATAGAGAAAGATGGTTCAAATGGGTTGTCAGCCTCACAGGACCTGCACCCAGAGATCAACTCTCCGGCCATGCCTGCCAGGGGTTGCCCTTGGTACCCATCACCTGACACACAGCACACATGACAAAGACTGGTAGGACACCAAACGTACCCTCTATTTGAAGCCAAGTCTCTTCAGATCAGAGCTCTTTCTTAAAGAATAGTCTAAATGCTTTAAGGACATGACTTCCAGGAAGACCGGAATACTGTGCTTCAGTACTGTGCTGTGCCTTTCCCACCCAGAGGGAAGATGAGGAGAGCTAGAGAGGGAAGCGGCTCGGCCTCTTACCTGCATCCCAAGAGATAAACCACCAAGGATGCTGTGTGCCCAGTTACACATGACACAGCCAATGCCCACCGCTATGTGACCACGGGAGCATCTAGCCTGATGTCCTGCTCCTGTCATGCCATACTACCAGTGTACCTACGTCTGCTCAAATGGATGCCCTGTTAGCCATGTATTAACCATGCGGAAGGGTGCCAGCCTCTGTCCAGGGTATTGTAGGGTGGAGCTCAGACTAATTTCTAGGAGACAACAGGTTGGTCAGATGGAGAAGCAAAGAAAACAGAAGGGATATTAGTATAGAGAACTCAAGAGGTGGCCTCTCAACAGTACCGAGCTACTCAGCACGCTCCTGTCAAGGCTGCTGAAAACTAAGTATCAGAAACACTGTGCCTCAGTTCCAAGCACACAGCTAAGTCTAGAGGAGACCTAAAGCACAGTCTGGGGGCATTTGCACACTGCACACGCCATAAAGCACACAGCACAAGCAACAGGTGCATGCAACATATACATAGTAACAAGTATATGATTAGAATGTGCAAAGCCAGCTTATGACACACACATGCACAGACACAGTAAACATATGGCATGAACACCAATATACACATAAATACACTAAATGCATGGCATACGTGCATACACAAACACACAGCTAGCCCGTCGCAAACACAGAAAATGCAGAAATAGTAAACGCATGCTTGTGAGATTCACTGAAATACCTCAAGTGGTAACAGACATGTGCATCTCTGTAGCTGTTCAGGAACCTGGTGAGTATATCAATCAATACTAACAACATTTTAACAGGTATAGAAACACACAAATGCAAACAAGCCCTACCTCCTGCCTCAAGGCACCTGGGATGTTTTCCAGGCTGTGTAAACAGCTCTGCTGATGAACTCCAAAGCAAACAGAAGGGCCCTGAACTGCCCTCAGGATCTTCTGTCGCAGTATGTTTGCATGTGGTTGGAACACAGTGTCTGTGATGCAGGGATCATAAAGGCACAAGGTGCTGTAATAAGGGTAGCCAACAGGTCCTGAGGAGGCAACCCAGCCTGGGGGCTGATGGAAGTGAAGGATGGGGGGCTCCTTGGAGGTGACAGTGAAGCTGAAGAGAAAGGTGATGAGGCTGGATGAGGAGAACAGACAGGCAAAGGACAGGGATGGGGGTGATACAGTGTGGGAAAAGAGAGTTCAGTGACCAACTGTGGATATCTTGTCAACCTGAACAGTGACCTCCAGACTGTAGAGCCCTCTGCTTGTCTCTCCTGATCAACTCCATGAAGTCCAGCCCCAGGGAAAATAAGTCAGCCAAATCCATTTTAATTGTTAAAATGAAAAACCATGAAAGCCACATGACAATCTCGATTGTAACATTGTTACTGAAATGTGTTAAACTGCATATCCAGCAAACAGGTACAGCAGACAGGAAGCTGGGAACATCCGTGGCAGCAGAGACTAGGTAGGGATTCATGCTGCTCGCTGAAGGAGCCTGAGGCATGCACACCCTTGGTGTTTCAGGAGACCATGGAATGGTGCTACTCACATTTGGTGTGTCTTTCCACCTCAATTAACCCAATCTAGTAACTTCTTCAGAGAGTTTTGCCTTTTAGGAGATTCTAGAAGTTACTGTCAAGTTGGCAGCCCAGGTTAGCCACCACAGAGTGGATCTCCCAGTGTCTGCAATATCAAGATTCATCTTGATTCATTGACCCAGGAACCAATCCCTAAATGGAAAATGCCTTACACCTGCTTCTCCTTTGAAAGAGTTTCTAGATGAGGCAGTGTTCTCAGATAAGAGTTTCGAACCCTTTGACTCTATTTTAATAAGAGCTAATTTCAGCAGCATGGTAGACACCCAGGTCACCTTTCTGTGGTAGACACCCAGGTCACCTTGCTGTGGAAGCATACATACGAATAGAGAAGCCGGAAATAGTCCGCACACCCTTCCCAAATAGTTCCCACTGAATGCAAATTAAACTCAGTTCTGCAGGGAGTAGTCAGATCCTTGTGTGGGTCACCCTATATCCTCACATTCAATCTGTGGGCCTTGTCCTCCTGGGGCCTTGGCTGGTGCCTCGATGTCATGGCAACACCTCTGAACACACCAGCTTCTCACTACCTCTCCCTACATCTGAGTGTTGTCTTCTCCCTTCCCTCTTTTGTCCCACTAAATGCCACCTCAAGAGCCACATGTGCAAACGGCACAGGCCGCCCAGGGTGGCCCTGGGTATTAGTTATTTTGCTTGTTGCTGTGACTGAACAGCTTACGGAAAACAACTCAAGAGGAAGCTTTACTCTGGCTGTGTTGACTAAGTATGGAGAGTACAGCCCACCATGTGAGCCTGGGGTCACTGGTCACATCCAGTCAGCAAAGCAGAGTGACAAATGCCAATGCTCCGCTAGCTTCCTTCTTTGTCACTTTATTCAGTCTAGGAGCCCTGACCATGGCATGCTCCCACCTACACTCAGGGTAAAATAACCCTGGATTTACCTTCACAGACACATAGGGCTGTGTCTCCTGGGTAAGCTGACAGTGATAAGCAGGGACCCTCACTGTCTTTTACAAAGAAGTCCAGCTCTCATATAAACCAGCACTTTCTCCGGTGATAGGCATTTAAAGCTTTAAAGTTATTAGCACTGTTTCATTCAGCTGTAGCATTTTGGGGGCATAAAGCCAAAGATTCTGCGAATATTGTAAGCAGGGGGAATGCTGTTTAATTATCCCATGTTCCTTTAAAAAAAATAGAAAAACTTGGATGTAATTTAAATATATAACAGTGATGTAGATTTTTAATCAACCACGATTCATCAATTCTATGGGACTAATATGCAGCCATAAAACGATGGTTATAACAGTAGACATTCTTTATCTCTTAGTATTTTATCATATTTTCTCCCTTCTATTCTCCTGGCTTTTTAAAGTGAATATAAAACTGACTGTAATTAACAGCAGCTACTTTGCTGACTTTTCTGTATTTTGTTAATTTTTATGATCGATATGAATTTCTACAATGGGGAGATAAATGTGTTTTTCTTAAGGACTTAGGACCCAGGAAGGGCATCTTTCCAGTGTGATGCAATGTCCAGGTAGGAGAATAAGCTTGGCCAGGCCTTCACCCTGTGGAGACACAAAGTCAGCTCTGTGTTCTTGTACCCCTTCCTCCCCCTCAAATACTCCATTCAAGCTCAATGACACACATGCATGCCCAGCCGCTCTTGTTGGCACATTGGTTTCCTATGTCTAGTGCTCAGGTCAATGGACAGTCTGTTGTGTGTACTGGGAAGAAAAGTAGGGTGGCTGAAGTTGTGCAAACTCTGGGAACAAAAGGCACAGAGAACGGAGAAAGGACAGGTGCCTGATGGAAGGGAAGGTCAGCATGGAGGTCACAGGGAGGTTCCGTGGAGGAAATGACTCATGTTAGGACCTTGCTGTGGACCCTCTGGTGACCTTAGTCTTAACCTGTGCTGCCTCCTGACCACTGGCAGCTCGTGCCAGCAGGAGATGATGTGAGCCTCAGCAGGGGAGAGTGTGTGGAGACCATATCCTGTCCATGGTCGAAAGATTCTCAAACATCATCTCTGCACCCTATATACCCCTGAAGGCCCAGCTACCCAAGACCTCCCTCCCTCCACAGCCTTTTCAAACTCTAGTAGGAAACTCAGCACCCACTTTCATATTGTATCCCCAGATTAAATTTTATTCAGAGATCACTGGTACCCAACACTGTGGGGCTGGTTTATTTAGAAGCCTTCCAAGGAAGACTAAGCTCCCCAGGGGTGTGCCTCCTCTGGTCATGGTCATATCACATGGGTGCAGCTTAACACATTGGAAATGCACTGTAGCTCCTGGATTAACCCTGGAGTTTCTGGGAGAAGTTAGACAAAGTTCCCCCAGTGCTTGATTCACCCAGACAGGCTAAACAATGGGGCGCCGAGGTCATTTCTTGTTCTGTCACGTGACATTCCTGCCCTGGTTTCTACCTTCGTTCAGAATCATTGCCATTCTTAGCTACTATGCAGGTCGGAAGCTGAGTGCCCAAGGTTCCCTGAAAGGATGTGCAGCCTGGATACTTTCCCTGTCTGGATACTTTCTTTCATCAGGCCACAAAGGGCAACTATTTCTGGCTCTTTCCGGACAACGGGGGTGAGTTATTTTCCACCGCAGTCATTCAGCTTGAGCCTCAGGTCCCATCGACCGTACTATCAATGGCAGCCTGTGTGAGCAGTAAGCACGCCACCCCCACAGGCTCCCCTGTCACACAGGAGTCCGGGAAGAAATGCAGGGAGGATGAGGAGGCATGGGCTGTAGAACCTTGAACTCTCCGTTACCAACTTCTACCTTTGTCTAGGATTCAGAACCCGTCAGGAAATGACAGCACTGGGGTGGGGCTATGGGGACAGAAAACACAGCTCACAAAGCCTCACTACGACCCCTGCCTGGGTCAGCGCCGAGCATTGGATGTCTCCCAGATAAGCAGTATGAGTCCTGGTTCATTAAAACGTGTCAGACTTGCTTTAGATTCTGGTTCTGACCTCTGACATGCGCGTGACCAGCCCCAGCACTCCGTTTTGTAAAATGGAGCTCATATATAATTCATAGCACTGTTAGGAGAGGTGAAATTCTTCTCAGCTTTGGGTGTGATTCCAGGAGCTCATTGGTTCCCTATCACTGTCTACTCCAGGGATCCAAGCTCTGGCACAGATATCAGAGTCCAGCCTGGTTGTTACCCACCCCCTCTTCTTCCCCATCCTTCTCAAAACCATGAATGTGGAAAAAGCCTAGCACCACACCACCCACCAATCATGTGCATTAACCCAAACTGCAGGGACAGGAGGGTTTCAGGAAAGGCAGCATAGAGGCCATGGGGGTAGGGAGGCAGGGAAGGTTGGGGGTGGAAGGACAGATATTAGAAGAAGCTTGGGATTGGCTAAACCCACTGTTGGTGAACTTAAAATCACACTCTTCCCCCACAAACAGCCTCCCAGTTGTCTCATACGCTCCCTAGCTTCTCTGCCTCTCCTTCCTCTGCCCAGCTCTCAGTGAACCATGGCTCCTGCTTGCATACAGCTAGTGTTCAGGTACCTTTCTTCCCACAGTTCCTCCTCCATTTCTAGGGCTCAGGGATTGCTAAGGGTAGGCTGAGGATGGCAAGAGTTGACCCTGAGCTGGAAGCATTTCTGTTCCTTGGGCCCCTGTGAGAGAGTTGCCCAGGTGAGGATAGATAAGAAGGGTAATAGGGGCTGGGGAGAAGAAACAGAGAAAACAAGGGAGGAAAAGACAGAATGCTGAGGCAGGGCCAGAAGCAGAGAAGAGCCATGAGCCACCCAGCACCCAAGACCAGCTAATTCTTTTCTCACCTCAGGAAGCAGAAGGAGTGTCAGAACCAACACACAAAATCAAGTGACAAACACTGAGAGTGACTGAAAGTGAGTTGATAAATACCAATACTGGAACCTTGGGAAGAGTTTAGGAACAAAGTATCAAGAAGTTAACCCAAGGAAAGGCTACCTCTCCCCCTTCTTTTTCTAAATTGTAGAAACCTAAATTTTACCTTGGTTTTATCTTTTTTTTTTTGAAAAGTGAAAAAAATTACTTCCTCCAAGTCGCCGGGTGACCTTGGTCATAATAATGGCTTTGTACAGTGTCAGGGAGTGCCCTCCTACACCCCCGCTACAGACTGGAATCTTCAGGAAAAAAAACAAAAAGCTTCTTGGGAAAATCACTTTAATAGCAGGCTGTGGTGACAAGAGACCATTGCTCCCCTGGGCTGTTGGCTGTATCCCCTGTCCTCCTGATTCCTTGCGCTGTCTGCTGTCCCTCCTGTCTTCCTGGCTCCAGTTTCACCTTCGGAAGCAGCGTCTTCCACTCCTGCAGGCCTTTCCTATCCTCAGAGAAGGTCAAGGTCACAAAGCAGAAGGTAAATGCTGGTTCTCGACATATTCTATTCCCACCTCAAGATCTTTCACTATGCCCAGCTTTGGAGCACAGGGCCCTATCAGTCACCCACACCTGGCTCTCTGCCCCTTTCCCAGCTGCCTGGGACATGGAGAGAAGTTCATCTCACCTGCACACACTTATGTACATGCATCCGTCATTTAACAATGCATCTGGCAACACACTGGCAATCTACGACTCTTATCCATAACGAGCTGCCCACACACATCATCATTCCAAACCACAGACTAAGTTTTTCCTTCCCATGATAACCATCAGAAACTCCCTTTTATGAGTAGTTTTGGTTCAAATATAATTTTAAGCGTATCTGAGTATGAAGGCAGTGGGTAGTCCAGCCTAGACCATTGTTGAGTGAGTGGCAGAATTTTGGTTACTTTTCTATTGCTGTACCCAACTCCATGAACAAATTTATTTTTTAAAAATCATTTAATTTGGAACTTTTGGTTTCAGAGGGTTAGAGTTCATGATGGTGGAGCAAAGACATGGTGACAGAAACAACAGAGAGCATATACATATATATATATAAATATACATATACATATATATATAAAATCTTGGTCCACAACAGGAGGCAGAGAGAGCGTCACTGGGAATGATGTATGCTTTTGAAACCTCAAAGCCCCGGCTGGGGATTTAGCTCAGCGGTAGAGCGCTTACCTAGGAAGCGCAAGGCCCTGGGTTCGGTCCCCAGCTCCGAAAAAAAGAACCAAAAAAAAAAAAAAAAAAAAAAAAAAGGTGTGAAACCTCAAAGCCTCTCTCCATAGCAAGGCTTCCTTCCTTCCTAAAGCACTTGCACCAACCAGGAACCAGCTATTCATATTCAAATGCATAAGGCTATGGAGGCCATTCTCATTCGAACCAGCATAGGCAGTAAACAAGTCTACTCTGAAAGACCCTTTAGTGAAAGAGCCCTATTCACTATATTATGCCTATATGTATCCCTATCACACCAGCATATGGCTGAAATAAGAAGCAGAGGGGGAAGGAACACATAGAGGGAGCAAAAGCCTGCATAGCCAAGCCTATCAATCAAAACAGCTCCTTAATAAACAAACTCATCCAAACCCCATAAAGTGAAGACAAAAGCAGCATTTGGGACCTTTGGGTGCCTTCACTCATGTGATGTCACCAATGGGAGCCATTACTCATGTGGCTTGATGTCACTCTCAGGTGCCATCACACCTGTGGCCTGATGTCACCCTTGGACCTTCACTCATGTGGCCTGATATCACTCTTGGCACCATATGCTTTTCTCAAATGTATTGTTGCTTTTCTTTGGACAAAATTTCCTTGTAAATCTGTTTACATTTATTTCAGTTGTTTGAAGGGAACACGAAGAACCTGGAAATGCATAGCCTAAATTCTTCCAGGTTTTTAAAGAAACAATGCCTTGAAACTGAACAAATAAAGGAGTGTTCACTGAGACAACGATTTTAGCTGACTATGGAGTCACAAACCATTTCTTTGTGCTTTTTTTTTTCTTTAAGTCACTTTTCTTTTCAAAATGGGTCTAGTTTCTGATGATGCCTTATTCACATAGATTGCCATTCAAACAGGGCCTGGCTAGATGCAGAAGGCCTACCAAAATGGAATTCTAGGGAGAGTTTACCAATGTCCTGTACAGAAGTTGGCCCTGGATGAAGTGCAAGGGATGATCACCAGTGAGAAGGTGGGACAGTGGGACAAAAAGAGGACATGGTGCACCTGGTAGAGCTGGAGTCAGGGGAGTGGCTACTCAGCAGACCTGAAGATGTGCTGGGCTGGGTCACTACCAGGACCAGGAATGAGTGGCCAGCTTCTGTGAGCAAATACCTATCAATCATTCCTTCTCTCCTGCACTCAGCCAACTGGTCTAATGTCAGAGGGTACTAAATCATGGTGATATGGGTCTGTAATAGAGCTCTACTGCACATGCATGTACCAGAGAGAGAGAGAGAGAGAGAGAGAGAGAGAGAGAGAGAGAGAGAGAGACAGAGACAGAGACAGAGAGAGAGACAGAGAGAGAGAGAGACAGAGACAGAGACAGAGAGACAGAGAGAGAGACAGAGAGAGAGACAGAGAGAGAGACAGAGAGAGAAGGATGGAGATCTCAGATAAATTTTTAAAGAAGGGTTATCAGGAAAACCTACATCTTCATTTGCCTGTCTTTCAGATGTCTGAGAAATCTAGCTGTTCAGATTAAGAAAACATCATGTGTCCATGTCGACTTCCTGGCAGGTGGCCCCTGCATAGAGAAGAGAATCTAGGACTGACTGAGATGTCGCAGGTGGATTGCAACAGCAGAAGAGATGATGAGGATGTTCACAAGGAGACAGTAGGGTGGGTGATGATGATTGACAAGTGGACATAAGGATAATTAATAGATAAAGGGTGTAAAAGGAGGAAGAAAGGACCACATGATGGCGAGATGATGAGAACAACAGTATTCCATGTCTGGACCTTTCTATAGAGAAAAACCAGTGACTGAGCAATGGATAGCAGCAGAGCTCTGTGTCCTCGTCTGCCCTTGACTGAGGAAAGCAATGGATGGAGATCTCCTGCTAATGAAGTAGTAGACTGAGCACTGTCTGGACTAGACAGGTCAGCAGGCAGGTTTTCACAAGTTCTAGTCTATAGCCCACAGCTACAAGCAAGGAGATCTCCCTCTCTTCCTCTTTCCTACTTCGATGTTATATATTACTTCAATACAGCAACAAGAAAATAACAAGACATTCCAATAAACTCCTATGCAAATATAATTATAGCAGGCTCTCTAACTCCAAGCTAATGCGCAGCTATTTTTTCAAAAATTTCCCCTTGCTTTCTGCCCTGAGCAAGCAAAGAAATAAATATTGAGTGTGCCAGGAAGTTGTTCAATTATTCATGTGCCAAACTTTTTAAGTGTAGATGGGAAAGACAATCTCCTTGAGTTTACCTACTTACCCAAAGCGATGTGTCATTCATCAGGAGGAACAAGGCACCTCCATATTCTCTTCATGAATCGCCAGCAGTTTGTTTTCTGGTGAAGATCTCGTATGTTGCCACTTGATTTCCGTGTAATCACCTGTTTCTTAAGCCCACATTCAAATGATCCCATCCCATCAGCAGCTGGAGGAGTGGTCAGGGAGCCACATCTCAAGGACCCATTCATATGAATCCATTAGTCAGTCACTCAACAAGGCATGGAGAAACCAGTCTATGCTGAGAGATATCAACATTTTGTCAAGCACAGTCATGTATCATCCACCTGACCTTGGCCATCACTTAACCACTCCGAGGCTCAATTTAATCTTGTAACTAAAACTGTATAAAAGCAGTATTTGTTGTGCCTATTCAGAATTCTATGCATTTAAGCTGTGATTTCAGGTGAGTGTGTCTTATATTCCTGTGTGCCTCGTTTCTGTATTTTCATGTACTTCTCCTAGAGAACGCTGCAAAAAGCATCCTTGGTTAACTTGCTATCATGAGCTTAGATTTATCCTCAATATCAGAGCTATTGAACACGGGAGTGTCTAAGCATTTCACATATCCTTACTGGGATGTTCTACCTAACCATCATGGTGAAGGATGCTAAGCATGAAGGCATTTCACCAAGCTCACAGAACTTTGGAGAAGCTAGACAGCTCTTCAGGGATATAGGTGATCAAAACTCACAAGCTGCTCTGACATTCTAAACCAAAAGATACGGGCTCATCAAAATAGGTGCAATGGAACAGAAGGGGAGGTGTTGGGTGACAGAATTATCCCAGGAAGACACAATACACACACACACACACACACACACACACACACACATACAGAGAGAGAGAGAGAGAGAGAGAGAGAGAGAGAACTATTCACCCCAGAAAATGAGCCCACAATAGACCAAAGTAACAACTGTTCCAGTGTCCAAATTGGTGAACTGTCTTAGTCAGTATTCTATTGCTGTGAGGAGACACCATGACCACAGAAACTTTTATAAAAGAAAACATTTGATTGGAGCTGATTTAGTCCCAGAGGTTGAGTTCATTATCATCATTACACACAGCATCATAGCACACATGCGGATATGGTTTATGTATAATAGCTGAGAGCTCTATATCAAGATCAGCTGGCAGTGGGAAGAGCAAAACCCTAGGCCTGACTCAGGCATCTAAAATCTCAAAGCCCACCCCCAGCGACACACATCCTCCAACAAGGCCACACCCACTCTAACAAGGCCACACATCCTAATAGTACTACTTCCTATGGGTCAAGCATATTTAAACTAGGACAGCCCTACCTCCTTATCCCTGTCATGTTGTGCTACTCCATAATGACCAAGCATTCACATATATTAGTCTGTGGGGGCCATTCCTTTGTAAACCACGACATGAACCAATGAGTCTTCATTGGTTTCCTATAGGACAATGCATGAGGTGTTACTTACCAGGATCAGAAATCACTGAAAAGCAGCTACATTGCCAGAAAGCCCATCTCAGTGTGAGACTTCCTTAAAGGGCAGCCCTGGGAAGCTTTGCATGCAGTTTGCCACCTACCAACAACCACAACATTTCTTTCTTTCAACAGTTTAGCTGGTCAGAGCCTTCAGCCCCAGCAACCGTGGGAAGGGGCACCTAAGAACTTCCGAGCCTCTGTTCTTCCCAGAGAGGTAATCTTTTAACACCTGAGGCTGGTGAGCCGCCTCCTCCGTCCTGGAGCTATGTTTCAGTTCCGAGAGAAGGCTGAGATTCAAAGCAACATGACATACAACAGGAG
Source organism: Rattus norvegicus (assembly GCF_021556685.1). NCBI lineage: Eukaryota > Metazoa > Chordata > Mammalia > Rodentia > Muridae > Rattus > Rattus norvegicus. Next base: position 9,674,522 of record NC_141537.1, read on the forward strand.
AGAAAATAAGAAGCCTGGTTATCTGGCACAGATGGGTGACTGGCTAGGTGATGGCATGGAAAAACAGACAGACAAAAATTTCACCCAAGATTTATGTTTAATGATGCAAATAGGTGAGTTTTACTGATCATGGAGAGGTTGTCATGGAGTCCTAACCAGAGTGCACATCTCTGGAGAACTAGACATAACAATGTAGATAGTTACTGATGATAAAATAAACTCTGACCCCTGGCTGTATTACAAGATAGCATTGAAAGAGCTGCTGGAACTTTAGGAGAATCGCAGAGCAACAGCAAACATTGCTTTACTTCTGATGGGCAGCAGGCGAGCCTGTTCATGATCCCTGAAGACAGCTGCCCAGAATGCAAACCAGGGAGGAGCCTCCCCAGTTCTGTGCCCCCAGTTCACAGCAGCTTAGTACTATTGTTACATCCCTAGACACTCATTAACCAAATAACAGTACTCACTTGACTAAACAATGGAAGTCCAACATTCTCTGATAAGACACCAGCCTTTAAGTAGGCTTCTTTCTAAAATTCTAAATCTGAAATTCTGATGGAGCTGGGACTTGATGTAGTAGAGGTAGGGTTTGTGATATAAGAAGCCCTTTTCCTTGCATTGGGATTTTTGCAGAAGCTCTGGCAACACACCTGACACACATCCCCTGAGTGCTTACCTCAGGTCCTGCCTCTGTCTCTGTCACCCCTCTCCTTTAGCAACAGATTCCGAACCTAGGCTGCTTTTCTGGAATCTTCTCACCAGAAGTGTTGGTACTAGACCCAGAGGCGAACAACATTGCTGCCTGGTGGCCAACTTGGAGCTCTGCAGGGGTTTGAGGGTTATCAATAACTCCTTGTCCACAGTTGAGTTTCTTAAGACTTTTAAAATATTTGACCTACTTTTGACTGGAGATGATTTTACGTGCCCTCTCCATGATAAGCTATATAAAATAGGTGCACATATTAAGCATTTTTACTGGATATTTTTTATTTATTTATATTTCAAATGTTATCTGCTTTCCCAGTTTCCTGTCTAAAAACTCCCCCATCCCATCACCCCCTTCTTCTATGAGGGTGTTACCCCACCCATCCACCCATCCCTTCCCGCCTCCTCGCCCTGACATTTCCCCATGCTGAGGGGTTGAGCCTTGGCAGGAGTAGAGGGTTCTCCTCCCATTAGTGCACAACAAGTCCATCCTCTGCTACATACGCAGCTGGAGCCATGAGTCTGTCCATGTGTACTTTTTAGATGGTGGTTTAATCCCAGGGAGCTCTAGTTAGTTGGTATTATTGTTCTTATGGGGTTGCAAACTCCTTCAGCTCCTTCAATCCTTTCTCTAACTCCTCCAATGGAGACCCTGGTTCAATGGTTGGCTGGGAGAGTCTGCCTCTGTATTTGACATGCTCTGGCAGAGCCTCTCAGGAGACAGCTATCTCAGGCTCCTGTCAACATGCATTTCTTGGAATCAGCAATATTGTCCAGGTTTGGTAGCTCTATGTATATGGGCTGTACGTATATGGTGGGGCAATCTCTGGATGGCCTTTCCTTCAGTCTCTGTTCCAAACTTTGTTGCTGTATTTCTTCTTATGAATATTTTTGTTCCCTCTTCTAAGAAGGACTGAAATATTCACACATTGGTCATCCTTCTTCTTGAGCTTCATGTGGTTTGTCGATTTTATCTTGGTAAAGCCAAGCTTTTGAGCTAATAACCACTTATCAGTGAGTGCATACCATGTGTGTTTTTTGTGATTAGGCGAGCTCACTCAGGATATTTTCTAGTTCCATCCATTTGCCTATGAATTTCATAAAGTCATTGTTTTTGATAGCAGAGTAGTACTCTTTGTGTAGATGTACCACATTTTCTGTATCCATTCCTCTGTTGAAGGGCATCTGGGTTCTTTCCAGCTTTTGGCTATTATAAAGAAGGCTGCTATGAACATGGTGGAGCATGTGTCTTTGTTGTATGTTGGAGCATCTTTGGGGTATATGCCCAGGAGAGGTATAGCTGGATCCTCAGGTAGTACTATGTCCACTTTTCTGAGGAACCTCCAGACTGATTCCCAGAGTGGTTGTACCAGCTTGCAGTCCCACCAACAATGGAGGAGTATTCCTCTTTCTCCACATCCTCACCAGCATCTGTTGTCACCTGAGATTTTTATCTTAGCCATTAAGACTGGTGTGAGGTGGAATCTCAGGGTTGTTGATTTGCATTTCCCTGATGACTAAGGATGTTGAACATTTCAGGTGCTTCTTAGCCATTTGCTACTCCTCAGTTGAGAATTCTTGGTTTAGCTCTGTACCCCATTTTTAGAAGGGTTATTTGGCTCTCTGGAGTCTAACTTTGTGAGTTCTTTGTATATATTGGATATTGGCCCTCTGTTGGATGTAGGATTGGTAAAGATCTTTTCCCAATCTGTTGGTTGCCGTTTTGTCCTAATAACAGTGTCCTTTGCTTTACAGAAATTTGCAATTTCATGAAGTCCCTTTGTGGATTTTTTATCTTAGAGCATAAGCCATTGGTGTTTTGTTCAGGAAATTTCCCCCAGTGCCCATGTGTTCAATGTTCTTCCCCACTTTCTCTTCTATTAGTTTGAGTGTATCTGGTTTTATGTGGAGGTCCTTGATCCACTTGGACTTGAGCTTTGTACAGGATGATAAGAATGGATCAATTTGCATTCTTCTAAATGCTGACTGACAGTTGAACCAATAGCATTTGTTGAAAATGCTATCTTTTTTCCACTGAATGATTTTAGCTCCTTTGTCAAAGATCAAGTGGCCATAGGTGTGTGGGTTCATTTCTGGGTCTTCAGTTCTATTACACTGATCAATCTCCCTGTCTCTGTACCAATACCATACGGTTGTTATCACTATTGCTCTGTAATACAGCTTGAGGTCAGGGATGGTGAGTCCCCCTGAAGTTCTTTTATTGTTGAGGATGGTTTTCAATATCCTGGGATTTTTTGTTATTCTAAATGAATTTTCAAATTGCTCTTTCTAAGTCTATGAAGAATTGAGTTGGAATTTTGATGGGGATTGCATTGAATCTGTAGATTGCTTTTGGCAAGATGGCCATTTTCATATTAAGCATTTTAATGACAATAAACCCTAACTTTATTTTTAGCCAAGCATGGCAGCTCATGGCCATATCCCGAAGCACTTGGAGGGTTGCTGGGAATGTTTGGATGCCTTGAGCTACACAGTAAGGTTCAGGGCAGCCTGTACTGGAGTGAGACCCTGTCTCAGAGAAATAAGGAAAATGAATTTTTCTTCTAAAGCAGTTCCTTGCCATCTATATGATTTTATCATTTAATAAAAAGCAAATCTTCACACTAATGAGATGGGTTTACTGTTTATCTTTCACAAAGAGTTGGATCTTCACTGGGTATTATACATAACAGGAGACAGGGCATCATTAACATTTTAGAGCCGAGAGATATTTCAGGTTTATAATTGTCAGTGTGAAGAATGCTGCTTCGCATAAATATGTAGCACATAATAACAGAAGTATGCTTAGAGCGATTTCAGATATTGCTGGAAAGGCTGTTCTATTCCCAACCAAAATTCACTGAATGTCTTTTTTTTTAAATGAAACTCAAGTCAGCAACTTAAGCACCAATTTTTAAGAAGTCAAACATCAGATTCTGAAACTGTATTAATTTGATATATATATATATATATATATATATATATATATATATATATATATATATATATGATGGCAGGAAAACATTCAGGTCTTTGTTTTCAATATTTAAACCATTCCACTTCTGTAAGGGCAGGAAGCTTTTTTTAAGTAGAGTCAAAGTACAGCATTTCAAAGCCTAAGGCAGGCCAGGTCTGAGCCGAGATGTCTCAAGCATTATCCAATGTGTTTGCATGCACAGTGCAAAGTATTCACATCGTGTTGGAGCCCAAAGCTGCAAAGAGTCACAGTGATATGGCATGAGCATGGAGTGCTATAGACACCTCAGGCTCGTTGCACACTTAATTTTGAACTAGGTTTTGGTTACTTTGCATTCAGCTTCTTTCACTGTTGCAAAAAATGATTCCAACCTCCCCATTCAGTTCCTAATCCCATACCAGTTCATGACCCACAGTTTTAAAAGTCATGACTGACATCAACCCAGAGTGAGAGACATCATTCCCTCCATTCTCTACAAATAAAGATGAGGGAGGGGAAACCACGAGTCAGTCATCATAGTGTACAAACGGTTCTGCTTCTCTTTCTTCTCCATCTCGCCACCACATACTTGCTCATTGTAGTGGTGCCTGCCTGCATGCGCACGAATTGTGGCAATGGGCAGGACCTCTCGGTGTTTTCCACTCCACACAAGATGCATAGTAATGGGCAGGGGCAAAGAGATATCTTAACCTATATAGCCGGGCTCATGTAACCTGAATGAGAACACCAAGCAAATGAGGTATAAAAAGATGAATGTGTGTTTAAGGTCAATCTTCCGAAATTAACAAGGCATGGTTTAGAGTAAAACCAGCAACTCAGAAGCACACTGGGCTCTTTGGTAAGGACAACACTGTAGTGTGTAGTTTTAAAATGTACCCAGGCTAAAATCCAGCTAAGCGCCAACATCCACAGTCTCTGTTCCTAGCCCTGTGCACGTCCTGAAGCCATGACTGTGTGTTTCTTCTAGCCAACACCTCTCCCACAAAGGCTGGGTTTGCCTCTCCAAAGCTTTGAGATCGCTCTCCTACCAGGCCATCGCCTCACGGCCAACTGCAGCTGTGCTCTCAGTAGCCCACGTTCCACTGTGGCTACCTCTCTTCTGGAGCTCGGTCCTCGCCCCATCTTCCCATTCCAAAGCCTGGCCAAATTCCGCCCTGACTATGTTCTTTCCCTCCTACCCACCTGAGTCATTGAGAATAAAAGACACCAGACATCTTAGTTTAAAATCAACAGCTGACACAACTGCTGGGCATGGACTCTACCATCCTAACTCATCAACTTATTCTATGTAGTAAATTCTTCCAGTGGCAGAGGTGCCACCAGGCCTAACAGTTCCTGGTCTACATGCTGCCCCTCTTGCTCTCCTCCTTGCTGTAAAGAAAAAAGAGCCACCACTTCCTCCTACGTCCCCTCTTCCTCTCTCGGACCCAGACAGCCCTTCTCCTCTTTGCTCAGCAACTACCTTCTTGCTGTCTTTATTAGAATTAGGGGAAATTCCCCTACACAACACAACTGTAAACCCCACTCAGTCAAAAGCTCAGAGAGAGTTGGTGGGTGTTAGTCCTCTATCAGATGTAGGGTTGGTAAAGATCTTTTCCCAATCTGTGCATTGCCTTTTTGTTCTATTGACAGTCTATCACCTTACAGAAGCTTTTCAATTTTATGAGGTCTCATTGGTCAATTCTTTCTTTTTTCTTTTTAATATTCTAACAAATCTCCATATTTGTTTATTACTTTAAAGCATACAAAATATAATTTTATTAAAATAGCATATCATATCATTTCATCATTCCATGAAAGTTGACTTTATGTGAGCTTATTTGAACAGACAGATAAGGCTGTCTAACTTCATATATGTCTTGTCATATCTTAAACTTTAAAACAAATGAAGAACTTTCTTCCCCTAACAGACTTAGTATTTCCATGTTTTATTGGATAGTTCATGTATATAGATTTCAAATGTTATCCCCTTTCCCAGTCCCCCTTCTCTTATCCCCCATCTCCCTGCTTCTATGAAGATGCTCCCCCTCCTACACACCCACTCTCACCTCACCAACCAGGCATTCCCCTACACTGGGAAAAAGAGCCTTCTCTTCATATTGATTCCAGACAATGCAATCCTCTGCAACATATGTGGCTAGACCCATGAGTCCCCCTATGTGTACTCTTTGGTTAGTGGTTTAGTCCCTAGGAGCACTGTGGGGGTCTGGTTGGTTGATATTGTTGTTTTTCCTATGGGGCTGCAAACCCCTTCAGTTCCTTCAGTCCTTTCTCTAACTCCTCCACATGGGACCCAGTGCTCAGTCTGATGGTTAGCTGCAAGCACCTTCATCTGTTTCAGTAAGGCTCTGGCACAGCCTCTCCGGAGACATCCATATCAGGCTCCTGTCAGCAAGCACTTCTTGGCATCCACAATACTTACTGGGTTTGGTGACTGCATATGGGATGGATCACTAAGTGGGTCAGTCTCTGGATGACTTTTGCTTCAGAATCTGCTCCACTCATTGTCCCTGTTTTTCATCCCATGAATATTTCTGTACCCACTTTTAAAAAGGACTGAAGCATCCAAACTTTGGTTGTCCTTAGCTACATGTGGTCTGTGGATTGTATCATGGGTAATTTGAGTTTTTGGGCTAATATGCACTTATCAGTGAGTGCATACCATGTGTGTGTGTGTGTGGTTTTTTTTTTTTTTTGTGATTGGGTTACCTCACTCAGAATATTTCCTAGTTCCATCCATTTGCCTATGAATTTCATGAAGTCATTGTTTTTGATAGCTGAGTAGTACTCCATTTTGTAGATGTACCAGATTTTCTGTATCCATTCTTCTGTGTTGAAGGACATCTGGGCCCATTCCACCTTCTGGCTATTATAAATAATCCTGCTATGAACACAGTGGAACTTGTGTCTTTGTTGTATGTTGGAGCATCTTTTGGGTATGAGGCCTCAGGTACTGCAATGTCCAATTTTCTAAGGAATCTCCAGACTGATTTCCAGAGTGGTTATACCAGTTTGTAATCCCACCAACAATGGAGGAGGAGGAGTGTTCCTCTTTCTGCACATCCTTGCCAGCATCTGCTGTCACATGAGTGTTTTATCTTAGCCCTTCTGACTGGTGTGAGGTGGAATCTCAGGGTTGTTTTGATTTGCATTTTCCTGATGACTAAGGATGTGGAGCATTTCTTTAGGTACTTCTCAGCCATTTGATATTCCTTGGCTAAGAATTCTTTGTTTAGCTCTATACCCCATTTTTTGATAGGGTTATTTGATTCTCTGGAGTCTAACTTTTTCGGTTCTTTTTATATTTTGAATATTAATCCTCTATCAGATGTAGGATTGGTAAAGATCTTTTCGCAATTTGTTGGTTGCTGTTTTGACTTAATGACAGTGTCCTTTGTCGTACAAAAGTTTTGCAGTTTTATGAGGTCCAATTTGTTGATTCTTGATCTTAGAGCATAAACCATTGGTGTTTTGTACAGGAAATTTTCCCCAGTGCCCATGTGATCAAGACTCTTCCCTACTTTTTCTTCTGTTAGTTTGAGTGTACCTGGTTTGATTTGAAGGTCCTTGATCCACTTGGATTTAACCTTTGTACAGGGTAATAAGCATGGATCAATTTGCATTCCTCTACATGTTGACCTCCAGTTAAACCAACACCAATTGTTGAAAATGTTATCTTTTTTCCATTGGATGGTTTTAGCTTCTTTGTCAAAGATCAAGTGAACATAGCTGTGTGAGTTCATTTCTGGGTCTTCAATTTTATTCCATTGTTCTACCTGCCTGTCTTTGTACCAATACTGTACAGTTTTTATCACTATTGCTCTGTAATACTGCTTGAGATCAGGGATGGTGATTCCCCAGAAGTTGCTTTATTGTTGAGGATAGTTTTAGCTATCCTAATTTTTTTGTTATTCCAAATGAATTTGCAAATTGTTCTTTCTATCTCTATGAAGAATTGGATTGGAATTTTGATGGGGATTGCATTGAATCTGTAGATTGCTTTTGGTAAAATGGCAGATTTTACTATATTAATCCTGCCAATCCATGAGCATGGGAGGTCTTTCCATCTTCTGAGATCTTCAATTTCTTTCTTCAGAGACTTGAAGTTCTTGTCATACAGATCTTTCACTTGCTTGGTTAGAGTCACAGTGAGGTATTTTATGTTATTTGTGACTATTGAAAAGGGTATTATTCCCCTAATTTCTTTCTCAGCTGTTTATCCTTTGAGTAGAAGAAGGCTACTGATTTGTTTGTGTTAATTTTATACCCAGCCACTTTTTTGAATTTGTTTATCAGGCTTAGTAGTTCTCTGGTGGAACTTTTGGGGTCACCTAAATATTCTATCCTATCGTCTGCAAATAGTGATAGTTTGATTTCTTCCTTTCCAATTTGTATCCCTTTGACCTCCTTTTGTTGTCTGATTGCTCTGATTAGGACTTTGAGTACTATATTGAATAGGTAGGCAGAGAGTGCGCAGCCTTGTCTAGTCCCTAATTTTAGTGGTATTGCTTCAAGTTTCTCTCTATTTAGTTTGATATTGGCTACTAGTTTTCTGTATATTGCTTTTACTATGTTTGGGTATGGGCCTTGAATTCCTGATCTTTCCAAGACTTTTATCATGAAGGTGTGTTGAATTTTGTCAAATGCTTTCTCAGCATCTAATGAAATGATCATGTGTTTTTTTTTCTTTGAGTGTGTGTTTTTTTTTATTAACTTGAGTATTTCTTATATACATTTCGAGTGTTATTCCCTTTCCCGGTTTCCGGGCAAACATCCCCCTCCCCCCTCCCCTTCCTTAGGGGTGTTCCCCTCCCAACCCTCCCCCCATTGCCGCCCTCCCCCCAACAGTCTAGTTCACTGGGGGTTCAGTCTTAGCAGGACCCAGGGCTTCCCCTTCCACTGGTGCTCTTACTAGGATATTCATTGCTACCTATGAGGTCAGAGTCCAGGGTCAGTCCATGTATAGTCTTTAGGTAGTCCCTGGAAGCTCTGGTTGCTTGGCATTGTTGTACATATGGGGTCTCGAGCCCCTTCAAGCTCTTCCAGTTCTTTCTCTGATTCCTTCAACGGGGGTCCTATTCTCAGTTCAGTGGTTTGCTGCTGGCATTCGCCTCTGTATTTGCTGTATTCTGGCTGTGTCTCTCAGGAGCGATCAACATCCGGCTCCTGTCGGTCTGCACTTCTTTGCTTCATCCATCTTGTCTAATTGGGTGGCTGTATATGTATGGGCCACATGTGGGGCAGGCTCTGAATGGGTGTTCCTTCAGTCTCTGTTTTAATCTTTGCCTCTCTATTCCCTTCCAAGGGTATTCTTGTTCCCCTTTTAAAGAAGGAGTGAAGCATTCACATTTTGATCATCCGTCTTGAGTTTCATTTGTTCTAGGCAGCTAGGGTAATTCAAGCATTTGGGCTAATAGCCACTTATCAATGAGTGCATACCATGTATGTCTTTCTGTGATTGGGTTAGCTCACTCAGGATGATATTTTCCAGTTCCAACCATTTGCCTATGAATTTCATAAAGTCGTTGTTTTTGATAGCTGAGTAATATTCCATTGTGTAGATGTACCACATTTTCTGTATCCATTCCTCTGTTGAAGGGCATCTGGGTTCTTTCCAGCTTCTGGCTATTATAAATAAGGCTGCGATGAACATAGTGGAGCACGTGTCTTTTTTATATGTTGGGGCATCTTTTGGGTATATGCCCAAGAGTGGTATAGCTGGATCCTCAGGCAGTTCAATGTCCAAATTTCTGAGGAACCTCCCGACTGATTTCCAGAATGGTTGTACCAGTCTGCAATCCCACCAACAATGGAGGAGTGTTCCTCTTTCTTTGAGTGTGTTTTTATATAGTGAATTATTTTGATAGATTTCCGTATATTGAACCATCCCAGCATCCCTACGATGAAGCCTACTTGATCATGGTGAATGATCGTTTTGATGTGTTCTTGAATTCAATTTGCCGAGAGTTTTATTGAGTATTTTTGCATCAATATTCCTGAGGGAAATTGGTCTGAAGTTTTCTTTGTAGGGTCTTAGTGTGGTTTAGGTATAAACATGATTGTGGCTTTAAAGAATGGATTGGGTAGTGTTCCTTCTGTTTCTACTTTGTGGAATAGTTTGAAGAGGATTTATATTAAGTCTTCTTTGAAGGTTTGACAGAATTCTGTATTAAACCCATATGGGTTTTTTTAAGGTTGGAAGACTTTTAATGACTGTTTCTATTTCTTTGGGGGTTATGGACCTATTTAGATGGTTTATCTAATCCTGATTTAACTTTGTTACTTGGTATCTGTCTAGAAAATAGTCCATTTCCTCCAGATTTTTCTGTTTTGTTGAGTATAGGATCCGATGATTTTCTGAATTTCCTCAATTTCTGTCCTTTTCATTTCTGATTTTGTTAATTTGGATACTGTCTATGTGCCCTCTGGTTAGTCTGGCTAAAGGTATATCTATCTTGTTGATTTTCTCAGAGAACCAGCTCCTGGTTTTGTTCATTCTTTGTATAGTTCTTTTAGTTTCTACTTGGTTGTTTTCAGCTCTGAGTTTGATTATTTCCTGCTGTCTACTCCTCTTTAGTGTATTTGCTTCTTTTTGTTCTAGAGCTTTCAGGTGTGCTCTCAAGCTGTTAGTGTATTCTACCCCCAGTTTCTTTTTGGAGGCACTCAGACCTATGAGTTTTCCTCTTAGCATTGCTTTCATTGTGTCCCATAAGTTTGAGTATGTTGTGTCTTCATTTTCATTAAATTCTAAAAGGTCTTTAATTTCTTTCTTTATTTCTTCCTTGACCAAGTGAGTGTTGTTCAGCTTCCATGTGTATTTGAGATTTCTGCTGGTTTTTTTTTGTTTTGTTTTGTTTTGTTTTTATTTATTATATATAAGTACACCATAGCTGTCTTCAGATACCCCAGAAGAGGGCATCGGATCTCTTTACAGATGGTTGTGAGCCACCATGTGGTTGCTGGGAATTGAACTCATGACCTCTGGAAGAGCAGTCGGGTGCTCTTAACTGCTGAGCCATCTCTCCAGCCCGATTTCTGCTGTTTTTGTTGTTATTGAAGATCATCCTTAGTCCATGGTGATCTGATGGGATGCATGGGATTATTTCAATCTTCTTGTATCGGTTATAGCCGATTTTGTGACTAATTATATGGTCAAGTTTGGAGAAGATAACTTGTGGTGCTGAGAAGATGGTATAGTCTCTCGTTTTAGCATGAAATGCTGAATAGATATCTGTTAAATCCATTCGGTTCATAACTTCTGTTAGTTTCACTGTGCCTCTGTTTAGTTTCTGTTTCCATGGTCTGTCCATTAATGAGAATGGGTTATTGAAGTCTATCACTGCTATTATGTGTGGTACAATATATGATTTGAACTTTAGTAAAGTTTCTTTTATGGTGCCCTTGCATTTGGAGCATAGATGTTCAATATTGAGACTTCATCTTGGTAGATTTTTCCTTTGATGTGTATGAGGTGTCCTTCTGTTTCTTTTCTGATAACTTTTGGTTAAAAGTGGATTTTATTTGCTATTTGAATTGCTTGTTTCTTGGCACCATTTGCTTGGAAAAAGTTTTTCCAGCCTTTTTCTCTGAGGTAGTGCCTGTCTTTGTAACTGAGGTGCATTTCCTGTATGCAGCAAAATACTTGGTCTTGTTTATGTATCCAGTCTGCTAGTCTATGTGTTTTTATTGGGGAATTGATTCCATTGATGTTAAGAAATATTAAGAAATAGTGATTGTTGTTTCCTGTTATTTTTGTTGTTAGAGTTGGAATTATGTCTATGTGGCTATCCTCTTGTTGAAAGAAGATTAATTTCTTGCTTCTTCTAGGGTGTATTTTCCTTCCTTGTGTTAAGAGTTTTCCATCTATTATCCTTTATAGGGCTGGATTTGTGGAAAGATATTGTGTAAATTTGGTTGTCATGGAATATTTTGGTTTCTCTATCTATGTTAATTGAGAATTTTGCTGGGTATAATAGCCTGGCTGGCATTTTTGTTCTCCTGGGGTCTGTATGACATCTGCCCAGGATCTTCTAGTTTTCATAATCTCTATTGAGAAGTCTGGTTTAAATCTGATAGTTGTGCCTTTTTATGTTACTTGATCTTTTTCCCTTAGTGCTTTTAATATTCATTCCTTGTTTTGTGAATTTGACTATTATAGGATCAGAGGAATTTATTTTCCTGTCCAATCTATTTGGAGTTCTGTAGGCTATGTGTATGTTCATGGCATCTCTTTCTTTAGGTTAGGGGAGTTTTCCTCTATAATTTTGTTGACGATATTTACTGGCCTTTTAAGTTGGAAATCTTCATTCTCTTCTATACCTATTATCCTTAGGTTTGGTTTTCTCATTGTGTCCTGGATTTCCTGGATGATCTCTTTGAATTTTGCATTTTCTTTGACTATTATGTCAATGTTTTCTATGATATCTACTGCACCTGAGATTCTCTGTTCAATTGTTTGCATTCTGTTGATATTCTTTGACTCCTGATCTCTTTTCTAGGTTTTTTATCTCCAGGGTTGTCTCTCTTTGTAATTTCTTTATTATTTCTATTTCCATTTTTAGATTCTTGATCTTAGAGCAGAAGCCATTGGTGTTCTATTCAGGAAATTTTCTCCTCTGCCAATGTGTTCTAGGTCATTTCCCAATTTCTCTTCTATTAGATTCATTGTATCTGGTTTTATGTGGAGGTCCACTTAGACTTGAGTTTGTACAAGGAGATAAGAATGGGTCAATTTGCATTCTTCTACATGCTGACTGCCAGTTGAACTAGCACCATTTGTTGTAAATGCTGTCTTTTTTCTATTGAAAGGTTTTAGCTCCTTTGTCAATGATCAAGTGACCATGGATATGTGGGTTATTCCAATGATCTGTCTGTCTCTGTATCAAACTAACATCCAAAGTATAACAAAAACAAAACAAAGCAAAACAAACAAACAAAAAAACCCACATCAGTCAGAATGGCTAAGATTAAAATCTCAGGTGACAGCAGATGCTGGTGAGGATGTAGAGAAATAGAAACACTCCTCCATTGCTGGTGGGATTGCAAACTGGGACAACCACTCTGGAAATCAGTCTGCCAGTTCCTCAGAAATTTGGAAATAGTACTACCTGAGGTCCCACTCCTGGGCATATACACAAAAGATGCTCCAACATATAACAAGAACACATGTTCTACTATGTTTACAGAAACCTTATTTAGAAGACTCAGAAGTTGGAAAGAACCCGGATGTTCCTCAACAGAAGAATGGGTACAGAAAATGTGATACATCTACACAATGGAGTAGTACTGAGCTATTAGAAACAATGACTTCCTAAAATTCGCAGACAAATGGGTGGAATTTGAAAATACCATCCTGAGTGAGGTAACCCAGTCACAAAAAAACACACATGGTATATACTCATTGATAAGTGGATATTAGCCAATAAGAAGCTCAGAATTCCCACAATGCAACTCATAGACTATATGAAAACCCTAAAAGAAAGAAGACCACACCAAAGTGTGAATGCTACAGTCCTACTCAGAAGGAGGAAGAGAATGATTTTCAGAAGTAGAGCGAGAGAGGGATCTGGGAGGTAGAGAGAAAGGGGGTAAAGGGGAGCCAGTTCAGATATGGGAGGAAATGGGGGAAAAGTTCAGAGGGTCAGGAATTTGAAAGTAGGTGTGTAGCAGTCAGGGAGTGGGAACTGGTGGTAGCCAATAGAAGGTCCCAGATGCCAGAAACCAAGAAGTTCCCAGGACCCAACAGGGAGGACATTAGCAGAAATACCCAACAAAGGGGAGAAAGAACCTGTAGAGACCATAGCCAGTGGATAGGCATGACCCACAGTTGATGATGGGGTGACCTACCCACCTCAAAAATATTAATCCAGAATTCCACCTGTCAAAAGGAAATTTAGGGGGAAATAGTGGAGTAGAAACTGAAGGAAAGGCCATTCAGAGGCTGTCCCACCTAGGGATCCGTCCCATCTGCAGCAACCAAACCCAGTCAGTATTGCTGATGCCAAGAAGTGCTTACTGACAGGAGCCTGGTATAGCTGTCTCCTGAGAGTCTCTGTCAGAGCTGGAGCAACACAAATGAGGATGTACACAGCCAAACATGGGACTGAGCCTGGGGACCCCAATGGAGAAGTTAGGGCAAGGACAGTAGGAGCTGAAGGGATCTGCATCCCCATAGGAAGAACAAAAATATCAACCATCCAGACCATCCAAAGCTCCCAAGGACTAAACCACCAACCAAAGAACATACATGAAGGGACCCATGGCTCCAGCTGGGAGGGGACCCCCTTGGTCCAGTGGAGGCTTGATATGGGAACACTAGGGCACTGAGGCAGGAGTGGGTAGGCAGTTGGGGAAGCACCCTTTTAGAGAGTGGGGTGTGGTGGGGGAAGGATAGGGGGCATGTGGAGGGAAAACTGGGATGGGAGTAATACTTGAAATGTAAAGAAATAAAATAACCAATAAAAATGAAAAAAGAGTTGTTGGTTATTACCCCTCGGTTTGGTAATAATGTTGAAGATGTATAACACCTATCGTGGGGACTGAATGAAAGCATCAAGTATGTAGGTACCTAACGAAGCACCCTACAGTAATTATTAGAAAGCAATATGTGCCAGGAAACCACCACCAGTCCACTCTACTGAAAGTCATGCTTCCATGACGTGTTACTTGTTGTTACTGAGGTTTAATTTTCATATATGGAAAGTCATACATCATAAGCATCTATATAGCTGCTTAGAAAATTGTGATCTATATCCTTTGGTGGCCCAAAAAAGAGCCTCTTTCTGTCAGTCAACTCTACCTATTCATATTGCCAAAGTTTGTACTGTTCTAAGAACTTCATATGAGTGAATTTGTATAAAGACATTTCCGGTGTCTGTTTTCCTTCCTTCAATCCTTTGTGTGGACGTACCACTGTGTGCTCACTCTGCATCTTCTTAAGGAAATGGTTTTTATTGTTCTTACAGCCTTAAGGGTAAGCATTTATTTTCATTTCTTATGGGTAAAATCCAGCTGTAAAATTAACCATCGAACTGAGACTTATTTATACTTAACCGTCATGTCACTTACCCCAGTGATTGAAGAGTTTCATACAAGCCTGCTGACCTTTGCTTCCAGCAAGTATTCTCACTATGGCCTTCCAAGACATGAACTAATCTCACAAGGTTGATTTAAAGTCCCTTTATCTCTTGAATAATGAGGTATGTGCACTGAACAAGCTTAATTTTAATTAATTATTGAAATTTTGCCCATTTGTTATTTGATTTCTAGGTTGTTCTATCATTAATCTTCATTGTGATATTTGTTATACACTCTAGGTACAAGCCATTTCTCAGACATGTTATGATGTCTGATCATGGTTGTTAGATTAACACATCTGGGGAAAAGAGGCTGATGAGGAACTGCCTCCGTCCAACTGGCCCCTGAGCAAGCCTATGGGGCATTTCCTTAATTAATGAGGGACATGGGAGGAGGGCCCAGCTCACTGTGGACAGGACCATCCTTGACACTAGTAAAGGCCTCCCCTATGATCTCTCAGGTCTACCTCCAGGTTCCTGATTTGAGGCCCTGCCCTGTCTCTCTCAGTGATGATGGTCATTTGGAAGGTAAACAGAAATAAGCCCCGTCTCCCCAGGCTGCTTTTCATGCTGGTGTTTATTACACAGACAGAAAGCAAACAAAGCCAACTGCACTTCAGATGTTTCCCCCAGTTTGTGGAATGGCTATGTGATTGACTTATGCAGTGTTTGTTAATGAGAAATTAATAGAAGTCAATTTTCCTTTCTTATAGTCAATGATTCTTTTACATTTGTCTATCCATTCATCCATCCATCCATCCATCTAGAAAGTGTGTGTGTGTGTGTGTGTGTGTGTGTGTGTGTGTCTGTGTGTGTGTGTATACATGCATGTGTGTGCACATGGCGGCACACAGTGAGGATGGGGGCATACATGAATGTGCCACTGCCCACATGTGGTGTCTTTCTTACACTCTACTCTTCCTAGAGATTGAACTTGAGGCTTTAGAGCCAGTACCTTTACCCGCTGAGCTATCTTGCCAGCCCAATTGGTGTTTGTTACATCTTTATGGGAGCAATCTTTGGCTGTCCTCGTGTTATAAATGATTGTCTCAATTGTTCCCCTAAAAACTTAAGGTTCTAGCTATAGCCATATCTGTAGCCATATTGAATTCATCATTTCCTGTGGAACAGTGTAAGAATAAAGGCTCACATCTTTTATCTGGGCTCATATAATGTTCCTATCATGACCTGTGAGGAGCTCTTCTTAGGACACTAATTGCAGTGACTCTCTGGGACCAAGTTTGATTACCCTTTCTCCTCTGACCTGCAGTTGCTAACCTGAGTCCTGCATTGCCCCTTCATTTGCATTTACAGCAAGGTATTGGAATTGCAGGCTGCAAGGCAAGTTTTGACCATGTTTCTAAAACTTACTTTTATATTCATATCAACTTTATAATCATCTTAATATTTCTAGCAAAAATATACCTGCTGGAATTCCAATTCTGACTACATCAATCCACCTGTCAATTTGGAGTGAATTACTATTTTAATAATATATTGGCTCTTTCTTTGTTTGAGTTGGGAGACTGACATTATTGGTGAAAGCTGAACATATTTCATCAACACCTTCATGGTACCTTCAGGAAAATAATAATATCCCCATTCAAATTTTCTGATATTGATTCATTTCATTTCTTCTGATCAATACATTGTGGTTTACAGATTTTCTGAATATTTTGATATACTTCCATTTGACCTTCTCTGTCACTTATCTTACTGGTTTCTGCTCTTATCTCTGATGTTTTATCTCATTTATTTTTAGGTTCAACTTCTTTTCAAAGCTCCTAAATTTGGAAGTTTATGTACAAGAGGAGGGAAAAGCAACGATACAGGAGAAATCTGCATTCCTGTTTCAAATGCAAATCACAGATTTTACTATATTTGCTTTCCCTATAATTAACTTCAAAATATTTTTGTGATGTTCTTGATCCATGAATTTTTCTGCATAATTTCCTAGTATTTAAGTTTTTCTATATACTATATTGATACTACATGCTATATTGCTACTACATACTGAATTGATACTGTATGCTGTATTGTTACTGTGTACAGCATTGTCACTACATACTGTACTGATACTACACACTGTATTATTACTACATAATGTGTTGTTTATGACTACTGTATTGATACTACATACTCTATTGATACTGTATAGTGCATTGTTTCTACATACTGTATTATAACTGAACCCTAGCATTTGAGAACAGGGCACTTTGTGTAGTGTCTCTTCTTTGAAACTGAGAACTACTCCATGCTCTATATCATATTTATATAGATATATATATACTTTCTGTATTTTAAAAATCTGACATAGTATTTGCATTATTATTAATCAATTTGCAAATAATAACTGTATCCACTTATGGTGTTTTCTTTGCACTGCCTATGTGAGTTGTGTCAAATAGATTGACAGAAATATTCATATCTTCTACATACTTTCATAGTTTTAATAAGTTAGAAGTGAATTATTCATTCATTTTACTGACAGGGAAATTCTAAGCTGATTATAGATTTAGTACAACTTCATTTTTACTGGTCTCTGCATCTCTGAAGATTTTGAAGCTGCAGATGAATACAAGCTGCCATGTCAAGCCCAGCATTTCCATTATTTATTCTTACAGTTTTCATTCCTCTGCTAAAACTCCCCATCTGCTTGCTCATACTGTTCACCTTTTCAACAGCATTTAATAGACCCTGACACATTTGCCATGGTTAGTTCATAGGTAGCCTACAGTTGTTCATTCCATAGTCCCATATCTCTGGGTCCAATTCCACGTTTTCTCCTGGTGGGACTCATGTTATTGACTCTCTCCTAATCTGTATAAGTACCTAAAACTGTGCTCTATGTAATATAGAAATTGGGAACTACAGTATGTACTCTACTAAGAGTGGCAGTGGAGTCCAATCTCCCTGAGGCTAAGCTGTGGCTTGTTGTACTGTGTATCAGACCCAGTTCACCCCTGTGTAGGTTGGAGATCCTCCTTCAAAGCACAGCTTAGCCCTCAGTGATCTTGGAATGCTGAGTCTCTCTGTTTCACAGGACAACAGCTACAGAGACTCTGCAGGTCTACCTTAGCCTGCTCTTTGATTGGCATTTATAAAAGGCCTCCTGTGCTTCAGCTCCTTGTTCGCTCTTGTGCCACTGCCATGAGCTTTCAGCAGGGGCTTCAGAATGAGCATCTGATCTTGGTAAACTACATTTGTCTCTGGTGATCTACCAAGTGTACAGTGGAGGCCTTTCTAAAGGATTTTGTGGATGGATGTGGACTGATTCGGTAACTGGAGACCCTTAGGATTCCAAGCTGGTATTACCCTGCGTGCAGCAGCTGAAAGACTTCTTTAATCTTTGGTTGTGTAAATCATTCCATGTAGCAAGGTGAAGAGAAATCCACCAGGGGCCCAGATGAGCCACAGGCCTTACTCCTTTAGGAATATTCATCTCTCACCAAGATTTAATACACACGGCTTTCTATGGTCTTGGTTGTTATCAGCATTTAAACACACTTGCAATCTGAAGAGATGGCTCAGCAGTTAAGAGTGTTGCTGCTGTGTGGAGGACCAGAGTTCACTTCCCAGGACCCATGATGGGCAACTCACAGCCACTTCTAACTCCAGCCACAGGGTGCAGCGCTATCTTCTCTCCTCCATCAGCAACTGTATTCGTTTCACATGCACACACAGACACACTCCAAAATAAAAACAAATCAAAAAGGACAAAAGAAATTACATCTTGAGAAGGGTACCTAGGGCAGGGTCTACATTTGTGGGAGAGACAGCACTAAGTGGAAGCCCAGGAAAAGTCTTTAGGAAGGGCGGCTGTGGATCTCAGAGCCAGTAAGGAGGAGTTGTTGTTCATATACTGGAGCCAGACTTCAGATAGAAGCATTATAGTAAAAGGCCTGAGCCTATGAGAAGGACATGAACACACTACTATCAAAACACAGAAAGAAAGATTGCTACAGTCCAGTGAAGAGCAGACTGAAGCCAGTAGGGTGGACTGCAGGAACCTCTACACCTTCTGCTGTCCCCAAGGCCATCAGGAGGAGCTGGCACTTCTCCACATGTGACTATAGCCTGAGAGGTCATCAATGAAAACTAAGAATGCTCCTGTAGTTGTTTTTTGTTTCATTTTTCTGTTACTGTGATAAGGTACCCTGAAAAGAACAACTTAGTGAAGAGAAGGGCCCACTTGCTTGGGACAGTTGATCATGCTGCATCTACAACCAGGAACCAGAGAGATGAACAAGTGCCCAGCTCACCTCTCCTGTTTTATACACTTCCTATCCCAACCTAGGGAACGGTATCATTCACAAAGGACAGGCAAGTCTTCCCATCTCAGTTAACCTAACGATATAATCCTTACAGGCATACCCAGAGGCCTGTCTCCCGGGCCATTATAGATATTGACAATTTACACTAATCATTGTATAAAAAGAGGGAAATGTCTATGAAAGCATGTGAAATTTTAGCATTCTTGTGTCAAATTACTGATGCTCCTTTTCAAGAAATGTCAGAGTGATTTGTATTTTATCTTAAAGTAAATACATTTTTAAGTAAATAATTCTTTAGCTTTCACAAAACTACAAGTTTTCTATGGGGTTATGTGGAAATGGGTCTGTTTTGGGTTTTGTGTGTGTGTGTGTGTGTGTGTGTGTGTGTGTGTGTGTGTGAAGTGTTGTATTTGAATACAGCATGACTTCAAGGCATGTTTTCATTTTGTTCATCAGATGTAAGTTTGTTGTGGATGACAGCAATGTAGACGCTATTACAAGGGAGTGGAGTCTAGGTCACTAAAATAATACAAAAGAATTACAGGTCAAAAAGCATTGCCTTGTTAATAGAAAGGTCTACAAGAAGTATTAAAAATCAGTCACAGGACAAAACAGAGAAATGGGCCATCACACAGTCAGCTGAAGCCTCCAGCCTTCCAGGCAGGAAGTCCGAGGTGAGGTGTGGGGACTTGTTAAATGAAGTCTCAGCCACACGGGAGACATGCCATTCCCAAATAATGGGGAGGTCATGCACTCTGTTTTGCCCAGACTCCATCTGGAGTAAGGTCTAATTAAAGAGCCTGTGTAATGGGAAGACTGGAAACTGTGCCTCTGGGGAAAGGTGGAGGAAATTGGCTCTGAATTGAACTCAGGAAGAGACAGCCAGCGGAAATTGGATCATTGTCTTCAGATGTATCCAGGGAAGCCACATGTGCCACCTCCTTCCAATCTGCTCTAAATCCATCTTGGCCCTCTTGACCCACAGGCTGCACGGAACCTTCATGCTTGTCCTGTAATCTCACCTCAACGGAAAATCTGTTTCATAGTGAAACTTCTCAAAACTCAAAGCCAGTGAGGGGAAGGAATTACTGGCAAGGAAAACTTGAGGAGCAAGAACCAATGGCGGCCTGAGACTGCTGCAAAGACAATCATGTGAAAAGGTCCCTGCACTTGTGGTGGCTATCAAAAATCCCTGGGGTCCAGGTCCCTTAGCTACCAAAGGTTTTGTAAGTGAGGAATGTTTTTGTTCAGTGTAAAGATAATGAAAATGTGGTAGTGATGGCAGCCCCAGGAGGCACTTTTATACAGCCTTTAGTCATACTGAACTCTACATATTCAACTGGCAACAAGTAATGCTTCCTGCTCTAACTGACCCACACAGGCCTTCGAGGATGATGCCCTTCAGACATATGGAACCAAGGAGGGGAACACATAGGGTGGCTCCAACATCAAAGATTGGGCCACTTACTACTACAATTCTCAGACTCAGTTGAGGCCCACAAGAACAGGTTAAAGACAGAGCATCATACATGGAACAGCTGAGAGTCCCACTCCCTCCATATCAAGGGCGCCAGTGAACCCCATTGCAGCAGACACTCTAAAGCAAGGGAGACATATTAAAATACATTCTTTACTCAGGAGGTAAATCAAACATCCCACTTCCCCAGGGAAACCCCACAGACATGAGCCCTTAAACACTAGTAAGGGCTCTATCCTGAGAGACCATGGAGGTCAGTGTTTGCATCATCTACAGTGAGTGTGTTACCAGAGCCCAGTGGATGCCTAGAGCCATTGGGTGGTCAACCGTGGGTCTTGGCACCTCAGCTCCCTTTCATCATTGAGTGCAGCACCAGCCACTTTGGCTTTAGAGGGAGCATCTGACTGTTGCTCTCTGGCATACATGAATCTTAGTGCCAATCCTCTGATGCTGGGGGCTGGTATTAAATAAAACAACATTGCTTAGTATAACAATCTGGCTTTTCTTCTCTATGACAAATACCTGAAGCAGCTTAAAGTGGGGGAAGCCTTAATGTGGTTATAGTTTCAGAGCCTTTAGTTCATAGCTGTCTGGCTCCATTGTTTGGGGCCTGAGGAGAGGACACATATTTACCATGAAGCTGTGCACTTTAGAGTGACAGGGAGCAAAGAGAGCCAGGACAAGGCAGGAAGCAAGACACATCCTTCCAAAGCCTGGACCCAGAGACTTGCACCCTCCAAGTAAGCCATGCCTCTGTAAGGTTTAGCATATAAAAGCTATGTCCTTTACAGTGCACCAATACTTGAAGCGGCTATGAAAACACTCAGACAAAAGGAATCTGGCAAAAAGTTATGAATGCTTCAATAATAGTTAACTTGGAAAATACTTAAGCAATGAATGGGAATCCTGTCGTCTGAGACAATGGTGGCTGCTGCAGCAGAGGTGGAGGAAGAAAACTGAGTTTTCTCAAGTTGCCCAACTGTATTTCTAATTCTCATCCTCCTGTAGTACACTGCCACTCCACATGGAGGCATCCCATCGGTGTGTCCTGCCCTGGAATCTGGAGGACTTAGGACCCATTTGGAACAAGTCACTTTACCTGTGACCAAAGAATGACAGGAAAGCAGGGAGTTTGGGGGCTTCACTGTGGAAAGCTCAAAGTATTGGTGCTATTCACACCACTTCGCAGAGAAGAGACTACCTTCTTGAAGTTACCCAAGCTCATAGGTGCCCAACCAGCTGTCACAGCTCCAGGTGTATGACCAGTTTCATAGCCCTTAGGTTTATTGTTGACTTAGCCAAAATTTACCAACAAATTGACCATATTTTAAAATGAAGCCACCTGGTTGCTTTGGCCACATGTTTACATTTTATCATTAATTTTTGAGGTTAACATGCAATGGAATGTATCTCTAACCTCAGAAGAAAAGAAAATTGCATGTTCTCCCTCATCTAGCCTGCCTCATATGCATTGTATGTATAGACAGGTATGTGTGGGTATAACATTAGAAAGGAGAGCAAGAATGGGTAAATATAGGTAATGAGGAAGGACTGGATGCAGGTAAAGGGCACAAAAGTCATAAACAAGGATGTAAGGCTAGTTGCTTTTAACTCTGCCAGGAATGTGTTGTTTGGAGAGTTGGTTTGGGGGTATTTGTGTGTGTACATGTGAGTGTGCATGTGTGTATGTGTGCATGTGAGTATGTATGTGTGTACATGTGTGGGTGTGTTTGTGCATGTGAGGGTGTGGGTGCTGGAGAAATGCATAGAAATATAATTGATAATAAACGTATAAAATCCAAAGCAAAGCTCATAGCTTAGGCGTGACTATGTTAACCACACCACTGGGATGAATGAACCTCAGGTCCAGCAGGTGCTTGCGTGGACAGCCACACACTCTCACCATTGGGATATTTTTATTTCGAGTTCTTTATAGTAAAGTGATTCTTTTGAAACTATCTCTTCATATCACCTTCCTACGTATATGTTGTCCTCACTCAGCCACCTACCCCAGTGCCCTCCTATGCATCTCTTCATCAGAATCTTCTCCTCCCCCAGGTTGGTCTCCCTTTCTGGTTTCTTAGTATGAATCCCACCATTCTCTTTCCAACCTCCTGTAAGATTTCTTCTTCACTTCACAGTTCTCTTTCCAGTTTGGTGTTCTCCACATGCACAGAAATACACACATTCATATAAACACCTATGTACATATCTGGAATGCATCATGAATCTGAGTAGTATCATTGTGAGGGGCCATCTCTGCATCTCTGGATGCCACAGTCTTAGCATCGGTGCTGATGAAGTGAGCGTAGCCATAGGAGTCCCTTATGAAAAGGGGAACTCAAAGGTTCGTCATTGTCTTAGCGCTCCATACATTTTCCCCAAAGACATCCACATCAGTCATTCATAATAGTCCTCCACTATGCCATTGCTATAACCTTAATTAGTTAATATTAATTTTTAAAAAGCAAGAAATTAGCTTCTTGCTTTTTTAGGTGGAAGAAATTGGAAAGGACTTCAAGATTGAAAATGGTCTTGAGGGCTGTCAAGTAGAATGTGAGAAGAGTACCCCAACCAAATGCAATTTAAAGAAAATTGCTGCCCAAACTGTGTAACTCTGTCCTATCCATCTCCTCCTAGTTTGAGTTCCTGTTTGGGGAAATGAAAATAAAACAAAAGACGAAAATCTAAGAGGTAAAAGGAAGACAGACATTGAGCAAAGTTTGACCATAGCAGAGAGGTGAATAGCAACAGAGCTGAAATGGAAACCACAGATTAAAACATGAGAGAATGTCAGCAGGCCCAGAATAAAGTGGGAGACCCATTACCCTGTAGTATAGCTTTTCGTTTATACTAATGGCACATCAAAAATGCACATGTATACGTCCATGTGTGTGCTCGAGTGTGTGCATGTAAGTGCATGTGTGTATGAGTGCATGCAAGCTTTTGTGTGTGTGTGTGTGTGTGTGTGTGTGTGTGTGTGTGTGTGTGTGAAAGAGAGAGGGGGAGGAGGGAGGAAGGGGGAGAGGGAGAGGGAGAGGAAGGAAGAGAGAGAAAGACTTTGGTCTTTGGTAGTCTAGAGCTGGCAGCTCACTTCCTTCTGCCTAGACCTGTATTTCTTGACAGATGAGAGCTGAGCCTGGAAATGGTTTTAACACCTGCCAAAATTCTCCCTGCCAACTTGTTTTAGTAGAAGAAGGGATTTGCTCTCAACCTGGTACTCTGTCTCCCTAAGCCCCCAGCCTGTGCCCTGTAATGACCAGCATTACTGTAAACTGTCTCATTTCTCCTATGCTAGCACTGGCTGTGGCCCTTCTTAGTTCCCATCCCATCTGCCACCTGGGCCTTAGAACCACTGAGTGGATGAAGCAAACACCGGTCATTCTCACACTAGTGTGATTTTCTTGCTTGCTTCCCTTTCTGCACCAGTAACTGGCACAGTGGCCAGTAGCAGAGAAGTTTATGAGTATTTATTTAAAAAATTAGGAGGAGTGAAGACAGATCTGTCATATAAACCTTTTTGTTGAATATTGGGGAATGAGGTCACAACTCTGGCTATACTGTCTACACTAGCCATAGGCATTCTTTTCTGTCTGCTGGCCCTATTCTATAGCGCAGAACCTCCCATGGGGACTCACAAGGAAAAATGTGACTCCTCACTGCAGGCAGAACTAAGAGTATGAGGTTGCTTCAGCTCTCTCCTGATAAACAACAGGAAGCAGCAGCCCCCTAGAGACACACAGAGCCTAAGCTCCCGGAGGCCACCTCCTCTGGCTAGCTACCTGTCACAGAGGAGGAAATCAGGCTGAATGCTATCTACCTCCTCTGCTTTGGTTTCTCCCTGTCTCCTACACACACAATGGGATTTTATGCAGATATAAAGAACGAGATTCTATAATTTCCAGGAAAACAGATACAACTGGAGATTATCATGTTGAGTAAATTATGTCAGACAAAGAGAGAACAAATTATGCTTGCTCTCATATGTGGATCTAAGTGTGTGCATGTGCGTGTACATGTGTGTGTGTATGTGTGTGTGTGTGTGTGTGTGTGTGTGTGTGTGTAACCACCAATTAAAAAATAAAAATCAGTCTTCTGTGAGTAGTGTAGAAGACTTCTTTACCTAAGAGATATTGTGTAAATGCCACATAAAATAGACGTGCTTGGGCTAAGGAAATGGCCCAGTTGGTAAAGCCATGTAAGTATGGAGACTTGAGTTTGAACCCCTAGAAGCTCTGGGGAGGCAGAGTCAGGGGAAACTTGGATGGTCAGTCTAACTGAATCACTGAGTGCATGTTCACTGAAGACTATCTCAAAACCAAGATGAAGGGGTCGGAGAATGGCTCTGAAGTTTAATGTGCTTGTACTTGCCTATAACTCCAGCTCTAGGAGATTCAACTCCTCCTCCTGGAATCCAGAAGTAGTCACGTACTCATGCCCTATACACACACAGATATGCACACATACACATAAATAAAAATAAAATTTAGAACTTAAGATTATGATTGACTAAGATGACTAAGGAAGACACCTGGCATTTCTCTGACCTACATACATACATACACACATATACATATGTGTGCTCACACATGAACGTGTACAGAGAGAGAGAGAGAGAGAGAGAGAGAGAGAGGCCTTAGTAATGAAAATATTATCAGCCTTGCTTTCTGAGTCCCTTTGACATTATATTTATATTGGTAATTAACATGTTATACTATGTAATTCACAGGGGAAATGAGAAAGCAGTTTCCCAACTACAGCGCATTAAATTTAACATTTCCCATCTACTTATCTCAGAGAGAAATGTTACATACAATCTGTATCATATCAAATTAATTGGGTTCTGCAACATCTCCAAAGAGGTAGGAGGTCTGCAGGGAGGAGAAAGTATGCAAGAAGACGGAACAGTGCACTGAATTCCTTTGTGGGGATGAACGTTCCCTGTCCTTAGGTGATGCAATGAGTTTTTAAGAGGAAGGAACTCTTAACTCCTTGCCAATTGCTTGACTTGGCAGAGCACATTTTTTTTCCTACCTTAAGCTCACACAGTCACATAATTAAGCCAGGAGAAATGCCTGGGGGATCAGAAACATTGCTGAGTGGGAATTTAAGGCAGATACCAACAAAACCAAGACTTCCCAAGTGGCGGCTGGCTTTCCTGTACTACTTGACTCA
Organism: Rattus norvegicus; assembly: GCF_021556685.1. Lineage (NCBI taxonomy): Eukaryota > Metazoa > Chordata > Mammalia > Rodentia > Muridae > Rattus > Rattus norvegicus. The sequence goes on from NC_141537.1 coordinate 9,700,205, forward strand.
ACTCTGTCTTCCCTCTCAGCCCCTCCTGCTCATCTATAGCTACCACTCCTGCTTTAATTCTTTATATTTGCTGAGTCTGAGTACATCCTCTGTCCTCTGGAGCCCACCGTGTGAGTCTGGAGTCTCTGAATGACGGTTCCAGTTGATGTCATTACAACACTGTCCAGGGTACCTTGGAACACATCCAAGAACACAACCTCCAAGATGACTCCCTCTCTTGTGCCCCCGAGTGTCTGGTTCTGTCTCCATCCTATTTCTGCTCAGTTCCTAGCCGTGGTTAGGAAGGATGGTATGTCCATTATTGTTCAGACTCAACACAAGTGATTGATGAGACAGAAGATGGGGAACTCCCCGTAGAGAACGCCACGGGGAGGTGTCTTTCCATGATCTCCTACTTCACTCTCTAGGCCTCCCCCTCACATCCACAGTCATGTCCTAGAAAACTCCAGGGTAGCAAAGTTATAGAGGTGAAGGATTGACTTTTGTAGCTGCAAGCAGGTGGCCCCTCTCTGGGGTCTCTGCTGAGTTTCAGATCATAGATGAGAAAACACAGCCACCTCTAGTTCTCACCGATTTGATTGCAGCACAGTGAGTCCTGGGCATCTGTGACCAGTCCACTGGAACTGTGGAGTCTGAATTGCACTTGAGAGGCGTTGCTGAAGGCACATCTCTGGGAGACTTAAGCATCGTTACCTAATTGAAGGACTGACTTGCGTCATTAACTTTGCAATGCATCCTGTTTCTCTTGGTTAGCACTGTCCTTCTGTAACTTGAGATGTCAACAGGCACAGGGCCCGGAGCTTATTCAGAAGAGCTGTTAAGTTTTGACATGCAACTTCGAGCTGAGACACTGTAACCTGCCACTCTGCATATGACTCAGGCCTTTTATTCCTCCCAACATACCCTTCCTAAGGGCTTCCCACTAAAAGACTGTCTCCTCTTTAAGCAAGAACACCTCATTTGTACAGAGAATGTAGTCTACAAATAACCTCTGCAAGTGTAGTCATGTGACATAAAGTGCTTTCCACTCCCCGCACTTCATATGGTGAGTACAGTGTCCTATACTCTAAACTATAGTGCTTGAAATGGCTCCTGTCACATAAGAAGACTGTGAAATCTGGGTCACAGTTGCTGGGATAGTCATTTACTGAGTAGTAGGGAAGAGTGCTTACTACCCAAACTTCCACTTTCCCTTTAGCAAAAACACAAGGATAATGTTATTCCGAGCAAGCATCTAATTTGTACAACCAAGGGGCACTACTGAATTGGACTCTTTTCCAGTTAACACTCCAGTCCTGAGAACACTGCCTTCTTCTTTAAGGGACCCATATAAGCTCTGTGGAAAATGTGGGAGCAAGTTCCAGTTTCGGTGCTGAGGTGTGGAGAGATTGAAAAGTCAACACTGAACAAAGTAAATCCCAGGCTTCTAATGGTCTTCTCAGAGATCATAGGTGTCAGACAAACTACCGCCCAGGTTCCAGAAAAATAAATACATGTGGAAGGTCTAAACTGGGACCTGCTACCAAGTGCAGAAGCTGGTGGGACCAGAACAGATTCCAAGTGACCACTGATGAGTCATCTGGGTGGTGAGTGGACAGTGACCATTTGATGAGTCATCTGGGTGGTGAGTGGGCAGCTTGAATGAGTGTAGAAAGTGAGGAGAAGTCACATTCTCAAGGCTTTTCTTCCAAGTTCTCATTATGATAGTCTGAGAGAGATGTGCATGTGTTTCTGGCAGGAAGAAAAGAGTAAGCATTGAAAGACCAGCCCAACATGGTCCCCACCATACAAGCCTGGCACCTAGAAGGCTGAGCCTGAGCTTTCTATCAAGAGGAGTGTTCCCATACAACACTCACCTAAGAGGAAAGACACGCAGGTGACTGGGATAGCAGAAAGAAAATGGTAAAACAAAGCAAAACTGAGCTGAACAAATAATTACAAGGAGTGGAAATAGTAATGACAGAGAACCTTTCTATAGTTAATGTCAGATGCTAAACTACAGTACCTGGAAGGGCAGAGTAAAAAACACAGAGAACAAAAGACAGAAATGGCGCCTAGGAATAATTTATCAAATTTTGTTTTTAAAAATAGGAAAAGTAAATGTCTTTGAAGATGAAGGTGAGGACGGGACAGGTTGTAGTCTGCATAGAAGCAGGTCCTCAAATCACAGGAGAAAGCTTCACACAGAAGGGAAAAGGGAAGAAGGTTGCAGTGAAATGCTTACAGGTCTGAGAAGAAAAGTCACCAACCGGGACTTCTGTACTGGGTGAAACTGTTCTTTAAACATAAAGGTCCTCATCAAATGAACAAAAGACTAGTGAAGGAAAAACAATGGAGGTCACCACAGGAGAAATGACAAAAGATACCACAGGAGAGATGATGGAACTCACCCCAGTACTCAACACAGGAGAGATAATGGAAGTCACCACAGGAGAGAAGACAGAAGTCACCACAGGAGAGAAGATGGAAGTTACCACAGAAAAGACAATGGATAGTACTGAGGAAAGGAAAGTGATACAGTGCAGATATTTGGATCTCTATAAACACAAGTATAAGAGCATAAGGAAACAAAAGCAAACTAAGATCATTTACTCTTAATACACACACACACACACACACACACACACACACACACCACATCAGTCTAGGATTAGTGACAACAATATATGGGGTGACTAAAGCACAGAGATCAATAAGTTAATGAGATTAATATCACAGTGTAACCAAGGATGAAATATCAGGATTAAGAACACTTTGTTGTGCACTTACACCACTCAAGAAACACCATAAAGAATGTTTTGAGAAAAAAGATAGATGTCAGTTAAAAATTATGTTGCATCCTCTAGAACACCCACTACTAAAATTAAAAACTGATCATGCAGTTAGTATACTAGAACAGGTGACAAAATATAAGCATGTAATATTAAAATGATAAGTTAAAAAAGAAAACAGAAAAGCTCTCATATGTAATCCCAGTGCTAGGAGGCAGAGACAGGCAGATCCCTAGGACACACTGGCCAGCCAATCTAGTTGAAATGGTGAGCTCTGGATTCACTAAGAGATGTTGTCTCAATAAAGAAGATGAAGAGTGGAAAAGGAAGATACCAGTGTAAAATTCTGGCTTCCACACATTCATGCATAGGCAAGTGCACTTACACGGTATATAATACACACACACACATACACACACACACATACACACACACACACACACACACACATGAGACAGCAAAAAAATGTAAGGAATAGAATTTTTTAAAAGAGAAATAGATTAAATTTAAACTATAGTTAATACTAATTCAACCATATCAATAATTACAATTATGGGAATAGTCTAAATATGCAAATAAAAAGGTGGTTTTAAAAACAGGGACAACTAGATGTTGTCTACAAGAAACCTATCACAAGTAGTACACCTCAGACTGCAGAAGGAACGTGACAAGGCTCACCAAAGATAGCAAGGAAGACTACTCACATGTAGCAAAACAGAGACTTCAAAACAGGAGGCTCACCAGGGACAAAGAAAACCATTATCCAATGATAAAGGGTTAAGTTGGTGGGGAAACCATAACATCATCCACACATGGACCCCAATAACCTGGCATCAAGAAATACTACCCAGAAAAGCTGATAGAACTAAAAGGGAAATGGACAAGCCCACTGTCCATCAATAATGTGTAGGTCAAGCAGAAAACCAAGGCAGAAAATCAATAAGTATAAGCAGGCCTCACTATCAATAACCTAACATAATGGCTAATTACAGAGTTATTCTAGGCATTGCCTTGTGCTCACGTGAAGAATTCACCAAGACTGACCACGGGCTGGGTCAGTAAAACAGCTCAACAAACTTTCCAGGGCCATTCAAGACCACAATGTGATTAAATAAAAGCATAGCTAGAAAGCTTCAAATACTAGCATTATTTAATTAGTTAAATAATAAACTTGCAAATAATCTCTCAATAAAATGAAGTTTAAGAGATTAAAAGGTTATTTTGAACTGAATAAAAATGAAAATTAAAATGAAAACTTTGGGGAAATGTAAAAAATAACTTAAGGAAATTTTATAACCTTGAATGCATATATTATCAAAGAAGAAAACTAAAATAGACAATCCAAGATCCCACCCTAAGAGATGAAAGAGACACCTGCTAATTCTATGTTTTGCTTTTTGAAGAATCTTCACACATTTTAAAAAACAACTTGAACTAATTTTAATAACAGTGAGACTATACCTTTCTTGTACCCTCACCATTTGTTATCAGCATCCCTCTGACAACACCCCTTCTAACAGGCATCACACCATATGCTCTGGTTTTCCTTGTACTCTCTGACTGGAGATGTGTGGGTTTTGTTTTATGTGATATCACTACATTTAAGAGACGGCTACATTCCCTGCTCACTCCAGCCCTATTCACCACAGCCGAGACTGGGGATTAACCTCAGTGTCTGTCAGCTGAAGAACATCTTTTTAAAATGTGGCATATTATACTATCCAGTCCTTTAGAAGAACCCTCAGACAATGGATGCCCTAGGGGACATTCTGTCAAGTGAAGAAAGTCAGGGGCAAAGGGATAGTAGCAGTGCTTTACTTGCTACAAGATCTTTAAAGGTGACAGTCACAGAAGGAAAGGGATGGTGAACGGGAAGTCCAACAGCCTGCTACAGACAGTTACATTTGTGCTGCTGGGATCCTGGAAATAAGAAGAAAAGAATGAGACTGAAAATAAAAGCCCAAAACTTAAAAGAAATAGTGGCTAGGATTTCCCATGCAAAGCTGCAGCCTTGAGAGAACCACAAGAGAGCCAGCCAACATGGTAAAACTTCTGAAAGGCAAATGCAGCAGGATCCAGCCAACCTGGAGTCCACACAACACCTAACAACAGACTACATGCCCACAGAAACCACCAAAATAGAACAAGCAGAACACAGACAAAGCTTCAGCAAAGTTCAAACAATCCAGATAGAAAGTGTTCCTAAACACAATGGAACAAGCTAAAAAGAAAAAGAAAATGATAGAAAGATGGCAGGAAAGTGTCCCAAATACTTCAAAACTGCATTATATAACTTGAAATCATCTCTGAGTAAAAAATAAAGTCTCAAGAAACAAAACTGGTTTAACTTTTTAAAAAAAAAATATGAACAAATCAACAGCTGAGACAGCACTGAAAGGAAATTTTTATGGCACTAAAAGGTGTAAAATGGCCTTCAATGGAGCCAGTCATTTTCTGCAGAAAGAACCTTGAACTAAGAAGCTCTGCTGGGGGAGGCAGCTTGATGGCCATGAGCTGGACCATGAGGTCCTGGGGTCAACATGGAGAGTAGCAAAAGTAGGTAAAGTGGAGCCAAGGAATAAACTAATGGCCGCAGGAGAAATCAACCCAAGACACAAGAGGAAGATGGACTTATCGCTGTGTCCCCTGACAGGATGGAAGGGCAGAGGCAGACAGGCACTGTCTCTAACAAAGCTAAACGCAGCCTTCCACCAAGCCCATCAGTGGGTCCTCCCCAAACCTACACAAGGACAGCTAATATTTGTTCACATTCACCTATGAGTGAGAACCACCAAAACACACACACACACACACACACACACACACACACACACACACACACACAGAGAGAGAGAGAGAGAGAGAGAGATCTACTGAACTCATCCTGAATAAAAGAGGAACCTGATGCTTTTTTGTACAAATACTTGAATTGTACAGAGGCTGTATCCAGTGTGGGTTGTTTTGTTTTTTGTTTTGTTTTGTTTTGATTTGATTTGATTTGATTTGATTTGATTTGCTATAGTTAAGGAGTTTGGAGGAACAGCCGTGTTTTGGTCAGCTAGTCCGTTATTGATCACTAATGATTTGACTGAGGCTGAGTAGGGACCTACAGTCTTTTTGTTGGTGGTGTTGTAGTGGGGTTTAACTGATGCCTCCCATATGCTAGACCAAGGCTTTGACACTCGGCATCATCTCCAACCTTCTGCTTGCTTCTTACTTTGGAACAGGGTCTCACTAGCTTGCACGAGCTGCTCTTAACTTATTCTGTTGTCCAGTTGGGCTTGAATTTGTGATTTTCTTACCTCAGCCTCCTGAGTTTCTAGAATTATGGTGTGCCCTACCAAGCTAAGCTTTCTCTAATGTCTTAAAGAAGGATGCGACATGAAAGTGTGGGAATGACTGGTGGAGAGTGAAACTCAGGGAGAAGAAATCAAAATGAGCCTTAGGTCGGGCTGAGATGAGAAGAGCCACCACCAGGAGGCTGGCCTTCTCTATAGGCAGAACAGTTCGATTACATCTGCTGTCTTCCCTGACAGGACTGTCATGTTGCAATTTGCAAAATAGCACCTGTCAGAAACTCTTGCTTCTGACCTGTGCACCCAGCTCACCTATGGATGGCAGGCACAAAATCTCTGAGAATGTCACTTCTTGCTTCTCCTGCTCTGACCAGTGTTCACACTTCACAAATGCCAGGTGTGGTTAGGAAAACCCAAGGCTCGAAGCTGGAGGGCAGTGTAGACAAGACCAAGCACACTGCCTGGAATAGGACATCTCAGTCCAGCTGATGCCAGGGGGCTGCAGGGGGTCTCACAAAGTAGCCTCTGCCCATCATTCATCTGAATATAGCTGAAGGAGCTCAGATAGGCCACACGCATGTTGAGTGTGCACCAGCTAGCACACCTGCCTTATAAAGCAAACCCGTGTAACAAGAGTTACAAGCTGAATCAAGGACCTCATTTAGAATTGGGATGCTCCTTTTATAGCCGTAGGCCTGCACCCTGTTTGAAGAACTTGGCAACCAACCTGCTACACACATTTTGTCTGTAGGACATCTGAGTTTAATTTTTACTCAGTGTAGTGGCATCTCATTCAACCACTGACTTGATACACCATAATTCTGAGTGTGAGCCATAAATTGTGTTTCCTTTTATTTTGACACAGCAGGAATATTGCGTTTGTGTCACATGTACATGGGACTGTGTCTGGTTGTAAGCACAGCCACAAGTTGTGATTCCTCAGAAGCCGTTCAGTATGTTTACAGAGGGTGTCTCCCATTGGCCAGGCTGGCTAGCCGGGGAGCCCTAGGATTTGCCATCTCTCTCCACTAGGCCAATCAGCACTCCTCACGATGACAAGCTTTTTACATGGGTTATTGGGATCAAACTCAGAGACTCACGCTTACCAGCCAAGTACTTCACTGAGCTGCCTTCCCGTCCCCAAGTAGAATTATTTTTAACAATAATATGCCTACTGTGTGTAGATCATGAGAGCCCTTTCATGTAGACCAAGTAGACAATGAAAGCAGTACTGATGGAAGTCAGAACTTCAGGGTCGCCTCTGTTTTCAACACTAGACTCTCATCCTCTTAAAGTTCCCAGGCTGAATGTGGCACTCACAGTAACAAAGGCAATTTGTCAGCAGGGCTTCAGTTAAGTTTCTTCTGTGTAAGCCATGAGCCTGCCTGTCATTCTGAGGCAATCAGTGCCCTACAAGGCTTTTTAGCTTGGATTATGCCATCCCTAAGTGTTATAGGCAGAATTCTGTTCCCTCATCCAAATTATTCAGACCTTAAAGCTCTAATCTAAAGACGTACATCAACTTATGGCTGTGTTCAAAGACAAGATCTTTAAACAGTCATAGTGTTGCTGTGGCCATCATTTAATCTGACCCAGGCACGTCCTTACAAGGAGAGGAAGCATGGGCCTGAGGATATACTGTGGAGCAGAATACTTGCACAGGAGACAGAAGGTCCCCAGCTTGAGTCTCAACACCAATTTTTAAAATGAAACTATAAACATATCCCGGAAGCTTTCAGGCAGAAGGTTATTCCCAGGGAGAAGCAAAGACAATGTTATGATGTCAGATGTCCCTAAGTACTGTCTGAGATACAAGCTGTAGAACAAGGGCAAGAAGGGCAGCTCTGACGAGTCCGTAGAGCTCTTCCGAACTTAGGGCAGAGCAAAGAGAAGACAACCCTGTGAGGAGTCAGGGAGAGAAGCCATCCACCAGCCATGGAAGAAAACCTCAGAGGAAAAGTGCCTGTCCTTCACCTTAGACGTCAAGCCTCTACATTCACACAAGCCCACAGCCATATACATATGCACACATGTGCACTGCTGTAAAAACCAGTCCCACAAACCCACAGCCACATACATATGCACACATGTGCACTGCTGTAGAAACCAGCCAACCTGTGGTGTTCATTCTGGAAGCCTCACAGACTCAAAACTGGTCTTAGCTTCACCCACTCATTATAGATACTTTAACAATCAGTATGCCTGGTCTTTGTGTCCTAAAACAATTTCAAGAATAAATTACAGTTCATGGGAGCCTGCAAACTTCACCCCCAAATTTACCTCTGAGGACCTAGTTCTTGACTTCCAGCTAATGGTGTGTCCCTGTATTGACTACTAAACTTGTCTGAAATCATTTCAGGATGTGTTTCCCCATTGAGTGCCCACATTGAGTGTCTCCCTGGTCTCTGCCCACCTGAGTGTCTCTCCTATGGGATTGTAAGTTTCATCAACTGGTTTTATCTATGGCTTTTGGTATTTAGTTTCCATGCCCAAATTTACCAACAAAATTGTGTTAAGTTCTGCTGCTCCAAAGACTGATGCTGCTGTGAAGGCAAATCTTTCTCCTCCAGTCTGAGCCATCTAAGGGAACCAGTCTATCAGAAGAGCCTGCCCACCCCTCCCACAGTCCTCTGTTGCTTAGAACAGCCACTCTACCTACCCCTCCACACCCAGATTTCCCGCTGCAGTTCATGTGTTTGCTTCCCACCTCAACCATGGGAAGTCTCAGGCTCAATAGAAAGAAGCCCAATGAAGCTGCCACTTGCCTAACCTCATGCAACCTGAGAGACATAGTAACTAACGTGTGGACCTGGGCAGAGCTCTCTCTCCACTCACTGCCCGCCCCCTGCACTTGAACTAACTAAGGCCTGGCTGCTAAAGAGGTTTGCACTTTCTTAGGATTGAAGAGAAACTGTCGCCCTTTCTTCTAAAACCAAAATACAGCCTTTCTCTTCTAGTAGCTTCCCCTCTTCCATAACAAAACAGCAGAGATAGAGACCTACCCAGAACCCAGGAACCTTGGCAGGTATAACAAGGTAAATGTGATCTGTGAGACCCGTTCTCTTTCTGAGACTTGTGTTTTATGTCGGGGGTGGAGGTGGAGAGAGGGAAGCCTCCTAGCTGAGATCTGTGTAAAAAAGCCAACACACACTCTCTCTCTCTTTGCATATCACTTTGAATGATTAAGATGTTAATATTTTTCCAGTCTCTAAGAACCAACCATGATGGAGAAAAGGCTACTTGGGAGATCCTCAAGAGATCTTAAAATCTGAAAGAAAACTATTCCTAAGAGGTACCTTTTGAGCAGATACATGGTTAAGCATCCAGAAGACATTGATTAGAGTGTGCTTGTCTGCCCGGAGATAGAATATTCTGCTCAAACTCTGTGGAAAGGGCTGGCAGCCGTTATGTGGAGTGTGTCTGTGGCATGGAGCATGGGTGAGGTGCTACAGCGAGGTCTCCCACCTGCTCCTGCTCTCATGCTCTTACATGCTCTGCAACCCAGAGAACGTTCTCGATCTTCCTCAGGTTCCTCCTCTGTGGAGTCAGACTGGCCACAGTGATGGTGTTGGTGCTGATGCTTGGTGGTATGATGCCAGGCACAGATTTTAATAAACTAAAATAATAAAATAAAAGCACAGAACTTAAGCTTGCCTGTTTTAGGAAACCCTTGGAGGGAAGCCTCCTGGACTATCTTATTGCATATAATGTCTTCTTGGTTTATCCATGCTATAGCAAGTGGTAGAACCCATTGTTGTTGTTGATGTTGTTGTTGTTGTTGTTGATGTTGTCATAGTCTTTGTTGTTGTGTTTACTGTTGATTTTGTCTTGTTTTGTTTCTGAGACAAGGTCTTGTGTAGCACAGGCCACACTGGACTTGCCCCCCATCTGAAGACAGCCTTGACCTCCTGCCACCTCCTGAGTGCTGACACCAGGGGTGCCTACCACAAGCCCAGATGTGTTCTTTACTATTAAAGACTAACATTCCATTGTGTATATATACTGTATTCCCCTAGGCCTTTAAAATCATCAAACTCATAAGGCGGAGAATGGAGTGATGATACAAGCTGCTGAGAAGGAGGCAACAGGGAGTTGATGATTGATGGGTGCAAGCTCCAGGAGTGCTGGGCAATGAGTTCTGGGAGCTGCTGCTGCGCAAGCTGCACATAGTTGGAAAGATGTTATGTGTGCTTATTAATGCTGAAAGATTAATGCTGAAAGGACAGATTTTGCGATTTTGTGTACAATATTCTTAACACAGAGAAATACATTCCTATGCATTATACAGACATATACACATATGCATATAGACATATACACACAAATATATAAATAAATGTATACAATACACACATACACACATCAGTGTGAACGTACACACACATGCATACATACAAGCACATACACACACAGTACCCCACAACCACTACCAAAGAACATCAGGAGATTTAGGATGAGTTGGCCATGTTTAGTAGGTACCAGGGAGGTTTGCATTATGTCCAGATGTACCCAGCATACACGCTAGATATATACACATTTATGCATCAGTAACCCTCAGTGACGCTTCAGAAGCAAGTGACACCAGTACACACATGCAAAACGTTCACAGTCAGCTATGGAGCATAGACCTTCCTTCTCCTCAGTTCTGACAGGACCCTAAGAAGTGCTGCGTAAATCACAGTATACTTTTCTCATCCAGGAAATGAAGAACTCAGTCAGAGCTCTGACAGCCTCTCAGACCTGTCACAGGAGGCGAGGCAGTAGACGGTGTTCCAGGAGCCCTTAAGTGGCGTGCTGGAAGGATTGCAGGAGGCTCATCAGCCCACACACCTGTTAGGAATCTGAACCAAGAACTAAGATACAGGAGGATAGACAGGACATGATGCAGCCACTTCCTTTCCTTGCCTTCTGCAGAAAGTCCATGAATAAAGAAAGCAACCAGGTCACCTTACTGAGACCCAGATAACTTTATCATCAATCACAGGTTGACAATGGGGCAAGGTGCACAGGGTCTGATGGATTAAATCTTCCTGGGAACAATTCCTGCTCTTTGGAGAAAGAGAAAATTCTGTCTGCTTTCATCCCTCGAGATAATCATGGCCTAAAGCTCACTTAAGCATATCAGGCACCTGCTTCTCAGGAGATGAGGGCCAGAGCAAGGAGGACTTACCTGGCCACGTGTCCTGCAGCCTTTCCAGAGGCACATGGAAGACAGTGTAGGCTAGTTGCCTCCAAAGTGTCTTAGGCACTGACTCAGCGAGTTAATCTGATCAGCTCCCACCAGTGTTTCAGCCCAGCAGAACAGGCAGGAACAGTGTGCCCAGCCCCCAGCACTGGGATCAGAATGAAGAAATGTGTTCTAGAAATGGGTCTAACGCCTCAAGAAAATACCACAGGATCCAAAGTATCTCGGCAAGCAAACAAAGTTTACCTTCTGCAGAAAAGTGCAGAGCTGAAAGCTGTGATGCCCATAGACTCCTGGCCAGGGTCCTGCTGGATTTTTATTGCTGATGTAAATTGCATCCCAGAGTGGGTGGAGCTCAGCTTCAATGTCCACAGGATCAGCCCTGGTACTCAGCCAGGGCAGTTGATAGCAAGAAGCAACTTTGGGAGATAAGCTGTGGCCTTGAGTTTGCTCTGATCTTCATGCTGACTGCGGTAGGGCCTTCTTCCAGAGGGCATCTTCACGCACCCTTTTAAAGGTGGGCCTTCCTTTGCCTAGCTCAGCCCTCTCACAGAAGAGAAGTGCATCTCACTGCTCTGCAGTTGACAGATCCTGGATTCTGCTGAGATTGCATGAGCACAGTAGCCAGTTCTCTCTCAACTGAAGCTCTGATCTTAAAAACGAGGACCTCTGGCCTTGTTTCCTAGGACTACCAAACTCCGTCAGAGCGATCTGCGGAGTGAAGACCCACACAGATACTGGCCAGCGCCCAGCTAGGAAGTGCTCTCTGGGCCATGCTGAAGACGCCATCTTTGCCCCACGTTCTCATCCCCAGTGCAGTCCTTAGCAGGCAGGGGGATGCGTACTCTACAGTCACACAGCATGAGGGGAGCACGAAAGCTGAGCACCACCTGCTCCAACTTTTTTTTTCTTTTTTCTTTTTTGCTGGGGACCAAACCCAGGGCCTTGCGCTTGCTAGGCAAGTGCTCTACGGCTGAGCTAAATCCCCAACCCGTCCAACTTTTAACAATGTTAGCTCATTTCTTGGCTTGAAAGAAGGGCTGAGCTCAGGTAAGCTGCTTTTCTTTCTTTCTTCCTTTCTTTTTTCCTTTCTTCCTCCCTTCCTTCCTTTCTTTCTTTCTTCCTCCTTTTCTCTCTTTCTTTCTTTCTTCCTCCTTTTCTTTCTTCCTTCCTTTCTTTCTTTCTTTGCTTGTTTATGTGGCTGGGATCCCTGCTTCTAAGCAGCTCTGTCATCACTAAAAGGAAAAGAGATGCAGCTGCTCTGAGGGAAAAGACGTGGGGGGCACCACACGTTCACCTCTGAGTGGAAGCCCTCATCCACTCTGTGGCTCTGGAGTGAGATGGAGTTGTAGGGTCAGGGAGACATCAATGGCAGGCAGAGGTTGGGGCAGATGGCACACAGGAGATATTTCAAACAGGGAAGCTATTCTTCACAATTCCATGGAAACTGCCAGGCGGACACACTAATCTCATTTTCCACTTGCTCCAAGATGTGGTACCACAAGGAAGCCCTTGTGTGGGACAGAGCAGTGAGAAGCAGACTTAGGGTTCTCAGTTGAAGCACACGACTCACTCCAGCAGGAATGTGAGCCGGGGGAGATTCTAGGGGACAGGAGCCATATTGGAACCCACACTGTCTGTTCAACTTAACTATAAATCCACAAACTTTCTAAAGAATAGAACATTAAGTAACTATAGGTTAACAGCATGCCACTTAATTCCGGTTCCTCTATCCCAGGACAAAATATTGAGCAGTGAAGTGGAGATCAATGCTAGTCTTAATTGGGATACTCAATACAGTCTCCATTTTGTATCTGCCCATAAGAGATTTTAAGGATATCATTACATAGAAACTCTGGTCCTGTGAGATGACTCAGTAGCTAAAGGTGCTTGCCGCCAAGCCTGACAGCCTGAGTTTAATCCCCGGACACACGCAGTGAAGGTCAGAACTGACTTGTGCAAGCTGTCCTCCCCCTCCCTCCGCATGCATGCCATGGCCCATCTATACACACAAAATTTAAAGCCTAGTTACTGATTCCTTGCTAAAATGTGTTCCCTTAAAGTTTAATTCCCCAGATTTAATACCAGTTGAAAAATACATTGCATAGCAGATATAGAAGTGACAATGAAATGAATCCCCTGTAGGACAGAGTGCTCTGGCCAGGTTGAGAGGGCCCAGGTATGGGCAGGTGGTGTAAGTGGTCCTGTCACCTTTGAAAAAGGTGGGTCTGCCTGCCAACGAGAGGCAGTGCATGTAAAGAAAGATGTGTTCCAAATTCATTCACAGAACATTTGCTTTGACATCTTCTGAACAACTCCCAACTAAAAACAACAGAAAGTTTATTCTGGGGTTGCTTAACAATTAGCCCATTTGGGTCCTGCAGAGCAGAGCCAATCATTACACAGATACCCACTTCAGCGGTTATGTGGGTTTCCTGGGCTGTTTCCTTTTAAATCAGAAGTTCTCAAACAACTTCAAGCCTCAAGTCCAACCGCAATTAAACCTACTGAAGAGCAGAGAGAGTAAAGCCTTCAAGGTCCTCCGTTTGGCTCGTAAAATCTCAGCACAACAAACAGGAAATATTCAATTATTCCTAGGATGCTATAAACATTTTATGGCTGGGTCCTGTTATTCCTCTTAAGTCTCTGAGGTGAGATGCTTGGTCTACAGCCCCTCCTCATGCCCCTCCATGCCACACGCACATGCACACACCTAACATACATGCACACACCTCACACACATGCACACACACATACATAAACACCCATATACTCACACACAGACACATATACATACACTCACATGCATACAGAAACACACACACACACACACACACACACACACACACACACACACACACACTCTTGACCTTGTTTAAGGACTTGAGAGATGAGTTAACTTTCCAGTTCTTACTGTCTCCCCGCATGCTAGTGCTGCTCCCAGGAAGAGAGGAGCTCCCAGTCTTCGGAGTGGAGGTCCTCCAGGGGCCCCTGGCATGACTCCGGGGGCAGGGGCCAGGCTGAGGCAAGGCAACTGGGGCCACCCATGGAGGGGAGATGACTTTCTCCATTCCTACCCATAAGTGTGGGCTGGTCATTGGCTAAGGCAGGGAGAATGTGAAGGCCATTAACCAGCAGACAGGTGCCTTTATGGAAATATCTCAGCAGCTGCCACTGAACAGGGACCCCAATTTCAAGTTATCATTGGGGCTCGCCCCAGCAGATTCTATCATTGAGGAGAAGATAGAGGGTCCCCTCTTCCCAGTTAGACCAGACCCTGGGGGACCAGGCCCTGCTGGATCCATAGGGCCTTTCAACCCAGGACCCTTCAACCAGGGGCCTCTGGGAGCATCCCCACATGCTGGTGGTCCCCTCCTCACCAGTATCCCCTCAGATCTGGGGCAATAGCTACCCCCAGTGGCAACCACCTGCCCCTCATGACCCAAACAAAGCTGCAGCAGCAGCTATAGATCCTAATGCTGCCTGGGCTACCTACTACTCCCACTACTATCAGCAACCCCCAGGTCCCGAGCCAGGCCCTGCCCCAGCCCCTGTAGCCCCACCTGCACAAGGGAATCACCCACACCCCAACTCCAGCCCCCAACACCCCCCAACCCCCAGCCCCCTACCTCCCCATGTCCCCACCCCCACCCCCGGCTTCACCCACTGGTCAATCAGACTACACCAAGGCTTGGGAGGATTACTTCAAGAAGCAAGCACAAGTGACCACTGGTGATGGTCCTGGAGCACCCCCTGGCTCCTAGCCTGACTATAGTGCCACCTGGGCTGAGTCTTACAGACAGCAGGCTGCTTACTATGGACAGACTACAGCCACCTCCCACCCAGTAGGGATAGCAGCAGGCAAGTGGGAACTGCCACCCTCCTCCTCCTCCCCCCCTCCTTTTTCCTTCCCAACTCTGACCACCACGGTCCATCCTGCCTTAGTGGGTAGCGTTGGTAACCCTTTCCCCTGTGGGGTGTGCCCTTGATGTCAGCCTCCCAGAGCCTCTCAGCCCCACTGCTGGGAAGCACTCCATGGGTGCAGAGGCTCACTGAAGAGGCTCCTCTGGTAGCCACTGTTGGTGTGACATTGTCGGGTGCTGGAGGCACCGGCTGCAAAGGTGGACCTCTGAACTGCTGGGATGTCCTGGGTGGGGGCAGGAAGTGGGGGCTATGCTGGGTGCCACACCGATTGCTGAACAAGCTCACTCAAAATTTGGTCACTTGGGAAGAAAATGTTTATATTTTTCCCCTTTTCAGCATCACTATTTTGGGTTTTGTTCTTTTTTATCCATTTTACTTTTTACTCCACCATCTTCATCCTCATGTTCAAGTAACTGTGTGTTGCAGGCAGCCCTGGCTCTGCTGGGCTGGAGGGGAGCCTACTGAGGGGACTGGGCCTTCCCTACCTCTAGTGTGCTTGCCTCTGTGTCCCGGGTCTTGTCTGTGAAGTGGGCATGAAGATTGTTGCCACCTTCCAACCTACCTCACAGGAGTGTTGTGGGGAAACCATGATCTGAATGCTGTGATGCCCAGCTTCTGCCTGCCTCCCTCCTCTGTCTCCTTCCCTCCTGGTACTTTTCCCCTGTGTGCCCTCTTCTACACCCCTGGCTTCTGCTGCACACTCCTCCTCCTCCTCCTCTTCCCCCACTCCTCCTCTTTTTCCTGCTTCTCCACTAAGGACCAGTGGAGTCCCCAAGACAGTCACAGCCCCCTGCTTAGCCTGTGCTTGGGCTTGGCCTCGAGTTGCAGCCTCTTACAGCCACACCGCACTCCTGCCATGACCATTCCTGTCTCTCCTCTGCAGGCAACTGAAACAAATGGATACGAACGTCATCTGTGAAAATATTTTTTCCCTTCATTTTAGTTCCGTTTGGGGGTTTCTTTTATTGGTTTCTATATTTGATTGGTTTGGTGAGAGAGCAACGGCTGCCTAGGGTGCAAGGATCCCCTTCGGGCTGAGGCGCGCTCTCTCTCTCATTCTGTGTGTCTCACATCTTCTTCCTTTCTAAAATTGGGATCCTTCATGTTGAGCCAGCCTTAGAAAATAGCAAGAATTTAACCTCTGCCAAAAAAAATAAAAATAAAAAAGGTGAAAATTGAATCACAAAGAGCAGAACAAAACCTATAACATGAGATAAATAGATTAGATAGATGATAGATAGATAGATAGATAGATAGATAGATAGATAGATAGATAGAAAGATAGAAATCTTTATCCACCAGCCTTTGAGCCTACTCCCTGAGGGAAGCAATTCACTATCTCCCTACTGTCCTGGGGGCCCTATTCTTATTTTTAAATAAACTTTTTAAAAGAAAAAAAAAACAGTCACTCTTGCTATCTCTTTTTTTTCTTTTTCTTCTTTTTTTTTCAGTTAGAGTTGGAACATTCCTTGGACCAGGTGTGGGTGTCACAGGCCCCTCCTACCCTGTCCCCCCCCCTCTCTTTCTTCCCTGGCTCCTCCCTATACCCACCCCAACCCCAGGACTACCCTGGTACATTGTCATCTGTTGAAGATGAGATAAACTGAGAAAAAAATGAGAACAAAACAAAACAATTGTGTGGCAGTTTTTACTTTGTACCACTCGCTTTTAACTTCACAAATAAATGGTAACAAACCTAAAAAAAGAAAAGAAGAGAAGAGAAAAGAAAAGAAAAAAGGTGTTCTCGGCCATCTGAGGCCCCTCAGAGTTGCCCCGGGATAAAGGATTCCCTGCCTGCTGAACAGAGACCAAGTGGAGTCCAGTGAACCCAAATGGCTCCGCTTGGAGAATGCCTAGCCCATGCTTGTTTGAAGACAAAAGCCATTCTTTCTGCCCCTCTTCCTACTACACTGCTGTCCTGCCAGCTACTCCCTAAAGCCTGGACCTCATTTCACCTACAACCCACGAGAGTGCACACCAGAGAAGTTCAAGGACAACTCAATTTTGTTCCGAACTGCCCTGACCTTGAACCTCCACATGGTAAATTTCTACTTTTGAATGAAATAAAAACAGCGAATGGCTACAGACCATTCAATGTCTGCTACCACGCAGAATAACTGCCATGAGTCAACTCCAGAATCTCTACTTCACAAAGGAGAACAGTGAGTCATCGAGAGGCAAGACTTATTCCCAAGATCAGTGTGCCAGCACCTTCCCAAGATGGCACTCAAGCCGGAAGTGAGGAGTGGAGGGCACAGAGCTGACAGCTGCCTTCCTTGTTGCTAGATCGGCCCCTAAACATCTCAGTGATGTTTCTGGTTTTCAGTTCACTCTCACTGTCTAGTTTCAGTGCCCCCCTCAGTGGTGCTGATGTCTCTACCTCTCTGAGGCCCCCTCTTTCTTGTGCCACATCTCCTCGATGGACAATGGACGTGGTGTCTTTGCTTTGGGTTTCACACGTCCACTCCAACTCCCGTGGAGCCTGCTGCCAGCTCCCATCGTGTATCTGTTTCCTAATCTGTCACTCTTATGTCTCTTCCAAATAGCCATGTCGCCCACTGTTACTTGTTCCTGGGTGATGTGTGTGGCCTTCCTAAATGGACTCCATTCAAAATCCAGGCATAGAATCAGATTGAACTAGAAACTCCATAGACGCAGAGGCTTTGTGCTTACTCTTCTAAAAGGCAGGCTCAGTTATTTCTAAACACCTAGACAGACCCACAAACACCCTCAGCCCTGTGTCACCAAGTCCCCAGGGTTAGGCTGGCTTTGCCTTTTCAGTAGCCCGAAGTCTTGGCTTATCTAGAACAGACAAAGACATCAATAGAGAGACCAGAGGCATAATTTCTGCAACGGTTAGTGTTTTTCTTTGATTTAGTTTTTTTTTTAACTGTTATGGGGTACATGCATGCTCTCAGGTGCGTGCGTGCATATGTATGTATGTATGTATATATGTATATACAGATGATAGGCTATGTATGCCATGCTTGGGTTTAGGGGTCAGGAGTCAACTCTATAAAGTCAGTTTTCTTCCACTTTTGCCTGAGTTCTACAGAAAGCTCAAATTACCACTGAGCCATCTTGCTGGCCTGATTTTGCTTTGTTCTCAGGCAGTCTCACTATGCAGCCCAGGCTGGCCTTGAATTTGCAACGCCCCTGCCTGTACCTCACAGGGGCTGGCATTATAGGCATATGCCATGGAGCCCAGCTTATTTTGCCATTTTTATATTTAGCTACTCACCTGGTTCCGACTCCCCCATCCCTTTCTTAACCTGTTGGAGTTGGTGATCACAGGTCCAGCTTACCCCATGTATAACTATAAAGAAGCCCTATAAATGAATATTTAAGATAGAGACAAACTGTGGGATGGCATACATGCAGGCTAGTATATTAAAAAAATATTGTGTATAGTGTGTAAAATCTTCCTCTACAAACACAAATGCCAGATGAAAGCAGGGAACTACAGAGCTGAAAACTTAATGTCAGAGAGGAGTCATGTGTCAGGCACTATAGGATTGGGCTCCTGGGACAGAGAAGGAAACCTCCTACCTCTGACCCCAAGAGCACAGGACTAGGGCATCGCAGTGAAAAGAGGTACCGCATGCCATACAGACAGAAGAGACTGACACTGTATCCCAAGGAAGGGAAGAACCAACATGGGGAAGACACTGAATAGGAAACCTCTGTGTGGTGCATAAACGAGGGAGTCACTGAAGTTCACTGTTCTCACAGCACCTCTGAGTCAGACACATAAGAACTACGCATATAAATGTGTTAGTGAGGGAGCAAGAGGAAGGAGAGAGACAGAAACAATGAGAGAGAGGCAGAGGGGAGAAAGGAGGAGAAAGAAAAGGAGGAGGAGGAGGAGGAAGAGGGAGAGGAAAAGAGAGGAGAGATGATAGGGAAAGACACACAAGAGAAGGGAAGAGAAAGACTGAGAAAAGAAAGAGACTGAGAATCAGAAGAAGTGGGAAAAGAGAAGGGGAAGGAAAAACAGCTCTCCCATCTCAGTGAGCACACCGACTGACAAGACTGGCTTCTGCTCATAACCTCCACTGTGAAAAGCCACTTTGGAGATATGACAGACTGCAAATTAGAGGCAGAAGCATGCAAAATGGCATCTTATTATTCCCAAAATGAAGAAAGTGACTGGAGAACAAAACAAAACAAAAAACAACAAAAATAAAGATGATCCACGTCAAGGAAGAGACATAAGAAGGATGAAAATCAGGAGTGACACGAGACGAAACCTGAGTCACACGAGTAGATTCTCGCTCATGGAGTCCAAGAAGTCCACAGGCCACACATACATTGTAGCTTGAAACCATGATAGGAAACAATATTTTCAGTTTCAAAAACCTCTCTTCATAAAGCACTTGTTACAAGTAGAGGGAAACTGGGATGCCCCCTTTAATCCAGAGGTCAGCATGGGTGTTGTTCACAAGGGGACAGTCACATGGTGACTCCTCCAGTGGGTCAATGAAAGGAACACGCAGCCCTTCTGTAGCACTACCAGACTTAGGGGGATGGATCTTTGAGAGAAAGTGGGAAAGCACTAGACACACGAACTGAAGGTGTTCTGTAGCCCATAACTCAAAAGGATCCTAGCAAACGCAGAACTCTTCTGGGTTGGAGACATTTCAGGAAGCACAGGGCTCCATCAATATTCCTATTTGGGACCCTTACGAGAACTCCTGGAACCCTAGGGGTGAGATCATGGCTGTGGTGAGAGCTGGAGGACACCATTTTCAGGGTTTGTCAGCAAAAGCTGGAGTGTGTGGAGGAGAGCTATGCCAGGACCCACAGCAGCTATGTCTGCATATGACCTGTACAAGACCAAGCTGGTCAGCATCCCAGCATGAGAGGAGGCAGAGATTCCCATACAGACTGAGGGGCTATTGACAGTTGACTGTGGCTAGGAGAGGGAGAGTCATTAGGGAGAGGCACTAGTAGATTGTCCATGAGAAGTGCTACGTGCATGTACATCGAAGCAGCACTAACTGGACACAGCGAGATATGAAATAAAAATATATAGATAAAATCGAAAGTAAATTTAAAATTACAAAATTGAGCTTAGCTGCTAAAAAGGGTTGGGGGTGGAATCTAAAACCTCGAAACCTCGAAACAGAAAATAAACTGCTTGTTTTTGAGGAGGAAGGAATTCTTTAGATTTCTAGAGGCAGTTTAAAGAGGAGGAAGAAATTGAAACCCACAAATAAAATCCAATAACTATCAGACACCAAATAAGGGCTGTGGTTCAGGCCGGCAGAAATAACTGTGAACTAAATAACTGCAATTGGGTTAAGTACCTCACGTGAAAAAATGTTTGCACTGGAGTGAACCAAACAATACTTAGCAAAGAGTCGCTCCTACAGTTTGAGGCTGAAATTAATGCTGGGACTGTTGCTGCACCTCTGGTCTTAGACAAGGTGAACCTGCTGTACCGTGAATCAAAACAGAGGCAAAGAAACAGAGATACAGCCCTTTAGGGCCAGTGTGAGCTAGACACAGCTTCAAACAGAAAACATCAGAAGTTGAAGGAGGAACGTGGAAATGCAGCGTTGCACAGTCAAAGCAAGCATGTGAGTTTCAATAGCTAAACAGCATAATCCAGGATCTGAGCAGGAAAATTACAAGCTTGTTCCGAGGAACATGGGGAGAAGGCTGTACCAAAATTTCCTCAGGTTTGTACAGTGGTTTAAAAATTGATCATCTATTCAGACATGAAGATGCAGATTTTAATAAATTCCAAAGAATCAATAGTGCACAGAAAATAAATGTTGGATTCAATTATGTGTAACTTTCCCTCCAACAGAGCCTGCCACCAACAGAACAGGACCTGTAAAGTCATTGAAGACAACCCTTGTGTTGCTAAGCTAATGACAAGCCAGTGCTCATTACCCCAGATTTATTTTTAAGTCTTCACAACTAGACCAGAGGAATGTTTATGCCTACCCCCATCCTCCCAGGATCCCCTGAGCCACCCAGATCCTCAGGGACTTGTCAGACAAGCAAGGCTCTCTGTTTGACACCTCTCCAAGCTAGATTTATTCATTGCTTACCGTAACAAAAAGCCTTCTAAAATACAGGAGCAAGCATGAGTGACGGGAAAGCATTTGATTGACACTGTCATCACCAAGTTGTCAGATTTAAGAGAAAAAGTAATGCTAGGAAATTCTGGAGTTTGAATTTGAGCGAGAAAGGATGGGTAGATGAAGAGAGAGCAAATGTATCTATGAGCGTAAATGTGTGTGCAAGATCATGTGTGTGGGCATCCGAGTGTGTCAGAGTATGTGACTATGTAAGAGTATAAGGGTCTAAGACTCTTTGAGTGTGGAAGATCATGTGTGTGGGCATCCGGGTGTGTCAGAGTATGTGACTATGTAAGAGTGTAAGGATCTAAGACTGTCTGAACCAGACATGTAAGAGCAGGGGGAAATGTGGTTTGCCCTGAAGTTATCTGTATTTTGATGCTAATTCCACTGCCCCAAGGACAGCTGCCTAGTCAGTACTCAGAACTCAGGTGACTTCACCAGAACCTCCCCATTGAATTTGTAAAGTACTGGTGAGGGGCAGGTACAGGATAGAAGGAGGCCTATCATTGGAGGAGAAGGAAGGATGGACGGGAGAGAAGTTTGAAGGAAGAGGAAGAGATTAGGACAGAAAGGAGGAGACAGGAGGAGGAGAGGGTGAGAAGCCATGGCAGGTTTTGTTAAGATTCTGCTCTGTGTATTTACAGGTTGTTATCAATGTTCCTAAGGATGGATGGTACCGGGCTTTGTATGTTTAAGTGGGTAATTATATCTTACCAACTGGGTCAAAGATTATTGTATTGTGTGTTCTTTTATGTGACAGCTTGAGTGTAGGAAAATGTGCGGCGGCAGGAGACAATGGGCCACCGCGGAGCTAGGACGTGATTCCACCAAGATACCTAGCAGATGTCATGGGGCACCGTGGTGCAGGACCTAGTGGGGTAAAAGACAATGATACTTTTATTTTTATATTTTTACAACATGTGTGTAAGAGTATTTGTGTGAGAATATGTGTAAGAGCACTGTGAGTGCTTGTGTGACTGTATATACTATGAGTGTGTGAGTCAATTAGGGTATATGAATATGTACATGTATCATGTAACTAAATACATAAGGGAATTAACTCATAAAAGAAAGGGTTTATTTATGGCTCAGAATTCTATAGTCCAAGATCAGCTTCTCTGTGACAATGGTGGCACACTGTAATACCGTAATAGGGCATAAGGCAAAGCAACTGCTTGAGGTTGAGATAGGGAACCAAGAGAGGATGATTAGAGTCTTACAATCCTGTTCCAGGGCACACCTCCAGGATTTACCTTCCTATCAGATTCACCCGCCCAAATATGCTAATTTAAATTAACACAAGCCAATGGGAGACATCCTACCTCCAAATTACAATGGTATCTGTATGCACACACACACACACAGAGTACTGTATACATGAGTATGCTCACAAAAATAAGCACATGGGAGTCTAGGAAGTTCATGTAGTTCAGAGTGTGCTGGATACTGCAGGGGTTTAGAGGGAGACCTCAAGAGCTGTATAGATCTTGCTTCACAGTTGTCCTCACGAGGGATGTACACATCATGGCTAAGTTTTCTCTGACTCGGGGCTGTGCCCTGATACGAAGCCCAGAGCTGGGGATTGGTGGCAGCAGGGAGCAGGGGATGGGCGGTGGTTGCCTTGGCACCCATTGTGCCAGAATAGCAGAGATAATGCAAGTGTTCAGAACACCTGTGACAACTGTGTTGTCACAGTTTCAGTGCCCTGGCCCAGACACACAGCTGGCAGCCACTCCCCTGGGCCTGTGTGGTCCCCAGGAACATGGTAACAGTGAACAGAAATCCCTGAGCTACCTCCTGCTCCCACTTCTCAGCAGCCATCATTCTTTTGTGGCTCCAGAAAATGCTAGATCAGCCATGTTTGGAAGTTCTTCAGACTGAGAGCTTAGAACTCGTGATATTTTTTAGCTCAAACACTGGGTCTGCAAAGCTCTGGAAGATTCTGTTGCCCCTGGTCTAACTGCCAGCCCTGATCGTTTGTAGCATGTGTGTGCCATGAGCTCTGGGGCTGAACTTCTTGGTTGGTGAAGCACAACCTGAGCAGTTGTTCAGAGATGGAGATGTTGACAATATTTTAAGAATTATCAATTAACTACTTCTCAGAGACAGGGATGCCTTCTGATCAATGTTGCCATGCTAAACTAGACCCTGAGTACCCCAAACAACAAATTAGCACATTACACTTAATACCAGAAGAATAAACTTTCTGATTTATCTCCCAAATACACAGAAGGTGATAATTTTATTTTTTTTTTAATCTGTGTGACATTTTCAAGGCAATACAAGCCATTGCTCCTATAATTTGCTCTGGGCTTTGAGAGGCAGATCAATATGATTAACAATCACATTGAAAACAGACTTTATTAGTATTCAGTTGAATATATACAGACTTACCTGGCTTCCTTTGTCCCCATCAGTGGACCCAGTCAGAAGCCACTGACAGTCAGGGAAGCTCATGGTACTCAGAGATGAAGGCGACGCCTTGCCAGGTATTATGGCCATTGTATATTATTTAAGAAACATCAGTTCCGATTTTCAATACATGAATAAGTTTAAATAGAAATGTTTCCATCTCAACAGGCTAATCTTTCCCAGGTCACACATGTTGGTGATTCTCAGACTTTGTGTCGATTTGAACATGATCAGTGACCAGGACTTCCTATGATAGCAATCCTCAGTGGAGCATGTGAACAGAGAGAGAGAGAGAGAGAGAGAGAGAGAGAGAGAGAGAGAGAGAGAGAGAGAGAGAGAGAGAGAGAGAGAGAGAGAGAGAGAGACTGAAAATGGGTGGCCAGAGGACACTGGTATGCCTTCTGCTGTGGCCCCTTTGGGTCCCCCAGAGATTCCTCCATCACAGGATAGTAATGGGGACAGTAATCTCAACACAAATAGTCTTTGTCACTCCTAAAGACTATTCCTCTTTAAATCTCTATCTTCTTGAG
Source organism: Rattus norvegicus (assembly GCF_021556685.1). Classification (NCBI taxonomy): domain Eukaryota; kingdom Metazoa; phylum Chordata; class Mammalia; order Rodentia; family Muridae; genus Rattus; species Rattus norvegicus. The sequence continues at coordinate 9,724,418 of NC_141537.1, forward strand.
TTTTTCTTCCTGGACCCTCAGCACCATCCTGTGAGAGATTAAGACACGTTATCTATCTCTCCATTGTATGGATGCAGACAGCAGGTAGTTAAGATTAACAGTGCCAATGCCTGAAATACATGAGTATCTGGCGTGGTTGAGTACTACTCACTGGCTTCCTGTTTGATCTTTGTCTCTGCATTCTGTTGCTCCTGGCTTGTGGCCCTGGGCCATCAGACCTGAGACTTAGCAGCAGATGTGTGCTGTGAACTCTGGGCTGCACTGGTTGGTTAGTGAAGTGTACCATGAGCACATGCTCAGAGGCAGTGAGAACCCATACAGCCCTAGGAGCTGGACTCTGCCCGTGTCACCGTTAGTGTCTAAGTGTGGGGCTGCACGCAGAGGGCTCTCCACAGAGATCTCTGGTCAGGCTAGGTGTGCGGGTTCAGGTGAAGGGGAGAGAACTCAGGCAGGGAGGGAGACCAGCTTTCACTGCTGGTCTTCACTGCTGGTGCTGCTCCTCCTCCTGCAGCTACTTCAGACAGAGGACTGAGTAGCCATTGAAGGGTGCAGGGGAGCTCTGGCAGCAATTTCTGGAGAGTAGATCTCTTCCCCAAGGGGCAGTGTTACAGCTGTTATGACAGAAGCTCTCTGATGATGGAATTTTTAATCCTTCTACACATTTTTAATCCTTCTAAATAGAATTCTTAAATACAGTTTTGGGGTGGGTCAGGGTCTATATATTTATATATTATCTATATATTTGAGGGCATGTTCCTGCTTCTCTATGACTGATCTGTCTTGAGCCTATGTGACCAGTGGTCACATCCTCATCTGTGGAGGAGGGGCCTGGAGCGTTGCCACATGTGACTGATCCGCCTCAAACCTCTGTATGTGGGTTTGTAGGGCTATAGCTTTTGAGAGGGGCCTGATCTCCTGGGAGACTGGGAATGTGCCTGCCATCCCTTTTAGGGTCGCCAGGGATTTGACCTATCTCCACCAGGAATCAGGGTACCTTTCACAGCCCACCAACCTACATATAAGGACCAGGAAACTGAAGCTGGTTAGGTCATGTCAGGAGCAGCAGCTCCAAGAGTCATACCAGGTGTTCCTCTTCCAAGAACAGAGCTTCCTATGGTTGACTCTCCCTTCTGAGCTTAGTGGCCAGGTTAGAGAGGTGTCAAGCTAGCACCATGCCTGCAATCAGAGCTGTCTCCAGAAGTTTCTACAGAGTTCCGTGTGGGAGAAAACCTGGCACGCTGCTCTTCTAAGTAAAAAGCATGGCATGCCATGCACCTAAGTATTCCCAGAAGTCAGAACACTAAATTCTGAAGTATCATGAGTAGCCAGGAGCTGGCCTGAGGACAAGTCAGCACCCACTATGTGTCCTCTTAGGTGTTTCTTTCACATAGAGACCCCGGCCATATGAGCTCTCACGGTACAATCCAAGGTGATGTGCTAACCAGTCACAGTCCACTCAGGTTTCTGCTACATACATGGTTCACATGAAATAGAGCAGACCCTGTTCCCTGAGACCATCTCTGGAGTGCTTCATCTCTGTGCTCTTTACTGACCCACAGGCATTGCAGTCTTGTCAGGGGATGCCCTAGTGACAATGGCGTTCTGTCCCATTATTCTTCCAACAGAATATCCAGTAGAGGCAAAACTAAACTTACTAAAACCAAAACCCAACATAGTTTCAAGCATGTTGGAGAGAAGATATCCTGCTGGCATTTAGGTATGTGTCCCCCAGCACATCCCTAACCTGTGGGTATGTGGGTACATGTTCTATCCTCTCCCCATACATGCCCTGAGCTGTGGGTGTTTACCTGTACATTCTGTCCTCACATTTCCTGAGCACCTCCAGAGCAATGTGTCTTTGCGGCGGCAGCAGGGCTGGCAGGCGCACTTTCTGACAGTACGTGGTCAGGAAGAGGAAGCACTGTTCATCTTTATCCTCTGAGCAGCGCCCGTATAAAATGCTAAGCAAGCTGGTTGTGAGAAGAAACATTTAAAAGCCTCTGAACTTCTAACTATGCCTGCCAAGACATTACACTCTATGTAGGCTGCCAGTGTTTTCTTAGCCATTGACTCTCGTGGCTCACCGCCACCCTTCCAAAACAGCCTACTCTTCCTGACCAGAAGTAATTCTCACTAAGCTGGGAGATGATTCTACTGTACAGTCCTTACTGTGTGAGCATGAAGACCGGAATTCCAGCCTTAGAGTCCTGAGGACCCCACATTTAAAAAGGAAGCAATGGGCCCTTGCTTGTAATCCCAGGGCTAGAGGGGTAGAGAGAGGAAGTACAGCTCATTAACCAGGCAGGCTGTGATTCTTAACACCCAAAATGGGTGGGCTTAATCCTTCCCACATACTATCTTAAGTTTCTGGAAGATTTGATAATTACTCATTACAGGGACTTAGAATTATCACTAGAATTCGATGTCCATTTTATCAACCAAGCAAAGGGGATATCACAGTAGGGATGGGGGGAACCAACAGAGTCAGCCTAGACAAGTCACTTGGAGCCTTTAAGCCTCAACGGCTTCCACTTGTAAATGGAAATAATTGAGCCCCTGTGAAGAAATTTTTCATTAAATTTTAATTAAGTATTTCAAATGGGCTCTCACTGATTTCTCCTCTCTCCTTCAGTAAGCAGGGCCAAGGAACAATACATTTCCCACTCACAGCTAGCCACTCTCTTCTCTGGATTTTAGAGCTCAGTACTCAGAAGTGTGGAAAAACATGCAGGTCAAGCAGGATGGGCTGCTGCCTTCCACCCTCAGCAGGGCAACAGGAGATGGTGCTGAGCAAGACACCTGGACCATTCACTATGAACATCGCAGGTCCTCATGACCTCCTCAAGCCTTGTGAGAAAGAGCTGCCATTGTTTAAGAGATCAAAGACAAAATATTCATGTAGGGATGTGCATTTTAAGTACGATTGCAGCTTTGTCTTGTAGCTAGGCCTCAAATACTAGCTACTGGGAGGCCAAGGCAGGAGGATCCCAAGTTCAAGGCTAGCCCGAACAACTTGGTTATGCTTTGTCTCAAAGTAAAAAGTAAAACATTTGGCTGCAGTAGAGCCCCTTGGTAGAATGATTTTTCCCATGTGTGAGATCCATGATCAATCTCCAGTTTTTAAAAGAAGTTCTTATGAAGAATTGGTTAGTACAGCACTGACCCAGGGCTAAGCCAATGGTCTTGAGGTGGGAAAGGTCAGCATGGGACCAGAATAGCACCATGAAAAGTGTTGCAGTATCACTTCTGAATGGGGACTATTCATCCCATAAGGGTATCTCTGGTTCGTGAGAACTCATGCCCTTCCTCTGTGGTTAGTCAAGGTACCTGCATCCCCACAGCCTGTTTCCAGAGAAGCACCAGGTTAGGCAGAGCAGCACATCTACTCTGTGCACATACTGTTCCTATCACAGTATCCCCTAGCACAGGAGGGCTTTAGAGTGGAATCAAATAGAAAGGCACGAGGAGGGCTTCCAGTGTGGTGCAGCAATGACAGAGGCTGCCAATGACGAACCTACTGAGAGGTTCCCAAAGGTCATTTAGCCCTGAGAGGGAAAGGAAAACTCTGGTCAAGAGTTTGAGATGGAACCTGGGAAAGTGGCTTGGAGGTTACCAGTCCTTGCTGCTCTTGCAGAGGACCAAGTTCAGTTCCCAGCACCCATATTGGGCAGCTTACAACCACCTACAACTCAAACTTCAGGGACTCAGACACCTTCTGCCTTCTGCAGACCTCCTCACGCTTGTGCACCCACACAATGTAAGTATAAATTAGAAATTTTAGAGAGAACCTTGGATGCCCCGTAGGCTGGGAGTCTTGAAGCACAGCCTATAAGGGACATCTCTTTGATGTAAGATCCCTCTATCACCCAGGTATGACTTGTGTAGGTCTCTTCTGAGACCCTGCTCTCTCTCCTCCCTCCACATTGGTCCCAGGTGACCTTTGTTGTTCCCTGAAGTTTGGTGTGTTGATCTCATCTTCTAACTGGATTTTACATGTAAAGAAACAGAGATCTACCTTGTTTTGTGGGCCATAAGCCATACCCAGTACTTTGAGACTTTGCCAGTGTGACACAATCATGTCCTTGGCCATCTCTGCAATACACAGTCTTGGCCTAGAAGCCTCCTTTGACCAGGAGCTAAGAAAGAATCAAAGAGAACCCAAACCACCAACTAAACTCCCTTTATTCTCACTTTGAAATCTTAAAAACACACTTTTCATCTTTTCATTTCTCTACACCGAGAGAAGAGAAAAAAGGAGGAATCAGAGAGGGAGGCAGAAAGAGACAGAATATTCCATTTTCACTAAAGGTCTGCCTTGGTATGTCAGGGTGTTCTATTTTCCATTCTGTTACTCTGACAAACTAACTAACTAACACTAACTAACTAACTAAAGGTAACTAAGGAAAGGAAAGGGCTCATTCTACTTACACTTCCAAGTCACAGTCAATTACTGAAGGATATCAGGGAAGGAACATGAAGCATAAACCATGGCACACTCAAAAGCTCATGCTTAGCTAGCTTTCTTATACAGGCCAGGACCACCTGCCTAGGGAATGGTGCTGCCCACAGTGGGCTGGTCCCTCTGCCTTTAATTAACAATCAAGACAATTCCTCCATGGGCATGCCCACAGGCCTGATCTAAAAATGTCTCCACCAAGGTTCTTCTCACAAATGACTCTAAGCTGTGTCAAGCTGACAATGCTAACTGAGAATCAGAAGGAAGAAGAACCAAACACTACTCTATGAAACATGAAAAAATGAGATTTACTGCCTCATAATTACACTCCTATTATGCCTCACTCCCTGAGTCTTGCTGAAGTGAAGCAGAAGGACTTGAAAGCCCCAAGGATATACAGCAAAGTGTCAGAAATAACAATGTGAATTAAGGATGCACAATTCACCAACTCTAATAAAATCTCTCTTATTTATGTGTGAGAGCTAATGTGTTCTGGCATGCTCCTAATTCCTGTTTTGTTATTTATGAAATGGAAACCTGACAATTCACTAAATCACTATGAGCCATTCCTTTTACAATCTGTTTTGTTATCTAGCCACAGATTATTTTTTATTATTATTATTCAGGAATCACACTGACTCTCAGTGATTCAAATTTAGCAATAAGAAGCAAACTACTTTGGCAGTTTTGAATAACAGAAACATAGGAGTCTTCACCAAAAATCCTGCTACCTCATTCCTTCTTTGGTGCAGAAACACCTATCTGTGTTGTTCAAAAATATAAGTAGACTGTAACAGTCAGGGTTCCCATCAAAACCAGAAAAGTGAATTTTGAGAAACCTGGGGATAGTAACCTGCAAAGGCACTAACTGTATAAGAGGCCTGGTTAGATGGCTCAGCTCCAAGACTGTTGTGGTCTGTGTCTGCCTTGAGCCCTGGGAACAAGTGAAGAGGAAATTACCAGCTTCTTCGAGGCAAGACATGTTGACAGACAACCCCCTGAAGAACATCTTTTAGTTGGGACCACAACTAAATCCACAAAGGGTGCCCAATGGGATAAATGCTCTGCTCTCATCCTCCTACAAAGACAAGTGGTCCAGGGTTCTAGACGCAGCAGTCCAGCCGGAAAAAGATCAGAACAGGTCCACAGTGACATCAGGCCCCAGTGGAGGGCTACTCCATTGACAACTGAAAGCAAAGACTAGGTCAGCTGGTAGGGTGCATGGTCTTCATGAGCACACATGGACACATGCACAGATTTCTCCCCCCAGGACATATGCATACATATCAATTAAAAAACAACAGCAACAATAATATAACAAAATGGCCAAGTGTCTGCACAAAGCCTGCACACCCTACCCGTACTTTCAAGCATCTCCACATTCCTTACATCACTTCACACTGTGGGAACAGTTGCCGTGATGCAGCTTTAACAAAAAGGCAACAAGGAAAGGACCAATGTTCAGCACAGATTCACCCCCAGTATTCAATACCCAGTTGGCTAAACGCACAGAAACGGAACTCAAGAGATGCAGAATCCGGCTGCAGGGCTTGTGCACAAGGCGGGTTTAGAGTAACTGGTCTGCGGTGATGAGACTTTTTTTCTGTAATCTTTAATAATGAGAATTAAGAAAGGTGAAGAATAAAATTTCTAGAATCAGCTTTACTTCTGAGTAAACCTGAGTGGATGAGCACAGTGGATAAAGTAAAAGTTGGGATTTTTCACAATGAGGGAACTGCAGTAAACAGCGATGCAGGTAAAGTGTGCAGTTTGAGGAGTCGAAACCCTTTCACATTCCCAGACTCACAAAGAGTGCTGCGTGTGAGTTTCCCTTCATGGATGAGTTACCATGGCTACACAGACAGTCTCTGCTAATTATTTATCTCAGTTCCATCATCGTTCTCTGCCACAGAGCAAGAAAGGTTTCCAAGCGGTCTCCCAGCTTTCTGTCACTGCCTTCTTCCTGGAGTGCTGGAGCGGGTGGAACACAGAGGGGATTATTTCCGTCTCTTCTGGATGTGCAGGTTAGAAAGCAAGCCCATTAAAAAGCAGCCGCGCGGCACCTTCACTAGAGCAGCAAAGTTTTCTCTAAGGGTCTAGATAGAAACACGGAAAGTTACTGGTACAGATAGCTTCGGAAGCTGCCTCATTACGCTACAGGGCAGAAGTACCACCCTTCCCTCATTCTCTCCTGGCTTCTTCTCCTGTTATAACTCACTGGCCACCCAAGAGCTACAGTCGTGCTTGCTTCCTTCCCAGTTTGTCCAGACTTGAGTTGTATGGTATCGCCGTCAGATTATTCCTTCTGTCTTAATGTCATCCAAACATACTCCAGATGTCCCTGGAAGTCATAGCCGTAGATTCTTGCCCACAGACCCACAGAGGTGTGTGATGGACTGAGCTGATCTGAACATGACGAGACACTTCATCCCTCCTCAGGGGCGGCTCTTCACCTCCTTTCCCTATTTTAATACTGGTCTTTTTAAATCATCAAATCTCTATTAGGCTCCCTTAGATTTACCCTCTGTTAGACGGAATCAAGACACAGAAAGGTCCCTAAACAATTGGGATCCTAGTTTGGGCTTGGGGCTTTGATGTCCCTGGGCTTAGCCAAAATCTGGTGAGGCACCCTCCCATTGGCAGGAGAACCAATGAGATTGTAGCAAAGAATTCAATGTAAGAAACTTGCAAAACCCTCAAATTGAGTCCCCAGAAAATGGCCATTACCAGGGACTGGCAAGGAAGAATCTAGTTACAGAGCAATGTCTCCATCTCTCTGTTTCATTGCTATGACAAGAAGCAATTTAAGGAAGGAAAGGTTTACTTAGGGCTTGCAGCTTGAGGGCACACATCATGGTGGGGGAGTCTAGATGGCTGAAGCTTGAGGAAGAGGCATCTGCCATAAGGAAACAAAGAGACAAATACTTAACTTGCTTTCTCCCTTGTATTCAGTCCAGGACACCAGCCTATGGAATGATGCTGCCCATGGTGGGAAGGATTCCATTCTTCTATTAAACTAATCTAGATAATCCACCCCCAAGCTTACCTAGATGCTTGTCTCCTCAGTTCCATCAAGTTGATAATAAAAATTAGTCCTAATAACTACTACTCCCAGCCCTGATCAACCTGAAGAGTCCAGGATAGACTAAAGGCTGTGGATATGAGAATGGAAAAGTTGGTCCAGCAGCCTCTGTGGGGATGAGAGGATGTGCCCTGGGTGTGACTGTGAGTCTTCCAGCTTCTGCTGACATTGGCAGCTGTGTAGGAGAATGAGAGCCATCCATCCAGGAGTGCTGGTGGCAAAGATATTGATACAGCCATGGCTTTGATAAGCAGAACAGGAAAAGGAGAGTTGACAATGGGAGATAAACATGGACCCTGTAATCCTCCCTCAGTGTTTATGGGGATTGGATGTAGAGAGTAAACCCTCACAGAGAGCATCTGTCGATGCTCATAGCCCGTCTTCAGAAAAAGGGAATGGTGTCTGGCTGTAGCTCATGCATATCTCAAAGTATCATCTAAGGAATCCCTAGATTTCTTGTACAACATAAATGCCACATATGTTTTTATTCTGTGTTTGAACCTTTAGGGAATAATAAATGACGAGGAAACAGTCCTTCACGTAGACTTGTGTTTTTTTTTTTTTTTTTTTTTTTTTTTTTTTTTTTTTTTTTTTTTTTTTTTTGTAGCTGGGGACCGAACCCAGGGCCTTGCACTTGCTAGGCAAGCGCTCTACCACCGAGCCAAATCCCCAACCCTCAGACTTGTGTTTATTTGAATGAGAAGTGTGCTCCGGCCTCTCATGCATTGAAACACTTAATCCCCAGTTAGTGGTGCTATTCTGGGAGGTTATGGGAGCTCCAGGAGGAAGAGCCTTGCTGAGGAAGGATGTCACTGAGGGGGTAGTTTGGGATATATCACTCTGCTTCATGTTTATGACTGAAACTGTGAGCTCTCAGCCTTCAGCTCCTGTCATTTGCTGCTATGCCTCCAACTGTGATGGACTCTCTTCCTCTACCATATAGCAAAATAAACATGGCTTCCATAAGTCACTCTTGGCCATGGTGTTACAGCCCATCCTGGGTCTGGCTTAATAGTTAAATAAAAGCAAAAACAGTGAGAACCCCCCCCCCACTGGTTTTATAGCCATTTCTTCCTCCTCTCTCTTTGTTTCTCTAGTTCAAAAACACTATTGTGTTTTGCCATATCACCTTGGGGTGGGACGATAGGGAATTAACAAGAAAGACAAGCTCCACTAACCCTGGATTACATTCTAGGGTGGAATGATTTGGCACTTGAAATGGAAACTTGAGGGTTCTTCTGCCCTATTTTAAAAAATGGGATTCAGAGCTAAACAAAAAATTCACAGCTGAGTGATATCGAATGGCTGAGAAGCACCTAAAGAAATGTTTAACATCTTTAGACATAAGGGAAATGCAAATCAAAACAACCCTGAGATTCCACCTCACACCAGTCAGAATGGCTAAGATCAATAACTCATGTGACAGCAGATGCTGGCGAGGATGCGGAGAAAGAGGAACACTCCTCCATTGTTGGTAGGATTGCAGACTGGTACAACCATTCTGGAAATCAGTCTGGAGGTTTCTCAGAAAATTGGACATTGAACTACCTGAGGACCCAGCTATACCTCTCTTGGGCATATACCCAAAAGATGCCCCAACATATAACAAAGACACTTGCTCCACTATGTTCATCGCAGCCTTATTTATAATAGCCAGAAGCTGGAAAGATCCCAGATGCCCTTCAACAGAGGAATGGATACAGAAAATGTGGTACATGTACACAATGGAATACTACTCAGCTTATCAAAAACAATGACTTCATGAAATTCATAGGCAAATGGATGGAACTAGAAAATATCATCCTGAGTGAGGTAACCCAATCACAGAAAAACACACATGGTATGCACTCATTGATAAGTGGATATTAGCCCAAATGCTTGAATTGCCCTAGATGCACAAACCACATGAAACTCAAGAAGGATGACCAAAATGCTAATGCTTTACTCCTTCTTTAAAAGGGGAACAAGAATACCCTTGGGAGGGGATAGGGAGGCAAAGTTTAGAACAGAGGCTAAAGGAATGCCCATTCAGAGCCTGCCCCACATGTAGCCCATACATATACGGCCACCAAACTAGATAAGATGGATGAAGCAAAGAAGTGCAGGCTGACAGGAACCGGATGTAGATCTCTCCTGAGAGACACAGCAAGAATATGGTAAATACATAGACGAATGCCAGCAGCAAACCACTGAACTGAGAACGGGACCCCCGTTGAAGGAATCAGAGAAAGGACTGAAAGAGCTGAAAGGGTTTGAGACCTCATATGAACAACCATGCCAACCAACCAGAGCTTCCAGGGACTAAGCCACTACCCAAAGACTATACATGGACTGACCCTGGGCTCCAACTGCATAGGTAGCAATGAATAGCCTAGTAAGAGCACCAGTAGAAGGGGAAGCCCTTGGTCCTGCCAAGACTGAACCCCCAGTGAACGTGATTGTTGTGGGGAGTGTGGTAATGGGGGGAGGATGGGAAGGGGAACACCCATATAGAAGGGGAGGAGGAGAGGTTAGGGGAATGTTGACCTGGAAACCGGGAAAGAGAATAACATTTGAAATGTAAATAAGAAACACCCAATTTAATAAAGATGGAGGAAAAAAAGATGCCAACCACAAAAAAAAAAGGTTCTTTTGAAAGTCAGTTGTGTTGGATGGTGTTTTGCTGGGGCATACATGAGAAGGAATATTTTGCTGATGCAGACACAGGTGAAAAGATGTTCTGCTAAAGCAAATACATGAAAGGACACAGGATGAAGAATTCTTCACTAATAGCATTCACATATTGGTCTGTCTTACATTTGTAGTTGAGCTCCATTTGCCAGCACTCCATAGAGAGAAATTCACCAGTAACTTGTGGTCTGCAGCAGTTTCTCGCTGCTTCCTCAGACTCAGCGGATTGGCTGAGTGGTGTCAGCTGAGACAGACTCACATGGAGTTTTGCTAGATGTGCATGCAGACGCAAGACCCATGGAGGTCACGAGATGTTTGAAGGGAGTATAATAAGGACTCTGGAGCATAAGGCTTGCTTATAGAGCCAAGCTTCTTCTCAAAAAATGAAAGAATTCTTCCCTGATCTTTGCTTCGCTGAAGGAGGCAGTCAAGAACTTTGCCTGTGTTCTTGTTGGTCCTGGTCCCTCCTAGTGACTTGTGCCAACTCAGCTAAGGTCTGGCTGTTCCTGCTGGGTCATGACATCACTGCTGCTATCCCAACACTACTGAACTGAGTTGCCGGTATATTCCTGAATTGTTTGTGAGTGGATTGAACTGCTGACCTGTGAAGCGAACTGCTAATTTCCTGACAATGCAGAGAGGATCAGCTCCAAAGAAACTTTCTAAACAGGTCCACTTCCCCCATATCCTTTCTGTTCTACTACTTCTGGTGGGTGGTGGGCCAGAAGGGAAGTTGAAGCATTTAAGAACCACCACTAAAAATAATCTTTGAAAAAATTAAAGTTACAGACTCCTGTTGGATGGGTTTTATTTCCCAGATCTTATACCTTTCTACTTTTTTAATGTTGCAATGCACAAGAGGTTTCATTTGTCTTCACCAATTCTCATCTCTGTCTTATGGAAACCAAACAACATAGGTGAAGACTGTTGGATGAGCCACTACAAGCCGGTATCACTGTGGAATGTAACAGAGAGTCATTGATCTAGCTATGCCCTCTGTCATGGTTAGCTTTAACTGCAAGTTAACACAGCTTAGAGTCATCTGACAAGAGAACCTCCATGGAGGAGTGGCCCTGATTAGATTGGCCTGTTGGCCTATCTGTGGGTGACAGCCTTGATTGTTAAGTCATATAGGGAGGCCTAAGGTACAAGTCGGTCCTGGGATATATAAGAAAACTAGTTGAGCATCAGACTGAGAGAACCAGCAAGCAGCACTCCTCCCTGGTTTCTGCTTCAAGCTTCTGCTTGAATTCCTACTCTCAAAGATCAACTTCCCTCAGTGATCAAATGTTACCTGTGAGCATCAGATGAAATAAACCTTTCCTACACGAAGTCACTTCTGGTCATGCCAAATGTCCTAGCAAGAAAATAAAGCAAAAACAGCCTTCAATCCTAGGATTCCCACAATTTCCCCCTGGAAAACAGAGCTGCAGAGACAGGAGCCTCTATAAAGCAGACATGTAGTTCCTCTCCTCAACAGCAGCCTGGTCCTTTTTTGTGAGAAAGAAGATGGATTTAGCAGGAGACAGAAAATCCATACCCAGTATTTTTCTGTAGGGCTTGTGATATGACTGTGTAATGTTAGGAGTACCACATCATGTCCCGATCGCTCTATACCCTGACAGTGTTTGCATTTGCTCATCAGGTGCCAATTGAGAGATGATTGCATCTGACTCTTGGAGGAGAGAGGAGCTAATTTGATTAGATAGAACGCTGGAGCTTCCATTGCCTTGGGGAACAGAGATGTAACCTAGCAGCCCCTTCACTATCAAGTGTGTCAGTTATCCTTGGAAAGATGGCCAGCATCAATAGGCTGTGAACTCTCCTGGTCTTCAACACAATTCAACAGTAAGCTCCATTTTTTTCTTGTTGCAACTCATATTTCCCAGGATGTGATAGCCATTTATTCTGGAATCCTAGAATATAAGCAAACAAAAAGGACAGAGAAAGGAAAAAAAAGAGTGGACCTCAGACAAGAAGCAACAGACAAGGCACCATTTCTGCCACGAGTGAAGCCCTGAACATTAGTTCATATTTTCACACGTCTTGTTCAGAGCTGGATCTCTCCCTCTGTCTCAGAAGATCACTGGGAGTCTCTGTTTGTGTACCCTGGCCTCAAGGCTCTATCCCAAGGATCTTGGGCAATCGGAGGTCAGAGAAGCCAATCATAATGTCACTCACAAAGCATGTACACTCATGGAGAGACTGGTGAGAGGAGCAGGTGAGGAAAGAGCATCTGGGTTGTAGCCATGTGTTGTTCACACAGGCAAACATCCAACATAACAGTACTTGTGCTGCACCCCTGGTGGCAGACACTTTTTGTTATATTGATAACCATGTCCTTGGAACAATCTTTCCCAACCACAACAGCAGTGACCCTTGACTGTGGTTGTGGGTCCACTAATACTGAGCCTGACCATGCCCCTTCTCATCACTTCCCCCCCGAAGACAGTAACAAAGGAGAACCTGTCAATAATGATCAGGTGTGCAGGGACTTTAAGATACAACATCTAATTAAAATGATGGTGTGAATATATCCTTTCAAGTGTACCTTTTGAGGCCTCTCTACCGTAGTGTAAAAGATGGATGGACCCATACTGCCTGTGCAAAAGTGAAAGTAAAGGCAAGCTAAGAGCCTCAACGTACGGTGCCTGGTCCTTCTGAAATGGTGCGGACCACATACACCTCCAGCTAATCTTGCCCATCTCTGCACAAGGATGATGTCACAGTTCTATAATCTGATGCAGAACCAAGGCATGAGATGGTCACCACCTGTCCACATGGTGAACTGAGTCCTCAGTGTTCCTATTTAAGCAGTCCTCTGGCTTCATGGACTTGCTATGTCGTGCCTACACATGAAGATCCATGATAAGAACACCAAGCTCACACTGGGGACTTAAACTTGGATCTCTCTGTCATTGTTGAACTTCTCAGAAAATATCCTGCAAGCCAATCTTATAAAACCCTGTTTGATATATATCCATCCTATCATTTCTATTCCTCATGATACATTACATTTGAGAAATATCTGCAATACTGAAGGTGGATGTCCTTAAGACCTGAAGAAATATTTTCACAATAATGGTTTATAGGAAGGTTAAACTAGAACTCAACATCTGCCTTAGACTGACCCTCTCCCCACTGACTTCCACAGACAAGGATAACTACCCCCATGCCTTCTGTTTGTCATGGTGAAGGTTGCCAACACAGGCTAATTTCTGTATGTTGTTAATAAAGGTTACCATGTGTAAATTTGGTGTGACATGTTCTTATATAGTAACTCATTTTCCCTCACAAATCCCTACAAGATAATACAATAATGAGTGACTGGAATGGAGGAGGTGCCTATGGTTTGTACTTGTAGGCACCCCATCAGTTCATTTACCCTGAATTTCTGATTGTCTGCTTATAGCCCTGGGCTGGCTGGCCAGTGAACTCTCAAGATCAACCTATCTGTAACATGAATCATAGGGTTACAGACATGTGCACTCATACCCATTTATACACAGATAAGGGGATTCGAACTCAGGTCCTCATGCTTTCAGAGCTGGTGCTCTTACTGAGCCACCCCGGCCGTCTGGAGTCTTTTTATAACTGCAAATACTTTTCCTGTCCCTTGTCTCTTGCTACTTTGACTGGTAAAGGGCTGCAGATTTAAAACCATTCCCCTCGGACTTAAAAGTACTTCTCTTTTGTTTTCTGACAACAGTGCTCATCATTTTCTTTATGGGAAATAAAATGTGCTTTGATTTATTCTCTCTGAAGCTCTTAACAGAAACTCTCTGTCCCCAGCTTCATACATTTGACTGAGGATATGTCTAACTATTGTACTCAATTTCATTTATGTGAATTAGTATTCATGACATCTTTCAATTGAAGTCTTTCATCTTTCATCTCAGGGAAGTTTTTCTTGTGTCATTTCTTATTCCGTCCTGTCTCTGCCGCCGCCGCCATGTGTCTCCTCCTCTACCTCTTCTCCCTCCTCCCCTTCCTCCTCCTCGAATCCTATAATTGACCTTGCATGTGGTCCAGCTGGAATTTATTATGGTATTTCACATAGCTGCAAGATTTTTTCTGATTTTCAGTCTGGATTTTTCTTTTCCCTGAATCATTTGTTTAAGCAATCACAGTCATAATTTGTGTGAGGATTTTTCCCTTTATTTACTCAGAATACAACGGTTTTTCACTGTCAAGTCAGGCAACAGAAACCTGACTTGCAAACCTATCTTCAGTATCTCATAAAGAGAACAGTAAAACTCCATCTTTTGAGTTGAGCAACATAAGAGAACAGCAGGCACCTGCTTGAAAGCCCTGTCTGTAGAGTCATTTGGTCATCCACTAACACCAATGATGGCAGTCACTTTTGTTGGCTACTGATCCCTATAGGAAGAGCCTTAGGTGAGGTGTGCCCCGTGGTGGCTTTGAGATGTTCCAGACCTGGGTACCTCACTCTCAGTGGTAAGGTCAAGCTACTTCACTCTGAGACACCAACACCTAGCTCAGGAGCCTATGAGGATGCTCTGCACCTTGGGAATCTGTGCTACCAGATGGTATAGGCCAGGTACTTTCTCCCAAGTCTCAGTATGTCCAGGGTCTGTAGTACCACGGTACAGGATGTCTGCAGATGCAAGGGTAGTCACCATCCCACATGACTAACTCACTACTCACTGTGCAGACCCATCCATTCCAGGCTTAAAACCTCCTCAGGACCAACCATGGAGACCAGCTCTATCTGCCATCTCTGCCCCTCCCTCAATCCTTGGACACAGGGTCTTACTACATAGTCCTGCCTTGTCTGTAATGACCAGGCTGGCCTTGATTCAGAGTTTGCCTGCCTCTGCCTCGAGTGCTAGGCTTCCTGGCATGGGCTTCCATTCCCAGCATCCTCTTCATGCTCCCCACAGCTTCCTGTGCTTTACCCACCCTGACAGCCCTTCCTCTCAGAAACTCTCCAAACATTTGACTCACTGAAGGCATTATTTCACTTCTCTCTAGAGAACTTGAATGCAGTTGTCCAACGAAGGGAAATAAAAATACCAAAGAATATTCTCATCTCCAAGAATTTCCAACCACAAAGTGAAAACACATCTCAGTGTTACAGCCTTCTGTACTGGCATCCTGGTGAATGCCTGTGTGGACAATGGAGATGTGGACACAGCCGCTTCTATAGATCTGATGTTGAGAGAAGACATGAGCAAAACTTAATATCAGACTCACAACAGAAGAACAGAAGTATGTTGGCATGGAGAGACATGGTAAAAGTTTAGCTCATGGTGTGACCTCTGGCCTTGGCTTTTCAGGTCCTTCAGCTGATTCGCCACAGAGGCAATAACACTTTGCGGCTTATTTGGTCCACCTGTTCTATCCATCTGCCCCTTTGGCTGATGACCTGGAGGATCCCTTACTGAAACACCAAAGAAGATGTCACTCAGATGGATGTTGGTCTTTTTCCCAAAGATCTAAGAGTATGTTGACAATTGCATTATCCAACTAGTTTAGATAAAGCAGCCTTTGGTGCTACAGCTTGTTGGAGAGAAGGATGCTGTTATATAAGGGTGAGCATAAGGAAAACATTACCCTCACCCAGACCCCTTCATGCCCTAGTTTTGTTTCTGTTGCTGGGCTAAAACAAACAGACAAAAAAGCAACTTCTGAGAATAAAGGATGGATTTTAGCTCAAACTCATAAGCTATAGAGCAGCAGTTCTCAATCTTCCTAATGCTGTGACCCTTTAATACAGTTCACCATGTTGTGGTGACCCCCAACCATAAAATTATTTCATTTTATGTTGCTATTTCATAACTGTAATTTTGCTACTGCCATTAATCATAATGTAAGTATGTGTTTCCTGATGATCTTCGGTGACCCCTGGGAAAGTGTTGTTTGACCACCATACGGATTATTGACCCACAGGTGGAGAACTGCTGGTATAGACCATCGCCATGGGGTAGTCACAGTGGCAGGAACATGGAGCACCTAGTGCTATCACACCCACAGTCAAGAGCAGACACCAATAAATGTACACGTTTAGTGCTCAGCTAGGTTGCTCTACTGTTACATGGTCTGCGGCCCAAAGCCTAGAAATGGTGCCACCCACTCTCAGGCTGGGTCCTCCCATATTAACAATCAAGACAATCTCTCTAAGACATGCCCATAGGCCAACATGACCTCGACAGTTCATCACTGAGATTCTCTTCTCAGGTGATTCTATGATCTGTTAAGTTGATGACTAGAACTGCTACCACTCGAGATGTGTGTTGTGAGGAGTCTCATGCTTACTCCCAATCGTTCACACCCGAAGCTGAGGTTCACATCTCTACCCTGGATACACATTTCCAGCCAGCACTCTGTTTATGTCTCACATGAATACCACCATTGTTCTTATTTAATATGGATTTCCCATTTCTATTCATAATTGCTCAAAATTGTTCTTCATTTTTAAAGTAATAAGATCATTCAATCTCTAGATAGCCATCTTAACTTTTGTAAAACAGTAAGACATTCATGTTTGGTGACATAAAAGTAACATGACAACAAGTGAAACTTCTGCCATTGAGGTCTCCTGATGGAATAATTCCTCAAACTCCTCCTTTTTTATTTTATGTATGAATTTTAAATTAATTTAGGTTTTTTCCTAAAAAATAATTTAGATTTTTTTCAAAAAAATTAATTTTATTATAATCATGTATGACCACGTGTGTGTGTGTGTGTGTGTGTGTGTGTGTGTGTGTGTGTGTGTGTGAGTTTGTGAGTGTGTTTACATATCTGGGGGACATTTGTGTATCATGGGACTTGTTTGGAAGTCAGAAAGAAACAACTGTCAGGAATTGTTTTGCTCTTTAGAATATTGGATAAGAATACTGAACTTAGATTATCAACTAAGGCAGCAAGCCTCTTTACCCCCTGAGCCATCTTGCCTGCCATAGATTACTTTCTAGACTTTATCCTGCAGCCTCACAACCACATTGGTAATGATATTACCACTCCACTTATCCAGTTCACAGAGTCCCTCCATGGTCCAGCACTGGAACTTATACCTCAAGTATGTGATAATGCCCATAGGTGCAAGTATGCTCACTCAGGAGGCTAGAACATGTGGCCAAGAGGTGAAACACACAACTGCACACTTGTTCTGCCTCCCTGGCACCAGCTTGTAGTCCTCAACCACTTCACATCACAGCACCTTTGGTTCCTCTGGTCACCAGTTCATCCAAAATAATTTTATCCATTGGAGGACTTAGAGAAAAGATTGAAGGAGTTGAAGGGGTTTGCAACCCCATAAGAACAACAATACCAAGCAACCAGAGCTCCCAGGGACTAAACTACCATCCAAAGAGTGCACATGGACAGACCCATGGCTCCAGCTGCATATGTAGCAGAGGATGGCTTTGTTGGGCACCAATGGGAGGAGAAGCCCTTGGTCCTGCCAAGGCTGGACCCCTCAGTATAGGGGAATGTCAGGGCAGGGAGGCAGAAAGGGGTGGGTAGTTGAGTCGGGGGAAAGGGAATAACATTTGAAATGTAAATAAAATATCCAATAAAAATGATTTTATCATCTGCAAAGCTGTAGGCCCGTCTTTAACATCTAGTATAGGCTAAACCTTGGAACACAAGCCTCTTGGTTGATCCTATTTTAGAATATTGCTCAAATGAACCACTGTACTTTCAGAGAAAGTTCTCTTTTATTAAAGGAGTTCTTCTGCTTAGCTTCCTTCCCAAATCTCACATTAAAGAAAAATGCTTCCAGAGTTCTACACAGATCTGCTCCCTAAATAGTCAGAGAAAGACAAAATAGTCTCCGAGCACAGCAGCCGAGCAGATACAGATGTCAAACACCATCTACCACTAGCTTATGTCCAGCCTACAACCCTAGAATGAGCCTATAACCAGCCTATAATCAGCTTATAACAGTCTCTGACTAGCCTATATCCAGTCTATAACTAGCCTATAACCAGCCTGTAACTAGTCTATAACCAGCCTATAACTAGTCTATAACCAGTCCATAGGTTACCACATGCTGTAACTGCAGTCTCCAGTAGTTGGCTTGCAGGAGGTCAATGCTCCCACTTTGTATAGGAGAGGGAGTAGAAAAGTGAAGGGACGGCTTTGTGCAAAGCCTTACAAAATCCCCACATAAAAAGGCCAGTTGTCAGGGCTGAAGAGATGGATCAGCAGTTAAGAGTACCGGCTCCTCTTGCAGAGGACCTGCATTCCATCGCAGCACTCACACAGTGGCTCATAGATGCCTGCAGCACCTGTTCCAGGGGAACTGATGCCCTCTTCTGACCTCCAGAGGGACCAGCACACACATGGTAGACAGAAAGACAAACAGATAAACAGGCAAACGATTTATACAATAAAAGTGAGTAAAGATACAAATTTTTAAAAGTTGACTAAGAGGAAAGTGAGAAACTCCCAGTCAGACTACTTCCCACCCCACCCTGTACCTGACCTCTGTCACCCACATTGCCTCTTTTTCTTTTCTTTTTCTTTGTCCCTTCTGATGCCAAAATGTACAGGTCTTATGTGGAGAAATTTCTTTCTACTATATCAAAGATTTATAAAATTCTCACATAATTGTCTTGCAAAACAGACCCTGAGCCCAAGCTGGACTCGAACCTGCTACATAGCAGAGGGTGACTCATCTGAACTTCTGATTCTCCTTGATTCACTGGCTACCTATTGTCTCCACCTGGGATTGCAGGTTGCACTATCACACACCAGTTTGTGTGCCACTGGGGCATAACCTGGGGTTCCACACATGCTAGGTAAGTACTTACCAATTGAGCTCCATCTCCAGCCCCAAAATGTAACTCTCTGATTCATATTTACTGCGTTTACCCAAATTCAACACAAAAGGGAAGATAGAACCCTCTGCCTCTCACAGTGAGCTTCCTTTCTCCTCGTCATATGGACTTGATTCCAGTGTGTACAATAGGAACCCACTCTGTACATTTGTAAACTGTGAAGTCCAAGCTCAGTACTTTCTACTGGACATACTGGCTAGAAATTTCTACAACCTGTGTTCTTGTTTAGTGAACAATTTTTAAGATGAGAATGCTTCATAAAATAAATAAGCAACTGTCAAACAGTCACAGAAAAGCTCAAATGATAAGGAAGAATAAAGGAGTTTGCAAGCATAGACACTTGGAGGGAAGTGAGTCACTGCACCTCCACAAGGTGGATGGCACAGATATGTATGTGACATCTGTCATGCTCGCTCTCTCTCTCTCTCTCTCTCTCTCTCTCTCTCTCTCTTTCTCTCTCAAACACACACACACACACACACACACACACACACACACACATATGTCTAGGGATTTTGTGGCTGAGCAAAGTCTGTCATCATTACAGAAAAGTAACATGCCAGGCTACTCCACATAGACTCTTCTCCCTGAGAAAGAACCTCATCCAGGGCACTGATATCATTGAGAAACTTGATGAATTATAAAGTCTGCCCCTAAAGAGGAAAGAGAAGAAAACAGCTCTGTGCAGTTCCAGCTTTGAATCATTGCCTTGTCCTCACCTTAAGAAACAGAGGCAGAGGCCCATGCTATCCCTGATGGGTCAGAAGCAACATGAGCCTCAGAGTTCAACTAGCAGCATCCTGAGATCAGCTGTGTGGCCTCTTAGTACCCTAGAATTCCCCAGCTGGCACCAAGGGGAAGCAGTGGCAAGCAGTCCCGGGATGGGGAGTGGAAGAGAGCATGGCCTCTAGACTGGGACACCACTATGTTGTCTTGGTGTGACTTCTGTTTAAAATTTAATATTCCAGCTCCCTCTCCCCTTACACTTTGAAGCCTGAGTATCTTAGCATTCTGTTTCAAATTCTAGACACTCTAATTGAAGCTTCTAGAAGAGGCTCAAGTAATATTTCTTCTACTTTCTACTGGGAACACCTTCAAATATATAAAGTTGAATTCTACAATTTGTAGTTCTCCAGTTGTCTGACTCTCCAACATTCCAACTCTCAATTTCTATGGAATCCAGTATAACAATCTTAAGACCCCCAAAAATGAAACACATGTCTAATTCCCAGTGGTGTTTCTCAGACCATTGCCCTAAAAAACAAGTTCTCTGAAGAATACAAGGAAAAGGATAATTCCAAGAGTAGATACACTGTAAAATAGTGCAGCTGACACAGGGTATCATAAATGCTATTATTCTTAATTCTGAATCTTGAAGAAGATAGCAATATTAGCCCTCTGAGGGTAACCACAGCCTTTCTTTTTTAAGGTTGCATATAATGCGTGATGTGATTTAGAAAAGAAAGCTAACTTGATTCTTGCTTGGACTAATGACTCTGTTACTTCAAGAGAAAGTTTGAGCTTTGGGACACAGACCACAGAATGCACAAAATATCCTCCTGTAGACATTTTGTAAAAGTTGTTTTTAAAATTCAGTAAGCATTTTTTGGGCAAGATTTTGAGACAATGTGAATCTTTTTCCTCAAGTACCCAGGAATTGGATTACTGAATGTTGCAAACGTTCATGGCCTGTGGACATTCTCATACAGGGTTAGGGAGGTGGGGCAGGACTGTCCTCCCTAATAGGTACTTACATTCTTTGATGCTCAGAGAGGAGAAGTCAAAGTCGGTTACTAGGAAAATGTGGGCCAGAAAGATATTCTGTAGCTAAATTTCAATGTACAAAGTGTCTACAGGAAGATACTTCGTGCAGTCTGTGGTTTGTGTCCTATACTCTCTCTTGAAGAATCAGGGTCTTTAGCCCAAACAAGAATCAAGTTAGCCTTTTATCACATCACACATTATGTGCAACCTTAAAAGAGAAAGGCCTTAGAGGACTAATATTGTTCTAAATCCTGTCCAAAACATGCTTACTGAATTTTAAAAACAAGGATCCCGGCCTGCAGCAGCTCTCTGCTCCCAGACCCCGTGAGAGAGAGACCCATACATGGACTGACCCTGGACTCTGACCTCATAGGTAGCAATGAATATCCTAGTAAGAGCACCAGTGGAAGGGGAAGCCCCTGGGTCCTGCTAAGACTGAACCCCCAGTGAACTAGACTGTGGGGGGGAGGGCGGCAATGGGGGGAGGGTTGGGAGGGGAACACCCATAAGGAAGGGGAGGAGGGAGGGGGATGTTTGCCCGGAAACCGGGAAAGGGAATAACACTCGAAATGTATATAAGAAATACTCAAGTTAATAAAAAAAAAACAAAAAACAAAAAAACAATTTTTCTAAATCATAATAACACAAATATCAATCATCCAGAGAATGAATCAACAGTGGCACATCCATAAAATGGAGTACAACACAGGAATAAAAATGAGAGACCACTGGTAGCACAGATGGATATGTCTCAAAGTATTATGCTCAGGCTCTGAAGACGTAAAATGTTGTACACCTTATACTTCCATTGTCTTAGCTTGGGTTTCATTGCTGTTAAGAGACACCATGACTGACATGGCCTACAGTTTCAGAGGTTTAGTCCATTATCATCACAGTGGGAAACAGTGACAAGCAGGCAGACATGGTGTTGGAAAAGAAGCTGAGAGTTCTATATCTGCATCCACAGGCATCAGGGAGAGACTGTGTACCACACTGGGCATAGCTTGAGTGTGTAAGACCTCAAAACCTGCCTTCTCAGTGACACATTTCCTCCAAAAAGACTGTGCCTCCTAATAAAGCCACTCCCTATGGCCACGGATTCAAACACATTCCTTTGTAAACCACCACATCCATTAATATGGTATTTAGGAAAAAGCTGGCTCTAAGGGCAGAAATCACTTTGATATTTGTCAAACTCAGAAGGATGAATGAAGAGCAATACTGACTGAAAAGGACTATGTCACCACTCTTCAGGGTAATGAATACATTGATATGAGCTGCTTTCATGATCACAAATTGTAATATTTGTTAAAGAATAAAAAAGGCAGATTTTACTATAGGTTATACTTTAATAGATCTCATTTTAAAATATATATACATCAGATTGCACCTTATTCAAATGTAAATGTACCCACCTATGAAGATGTCCTGTTTCTGAAGTCATGTCTACACTGTGTCTCCTGAGCGGCTCATGTCAGTAATCCAGAGACTATCTTGTAAACAGCCATGGAGATGCTAGAGAAGACAACAGCTGTATTTGCATCTGATCCTATGCCTGGAGCACCAAGGATGTCTGGATATGAAACAGCTCCTTTCTTCTCCTTAGTTACCTTGTGCCTTGGCTCATGCCCTTCAAGTGTTGGCAACTTCTCTGGTTGTTATTGAGATCAAATTAACTGCTCCACAGAGAGATACTCTAAAAAGTAAAGACACTGGACTGCAATTGAGAGCAACACTTCTAATGTAAGTTCACTGCTGAGGTCACCGTTAGTTCACTATCATTTGGTATCACAAAACAAATCTGTTCAGAAATACAAAACTTCAGAGATGAACTGAAAACATTAAATGCAGCGAGTGAATGGTCAGCATATAGAACAGCTGCATTTCTGTCCTAATATGAGGATTGTACCTGTCAGAGGTACACAAGTACTCAAGTAACACAACCATGGCAACTTAAAACTCTGTTCTAGTTTGCAATTGTGGGCTTTTCTACCCATGCATAAGTTAGCCAAAATAACAACTCTGAGACTTCTTATATGTGAATCAATGCTTTCTGCTAGCTCATAACTCAATTATCCCATTTAAAGTAGTCTAGGTCCCACCATGTAGCTGGGTACCTGGTCCTCAGTTTCATGCAACTGTCTTTCTCAAGCCCAGAATCCCCCCCCCCAACTTCTTTCTCTGCCAGATGTCCCACTTTCTAATCCTGCATCAGCTCATTGGCCAATTAGCATTTTATTGACAAGTAAATGTTTTTATATAGTTCACAAGAGATTATCTCTATACTAGTTCCCTTTCTGCTGTTGTAATAAAACACTCTGACTAAAACCAACTTACGGGTGAAGGGGCTTCTTTGGCTTGCATGACTGAGGGAAGCTGAAGCAGGAAGGAATTTGAAGGCATTCCTACTTGTTCTTCCTTAAAGCATGACCTCCAACCAAAACGAAAAACAAAAACAAAAACGAAAACAAAAACAAAAAACAAAAAAAGCCAAAAACCTCTCAATTCAACAGTCAAAAACTACATCAGGGAATTTTGAAGAAAGCTTGCTGGAAGGTTTTTTTTTCTCCCGGAGCTGGGGACCGAACCCAGGGCCTTGCACTTGCTAGGCAAGCACTCTACCACTGAACTAAATCCCCAACCCTTGCTGGAAGTTTTATATTCAGCTAATTTTCTTATATAGTTCAGGCCTAGGGAATGGTACTGCCCATAGTGGGTTGATCTTAATTAACATTCAAGATAATCATCCGAAGACATGACCACAGGCCTTTCCAGAATAAGCAATCTTTGAATAGAGGCGTTCACCTAAGCTAACTCTAGGTTCTTTCAAATTGGCAGCTCTAGATAACCACAACAGAGAACCCTGGGATCTTCATAGTAACAATTTTTAGAAGACACTGTTTTCCACAGACACATAAGTACCACTGTGGAAAGCGAGTATTGTCTGACAACTCACAGGAAGAACAACATACTTATGAGGCTGCAGAGGAAGTTTCATCTCATTGGAGAAATGAGGGTACCCTCATTCAAGCAGAACTGAATGAAAAAGCAGCCCCACATAAACAACCCAGATAGCATTCCTCAGTCAGCTCCATGGCCATCCTGCACCCACACAGGTCAGACAACACCACTCCTTAGAACAGAAGCATGAATCTCAGAAGTTCTCTCCAACACAAAACTGGTTCTACTGATGAGCAGGGCTCAAGGAGACTCTGGAACCAGTTTGGGTGGAAAACGGTGTATGGGTGCTCAATACAGTGTGGAGATATGACACAGGACACTGTCCCTATAAACACACAAGGAAGACCACACACACTTCACAGTCAAACACTACATAAGACTGTGAGGTGAATGTGAGCCAGGCATTCACAGGAATTAAGACCCTCACAAGCAGATTAATACAGAAAGAGACAAGTCTAGAAACAGCCTTGTATACTCCACACAATGTTTGGTATATCAAAGGTCCTCAGAGATAGTCCTGGGAGCTTGATTGGCTCATTGTGGTAAGGTAGGATTCTCAGCTATAAACAGACAGATATTCTCCAGTCTTACCTGAGAAGGGAATTGAGCAGAATCCCAGAGTGAAGACTTCCAACAGAATAGTTTATTTCTTTATGAACATGAAGTTAATAGTAAATTAAAATATAGTTTAAAATGGAGGGAGCTGGAGAGATAGTTTGGCAGTTCAGAGTACATACTGCTCTTCCACAGGACTCAAGTTCAGTTCCTAGTACCCATGACAGGCGACTCACAACTTCCTGTAAGTTCAGCTTTGGAGCCTATGGCACCCTCTTCTGGCCTATTCAGGAAACACACACACACACACACACACACACACACACACACACACACAATAGATAAAATTTAAAATTAAATTATGCACATAAATAAAAATTTAGAATAAAAAACAAAAAATCTTAATCTTAACTATATGACTTGACATTTTTCCATTAATGATTTTATTTATTTATATCCCAAACATTGCCCTCTCCCCCTCCCCCACAGAGTTCTCCGAGATCTTTGAAAGAGTAACAGGGAAAGGCCCATGAAAATCTCTGAGAACCAGCAGGGGTCTACCTGTCAGGGAAACAGCAATAGTTCCAAACCCACAGCGAAGGTTACTGATCTGCTCTGAGCCTCCCAGGAAAACACCAATCAGAGTTACTTGCTGCACCTCATTCCCTGCTGCAAACCTCCATTCAAAACACTAAGAAGATTTTGAAGAGTGTTTCCTAGCTCTCTGGTCACAAGGTTAACATCACCTCAAAGTAAGGCCATCACTCACATGCAGCCAGGTTTACAGACCTGAGCTCTCTAAATTCCAGGCTCTTAAGACATGCTGGCTGGGAAGCAGTCTTCTCTCCATTTGATCTGCAAAATACACTATCATTCCAGGGCCATTGCTGCTTTTGCCTTTTGAAAACACGATCTTCATCACACGCAAGCCTTCAGGGACACTCATTTGCGGTTAGGAACTGAAACCCACATTCTCTTCTGTTCATACTGAAAGACAAGTGTCTGGGCTCTTTATGAACTCCAGACTCCAGTCTGTGAAACAAGCAGGCTAGAAAGGCCAGGACCCTGTATCACCATGATGGTTTCCAGTCTCTTGTCAACTAAAGGGATTTAGAGTCTCCTAGGAGATTCATCTCTGGGTCCCTCTGTGGGGGTGAAAATAGACAGAGCCATTCCTGAAGCTGAAGTCTAGGACCGAATAGAGAAAAAAGTGAGCTAAGTGCCAGCATTCACAGCCCTGTGCTCCCTGACTACAGATACACGGTGTCCCTCTGCCTCACGCTCCTGAACTCAGGAACTGCACCCTGAAACTGTGAAGTAGGAAATAAACCCTCTGATGCTGCCTTTGTCAGCTATTTTGCCACATCAAGTAGACAAGTACCTAGCACAGCACCCTCACCTAAGGGAAGCTATTCTGAATATGCACGTGTGTGTGTGTGTGTGTGTGTGTGTGTGTGTACTAGATGTTAAGTTTTTCCATGCAAGATATTATAAGAACAAGTAAGATATGACATTTAAGCTGCCTTATGTTTACCAAGATATAACCAACACACCAACATATCTTTCTGGCCATTCTCACATAGGTGTCTAAACCAAGACAGTCACACTCTTGCCTTTCAGGTCCTTCAAGCTGAGTCACCTTTAATGCCCCTCTGATTCCATCTCAAGAGTTCTGCACCCCAGAAGCTGGATGTTTCAATACTCGAGGTCAGTCTTCAGTAAATGCCCACAGACTGCCAAGTGGACAGTTGTCAAAGCCCCTACTCCAAGCCCCACCAGGTTTAAGGTGGAAGAATGAGGGGGTCACATATGTAGCCTATGGTCATATAAAAGGAATGGACCTTGTTATGCAGAACAGGGAAGAAAGGAGAGAAGCCTAGTCTCCTGGAGAGATACTTAGATTAGGAGCCCTGGGTTTAAGTAAATTTTCAGACAAAGATCTGGTTTGATGTTCTCAAAGCTGGTTCTTGAAGCTTGTCAGGACCAAGTCATTTGCATATGGAATAAATAAAAACAGCAATGCTGCCTAACGCTTTCGAGTACATGATTCTGGGAAAGGAAACTCTGCTCTCTTGGCCACCCACTGTTTGTCCTTCTCCCCTCTGTGAAGGTCACCTTGTGCACAGGCTGGCAGGGAGGAGGGAGAACCCTGCTTTCTTTGGAGCCATAAGTAAAGACGTGAACCATGAATTCACAGGAAAACTCTGGGTCTCTGGAGTCTAACTAGTGGAAGTTTTGGTTGTTTTTAGAAACAGCTTTGTAGAAATATAATTTCATGTTTTGATATCCATGTGAGTGCATTCAGAAATGAGTACTGTGGCCAGAGCAGTTAATATATCATCCCCTTCCATGATTATTTATTAAATGTTTGTCTTCTGCAAACTGAGGCTTCTGTGTCTTCGACAGATGGGAAACAGAAACCTGTGCGAGCAAAGGGCATGTTGTTCCTAACAACCCCAGAGCAAAGCCTGCCCAAGACCACCTAGACGTGCCTGCCTCTGGCATGCAACAAGTCCCACACCCCACTGTGTCTGACCTCAGAAAGTCACTTCGTGCTCCTCACTCCTGGTGCTGATACCTTCCATGGGCTGAAAAACACACACCCCACACAGACACTGCACACTCCCACATTCACCATATGCATAGGCACACAACACACACACACACACACACACACACACACACACAAGCTTCTATGCTCGGCTCATCCTTCTGACTACAGACTTGCTGTGTTTTTCTGGAGTGCTTTGGTCCTTCTGAACCATCCAACTCCTTCATCTTCACAGAAGACCAAAAGGCATCCCTTCCCACCTGACTCCTAAATGTTATTCCGAGATAGAAGGCCTTCCCTGGCGCAGCTGCACACCACTGAGGAGCACACAAGACTGAGAACCCCCTCTGCTTGCTGCAATGTAAACAGGAACTGTGGCACACATAGCTGAACTATTGGACAATCTTCCTATGCCCAAGCCACATCTGGGAGTCACTCTGCTGACCACTCAGGAGCCAGGCTATTTGTCCTTGCTTCTGTTTATCATCACCACAGGCATCATTGACCTCTGCCCCTCCCCACCTCCTAAAATGGATGTACCCAATCTGTTGGATCTGACACTCGAAGCTATTCTAGAATGCCTCTGGGGCAGCCTGCTGCCATAGGGTCTCCTGTGCAGTACTGAGGCTTATCGTCCCTCAGGGCCCTGCCTGGCTTCCTTGGATTTCCATGGCTGAAACCTCCAAGTGTAACCCACCTATTGTCAGGCCGTAGAACATAGAACAGAAGAAAACCAATGGGATCTCCAAAGTGGCATGGTTGAGGGGCCCTTGAGGAGGAAAAGGGGCTGAGCTGAAGAGGAGGGCTTTAGGGTAGCTCAGTCCAAACAGATTCTCAAGGACAGCACCAGTGTGCACATGAAATCTCAGCAAAATCACCGTTATTATACGATATTATATATCAGAGCCTCACTATACGGTCCAAGCTGGTCTCAAACTCACTATGTAGAGCATTGAGATTCTTAGTAGCAACCTTCTCCCTTGAAAGTATATGATTAGAC
The DNA here is from genome assembly GCF_021556685.1 of Rattus norvegicus. Classification (NCBI taxonomy): domain Eukaryota; kingdom Metazoa; phylum Chordata; class Mammalia; order Rodentia; family Muridae; genus Rattus; species Rattus norvegicus. The sequence goes on from NC_141537.1 coordinate 9,752,264, forward strand.
AGCAAGTCAGATAAAGACAAAAAGGAAAGCAGCCTGTGACCTCCAGGAATGACCCTGTTGACCTCCAAGAATGATCCTGCTGACCTCCAGGAATGACCCTGCTAGCCTCCAAGAATGACCATGCTGGCCTCCAGGAGATGATCTAGATAGTGGGAAATGACTCTGGGGACTTCCAAAAGGCAGCCCTGGTTATCTTAAGGACTGCTGTTGGTGACCTCTGTGGTCTAACAGTGAATAATTACAGACAAAGATAAAAGCCAGTCTACTATGCAATGATTCTGGAACACATACAAGTGTGAGCAAAGCATCCAAACATCCAGCCATTCCTAAGAGCACTTCTTCTATATTGTAACTCAAGGAGAATTTGGGATTTGATGGAAGAAATAACAGGGTTGGCAAGATGGAGGTTTAAGCAGCTTTCAGGAGGAGGAAGATGGAACAAAGACAATGTTACAGTCTCTGAATTACACGTCGTGGTAGTTTGAATAGGAATGGCTCCCATATTTGAATGGTTAGTCACTGGAGAGTGGAACTTTATGATGGGATTAGAAGAACTAGATGTAGCCTTGAGGGTGAAAGTGTGCCACTGGGAATGGGCCTTGAACTTTCCAAAGCCCAAGCTGGGCCTGATCTCTTCTGTCTCTCTGCATCTGTCTGTCTCTCTATGTCTCTGTCTGTCTCTCTCTGCCTACGGATCAGAATACAGCTCTCAACTACTATGCTAACACCTGCCTGTGTGCCATAAGTGTTGCTTTGGTCATGGTGACCCTTTACAGCAATAGAACGGTGGCTAAGGCACAGGTTGTGACAGGAGGTCAGCTCAACAGCAACTTCATAGCCAGCTAAGCTATTGATGCCAGTGTCACCTTGCTCCCTCAGTAAGAGCTGTTAAGCTCTGTATCTGTAGGTTCTGTTCTTCTAGAGACTCCTGACTAATATAACAACTTGCAGTAGAAAGACAGGCTTATTTGGGCTTACAGTGCCAAAAAGATCAGTGTCCATCATTGTCATGGTGAAGAAGTGCAGCAGCAGGCAGGCATCATGACCGGAGCAGCAAGGAGCACCTGGGAGCTCGAATCCTAAACCACAAGCAGGAAGCAAGGAAAGGAGAGCTCTGAAGCTGGAACTGCTGACTTCCTTTGGCAAGGCCGTGCCTCCTGAAGCCTCCCTAAATGGTGCCATCAACTAGGATCCAAGTGTTTGAATGACTGAACCTGTAAGGGACATTTTATTCAAACTAGAGTTGCCCATCAGAACTAGTTGAAAAGGCCCTAACATTGAAGACAGAACATCCACTCTTCAAGGTTTTCCAAATCAAGGTTTTCCAACTTATATGAAAAATTTGAGTCCAACTTACTGTGCTCCTAGTGGCTTTGAGCTACAGGACTCTAAAGGTGCTCATCCCAGAATTGGAAGATGAAGGCAAAACGTGTAAGCCAGAGCAAACATGTGGATATGGTCGGCAAGGCTTGAAAATCATGGAACTAAATTTTCCACAGTTGAAAATTCTAGTTCATCTCCACAACAATGCAAAGCAGTGCTAGTCTCCTCCAGTCCTGACTGTGACTCTTGGAGGAGGCAAATGGATCATCACAACCCAAGGAGCTCCCTGATGATCTAATCCATGGCACACTCACATGGCGGTTAACCCTCAATATTTGTCCCCTTGAAATTACTTTCCATTTGCAAATTAGATCGCTTCTGAGGGTGATGAGTCCCACAGCAGAATCATTGCATTTTCCTAAATACTTAATGTGATCAAGTTCTGTTTGGAGTCACTCTGACAGTCCTGTGCCTGCTCTCCAAGCCCAGGAGCCAAAGGTTTGTGCCCGTTTCTCAGATCCTCTTGGGTCTATGGTGGTTATCAGCTAATCAAATCACTGGGACATTTTCTTCGACTCTGGGTATTGAAATTCATACTTCACTATTTTGAAATGTGAGCTAAGATTCATCTGTACAGAGCCATCCTAAGAAGTGACATGTGGCTCAATGCAAAGAATCCCCCACATGGGACACTAGAGCCTGGTCAAGTCATCTAGCCGGAAACTAGTCTGCAGAGCCCTTTCTCAGAGTGCCTTAGAATCTGAGACTGAGAAAGACAGAGACACCCAGATCCCTGCTCAGAGCTGTGAAACATTCTCGGTTGGTACATGAAAGAAAGCATGCAGCAACCAACAAGTTCTGTGCACACATCCCTCACGGGCACTAAAGGACAGGAAGGCAATGAGCCTTGCAACCTCAATGACAGGACAGGAGGGGACACAGGTATATATACCTGACACAGGTGATCTAACTGTCAAAGACTTCAGAGGAACACTTGATTGGTCAGGGTACACAAGTCAGACCAAACCCAGAGAGGCTGAGAAAGGTGGTTACAATGCCTGGTTTTGTGTGTCAACTTGACACAAGCTAGAGTTATCACAGAGAATGGAGCCTCTCTTGAGGCGATGCCTCCATGAGATTCAGCTATGAGGCATTTTCTCAACTAGTGATCAAGTGTGACAGCTCATTGTGGATGTACCATTCCTTCATTGGTAGTCCTGGTTTCTATAAGAAAGCAAACTGAGCAAACCAAGGGAAGTAAGCCAGTAAGTAACCCCTCCATGGCCTCTACATCAGCTCCTCCCTAAAGGTTCCTGCCCTGTGTGAGTTTCAGTCCTGACTTCCCTTGGTGATGAACAGCAATGTGGAAGTGTATGCTGAATATACCCTTTTCTCTCCAACTGCTTCTTGGTCATGATGTTTTGTACAGGAATAGAAACCTAAAATGGGTTGGATCATTAAAGAACACTGGCTCACAAGATGGACGCAGATAAGCCCCACCACCACCATCAGTGCTGTGCAAAAGGAAACCCAGAACGGAATTACAGAAACCCAGAAGCTCTAATCACAGCTTAGGCAAGCATAGAGTGGGAAGCCATCTTTGCAAATGCTTTCTATGTTCAGGCCCTATGGGTCAGACAATGGCCACAGCCACCGGGGACTGCCTGCTCTGCTGAGTCCTTCAGCCTCTGTATAAACATTGTTGTTGGCACAGTCCTCTGTCCTGGGACACAAGTGTTCCCTCTGAATTCAGATCCATGACCCCACACTAGGCAAGATTTTGTTGGTTTTGTTTTTATTTTCCTTCTCTATATCTTTTTAAGATATTGACCCCAGATCAGAGGATGCTTTTCCTGGACACCCAAGACTTTCTCATTCCTTCCCACCTTGCCAACTTCCCCTGCAGAGGGCACAGCTTTCTTTGTCCCTTTGCTCATCTCCCTCCTCCAAGAAGCTGCCAAGAGTTACAGCTTGTCTGCCCTGTTTTCTCTCTAACGCTAACAAAACTGTCTCTGAGTCTATTTTTAAATCTCTTATCAACAAAGCTAAGCAGGCTCCCAGTTTCCCAGTTATGATGCAATGTTCCTGCCTCTAACCCTTCTACTGAGAAACAAGCCTGCTACCCAAAGTTCCCAACCAAGGTCCCCATAGCAGAGTGGAACCAGCTCCCTTCCAATATCAGGAGACAGTTGACCCTCTGTGCTGGCTGGCTTCTCTGGATAATGCTGTGTTCCTGCCATAAGGAGGAATGATTGACAGATGCAAATAATATGCATTTAAGGTGGCTTGATAAACAAATACAATCACTGTGATCAAGATAGATAACATTTATTATCTTACCCTGTCATGTTATTGATGATGATGATAGTGCCTGTGTGTGTGTGTGTGTGTGTGTGTGTGTGTGTGTGTGTGTGTGACAAGTATTAACACTTGAGGTCAAATTTCATGTGACCTACATGGTTAATTAAAGTCATCTTGCTGAACATTACACACTCAGAACACTCTAAGATTGAAGCTTTGTGCACACTCCCAGCACCTGGTCATTACACTACTGTCTAGGACTCTAACTCACACAGCAGTGAGGACTTGTGTCTCCCTATGCTTGGCATAGTCAAAAATAGCAGGATGTTCTCTAGGTTCTCCAGTTTTTACAAATGGCAATGCCTCTCTTCAAGGGCTTACTAATACTCCACGGTGTATACATTCCACATTCTCTTTATCCACTCACCTGTCAGTTACTATTGACAGGGGCTACTTGGGTATTTTCCACAGCTTGGATGATGGGAACAGTGCTGAATCTCATTGAGTATTTACTGTATCAACTGATGGAGGTCACAGTGTCAATGACATTCTCACCAGATACAAGATCTGTACTTCGAAATGAAAGCTGCACTGAAGAGAGGTGAATGAGGGTGGCTAACAGTGAGATGTGGTACATGATCCTGATGAAAACGCCAATCTAGCAAAAAGCCCCCCAGAGCCCATGACCCACTGCAAGACTGAAATAAAAGGACCAGGAGTGCGGGGTGCAGGGTAAGAACTAGGAGAGAGGGGTACCAGATAAGAATTAGAGTGCAGGGTGCTGGGTAAGAACCAGGGGTGCAAGGTAGGAACCAGGGTGTAGGGTAAGAACCAGGGTGCAGGGTGAGGGGTAAGAACCAGGGTGTTGGGCGCAGGGTAACTGGATTTTATACTTACTACATGGCTATATCTGAGAGTAGATTACTTTTAGGCTAAAGATCAAAATAACCTGTGGGCTAGCGATAAGCTAGGATTAAAGAAGAGCAACAGGAGATGGGGGAGCATGGAGGGCAGGCGCAGCAGCAGGCACAGCAGCAGGTGCTTCAGCGCGCTTGGGTCTGGACCTGGAGGGAAAGGTCAGCAGCCTACAGAGCTAGGACTCTAGGGGGGCCCTGTGGTGGTTACCCTCGTTGACCTACCTGGATCACCTTGGAGGCAGACCGCACTATGCTCCTGGGCTGAACAAAAATGAGGCAGTGAGCTGGGCATCCACAGCCACCCCTCATCTTCTTATCTATGGATATAATGTGAGCTTCTACAGCCTAAACTCCCGTCCATAGTGGATGGCACCCTCAAACTGTGATCCTCAACAGGCCCTTTTGTGAGTTGCTTTTGTCCAAGGTGTTTGATCAGAGCAACAGGGTACATAACTAAGGCAACCCCAAACCCCCAAGGGTTCATGGTATGTGATGAGGGAAAGGTCAGTGCTAAGTGGCAGGCGGGAAGCGCCCAGCTCTACCAATCCGGAAGTACATCCTGCATGGAGAAGGTAAAGTCTGCCCTCAAGGTGTCCCCTTGGCCAGGCAACATTCTCAAATCAGACATGCCTGGGTGCTGTCAGGATAATGGAGCCACGCTTCTCAATATGAAGAGTAGCTAGGTAACCTACCTGCCTCACTCTGTGGACTCTGACAAAACCCCACAAACTGGGTGGTTTACAGACAGCAGAAGTTTCTTTCTTTCCTTACTGCACACCTGAAGTCCAAAGTCAATGTGACTTGGTGTTTACTAAGAGTCTGTCTTCTCTTTGAAACCTCTCATGGTAGATAAGAACAAACCTTTGTGCCTGTCTAACAAGGGCCCCACCTCGTGATGCAAGAATTTATCAAGAGTTTTTATGTTGAAAGAACAGCTGAACCATACCTGATGTGCTAGGATCCCAATAGGTCTGGGTGTCTCAGTGGGCGGAGTCATCCCACAGTGACTGTCTCCCACTGTGGAGGCCAACAATCCAATGGTTGCCCAACCTGCAAGGTTGGGTGCCTTGGCAGCCCCAATCTGGCTCTAGGACCCTGAGCATTCCTACAAAGCTCTAATCTACAAAGCTCTAATCTTTAGTCAACGATGGAAAAACTGGTTCTGATATCAGGGAAGGAATCCACAGCAGGATAAATCAACCCAGTGGCAAGAGAAAAGCCCCAGGGAGCCAAAGACCAGCAACCTTCCTCCTGCCTTAATCATTTCATCTGGGCTGCTACCAAAGGGTCCCACCCACAATCCGGGTGGACCTTTCCACGTCAATCAAGCAGTCAGGTAGTTCTTCATGTGTGGCTCTCTACTCAGGTAATTCTAATTTATGACAAATGGTCATAGAAACCAACTCATAACACATATCACTGCCAAAAGGCCAAGTTTCTTTGTTTTTGTCTCAGTGGCTGTTAGGGTTCAGCATCTGAACTTGAGGACCACTTCAGACCATAGCAGCATCAGAGATGAGGCCCAGATTGCTCTTAAGACAATGTAAGCTACAACTACTAATGCCAGGTCCTCTTGCTTCCTTCCTCCCTTCCTTCCTCCCTTCCTTCTTTCCTTCCTTCCTTCCTTCCTTCTGCCCTTCCTACCTTCTTCCCTTCCTTCCTTCCCTCCGTCCTTCCTTCCTTCCTGACAAAGAAAGTTCTAAGGTTACTTATGTTAAATAAGCCACTGGGGCATTGCCTGCCAGCACTGGCCAGAACCCTTGGCATAGCTGCAGAAACAAGGTGGAAGCAGGCTCTAATTCTGTCCCAAGAAGCTCGACTCTGCAGCCATTTGATGTGATGGCTCTGTCCTAGGTGATCCATTCAGTATGCTGATAGGATAAGCCAGAAAATCAGCAATGGAGGCAATCACAAACCCTCCCTGCTGTAGAGTAGAAGCTCTCAAAGTAGGCAGATGATTGGGACTCCCCAAGGGAGGCTCGGTGAGGCCCAGAAGCACCTTTTTCTGTTTGACTTCTGGTCTTTCATTGTCCATATTGATATTCACCTCATTCACCTGTTATTTCTTTGGTGAAACATCTGAAATTTCTTCTTATTAATATTGAGTATATATTATCACTTCCTTATAGGTGGTAGGCAGAATACATAAGGAACTCACCTCACGAACATTACAAACAAGTGCTGATTCCAAAATAAACAAAGAAGGCCTAGGGGAGATAGTTCCATTGGAAAACACTTTCATGAGCACGAATCCTACGGACAATGGAGAAGCCAGTCATGATAGCATGTGTCTGCAATCTCAGTGCTCCTGTGACAAGATGGGAAGCAAAGGCAGGAGAATTCCCAGAAGCTCATGGGCCAGCAGCAAAAGACCCTGCCATCACACAGATCTAACACACACACACACACACACACACACACACACACACACACACACACATACACACACAGTGGGGTGTGCAATAGAACTGAATAGACATTTCCACAAAGAAGAATGGACAATAAGATTCAAAAAGATCACTTAATGTCACTAATCATTAGGGAAATGCAAATTTAAACCAAAGAGAATTGTGCCTGGAAGCACTTTACAGGGTCACACACCCCTGGGAAGTGGACAGTGGGTGTGCTACTGCCACCCAATGGCAGAACCCGGCAATGCTGCTGAGCAGCAGGGAAGACCAGAGGCTGCCCCTCCCAAGAGCTATCCCTAAGGATAAAAGTGCTGCTGTAGGGACACACTGTATAAGACAAGAAATGGCACAGAGTGGGTGTTTGTGGCACATTGAGTTCATGGAAGATGGGAGCAGAAAAACAATGGCAAACTTTGCCAAAGACAGGGCTATCTCAAGGCAACCTAGTGTGAGCCCCAAGAACCTAGACAATGGCATACTGCACACAGAGACAGGTAAAAGAAATAACCTGCAGATGTGGTTCTGTTAGAAGATGTACCTGTGTCCTGGGTCATGCCCACATACAGAACACTGGTAGCAAGTTTGTGAACATGTGACAAGTGTGTCCTAAGATCATATTGTTACTTACGACAAAAAAAAAAAGGTTCAAATTAATGTAACTATGAATAAATAATTTTACTAGCCTTTACATTGAAAATCCTCCGCGTACACTTGACCTGTCCAATGATTTCCTCATCAGGCATCCTACAACATCTGCCTTCTGATGCTAGCTCTCTTCATCGTCCCAGGGTGACTTCTGGGTGTTTCAAAGGGTCCAAGCAAGGAGTGACCTTTCATTCATATCTCCAGAGATGGCTCTGAGTTAATTTGATTCCCTATCCCTCAATCAATCACTATGGCAACCGAATGAGATTAACTGACAGTTGCTGAGAATGGAGCCAATCTGACAGAAAACATATTGCCAATAATGGAGGAAGGAGCCATCTCTCAATTTACCACATTATTCATCTACTGAAGAAAGAGAGATGGATTCTGGGCAGCAGAAAGCAGGTTCATGCCGTCCAATCTAGGCTCAAAAATCAAACAAGCACACGTGGCATCCTGAGCTCTGCAGGATGGAGAAGAGTCTTAAAACATGATCAATGACTGCAAAAGGCTCACACTGCTCAAATGGCAAGTCTACCCTGGTGGAACCACAGAGGAAGGACAGGAGAAGGGAGGGCTAAGAGCTGGATGCATTGCCCCAACCGCAAGTAGCAGCAGCCCAGAAAAGCCCACTGTGCCTCTGAAGGCAGGGCTTGGCATTGCCCTCAAACGGTGGTTAGAGTATGTACCAGTGACAGGAGGAAATGGTTGTGTGCTAAACATGAAGAAGAGCTTCCTCAAGCAGAGAGTGAATGATACCCTCTCGCACTGCCAGATTGATTTCCCCCACCAGGGACCTAGCTTCCACCATACCCAGCAACTATACTTTCTTATTTATGTTGACATGTTCATTTAATCTGAACAGAAAGAATGCCTCATCAAAATGAGAGAGATTGGGGTAGTCAATTTCTTTTATCAGTTTTCCTGTCTCAGAGAAGCATTCCACCTTTCACTTTCCTTCTCAGAGACCATTACTCAATCAGCAAGAAAGAGGACTGAAAGTTTGCCGTGCCACCTAGTGACAAATGGCACTGTTAATTCCCACAAGCAGGCATTTTGGTTTGCCATTTGCCTAACCAGCAGCAGACAAACACCATGTCTAGATAATGCTTTAAGATTACTGTGGTCTTTTATGAGAAAGAACTCAGGGGGATCAGAAACTGTAGAACTTGAGACTTACAGGACACCACTCAGCCATGAAGGATTGATTACTGCTCTATGAGTCATGGACTGGTTGTAGGCATAACACCAATGGATCCTTGCTATTTATTCTGCTCAGTGTGACAGACAGCCAAGATATGTCTTCTAGGTTCCTGACCACACACAGTCACCCACTCGTTTGCTGGAGGCAGGCAGGCTTCCTGTGAGATTGGGAGAGCTCTCTGGGCAGCCCTCATCATAAAACCCAACTCTGTGGTTAAGGGACTGCCTTGGGCTTCTTCAGATGGCGGTGTGGAGCTGTGCCTCTCTCCTTCCCACTGCTGGCAGGACCATCCCCTCAGATTGCATTAGTGCAAATCTCTGTCCTGTAGTCAGGCAGGGATCCACTGTCTCAGCCGTTCAGGGTCTTCAGCCGGATGACTTTGAAATAACTTAGGGCCTGCATGTCCCTAGTCCCCTGCTTTGTCATTCTTGTAGCAGTGCCACTGCCAGCCTCAGAGGCTGAGGTGAGCCCTGGGTCCTGGGTAGGTTTCAGGTTCTCCTCTGGGCTGTCCTGTATGTTACAGCAAATGCACATTAAGGCGGTTGTAGTTTCTGTCCACTACCTTGCATGCACATGTGGGTTTTTCCTTTAATTGTTATTTATTGACAATTTCATACATTTACATATTATGCATTCTCTCTGCACTTACCCCTCCACCTCGCTCACCGTCCCCCAACCCTTATAAACTGGCCCTCCTCCTACCACTATGCTCCTATCTCACTCAGGTCTTTCTGCCTTGAGTTCGGGTTTTTTCTATGGTTTAGCCAGGGTTGTTAACACAGTCATGCGTGTTCAGCACAGGTAACTTGGCAGCACTGTCATTGAAGGCAATGACTTCTCCCCCAGCAGCCCTAGACTGCCATTGGCTCCCCCCAGGTGAGGCAGATGCCATTGAGTCCACTCCATCTGTAACTAAATGGAAAACATGTGGTTTGTGTTTTTAAGGATTTGTTTTTATTGTTTTTAAAACGTGTGTGTGTGTGTGTGTGTGTGTGTGTGTGTGTGTGTCTGTGTGTCTGTGTGTCTGTGTGTCTGTGTGTGTCTGTGTGGACACACAAGTCCAGGGACCTCAAGAAGCCTGAGGTTTTAAATCCCCTGAAGCCAAATTTATAGGTGGTTGTGAGCTGCCTGAGGGGACTCCTGGCCATTGACTTCAGGATCCCTACAAGAGCAGTCAGTGCTCTTGACTGCTAAGCCATCCCTTCAGCCCCCAAACACATGTATTTTTAAGAAGTATTTGTTCTTGGGACCTAAGCTCTGAATTTACAACTTAATTAAAGAAAGCATGTTTAGAAAGCAATTAATTCAAGGGGGGACTAAATAATCAATCCCAAAGTGACCTGGTTTAAAAACCTCCTAAGACTTTGGATAGGAGAACAATTCTGAGAGTCAAGGAATAACCTGGTGTGAGGTAATGATGACGTATTTCTGTCGGAAACACTCTGAGCTTTGGCACACTCATTTTGCATCATGAATATTCAAACTTTGGGCTAGCACCATTAATATTTCAAAAGTGCTGTGCGTGCACACTCACATATCAGTGTGACTAGGACAAGAAAGTCTCAGACCAGCCCGAATCTGGGTTTGCTGGGACACACAGCTGGCTGAATCAATGTAACCACCGCAGATGCCAGAGAGACCAGGAGCGCATAGACCCTCTTCATAAAGGAGGGCACTTCTTACCTGGTGGTTCCCTGTCTTAATTTATTACTATGAAGAGACATCATGGCCATGGCAACTCTTATAATGAAAACCATTTCACTGGGGCTGACTTACAGTTCAGAGTACACTGTCATCGTGGTAGGAAGCACCATGCAGGCAGACACGGTGCTGGAGAAGGAGCTGCAGCCAGATCCACAGGCAGCAGACAGAGACCCTGAGCCTGCCTTGAGCATTTGAAGCCTCAAAGCCTACCCCAGAGCCACTCTCTAATGACCAAGCATTGAAATCTATTAGCCTCTGGGGTCATTCCTCTTCTAATGAGCACAGCCCCCTTCCCATGGATAGTAATGCTATCCTGTATCTGCATGCATGCTGAGCTCTGTAGACACAGGAAGCCATCCAATCACCTTCTCTCCTCAGTCATCTTTGCACCTCCCTGTATCCTTTCTATTCAGCAGATATTGCATCCTGAGGTTGTCCAGGGATACTTTCCTGTCAATTATGTAAGTGGCTTACAGGCAGAGTGCAACAAGTAGAAAACTTTGCCAACCGTTTGACAGCTGTGCTGGTAATGTGATTTGTAGGTTGTCAGATGCAGTCCTTCATCCTCTCTGGATTGCTGAGAACTGTATCTTCTAAATAGGATACAGTAGCAATGAAGATAAGGAAGGGTGCTGGGGGCTTGGGGATTTAGCTCAGTGGTAGAGCGCTTGCCTAGCAAGCACGAGGCCCTGGGTTCAGTCCCCAGCTCCAGAAAAAAAAAGAAAGAAAAAAGAAAGGGTGCTGGGGGGCTTCTCCTTCACTTCCTGAGCCTCATCCAGCATCACAAATCATGATAACACCCGCACCCCATCCAATGGCTTCAGCGCTCACCAGACAACTGCTCCATACGTACAGCTCTTTGGTACAATCTTCATCAGCACGTGCTCTTCCTGTTGTCCCACTAACGTTGGGGTGGTAGCACCTTCCTGCTTCTGCTGAATCTGGGTTACTTTCCTGCCTGTTTTTTCATTTCTTTTCCAAAAACCTCTAAAACTAATTCCCTGCATTAGACTCCTTGACCCTCTCTGACTAATTCTAACAAAGAGAGGTTGACTTATTTGGGAGAATTTCATGATGAGGCTTTTATGAGAGACACCTTGAGAAATTCTGATCTAAAATAGTTTCAGTTCCAACTGTGAAACACCAGCCAGTTGCACATTTGAGCTGATTCCATCTATAAAATCTGTACACTTGTGGGCTCTCATGATGACACTCACAGGAAGCAATCATTTTCTAGGAAAACACACACACGCACACACACACACACACACACACACACACACACATGCACACACACACACGCACACACACACGCACAGGAAAACATTGGGAAGATGCCAGAGTCATGGATCTGCAGGCTTAAGGGATTACTCACACTGCAAGAACAGGAAGGTCAACACTGTTAACATAAGCCCGAGGCTCTGGACACTGTTTGATGGCCAACAACCCAGACAGATGGAGGAGGCTGCTGGGCAGAGACTCGGGGATGAGGCTCAGGTGGTAGAGCCCTTGCCTAGCCCTTGTAAAGTCCTGGTTAGATCCCTAGGACTGCACAGAGGAGGAGTGGGGTACTGGAGACAGAGGCAGGAGGGTCAAAAGTTCAAGGCAAGGCAGACAGATGTGTAAACACCCTCACCACTGAGCCTGACTTGAGTTCAATCCCTGGGCTCCACAGGTTAGAAGAAGAGAGCTGACTCTACAAAGATGTTCTCTGACCTCCACACGTAGACCATGGTCCACACACACACACACACACACACACACACACTTAAACTTAATAATCCTTAGCCACAAAGAGCTCAGGGACAGCAAAGACTACGTGAGACCCAATCACAAAAGAATGAGGAGGAGGAAGAGGAGGGAGAGGAAGAGGAAGAAAATGAGGAAGAGGAAGAAGAGGAGGAAGAGGAGGAAGAGGAGGAAGAGGAGGAAGAGGAGGAAGAGGAGGAAAGAATAAAAGGAAGGAGAGGGAAGATAAGAAAGAAGATGTAAAAAGCTACAAGAATTTTCAGTGATGTCAAGTGGGTAAAGGAAACAAAAACTTGAGATTAAACAAAACACAAGGCAGCCAGGTCCTAAGGGACAGTATTGCTGAGAAGATATAAACAGGTGGCTGTGACATGTGTCGTGTTCCCTAGGGATGCCACCAACAGGCAAGGACTACAGTAAGCATGGACTGTGTTTAAGGTTCCTGGAGAGTTTTCCATAAGGGAAAAATCAAAACAAAACAAAAACAGACACAAGGTAAATAGACAAGACTATGAAGCCTAGACCTCTCTTCTAGCATTCAGAGTACTACTCTGCATTTCCTTGGCTGACCTCTGGCAAGCTACGCTGCCTCTGAAAGCTACACATTCTTCATCTTTAGACCATCGATGGTAACATGGTTCTACAGTAACCCCCTGTGTGTGTCAACTTGGCTGGGTTGAGGTAGCTAGTGGACCATTGTTTCAGATGTCTCAATCAGTGGGTTGAAATATCATCCTTCTCCACTGTGAAAAGACATCACTCTACCTATTGAAAGTTCCTGGGGTGGAAGCAAAAAGGGCAAAGAGTCTGTTTTCACTCTACAAGGTCTAGAACATTCACCTTCTGCCTTCAGGTTTTAAGATACCTGGGTCACAGCCCTTCAGCCTCAGACTGAAGCATCCGCTGGCTGTCCTGGCTCTTAAGCTCACAGGCTTATCACATGATAAGACTTCTCCAAGTTTAACTATCTACCTGCTCTGGCCTTCTCAAATAGATGGTAAGCAGAGAGACATTCTAACTATAGATAGATATGACAGAGGAGCATATGGGTCCTGATCCCATTGGGGGTCAACTGACCCTTTCACAGGGGTCACCTAACACCGTAGCAAAATACAGATGTTTACATTATGATTCATAACAGTAGCAAAATTGCAGCTATGAAGTAGCACCAAAATAATTTTATGGTTAGGAGTCACTACAACACGAGGAACATTAAAGAATCACAGCATTAGGAAGGTCGAGAACCACTGAGATAGATGGTAAATGATAGATTATGGATCAATTAATTGATAGATTACAAATACGAAGGGTGAGTAAATAGATATGATAGACAGACAGATGGACAGATAAACAGACGTATGATCCAATTTTCACAATTCCAAAATCTATAAAGCTCTGAAAGTTCCTTCTTTCCACAACTTTTGACAACACTATGGCCTACACCAACGTGAAGTGATTTCTGGTCTATTTCCCCCCACCTATTATGCATATATCGGTCAAAACAAAGAACAACATGTTTAATTATGGAGTGATACTAAGCATATATTACTATATAGGGTGCAGGTACTGTTCACATTTAATCAGGAAAAATGTATTCCCAACCCTGGTTTGTCTGAAGAACTTCCAGAGAGGTGTAGACAGTTCTGTCCACTTGTCCTGTGACTCGCAGGTTTCACTAGAATAATAATGGGAGATGCAAATGATATTTCAACCATGTCTATGGTTCTTGGCACTGGGAAGACACTGTTTTCCAAAGCCATCTACAGAGCCTGTTGTGTTGCTTAGTGTCCTCAAACATCTGCATCCGAAACCATCACAGAGCCTGTGTGCTTCCGATAACATCATAAGGGTCTCTCAACACCAAGGACAGGACAACTACATGAGGTAGAGGCTTTGTAGGACCTGGAAATTGACTGTGATTGCTGGATCAAGCACCCTTGTGATGATCTAGACATGGATCTCATGCTCCCTCAGCCCCTGGCTGTCCCAGGTCACAGTGAGGGGAGTCCCTTCCAGGTGATTCAGCCACTCTGTGTTTCACAGCAGCACAGGAGGCTGGCGGGAAGATTAGAAGTCAAGGAGCTGAGGAGCTAACATAACACTCGTCCAGACTGAGAATGACCAGGCACATAGTGAGCAGAGCTGGTGCGAGAAAGACAGCCAGTCAGGCAGAAGGGAGAACACAGCTGGGAAAGCTGGCCTGCCTTTTAATTTCAAATGATATCCCATCATCACTGCTGGGGCCCAGTGTTAGTAATGACAGCACCTACTCAAGGGGACAGACAGAGAATGTGCCAAATTAAGAATCAAGAGCTGGCCAAACACTGGCACCCAGTTTCCAGAGGTTTCAGGTTGACAACAGATTGCCAAGTGCTCTCTGTGATGTGTCCATTATTGATCACTGCATAAGTACTAGACTGATAGAAGGACACTGGAGAGAACACACACGGCTTCAAGTTGCAGGTCAGACATCCCTCCAAATTTAGATGATCACCAGACTGTGGAATCTGTGAGAAAGCAGCAATAGAGGTAATGGACCCCACAGACAGCTAAGCCAGCAAAGGCTCTGCCAGCGTACAGGGACAAGTTGGCCAGCATGAGTTTTTGTTTTGTTTTTAATATCTGGATTATTCTCATCTTCTTTTATGCAACATGAAAAGTATAGACGAACTCGGTATGACACTTGGATCATTGTGATGGCTTGAATATGAAATGAGAATTTTCTCAGGTATTTGAACACTTGGTCCCTAGCTAGTGATACTATCAGGGGAAATCATGAACCCTCTGGGAAGGGGGGCCCTGTTGGAGGATAAACATCACAGGGAATAGGTCTCTGAGTGTTCTTTGCTTCACCTCACTTCTAGTTCAATTTCTGTTGAAATCTGACTGATCTGCTTCCTGCTTCAGCCACCTACTGCCATGCCTCCTGTGCCATTATCCCCCCACCCCCTTATCTGTCTTTCAACTCAGAATAAAGCCTTTCTCCTACATTAGGTCATGGTATTTTATCACAACAACAGAAAAGTAAGTAATACCAATTGATCTTCCAGTTTTCAGCCTAGTGTAGACATTGTTCCTGCTACTTCAGGTTCCTATGCAATAACAGCAGTAATGGCGGCCTCTTTCTACAGCACTGCGTACACACAAGGAACTTTAATGCATGATTAATCCAATAATGCCAGGAAATAACAAGGACATCATCCAACTTCACAGACCCAGTGCCTCATGAAGAGTAGGTCATTAGCACAGTGAGAAGTGGCAAGGTCTGAAATAGAGGTCATGGTCTTCTGGCCCTTAGATGGTACTCAGTAATGAAGGTCTGACTTGAATTAAAATCAAGTAGAAATACAGCATCACCTTGAGAAGTGCAATTCATACTTTGTTAGGTTTTGTGGCTATAATAATAAAGTGTAAGTCATAGGCCTAGTCGCTTGGTTCCGTTCTGACCTAAAGAGTTCATCAAAGTAATTGAATAGTAGAGAGTTCTAAATGGTCATAATGAAGAAAATGTAGGCCCCATGGAAATGACAAGGTTCTCATCTAGGCTGCCTTTGAATCAAAGCATTAATTACCCATTTTAATCCAAATTTCTCTGCAAGATTAAGTAAAATGTGTTTCACTTACTTACTAGTTCCACACAGGCTGTATGATTGTAGGGGAGTTTGCCAGAGACTTGAACACAGAGAGGGCCCTCAGAAAAGCTTCACACGTGTCCTTTGGACCTACTCAGCACGTGGTGGTTTAAAGCTTTCCTCAAAGTGCCGTTGAGCCACTGCCACATCTCCCATCTTGAGCTCCTTTCAAGGTGTTTATGTCTTTGAGCTTAGAGTTCACATATGATACTTAGGAACACCCAAGCATCATCGTAAATCAAGTTTTTAAGTGAACTGTCTTAGTTTCATTTCTGTTGTGTAACAAGCAACCCTGACCCCCCCAAACCCCCCCAAAAAAAACTTAGAAAGGAAAGAGAGATTTGGGGCTATAACTCTGAGCACAGCACAGTACTGTGGGGAAGTTACAGCAGAAACTGAAAGCCCCACATAGAACCACCATCAAGAGCAGAGAGACAGTGAGAATATGACTGTGTATGACCTCAATTGCTCTCAGCTACCTTTCTCCTCTCTTACGCTGTTCAGGGTCCCCTGCCTACAGAATGGTTTACACCATTAACAAGACAATTCCTCATAGCATACCCATAGGCCAACTTGATCTACACATTTCCTTATTAAGACTCTTCCCAGGTGATTTAGTAGTGTCAAGTTGACAGTTGAAATTAATTAGCATGTGAACTAATATTTTTGGTCAACTAAATTACTAGAATTAATTTAGCTTAAAATCTTAGGGAAACTCATAGTGTGTTTAAAAAATAAAGCCATTCTGTGCCATGTATTTAAACATGTAACACTCCATCTATAGAAGAAACTTTAACTACTACCTACCACACTGTTAAAGGCACTGGTACATGAACAGAAAATCAGCAAGTCACCACACATGACTATAGCATCATAAAATACTACAAATAAAGTGTATACTTCAGCTGATCCTAGAGCACAAACAGACAACAGCAATAATAATCTTTTAAAAAGTGTGTGTGTGTGTGTGAGAGAGAGAGAGAGAGAGAGAGAGAGAGAGAGAGAGAGAGAGAAGGGACTAGAGTTCCAGAACTGTCCTATAATTAGATACAAGTGTCCAATTTCTATGAAATGTCAGAAAGCATGCAAAAATAAGTATGGTATAGCCAAATGAAAAAGTAATTAATATATCTTGTCTCTGAAAAGAACTTGATGGAAGATCTACTAGATAAAGACTTTTAAATGACTTGATTAAAGATGCTCGAGAAACTAAGATAAGACTCACAAGAATTCAAAAATTAGTGGATAAAGAGGAAATATTAAAAGAGACATTAACCTACAAGAAACTAAAGATAAAACTCTGTAGCTGAGAAGTGTAGAAACTGACTATTGAAAGATTCACTTGAGAGATTCAAAAGCAGATTTGAATGAGGAGAAAAAGAATTGGGGAACAAGAAGATCAGATTGTGGAAATTACCAAATCTCAGGAACAGAAAGTAAAGGACTTCTCATACCTGGATCTGTCTCATGAGAAATGCTCAAGAGAGTCCTATTGGGTGAGATGGAAGGACACTAGACAGAAATGCAGAACTGAAAGATGATATTAAGACCTCAGTCAAGGTAGGTCCATAGGCAATCACGAAAGTCAGTATTGAAATAACCATAGTTGGTAGCTCCACTTTTGTTTCCTGCATGATTTAAGACACAAATGGATTTTTTAAAGATTAGTCTAAAAGCTATCATTATTGTAATTTTGGTTTGTAACTTCGCACTGTGTTTTCTGTATAATTTGTGACACTGCTACATTTAAAAGGATTATGTTTTCAAAGGCCTGACACCTAAGGATGCAATTCTGTAGCGTGAACAAACCTAAAAGACATGAGAGGGACTTGTAAGGGGCACAGCAACCGCATGGCGGTGAAGCTAAGCTACCATAATTTCAAATTAGGCTGTTAAGACTTTGGGTGCTAAATCTAATCTCTATGGCAACCATAAAGAAAATAGCTATAGAATACACACAGAGGAAAATGATAAAGTAGGTCAACATTTCACTACCAAAAAATGGGCTAAAACCAAAAGAAGACAGAAATGCAAGAAGCAAACAACAAAAATTTATAAGACATACACAAAACAATTGGGAAATAAAAAATTAGGACCTTCTTTGTGAATAATTACTTGAGATACAGTTGAGGAAATGCTCCAATCAAAAACAAGAATCCACAGAGTAGATAAAACCACACGATCCAACTATCTACAAGAACTTCACTTTCAAATCGACAGACAGCACAAGTTAGAAAAAGGTATTCTGTGAAATTAGTAACCAATAAAAGCAGAAATAGCTATGTGGATAGTAGACAAAATATATTTCAAATCTTTTGTTAAATATATCAAGAAGATATAACTGTAATTAACTATATACCTAACAAGAGGGCATCTAAATACACACATCAAAAACTGACAGAATTGAAGAAGAAAATTAACAATTCTATAATAAGGTGTCAACTTTAATATTCTAACCTCAGTAATGGAACCAAAAACACCTACTTATATCACATCCACAGTCAAGATCAAAGAAATGCATGTATGCATTCCTATTACTCAGCTCACTTCCTCCTTTCTTATACAATCTATGACCCAGACCCAGGGAATGGTGCCACCCACAGTGGGCTCGGTTTTCCCACATCAATGAACATAATCAAGATCATCACCTTCAGATGTGCCCACAGGCACTCTGATCTAGAAAATTTCTTATTGAGGCTTTCTTCCTAACTGATTCTAATTTTTTTTGAAGTTCACCATAAAGCAAGCCATAACAGAAGAAGGAAAGATATCCTGATTACCTCAACTATTGCAGCAAAACTTCTGACAGAATCAGACACTGACAATGAAAGGCTTCTGGGCAGGAAAGAGTAAGTTCTCTTCAAGGATACAATCCCTGAGAGACTACCCATGCTCCAATCGATGCTTCTACACCAAGCACATGCAGGTAGCACTAACTGGACTCAATGTATTTTAAAGTAAAACAATGAAGTTGGGAGGGGAAATAGTGGAGAGGCAATGGGGAATTGGAGGAAATACACAGGGTGGATGTGTTCAAACTATGTCATATGTATGTATGTAATTCTTAAACAACAGCAATTTAAAAACTATACTAATTATAGTATACTTAAGATGACTTCTCTGCAGATTCATGCTGACAATTCATAAGTGACAATTGACTATTCAACCCTAATTTAGACATGTACACCATTATCTCAAGGCCTTGTGGGACACTAAAAACAAACAGGAGACCCAGAAAATAAGAAATGTGGTTAGAAAGAGAGACATTGGAGACTTGCATAATATAGTAGAACAAGAGAATTGGTGGTGTGCCTACTGTGGAGAATATCATGGCAGTTTCTTTCAAAAAAATGTTTTAAGGAAGGAAGGAAGGAAGGGAAGAAGGAAGGAAGGGAAAACAGAAACAAAGAAAAAAGAAAGAAAGAGAAAGAGAAGGAAGGAGAAATAGAGGAAGGGAGGAAAGGGGAGGGAGGAAGGGAGAGAAAGAGAGGAAAGATAGAACCCACTCAAATACCCATTGACTGAAAAGCAAAATGTGGTCTGCCCATTCTATAGCATACTCTCCATCCATAGTGGAGAAGGAACTCTTGACAGCAAGGATGAACTTGAGGACATAATACTAAAATAAGCCATTCACAAAAGCAAATGAACTCCCTGCAATTCATAGTGTAAAGTGTAGAGATAGAATGTGGGGTTACTTGGACTGTTACTCGTTTTTTAATGGATAAAGGACTTTCATTTTGCATGATGGAGAGTTTTGAAGGTGAATGGTAGCAACAGCCATGTAACTATGGTTATATGCAATCCAAATGAACTGCACACTTGAAATAGTCATGTTGGCAAACTTTATGTCTTAGGGTTTCTATTGCTGGGATAAGCACCATGACCAAAAAGCAAGTTGGGCAGAAAGGGTTTATTAGGCTTAAACTTCCATATTGCTGTTCATTATTGAAGTCAGGACAGGAACTCAAACAGAGCAGGATCCTGGAGACAAGAACCAATGCAGGGGCCATGGAGGTGTGCTGCTTACTGGCTTGCTTGCCCTGGCTTGTTCAGCCTGACTTCTTACAGCATCCAGGACCACCAGCCCAGGGATGGAACCATCCACCATGGGCTGCCTCTCCCTCACTGATTGCTACTTGAGAAAATGCCTTACAGCTAGGTCTCATGAAGGCACTTTCTCTTCCTTTCTGATGACTCTGGCTTGTGTCAAGTTGACACACAAAGCCAGCCAATACACTTTACTATGTGTTGATTTTTTACAATAAACCATATGGTTCTGGGGAAGGCCCTCGAGGCAGGCTCCCAGCATGATTTTCATTGTCTACTAAGCAAGAAAAACCTCTCATTTGCCTCAAGTTCCTCTGACTCTACTATTGAAGAGAAAGAAGCTCTGTATTTTATACACATTTTAAACACAGTTTATGTAGTATATATGTTTCTACAGTTTAATCCATATTTATAAACTATCTTGTGTACTTTCATATTTTAACTACCGCTATGGCACTCATTCCCACTAGCCCTTTAAGACTGCTAATCGAGGTAGAAATATCTTACTTCTGTCAAAAATGAATTGAGTTGCTCAGCTCTCTTGCAGTCAACAACTTAAAATTTACAAGATGTGCTTAGTCTTCCTACTTTCAGAGCCCTGAGCTCTGTGTATAATTCCCACCCAGAGGTTCACTGCACTTGCAAAGAAGCCCTGGGCCATCACCTAGCAGGCGTATGCCTTCTGTCCACATAAGACAAAGCTTTGTAGCAAAGATGAAGCAAAGTCCGTCTCCAATCTTGAGCATGGCACCACCCAGGACCAAACCACACACCTTGCTTTAATGGCTGCGTGAAGCTGAGTGGGGCACCTGAAACACTGTAGGTTTCCTCTCTAACATGCTTTGACTTGTCGGTCTACTATGTACCAGACAACTCAGTGGAAGCTCTCTATGGGGCAAAGGCAGAGAGGCCACTGTTTACCTTGCTTGTTGTCCATTCAAGTTAGGAATATCATTATTTTCTATTAAGTTTGATTCTCCTGATTACAGTCTGGGAGACAGCTAAGCACTTTGGGAAATTATATTTATTTTTGCAAGCAGCTAAGATACTATTTTGTCGATTACTAACCCAATATCAATGAAGTTAGCTTGCCATAGTTTTCAAAATGTATTAGAATGATGCATTTCTGCCCAAATTGGAAATCTGCTTTGGCACATCTCTCTCTTATGGCTGCAAGTTCTTCCTTCCTTCCTTCCTTTCTCCCTCCCTCCCTCCTTCCTTCCTTCCTTCCTTCCTTCCTTCCACCTGGCTCACAGTTCTAAACCAAGAGAGAAGCTGCCCTACACCAAACTCCCTCTGACCTCCCAGCCCTTGACACAGCCTGAAAGGAGCTGGAGGATTAGCTCAGGCTATTCCAGAGACACAATAAGCAGAAGGTCAGAGGCAGAGAAGGAAAAATGCTGGAGGCAGCATTAATTGGTTCCCTGCTCCCCAAAAGCTTACATCTAACCTGAGAGATAAGTCAGCATGCATGTGAAAAATAATTAGTCTTGTAATTTCTAGAATTCTTCTCTAGCCTTAAAGGATGTAAACTGTGCATGTTTTTAGAAGTAGAAAGGCAGCCATTGTGTGAGTTGCTTTTCTATTGCTGAGATAAAATGTCAGGACAGAGTCGACTTACTGCTCCAGAGTGTTAAAAGTCCATGACGGCGGGCAATCATGGCAGCAGACTTGGTGCAGGAGTCACTGACGGTTCACAACTCAAACCACAAACAGGAAACAGAAAAAGCTCACACCTGAAACGGCACTAGTCTTTAAACTCTCAGAGCTCACTTCCAGTGACACACTTCCTCCAACAAGGCCCCAAGGCTCTCCAAACAGTGCTGCCAACGAAGAGCCAAGCATTTAACTCCCCAAGGCTGTGGGAGACATTATCATTCAAACCACCACAGCCACTAAGAAAGCTTAGGTATGATGAAGTACAGAATCTGAGAGCATGAGATAGCAAACTGGAGAGCCAACGCCATCCACAAGAGTGCAAGCACATTGACTGAGTTTGATTCCCAACACTCTCCTAAATAAGCCAGGCATAGCAACAATAATCTATAATCCCAAGACTGGAGAAACAGAGTCAGGAAGACCCTAGGACTGGGGAAACTGAATCAGAAAGATCCCAGGGGCTTGCAAAAATCAGGAGGCAACAAGTTCAATGACTGACCTTGTCCTAAAATGTGAGGAGAAGAGAAATTGAAGAATACCATACATTAACCTCTGGCCTCAATATCACACACACACACACACACACACACACGAGGATACACAACAGAAGCTGATGGAGTATCACAGAGGTGTAGAAGGAAGTTTTCTGTTGTTCTTTTCATTCTAACAATGAGAAGGTTTCAGAAGGAAACTAGTAGCATGTGATATGACTGTGTGGAGTCACCTTGTCTGCTGTGGAGAGATGGTTAAAATATCACACAAGAGCCCAGGATAGTAGCAGAGAAACTACCGTGGTTACCTATGTGAGAAGTGTAGTTGCTTTGGTCTACTGTAAAGCACACGGAGAGAGACAGAGAAATGTTATTGGTTCAGAAACTAGAAATCTGAGTGCATTGGTAGATGGGCTTGGTTGCCAGCATAAGGTAAGCTATAAAAAGCACAAAGGATATTTCACAGATGTTCAGCTAAGCACTGAGCTCCTCTCCTCCTGGACTCCAAGGCTCAAAGCTGTTCCTCCAGGCTCATCTGGGGGGTAGGTGTGGGGGCTTATAGCAGTCATAGCATCATCTGTATGCAAATGCTCATTTACCTGACTATACATCTGGAGAAAGTGTCTGGATTCATGGAACAGATCTCACCATGCTGGCCATTGCTGGAGACACTAGTAGCCAGAAGAGCCTGGAAGCAACAACTGAGCAGAGACAGCAGGAGATTAAGTGCAGGGCAAGATGGAGTAAGGTCAGAGGTAGAAGCTCCAGGACACAGGACAGTCGCGACTGGGATGAGAAGGAAGCAGCAGAGCAGAGAGGGGCAGGATAAGGCGATGTCACGATGGAGCAGATAACTACACAAGATGCTCCAGGGTAACATGGGAGAATAGCATCACGAGGTTTGGAAGATGAAGCTTCTGGTAAGTTAGTGATGTTTCTAGACTGTGGAAGGAGGGAAAACCACATAGAAATGTCTGACACGAAATACAAGAGAATAATGTCAGATAGCATCAAATCCAAACATCTGCAAAGCATTAAATCTTCAAAACCACTACCCCACGGGGACTGGCACCAGGACTGCCATCAAGCCTGACAAGCAGAGTTCTGTCCTGAGACCAGAGTGGTGAAAAGAAAGAAGCAATTCCACAAGTTGTCCTCTGATCTCCATACATATGCCACGACAAGTGCACACATGCACATGGTGTACACACACACACACACACACACACACACACACACACTAACCAAATAAGTGCAATAGAAAATCTATAGCATGGAGGAGGCTTTGCCTGAGCAACGCTGACTTGCTGTAATCACACACCACCTTACGCAGCTTCCTGGTATACACAGAGCACATATCCTAGAAGGCCAACCCAGCAGAGTATCTACCAGTTTCTCCAGCATCTATCAGAAGGACACAATCTACTTTGTCAATCACTCATCTGCAGCCCACAATTCCTACAAAGCCTGTACACACAATTATAACAATTGTGTGTGTGTGTGTGTGTGTGTGTGTGCGTGTGTGTGGTATACATGTGTGGTATGTGCTGGTATACACGTACATATGTATGTAGTATATATTTGAAGACTACAAGTCAAAGTCTACTCTCTTCCCAATCACCCTCCACCTTATGGTTTCTCCCTAAAACCATAGAGTCCATTACCTTGAGTTAGGTAGCCGGGCTAATGAGCCTCCCACAAAAGGCTGGGAAATACAAACATGTGTATTCAGCTTTCATGGATGTTAGGAATGCAAACTCAGGTACTCATGATTTGATGTGGGAAGCACATTGCTGACTGAGACATCACCCCCGCCAACAAACACACTCTTCTAGTAAAAGGATATATAGTTTTATATTTCACTCAACCCTCAAAGGGTCCATGACTTCCCTTCAAAGACAAAAATGCTAGGGACTTTATTCTATACTGAGGAAATCTTCTGGCTCACCACATGAGACACACCTTCTCTGAGGTCACACTCCTATGAGAGCATCATTTATCATCATCCCGGGCACTAAGCGGCATTTGTGCCACAGTCAAAGAAACTTCGAATCGCCTAGCAGCCCAATAAATCACCCGCCCATCTCATCTAGTGCTCCTGCAAGCTTTTAAAGACTTTGATTCCAGGGAAATGTCACTTCTGGGCATGGAGCTGCAGAGGCTGATAAATGCTAAACGATCCATCAAATTGTATGAGGCCATTGCAGGGCTTAAGTGGAGGCCACACTGTGCTTTGCCTAAAGAGCCATCGCTTCGGGCACAGAGCAGTATCTGATGAGGACCCTGCTAATCCAATTTCTAAAATCATTCCTATCAGAAACTCCCAGTGTAGGCAAGGCAAGGTGGAGGCTCCGGGCAGTACTTGGCGTTCTGATTCAGTCAATGCTATCTCAAGTCAGGGCCATTTCCTTCCACTTTGAAAACCTGAGCTTAGGCTCCTGGAAATGTTCAACAACGGTACCAAATCTGCTCCTTCCAAGAATCTAAAGGAATCTTATTACACAAATGCTTGAAAGGGGAATGGGGCACCACTCACCTCTCTGCTTCAGAGCATCCCTCTACTCCTAGCCAGGCACCACGAGGGACAGTGATGTAAAATGCCAACCTTGTGGAAGGCCCAAGTTTAACTCCTTGCCTGCTACCACTATCATGGTCAGAGCTCATATCAGTCAAGAACCTGGCATTTAGGCTCTTCCAGAAGCAGTGTTTCCATACTGATGTCAACTTCTTTAGTTCAGGGCAGGAAGGACACCTCTCTGATGAAGTCACCAAATTTCAAAACAACAAATAAGGAACGTTCTCGCTTCTCTTTGGACCTTTCAATCTCCAGCTTCCAACAATGTCACCATGCAGAAGTAGCACTGTTTATGAAGCTTAAACCCAAAATGTAGACAGTTAACTGAAGGTGCAGTAAGTCGAGGTGATGAGCATCCCTGTATCTTCAAGGCAGTCAGCATCCCTGTATGCTCAAGCATCTATCATCCGAGTTGGGAGCCTTCAGCCGCCTCTCTTCTGGTTATAAAAGATATGATAGAAAGCCACGACTGGGGTTAGCTCTGTGGAGCTGTAGACCACTAGCACACATTCCTTCCACGTAGCTGTGTTTTAGTGCCTGTCATCTGCCCTCAAGCTACCCCTCTTCTGTCCTCTAGAGCACAGTTATCTTTTAATCAATAGAAGAATCACTGAAAAACAAGATGAGCATCATCAGTCAGGGTCAGAAAAAGAAACTGGGCCAGGACTTGAAACACAGGAAAATTAATGTGGGAACTGCTTACACGAGTACACAGTGTATGGACAAAGTCACGAGGACACCTATGTCACAGCAATGGCAGGTGCCACTCCCAGCAGCAGGCTTGATGCAGGTCTGTAGCTAGGAGAACAGAATGAGCCAGGGCAGAGTTAGGAATACAAAGGAGAGGCTGCCTGAAGTACAGTGTGAAGCTCGATCCCCAGCTTCTTTCCGTCCTGGCTAGCTGCACCCTCCTCACTTGCATTGGAGTACCTACTGACAAAAGCCAAGAGAGTCTGGGAAGCACAACACTGTCACCCCAGGAAGAATAAACAGCTGGCTTACAAAGACACCCTTGAGGACACCTTAGGGACAGAGTATGCAAACACTTCTTCAATATCAAAACAGTGGTGACACATGCGTGCTTAGAAGATGACATAAGTGCATGTCCATCACCCACAAAGAGAAGTCCATATGCTCCTCACAGGAACAGCTGGAGGCTCACCCCTCAAACTCCGTCCTCAAAAGCCATTCATTCAAATGGAATTTATCAGGGTGCTCATCGGAGATGAATCTGACTCTTCCTCTCTCGGTAGACATCGCTGTGGCTCATCATCTAAGGGTGGATCTTGTGAGATTTCCCCCATCCACATTGCAATACAAGCTGTTTGTCATTGGGCAGGTCTTGTTTAGGTGACCATATCACTAAGAATTCATGTGTGCAACTGTCCCCGCCAGCGGGGACCCAGTTATTCAGGGTCCCGAAGAGGCTTTCTACCTGTGGGCCAAAATGGGGGTGAAGAGAAGAAGGAGACCAAGCAAGATTCTGTTGTCAAGGTCTCGTTTATTGGGGTGAATGTTACAGCTTTTAAGGCTTTCAGGTAGGGGGAGTGTCCTTTGTGAAACACAGAGGAGGGGGAGGTGCGGATATAGGTAGTGATAGCTGGAGGCAAAGAGGTCAGGCGGTGGAGACACTGGGTGTTGATTCAGGAGGTAACAGGTATCTGCTAAGGGAGCTGAGGCATCCCTTGAATGTTATCTTCCTGTGCCGTAAATTCATGGGAGAGGCTTTCATTCAACAATCTTAAGACTTAATGCAGTCATCTTAGGGGTGAGTCTCTGTGGCCAAACAGCCCAGAGTTACCTAGTCACTTTGAACCATGCAGTTCCAAAAGCGGCTAGGCCCAAATCCAATATGGCTCCGTGCATGCAACTCCTTGATATATGTAGAAGCCATTACCTTACAGCAGATGGCATTGCCCTCTGACTCTTACAACCTTTCTTTAGTGTATTCAATCCAAGCAGTCATCCCTATGAACACATATACATATTAACAACACTAAATCATTTCATCAGATTAGATAGATAGATAGATAGATAGATAGATAGATAGATAGATAGATAGTGTCTTGGTCAGGGTTTCTGTTCCTGCACAAACATTATGACCAAGAAGCAAGTTGGGGAGGAAAGAGTTTATTCAGCTTACACTTCCACAATGGGCTGGGTCCTCCCCCCTTGACCACTAATTGAGAAAATGCCTTACAGCTGGGTCTTATGGACGCATTTCCTCAATTGAGGCTCCTTTCTCTGTGATAACTTCAGCTTGTGTCAAGTTGACATACAAAACCAACCAGGATAGATAGATAGATAGATAGATAGATAGATAGATAGATAGATAGATAGGTAGATAGACAGACAGATATAGAGCATGTATGTGTGTGTACACATGTACATGCACACTCTGAATTAAAAGATTGTTTTTAATAAGAGGAGAAAACACTTTCCACATTCAGTAAAAATCCTGCAGTTTGTAACTTCAGCAATCTATAATCTGAGCAGTTTGTTCCGGGTGGTTCTGGATGGTTGCAGGATGAGTTGGCATGTGCAGTGTGAAGTGCACAGGCTGTATGTTCAGCACCACATATATAGGGAAGTCATGCAATGCACACCATACAACCCTGCTAAAAACACTTCAAGTCCATAACATGTTCTGTCTTGGATGAATTTTAGCCATTGCGCATTCAGGAACATTGCACAACCTCCATATTCGGTTCTGCCACACTGCACTGGGTCCTAACCCACACCTTAAGAAGCAGGGCTCATAAGAACCTGGTGTGTGTGAGGCAAGGATAGGGAAGGGAGAGGGGGAGTTCCCGGCATATTTAGGACAAACCTCTTCCTTTGACATTCTCAGTTAAGCAACTTATTTCTAAGTTTTAACATCTCCTAAACTTGTATCTTAGTTCCATTTTCAATTGCTTTAGAGTTTAGCCAGTCTGAGCTAAGAATTCCTCCAGTTCAAGCACAACTGAGAAATGGAGGCAGTGGATGTAAGATGCTGTTCTAAAATCTCTCCTCATTGTCACAGCCTATCATTAGCTAGATGAACATGAAGGCTAGAACATCAGAAATAAAGCTCAATTAAGAACCCGAACTATTTGTGTAAAGAGAAGAAGCACATAAGGCCCACCGTTCCTCTAGAACCCACTTCTTCTTACAAGTTCAACCATAAAGGCTTCCATCTGCCCCACCTGCAGGGATCGCTCAGGCAAGAAGCAGCGAGTGGTCCTAGAAGATGGTTCACACTACAGTGGATGGCCTCACACCCCAAAATACAGCTATGGACAGTAAAAATGGAGTCATGGACTAGTAAATAAAAAAGAGGGCCCAGTATGGGGAGAATAAGAAGGTGGGGGCAGATCTGTGAGGAGTTAGGGAGAAAAGTAAGGAAGGATGTTATCAAAGTGAAATCCTCAGACAGTTGGTAAAACATAGCAATGCACAAGAAAAGAGGAAGTGGCTACTAAATGGAAAACCCTGAGACCCCCAGTGAGGCAGCATCCAATGCTACTCAAGCATCAAGGAAATGACTCAAACAAGCCAACTGCCTAATGGCATCATTGCTAACTAGCTTTGGTTATTCTATTTCCATATCATATGAAAAGTTAGAGGGTGGCATTTCCTCCATCCAGTAGAGGGTTCTGTCAGCTCACAAGGTAAATAACCTTCAAATGTTCATGCATTTCTGCAGAGTTGGAGGTAAGACTCTGTTGAGATAGAAGAGCTAAAAGGGGGTTGGGGATTTAGCTCAGCGGTAGAGCGCTTGCCTAGCAAGCACAAGGCCCTGGGTTCAGTCCCCAGCTCCAAAAAAAAAGAAGAAGAGCTAAAAGTATATGTAAATGAGCATGCCAGCCTGGAAGGGAGGAGAGGCTAGAAAGTTGGGTAAGAGAAGTGGAGAGTGGACCCAGGGGGCAGGTGAGAGCACAGGAGAGTGGACCCATGCTAGGGTGGGAGGTGAGAGCAGAGAAAAGTGGACCCATGCAGAGGTGGGGCAGAGAAGAGTGGGCCCATGCTGGGGGTGGGGGGGAGAAAGTAATGGAGAGTAAACCCCTGGGCACAGTGAGAGCACAGGAGAGTGGACCCATGGGGTAGGGGAGCATAGGAGAGTGGACCCATGGGGGGCAAAGCAGAGGAGAGTGGACCCATCCCTATCTTTGCAGTCCCTGAGTTTCAATCTTTTATAAGTTGGAAGTGTTTGCATTAGAAAAGGAAATTGTTTCATGGCTGTTCAGAAAGACAGCTTAATGAAAAAAATCATAAGATCTTGGCTTGGTGGTATAGGCCTTTAATTCCAGCACTGGGAAAGCTGGGACAGGCAGATCTCTGAGTTTGAAGCCAGCCTGTTCTACAGAGTGAGTTATTGGCCAGTCAGAGCTACATAGAGAACCTGTCTCATAAATAAATATAAATAAATAGCAACAAAATAATCTTGGAGTAGCCACAACAACCCAGTCTTGAAAATGGGAAATTCAACAGATCTAGGTAGAGGGTGTCTTCAGGTGAGGGAAAGGGATTGGCTAACCCAGAATCCAGGTCTTTTGATCAGTTTGGCTTTCCACAGTGGACACAGAGAGCAAAGTCCCCAGTGATGGAGAGTTGGTTGGGAAGACTTCTTTGTACCAAGTTTTAGTGTCCTTCCTCTCCTCTCCTTGAAAAAGAAGCTCTTCTGAAGGTCCTGGGACATTCTCTTAGGTTTTCCCATGAAACAAGTTGCTATGAAAAGAGCAAGCCTGGGGTTGGGTGTAGCTCACATTTGGAATGTTTATACTTGTGTACTGAGCCCTCTCCTATACACACATGCATGCGCGCGCACACACACACACACACACACACACACACACGAATGAAGGGCTTCTTATAGCTAAGGTACATCATAAGCAGAAGTCATGGCAGGAACTCAAGGTAACATCCTGGAGGCAGAAATTAAAGCAGAGGCCATGAAGGGTGCTGCTCACTGACTCGCTCCCTATGGCTTCCTCAGCCTGCTTGCTTATCCACCCCAGGACCATCAGCCCAGGGATGACACTGCCCACGGTGGGCTGGGTTCTCCCCCGTCAATCATTAATCAATAAAAAGCCCCACAGACTTGCCTACAGGTCAATCTGATGGAGGCGGTTCCTCAGTGGAGGTTCCCTCTTCTAAGTGACTCTAGTTTATGTCAAGTTAAAAAAAAAAGTAACCAGCACATAACATAGATTGACTTGTGTCATGTGTGCATGGGACAGTGTATGTACTCATGGATACACATGAATGTGAAGGTCAAAGATCAACTTCAGATGTCTTCTTCAATAGTGAGGAAGTGTGTGTGTGTGTGTGTGTGTGTGAGAGAGAGAGAGAGAGAGAGAGAGAGAGGTGGTGGTGGTGGTGGTGTGTGTGTGTGTGTGTGTGTGCACACGCACGCATGTGCACAGAATAACACGTATATGGAATCAAGTGTAGGACTTCGTGTATCTTCCTCTACTTTCTACCTTATTCCATGAAGACTAGGTCTCTTTGTGAGCCTTCAGCTGACTGATTCAGCTAGACTGGCCAGCCAGGGAGCCTCAGGGGAGCCTCCTGCTTCTCCTCCCAAGTATCAGGATTACAGGTGTGTACTGCCACAACTGACTGCTTACACACACACTGGGGGTCCAAACTCAAGTTCTCATTTACACATTTTACTGACTGAGCCACCTGCAGCCTGCCTGCCTTCACTTTAACCTCGATTGCACATACTTACAGGTCACTGCGTGATCTTCCAATGCACATTTACACCACATCATGAGGCTCAGTGGTAATCTCAAGTATGTGTTCCTTGTCTGTCAGAGGGACACTGGTGATCCCCCTCCCATTTTAGCTAGCTGGAAATATTTCATTGCTGTCAGCTGCAGGGGAACAAACACTCACTCACATGCTGACTGTGCCCCAGGCTGTCGAGAGTGTTTTGCCTGCTTACAGCCCCTTGGGTCCATTGAATCTCCTTGTGAAAAGTTAAAATTCTCATAGCCCTAACCTACATAGTATCAACAGGTGATTAAAACCCATGGATCCAAAGTGCACTGATGAGAACTATCCCCCTGTCACGGACACATCAGGTTTTGAACCCAGTGATGGTAGGTCCAGCCCAGCTTCCCTCTCACATGGCTGCTCTATTGTAAGCCTTTTTCTTCATTCTTTTCATCCCCAGCACACTTTAGAATGCAGTTTTTTCACCTTACTTTGAAAAATCTCCGGTCAAAGGACACAGAATTCAGTTATGTGGAATGAATAAACATCTAATGAGAGTCATAGCTAACAGTACAGTATATTGAAATGTGCTCAGAAAGTAGGCTTTGGGCACGCACGCGCACACACACACGCACACACACACACAGAACCATGTGGGCGATGGACACTCGCTCACTGTTGTCCTCTTTCACTGAGTGTACCAGAGCGTCATGCTGTCTACCTTAAACGCATACACCTTTAAGAAGATTTGTTGCACTGGTAGGATGGCTCACTGGGTAATGTGTTTGCCACATTAGCACAACCACCTGAGTCTGGGTTCCCAGAGCCCACTGAAAAGCTGGGCACTACAGCGTGCGTCGGTAACCACATAGCTGGAAGTACGAAGAGACACGCCTGCCTGAGTCCATCCAGCCAGTCTAGCTGAGTCCAAAAGCTCCAGCTTCAATGAGAGTTACTGTCTGAAAAACAGTTAGAGAACGGCACAGAAGGCGCTTGACTTCAACCTTGGGCCTCCATATACCACAGCCTGTATGTGTGTGAACACACGTCCACCACATCCACACACACACACGCACACACACACATTTCTGTAGTTAGACATTTTCAAATTACCAAAAGCTCCACAGGAAGTTGCAAAACCTTTAAAGAGAAAGCCCCAGTGTACCAGTCGCCCAGTTTCCCTCAGTGTAGCATCGTATTTAAACACTCCACGTCAACACCAGGATTAGGTACTGGTAAAATCCCCATAGCTTGTTCAGATATCCCTACATACACTCAGCTGTATGTAGTTTTACATCTCTAGAACATTTTAAAATGAAGCTCTACATAGTAACTCCCTGGAGTTAATATTTAACTGTGCCAACATCACAAGGCTCCCTGATGCCACCCCTGTACAGCTACACCCCTGCCTCCCACCACTTAACAACCACTGATCTGTTCTTCCCTCATGTAATCATCTTGTCTGCCGATCTGTAAGTCACTTAAATGTCTTTTTTCATAAGGTCACATGTAAGGCCATGCTTTAGTCATCCCTACAGAAGGATTATATATCTTTGGTTTTGAGCGTTCTCTGTGTGGTCTAGATGCAATCCTTTGTTGAGCATGAGATTTTTCCAAACGCTGTAGAATAGCACTTTAAGGTAGTAGGGCTTTGATAACAAATCCAATGCCTACTGCAATCCAAGGAGTGAAATCAAGTTACCAAGCATTTGAACAAGTGCCATGTGCTTTATTAGAGAAGCCATAGAAAACTGAGCCTGCTTTTACAAGAGAAAAACATAGGGATAGATATAAGATGGAAATATTTAAGCATAGAACCGTAAGGTTCGAGAAAGGCCGACCTGATGAATACTCTGGCTTGCTTTCTTGTGCGGAAAACCGTGTGTCCACAGCCATCTCCCGTAGCTGCAGTTCATGCGCCACCTTGTGGGCCCTGTGAGCTCAGCAGGTCCTGGGATGAGCAAATTCCTGAGAGGTGGTTTTGCAGGCTCCGCCCCAGACCTAGCTAAAAGGGTCAGATAAGCAGACCGGATTGCTATGAAAGTGTTGACGTAGCCCAGTGCAGACCGGAGCCCTGAAGCAATACCAGACAGAGAACCCCAACAGCGCCTGAGGGAATTGACCAGCACTGAGGGCAGAAGGAGCAGGAGTGGAGTCCTTTAATTCTACCCACTGATAACTGCTTCCAAAACGGAAGCCACTGTAGGCAGCCATCGCTGCAATAAATGATCAAAAGGGGAGATGGCATGATTGTGGTGAATGCAAAGAGACCCAGAGCCGCACTTACCTGGAGCATGAGTGGTGTCAGGTAACTGCCCGTGACCTGTGGGAGTCCTGCTTCATGAATAGATGTCCCAGATTTGTCCCATAGGACAATCAATCTGTTGGGAGAATTGGGGGGGGGGGGGGGGGATTCAGGGAGACTTTGTCTTATTCTAATGAACAAATGGAGACTATGAGCAGTGTCTCTACAGGGCACCACCCCTGGCGCGTGCTGCTGTGTCATGGGCACAGGACACCATCCCTAATGACCTTGCCTTGGGAATGGCTGAGCTCAATTTGGACCCTTGTCAGACAGTCACAGACTACAAAACTAAGGGAAAGGGAACCAAGGGAAGTGGTGAATGTAGTCAAGTGCATAAATACAGCTTTGTATCCGATGCCATTTTAATCAATGGAGGAAAACATTGAAACTCGGAGTTTGCAGCATCTAGACCGTCTCTTATCTTTCTTTTTTTTTTTCTTTTTTCTTTTTTTCGGAGCTGGGGACCGAACCCAGGGCCTTGTGGTTGCTAGGCAAGCGCTCTACCACTGAGCTAAATCCCCAACCCTGTCTCTTATCTTTAATTAGGAGATTATACCACACCTCAAACATACAAGGAGCATGACACTGGAAACCCAGAACTGGGGAGTCAAACATGAGCCTAAAAGGTCCGTAGTCCCTCGACACACAGTTACCCAACGGGGATCCCAAAATCTCTTTGATCACAGATAGATAAGGCCCAGGGAATGTACTATATAAAGGACTCAGACACCAGCAGCCAGCCAGAGGACACAGCCAGTTAACTGTAGAACCCATATCAACTACAGTGTCTTCACTGAGACCAGAAAGAGAAGCCCCTACTACATGCCCATGGCTATGTGGTTGCCACCACTGCCAGATGGTTATGGAGTGGTTACCACAGCTAAGTACAAACTAGAGGGCCCCCACCACTTACCTACTGCTTCGGGAGATCCTCTTTCCAAATATAGTAATGGAGAGGCTCAATATATTGGCTCAGTGAACTCCGACCACTGAAGGTCAAGGTTCCTGCGAGACTTGAACCCAATTTTGTCCCTTCATCTACATTAAGTTCAAAGCAGAGATCAAAAAAATAAATAAATCCTGATATGGAAAAGTGCTGACAGCTCTTTCTGAGATCTCAGAGTACCCAGACATATATAGTCCAGCCCTCCCCAACATGGAAACCACCATAAGAACGCTTGGCGTGTGCCTCTGCAGACTGCACAGAGGAACCCTGGATGTTGGGTAATGGGTTACACAGTTTCCTGGGTGAATAGACCCACTCAGAGATCAAAGGGAGCAAGGTAAGAAGCTTAGAAAAGAAGGCAGCTTCAAGCACTGGTTTAGTGGCCTCATGAAGCTGCAGAGACCAAGCTGCAGGGTGTGAGAGAAGGTCTGGAAAGGGGAGGGGTGGCTGAATCAGTTCTTGCTCCTCACAGATAACCGGTCAGTGACGGGAGAGGGCAAGGCAGAGTTTAGGAGATAATCAGATCTTCCTCTTCTGGCTGTTTGCCTGAGGTCTAGAGAAGTAATATCTGGCAATTTCGTTTTAGTAGACTTTTGCAAACTGCCAAATGGAAGGAGACAGATTTCATTTCTTTGAATTTGCCCTTTCGGACCCAATTTGGAGAGGTGCTGAGGTATTGCACCTCAGCAGAACAGAGGCCCAGAGACAGAGACCTAGGCAAAGTACAGAGTGTGAATGCTAGCCCTGCCCTCAGCCATGGACCCTCAGGGAGGCCACTTCTGGCATGAAGAAACTCCAAACTTTTGGCCCTGTATGCATTTGAAACCAGATGTCTCTTACCATTGCACTGGAAGCTGTTGGTCACAAGTGAAGGCAATGGTCACCGTCTAACAAGCTGCCCGTGAACCCACTGAGATTTCTCTTCAAAGTCCAACATGAAAGCCACTGATCAGGAAGTGACACTTGTCCAGATGGGTCATGTGGTAATCAGGACTTCCTCTATTCTTGTTCCCTTCCAAAAACCAACCCTTCCTTTAGTTTCTGGGTTGACTTAAGTAGGTAAAAGTGTAACTGAGGTTCACTTGAAACTGCCCCTGCTCCCTGTTCCTTCCTGAAGCCTTCTCCCCACACTAGACCTCTGCTCAGAAGCCCTTCCCACAGTTTCAGTTAGCTAGCTGCAGGAGGTCTGAGAGGAAGACAGCCTGGCCCCTCTGCAGAGCCAACTGATAGCTTCTTGGACTCTTTCAATTCCAAAACCCCAGCTCAGCCCGCACTCCACAGAGCAGCAAGAACCTAGACACTCACATCCCTTATATCTGGAAGGACTGATGATGGAACCATCCAGCTCTGTTAACACTCCTGATGTCCACAATCATAGACTTGAGGAGAAAGATAGAGATAAATTGGTGGCTTTGGGTTTTGTCTCCACTGGACATCTTGCCTTGTTTGTTTGCTTGCGTTTAATTATTTACTTTTTCCTCCCCAGTGTTTTCTTTTTTCTTTTTTCTTTTTTTTTTCTTTTTCGGAGCTGGGGACCAAACTCAGGGCCTTGCGCTTGCTAGGCAAGCGCTCTACCACTGAGCTAAATCCCCAACCCCTTTCCCAGTGTTTTAAGACAATGCTGTTGTACCAGTGAGGACCATGCTGAGAGGATTCACAATGTCCCCAGAGTTATTAGGATGTGTTGACACTGAAACATAGCTCTAACCTAAGGAGTAAGACATAATTTATTCTGGAGCCAAATATGAGAATGGCCCAGAAACAAGGCTTCAGATCACCCCAAAACTATATACCAACATGGTATTAATTTCATGATGTCAAAACAAATACATTCTAAAGCAAGGCATGTTTTAAACAAGTTGGTGGAGAGGCACAGGTGTCAGACATGTGTCCCCTGGGAGTTTCAGTTGAGAGAGAGAGAGAGAGAGAGAGAGAGAGAGAGAGAGAGAGAGAGAGAGAGAGAGAGAGGTACATGACTGAGCAGCCTGGTCAGATTGTGATCAATCCTGCACTGACACTTCTGCGTCTTGGCACCAGTCCATTCAGCACTGTGGTCAACTCCCTCTCTGGTTGGCACTGGAGCTCCACACTGCTCCTTCCCCTAGCACAGGGTCATTCTTCAGGTCCATTGTTTTGACATTCGTACAAGCTAAGGGAGAGGCTCAGATGTTTCTCTGTAAAAATCTTCTCCCAGCTAGGCCATTTGTTTTATAAGTGTTAAAATAACTCTTGGTTGATCTTTAAAACATTTCAACTCTCTCATATATTTCAAGTTGTTCAAAAAGTTCAAATTGCAGTCCCTGATAATTCAGAAAGATCTGCATCACACTGTTCCCTCCCAAGGCTCAGGAATCATTGAGGAAGAGGGGACAGGAAGGGTGGATGAGCCAGAGACAGTTGGTGACTATAAGAAAACTGCTTTCTGGACACATCAGGGCAACTGTACATATGAACTCAGAGCAGTGTGGCAGCATTCACAAGGCCTACGTAGGCTCGAACCAGACAGAAACCCAGCATGGAGGGGGGGTGGGTATAAAGCCCGCCCCTCACTATACAGATGCAGCTCTGTCACAGGCAGGCTCTGAACCCCTGGCTCTTGGGCAGCAAAGCCATTGGCATCACTTGTACTTCTTGAGCTGCTCTATTTCTTCAAGTCTGGGAAGTGTTTATTGGTTCAGAATAAAACATACAAACCTTTCCCCTAACAAGCAAAACCTACCATTCCAATCAATGAGACTGCCGACTTAGAGAACTCCGGGCTCTGTGGGGAATATGTCATCTAGCCACTAATGTAAACGCGTTGTTTTTGAGCAGTAGCGACCAACATGGGGAAAGCAGCTAAGAATAAGTGCTGGCACCTGTAAATGACAGCAAGGGCTAACAGCAAAGCTTACAGCAGACAGCATGTCTTTATCAGGAGGTTTGTCCGTTTGACTCCTCCACTGCCTACACACACACAACACACACACACACACACACAGGCACTACCTCATACATATACATATACACACCATCCCTAGACACTACCTTCCCACCACCACCACCCCCAGACACACACACACACACACACACACACACACACACACAACCTCCAGACACTGCCTCATACACATACATACACACACCACCCCTAGACACTACCTTCCTACCACCACCCCCAGACACTGACACACACATACACACAATCTCTAGACACTGACACACACACACACACACACACACACACACACACACACACAGTACTCCCAGAGATGTTGAGACACTAGCTTCGCACAGTAGATGTATTCCTGAAAAGCCCCAGATGAACTTGACTTTCACAGCTCTGTTGACTCTGAGAGGAGAACAGGGATGTGAAAGGTTTGGAGACCCCTGAGGACAAGTCTTTTGCCTATGTCCGTGGACCCTTTCACTTCTCCAAAGCCTCACGTTTTAGAATATAGTCCTGGCCTGAAGTGGAAACATCTACTTCTTTGTAAAGTCAGTTGTGTCAAATGATGTTTTGCTGGGGAACACAGGTGAAAGGATGTCTTGCTAAAGCAAACACATGAAACACTGTTTTCCTGAAGCAGACCCAGGTGAAAGGATGTGTGGCTATAGCAGACACATGAAAGGACACTTGATGAAGGAGTATAAGTCTGACCCCACAGACAGTGGGAAATGAGCACTGAGCCTTGGTTTGCTCTGCCTCACCATTCTTTGCTGAAGACACGCATTGGTTTGCCTTACCTAGTGTTGTTGGGTTCAACTTGTGGTAATGCCATTGAGAGAAACTCACCCAAGAGCTGCTTATGAGGTTCCTATGGTGGCTTGTGACTTCTGCAATCTCACTGCGGGCTGGATGGCCAGTTTTGCAGTTTCTTCAGGATTGAACTACAGCTGCTTGGTATCTGCCTGCTTAGAGGACTGGACTGTAGCTGCAAAAGAAAATGGAGCTCACCCTCAAAGAACTGTTGTTGAACAGGTCACTTCCCCCATATCCTAATAACTTTTTCTTCTCCAATTACAGTTTCTTTAGAATCAATGTACCTGTTATTTTAAGCTCTGAATCTTTTACCCTTATGATTTCTTTGGAAATGACCAAATTCACCATAATTAAAACATCAAGCATTTTTATTTCTGATATTTCTAGCCACGATTTGTCCTATGATATTAGCATTTTACTCCCGAGAATGAATATCAGTTATTTCCTTTATCCATTCATCTACAGGGGCTCCACATGCTTTCAATGATCTGTTTGCTCTCTTAACATTCAGTGTTAACATTCTCCAAGGACCAATGATGTCCTGTTTTAAGGTCTGATATGGCTTTATTCACAGCTGAACTCAACTTCTGTAAGAATTCTGTAAAGGCTTCTCTAAAATTCTGTAATATTTTAGTAAAATGAAGTGGATTTTTCCCCAGATTCCTCAACCAAATCCCAAGCTCTTAAAGCTGCAGCATGCCATTGTTCAATTACACCATCATCAGATCTGATTTGTTCTTATAAGTCAGCATAACACCCTTCACCAAGCAGCTGGTCTTTATTAACATTTATTCCCCTTGCTAAATTATGTTGTGCTAGCTTTGTGGCTTCATGCCTCTACCATGACAACCATTGTAATTGTTGACCAGCTTCTAGAACAGCTGACACCAATCCCTTCTGATCTTGGGGAATCACCCTATGCTGCATAGCCCAGTTAGTTAGCATTTCTTTGTCAAAGGAAGAATGTAAACTATACAGAACAATAGCCTTTAAAAATGCTTTAATCTAGTATTTCTTTCTGTCACCAGGTCACTTCATTATAGACATAAATACCATCATTAGCAGGCACATGCTGCACAAAGACTGGGAAGGCCGAAGGTGTCTGCGTAGGCCCACACAAATCCTCTGGTGATGTACTTGGTTACACATTAACCCTTTGTGCCTGTTCTGCCTACTGGTTTTCCAGGCCCCTGGTCTCACTTGTGTCCCTGGTAGTGAAAGTGTGTGGAGTAGATCAGGGGAGCACTTTACCTTTCAGCCTATTTTCTTTCCCCTTTTCATTGTGTGGTACATTCCAGGTCTCATTCACCAAGCCTGAATTCAGTTGATCTCCCCCTGGCTCCTTTTGCTTTCCAAGCACTTTGGCATCTACTTGCAAACTCTCTTCGTGCATAGCCAACTCTGCAATCTTTTTCAGCAAAAGAGAATTGAGTGCACATCCTGAGTTTTCAGCTTTCCCTCCAAACTTTTTCAAAATAGTATATGTGAACACTGCAAAGCAAAACCAGAAAACCCTCTCTGGGAACACAGTAACAGACAAACCAGTGGCAGTAGCTGCCATTTTGCCAATCTCTTTAAGCAACATTTCTAACACCTCATAATCTGCCATTTTCTCTACCGCACTAGAAGCAGAGTTAACCATTATGGTCAAACCACTTTGGGCACCACCTTAGGCATAATTTTTTTTTGCAACCAACTTTTAATAAGGCTTCAACTTGTCCTCTAGCCCACCACCAGAAGCAGTGGAAGAGAAAGGTTACTAGGATACGGGAGAAGGAGACCTGTCAGCAATAGCTCTTTGGGGGCAAATTCAATCTTCTTTTGCAGCTCTTCAGTCCCACAGCAAACGCAAAACACAACTCAGCAGCTATAAAGGAGGCAGACACCAGGCACGAACCAGCAGCTACAGTCCAGTCCTTTCAGCAATCAGTCACCAAGCAGCTGTAGTTCCATCCTGAAAAAACTGCAAGACTGGCCAACCAGCCTGCAGTGAGGTTGCAGAAGTGAAAGCCACCACAGGAACCTCACAAGCAGCTCTTGGGTGAGTTTCTCTCAATGGCATTACCACAAGTTGAACCCAACAACACTAGGTAAGGCAAACCAATGCGTGTCTTCAGCAAAGAATGGCAGAGCAAACCAAAGCTCGGTGCTTGTTTCCCACTGTCTGTGGGGTCAGACTTATACTCCTTCATCAAGTGTTCTTTCATGTGTCTGCTACAGCCACACATCCTGTCACCTGTGTCTGCTTCAGGAAAACAGCGTTTCATGTGTTTGCTTTAGCAAGACATCCTTTCACCTGTGTTCCCCAGCAAAACATCATTTGACACAACTGACTTTATAAAGAACTAGAAGTTTCCACTTCACTTACCAAAAGCAAAGGAAGATGTCCAAAGAGGCAGCTGCACACGGCTCACATTCGTGATGAAGCCAAGCAATTATTTGCCAACCTAGTAAATGTCTTTTTGCCTCTCTTCTCCTTGAGTCTCTGTTGCAGATTGGTTCTAATGCTACCTGTGTTAATTCAGCTCCCAAAATTACATAAGAGCCTGCGTTTCTGTCAGTAACATGCTGAGGGTCCGTGCCCTCCATTGGCTTTGATTGGTAAATAAAACTTGCTGGTGGCTAATGGCTGGGCAGGGAGAACAAGGAGGAACTTTAGATTTCCCAGGAAAAGGACCACAGGAAGAAGTTTTTAGAATAACCATGACGGAAAAGCAGAAACATCAAGCCTGAGAGCTGCAGGAGAGAACACATACAACCATGGAAGGGCCAGCGCAGAGCAGCCCAGAGGCCACTCCCTCAATGGGTCTGGGGTAGCAGAGGTGAAATACAGATTTTAGTAATAATTAAGGAATATCAGCGGGGATGCATTAGCAACATGGAAGTTTGAGAGTGGCCCAACCATTGAGCTGCTTATGGTATATTAAAAGTAAGGTTGTGTGTGTGTGTGTGTGTGTGTGTGTGTGTCTGTGTCTGTGTCTGTCTGTCTCTCTCTCTCTCTGTGTGTATGTGTATGTGTGTGTGTCTGTGTGTGTCTGTCTCTCTGTGTGTATGTGTGTGTGTGTGTGTCTGTGTGTGTCTGTCTGTCTGTCTCTCTCTCTCTCTGTGTATGTGTATGTGTGTGTGTGTCTGTGTGTGTCTGTCTCTCTGTGTGTATGTGTGTGTGTGTGTGTGTCTGTCTGTGTGTGTCTGTGTGTGTCTGTCTGTCTGTCTCTCTCTCTCTCTGTGTGTATGTGTGTGTGTCTGTGTGTGTCTGTCTCTCTGTGTGTATGTGTGTGTGTCTGTGTGTGTCTGTCTCTCTGTGTGTATGTGTGTGTGTGTCTGTGTGTGTCTGTCTCTCTGTGTGTATGTGTGTGTGTGTGTCTGTGTGTGTCTGTCTGTCTGTCTCTCTCTCTCTCTTTGTGTGTGTGTATGTGTGTGTGTGTCTGTGTGTGTCTGTCTCTGTGTGTGTGTGTGTCTGTGTGTCTGTGTGTGTGTGTTTGTCTGTCTCTCTCTCTCTCTGTGTATGTGTATGTGTGTGTGTCTGTGTGTGTCTGTCTCTCTGTGTGTATGTGTGTGTGTCTGTGTGTGTCTGTCTGTCTCTCTCTCTCTGTGTATGTGTATGTGTGTGTGTGTCTGTGTGTGTCTGTCTCTCTGTGTGTATGTGTGTGTGTGTGTGTCTGTCTGTGTGTGTCTGTGTGTGTCTGTCTGTCTGTCTCTCTCTCTCTGTGTGTATGTGTGTGTGTCTGTGTGTGTCTGTCTCTGTGTGTGTGTGTCTGTGTGTCTGTGTGTCTGTGTGTGTCTGTGTCTGTGTCTGTCTGTCTGTCTCTCTCTCTCTGTGTATGTGTATGTGTGTGTGTGTCTGTGTGTGTGTGTGTGTGTCTGTGTCTGTGTCTGTGTCTGTCTGTCTCTCTCTCTCTCTCTCTGTGTGTATGTGTATGTGTGTGTGTCTGTGTGTGTCTGTCTCTCTGTGTGTATGTGTGTGTGTCTGTGTCTGTGTGTGTCTGTCTGTCTCTCTCTCTCTGTGTGTATGTGTATGTGTGTGTGTCTGTGTGTGTCTGTCTCTCTGTGTGTATGTGTGTGTCTGTCTGTGTGTGTCTGTCTGTCTGTCTCTCTCTCTCTCTCTGTGTGTATGTGTGTGTGTCTGTGTGTGTCTGTCTCTGTGTGTGTGTGTGTGTGTGTCTGTGTGTCTGTGTGTCTGTGTGTTTCATTCTTGAATCCAAAACATCTGGGCAAGTAGCAAGGAGCTCACATGCACCTGCCAGGGAGTTTAGAGTGGATTAACAAACTCCTGCTTCAAGACTCCTCAGAGCCATGTCTAAACTGCCACCTGGTATCTACTCTGGGTTTGCATGCTCCTTGCTACTGGGATAAAAAATCTCAATTGGTTGAAAAAGTGTTATACACTGATCCACTCTCCTGTGTGCTGTAGTTTACATGCGTGCTGGAGGCTTGGTCCTCTATGTAGTGCTGTTGGCTTGTGGACTCCTTAAGAAGTGGGGTTTAG
This sequence comes from Rattus norvegicus, assembly GCF_021556685.1. Lineage (NCBI taxonomy): Eukaryota > Metazoa > Chordata > Mammalia > Rodentia > Muridae > Rattus > Rattus norvegicus. The sequence continues at coordinate 9,794,107 of NC_141537.1, forward strand.
TGGGAAGGGACCAGGTAACTGTATCACTGCCCTTGGAGAGGCTTGAAGTGGTTCTTATGGAACCCCACTAACTAGTGGATAAAGTGGGCTGAAATAAAAGAGCAATCCTCACCTTGAATTTCTCTCTGCCTCCCTGTCTCGCCAGGCTATTGCTTCTCCCATGTGGTCCCACCATGATGCTATCCAGTGTGTAAAATATTCACCACAGCTTAGCAAACGCTTGAGCCATTTTATCCAACCTCCAGACCTGTGAGCTAAATGACCCTTTCCTTCCAGGTGCCTTATAATGCCAGTGGGAAGCAAATGAATACAACTGTCTTTATTCATCTTTTTTGGATTCTGCAGGCCAGCCCTTTATGCAGGTGCTGCCTCCAGTTCCCATGGCAACAAGTGTGTGATCAGCCAGAACTTTCAGGTGTTACCAATTCTATCCTTCTTTCATTTGCTTAAGTGTTTCCTGACCTGGCCCCAATTTGGTTGTCCCTTGTCTATTCTGTTTTGATTTGCCTCCTTCATTGTGGCCAGACCCTTTACCAAACTACCCATGCAAAGATGTCCTCCCAAGGCCTTCTTCCTGACTCCACCACATTCTTTTCACTGTGAAGACATAAAGACAGGACTCTTGAACAGATTGAAATTACATAAAGATTGACCTTGTGAAAAAAAGGGACATCTGGCCAGCCCTGACAACATCTCTCAGATGATGCTAGGAACCTGTGTGCAATGGATGCTTCTCCGTGGGCCCCAGGACTGCCTACATGAGCAGCTGATGACAAGATATGGATGACTTGAAGGGTGCAGACTTCCACAAACCATAAATCCATGAACATCCATCCCTGAACAGCACCCTAAGGACAGGGCCAAATTTGCACCCATGACACCAGGGGTTCGATTGACAACTTGGCTGTGAGAAGCCAGCAAAGCTATATTAAGCAGAGAGCTGATTTAAACAGCAGAAACAGCTAACTAGATGTGCTAGCCTCTAGTATCTTGCTCTCAGGATGCAAGACGAATTTGCAAATTGCATTTTTAGAAAAGTGTCTTGAATCCACTGGCACCACCATCTCTGAGGGACTATTCTTTTACATATTTCACATGTGATACTGAGTTTAGAGTCATAGGGGTTTTTTTCATAGACTTAGCAAAAACTCTCTTACACAGTCCATCAACTTCAGAAACTGCAAACATTTAGTAATGAAGGGATCACTGTGAATATTTGTATTATTTGTCACAACAGGAGATATTTCCTATCTTCAAAACAAAGAAAATGATGCTCAGTGACTGGCCTGCTGGGTGTACACCATCATTTCACAGAAGCTGTATGTGTCAAGAGGCCTAATCATTCTGAACTTTTGACAAGTGCTAAAGCAAAGCTGAACTGATTTTTTTTCAGAGTTCTGTGCATGTCCAGGTGTGTGCGCGTGTATGCGTGTGTATGGTGTTGTGTGTGTGTATCTGTGTGCATGGGGTGTGTAAGCAAATGTGTGTGTTTCTGTGTGTGTGTGTGTGAGCATGTATGTATTGTGTAAGCATGTTTGCATGGAGTGAGAGCACATGTATGTGTGTGTGAGGTCAGAGGTTCGTGTTGGGTGTCTTCCTTCACTGTTTTCATCTGTGCTCCAGAGTTCTAATAATCAGGCTGCCTCATCCACCCAGCATTTGCAAATGATGGGAATCCAAATTCTGCTCCTCAAGCTTGCACAGTGAGTGTCCCACCCACTGAATCCAGCCTCCTGGAGTTTGGACTTTTCAGAAATCAATAAGCAGAAAGAACCACCTGATACATCATGGGCAACAGAACAAAAACACACAACAGGGCAACATTCTAAAAACGATATTTTGGGATTAAATTGTTGACATGCCTCAATTTAGAAGACATACTGTATTCTTTGCCCTCTTTCTCTCTGACCTTCACTGTGCTAATCTAGGAATAAAATGTTTTGAGTACCCATTAGCATAGTTGCATAGTTTAATTCTTGTTTGGTTCATCAAAGTAATAATTGCAGATTCTAGAGTACTCTGCCTATGCTCCTTCTCTTTAAAAGCATGTCCCAGCGGTGGCCTCCTTTCAGGGCTGCTGTAGCCCCTCCCAGTCTGCTGCACAAGAGCTCACCATGCTGAGTTCTAACCATCCATCAGCACTGGCCTATATGTTTTTGTTGTTGCTGGGCAAGTACTCGTCCCTCAGTGTCCTGTCCCTTCCTAATGCAAAGGACTGTTCTCATATCTTTTTTAGGTCTCCAAGACTTCACATCATGCCTGATACTTACCAGGTGCTTAGCCTTATCTGAATCATGGACATCTTCTCTCTGTCCTGTCTCTAGCGCCAGAATGCTTGGCTTATATAGAGGGGATGAAAAAACCAGTGAATATAAATCTCGTGAGCTTTCCAGAAGGATTTGTTTCTTGGATCTTCTGTTCTGCAGGGTAATATATTGATCCGGGCTCACAAGCCAGGCAGAGTGAAGACAAACTGCTCTGCTGAGCCACCCCTGAAGGATGCCCCAACTCCACAGCTGCACAGTGCCATCACCTCATTTACATTCCTACCCTGTTGAAAATATTTTAATAAAAACTCCTTCAAAATTCTGCCAAATTAGAGCACATCTGAGCATCAGACTTCAGCGGAATTATCTCTGAACACTGATACCCACTCAAATCCTTTCTGTCTCAACTCCCTCTGCACAGCCTCCTTCTGACTTTTAAAGGGGTAAAGAGTGGGCAGAGAGGCTCCCATTACCTCTACCACAGAGCCTCCCTCAAGAGCTGTGCTGGCTTGTGTAGCAAATAAAATGACACCTGCTTTCAGGTTCCCTTTGTCCCTTCCCAACACTAATGTTGTAAAACTCAATCCAGATCTTCCAATCCAGATCTCTGGCCAATAGGAGAGTAATTGACCAACAAATGGCCTCTTTCCACTGGGTATCTCACTAGTCCTTAAAATAAAAGTGGCTAGCACCCTCCATGCCCTGCACACTAAAGAGGAGTGCAATCCACAGTCAAGAACACTGTTCCAATGTCTACCCTCTCATGGTAGACAGGCTGAATACTTATGTTTTGTATTCCTAACTTTGACTACTAGCCTAAAAACTCTTCATTACTGTCCTCTGATTGGGACATAATTGGGACAGTGACTCGAGTAGTAGTCACGTGTAGGTGAAAATGTCCTAGGGGCTAGGGATTTAGCTCAGTGGTAGAGTGCTTACCTAGGAAGCGCAAGGCCCTGGGTTCGGTCCCCAGCTCCGAAAAAAAAAAAAAAGAAAAAAAAGAAAATGTCCTTAGATCGTCTCAAGTCTATACTTGTGATGGTTTGTATATGCTCAGCCCAGGGTGTGGCACTATTAGAAGGTGTGGCCTTGTAGTGGGTGTGTCACTGGGATCTTGGTCTTTAAGGCCCTCATCCTAGCAGCCTGGAAGCCAGTATTGCTAGCAGCCTTCAGATGAAGATGTAGAACTCTCAGCTCCTCCTGCACCATGTCTGCCTGGATGCTGTCATGCTCCCACCTTGATAGTAATAGATTGACTGAACCTCTGAACATGTAAGCCAGCCCCAATTAAATGTTGTCCTTATAAGAGTTGCCTTGGTCATGGTATCTCTTCACAACAGTAAAACCTTATCTAAGACAATACGTAATGGAACTAATTTCTATTTTCAAATGAAGATATCCTTTATATGTTGACTTGTACAAAAGCCAGAAAGGCCCATGAACTTCCTTCTTTCTTTTTTTTTTTTTTTTTTTTTGTCATTCTTTTTTTTTTATTAACTTGAGTATTTCTTATTTACATTTCGAGTGTTATTCCCTTTCCCGGTTTCCGGGCAAACATCCCCCTAATCCCTCCCCCTCCCCTTCTTTATGGGTGTTCCCCTCCCTATCCTACCCCCATTGCCGCCCTTCCCCCAACAATCTAGTTCACTGGGGGTTCAGTCTTAGCAGGACCCAGGGCTTCCCCTTCCACTGGTGCTCTTACTAGGATATTCATTGCTTCCTATGAGGTCAGAGTCCAGGGTCAGTCCATGTATAGTCTTTAGGTAGTGGCTTAGTCCCTGGAAGCTCTGGTTGCTTGGCATTGTTGTTCATATGGGGTCTCGAGCCCCTTCAAGCTCTTCCAGTCCTTTCTCTGATTCCTTCAACTGGGGTCCCGTTCTCAGTTCAGTGGTTTGCTGCTGGCATTCGCCTCTGTATTTGCTGTATTCTGGCTGTGTCTCTCAGGAGAGATCTACATCCGGTTCCTGTCAGCCTGCCCTTCTTTGCTCATGAACTTCCTTCTAATACAAATGACTCAGAATCAGATGCTAAGTGTCTTCTCCATGGGAGCCTTGTCACCTTTGGCTCTCAGAACTCAAGTCCTTCTCTGGGATAGTAGGTAAGGAAGAACCCTAAGGTGAGATGAGCATTATCACTCTGATGGAATGGTGCCTCAAATCTTACATTAAATGTTATGATGCTTTCTGGACACCTCAATAATAAATGAAATTTCAATACCATACATGAGGATGTGCATCAAGACTCTCCAGCAATCTCCTAGGATACAAAACAAGGGGCAGTGGTTGTAAGCAACCTCAGGAAGAAACAGGAAGGAGAGATGACTCTAAAAAGTCATGGTTGTGATGTAGCTGAGATTAAAAGAAAACACACCATGATATGAGGAACCGACAAGACACACTTGCACTACTGCAGACTCCAAAATGCCTCCCCCTACATTCCATGTTGGATTAGAAGTCATTCACAAAAAACAAGCAAACAAACAAACAAACAACAAAACATGAAAAACCTTGTCAACATTTTTCCTCTAGCCTGAATCGAGTGAGGTGGGATTTTAATATAATGAACTACTTGATGTGGCAAGCAAATGAAACACAAGCAAGTGTAGCATTAATGCTAAGGTCTGGCTATTTGTAACCACGTTTACAATAAGACTCTGGAACAGAAAACAAAGAAGAGGTGAGCACTGTTTTAAATTGAAAAAAAGAAAAAAGAAAAGGAAAGGAAAACATAAGGGGTCAAAGGCTTTTGATAGACAAAACTCCTCCAGGTGCAGAGTTTACTTGGGAAGTGAAGAGAGTGGAGAGAGGGAAGTGAAGAGAGTGGAGAGAGCAATAGCCCCTAACCTGGACTGCATGGTCTGAATTCCACAAACTGCATCAGATCCAGCCCAAGGATCCCCAATGCACAGTAGGCTGCTGTTGATATTTAAAACATGGGAGGATACCAAGCCTGTTCTGGCAGAAGCTATGTTCCATCTCAGGTAGAAAGGACACCCCCACCCAGGACAGGGGCTACCTAGGGAGCTACGGGGGCAGCTAGGAACTGATAAGTTATTGCTCTGCAGGAGGAATTGGAGGTTTGAGTGTATGCTAGATGTGCCCTAGAAGAATATTGGCAGTACTTAGTGGGAGGAGGAAATCCATTCAGACAGCCTGTAGGAGAAACTGAGGTGTGATTCCTGAATGATAGGATGTCTCTGGCACTCACCAGGGGCCAGGGAGCTACCTGCTGATAACCCTGGAGAGAACAATCCCGGGCTTGTTTAGAATCTGAAATGTCCCCCACAGGCTTGCATTTCAAACAATTGTTTTCTAGCTGGCTACTACTTTAGGGTACTGTGGAGGGAGCCATGAGGAGATGGGGCTGGTTGGCAGAAGAAAGTCACCAAAGATAGGTTTTGAAGATTAACCTGGACCCGGTTCTGGCCACTTTCTAGTTCACCATGATGTGAGAAGTCTTTACCACAATCCCTCTCCCCTGAATTCAGTCATGCCTTACCCACCATCATATATCAAAAAGTCTTTTCTCAAGTTTGAAGAGAAGGCTTAGCACTTAAGATCACTGGCTGCTCCTGCAGAGCCCATGTAGCCGCATGGCAGCTCACTCCAGTCCCAAGGACTCTAATGCTCTCTTCCAACATCCCAGGTACTGCATGCACCCAGGGCACAGGTATGCCAGCAAAATACCCAGATACATAAAATAAACGGAAATAAATATCTTAAAAAGAGAAAACAAGCCTGTGCTCCTGTGTTTAGGTGTAAACAAGGGCTCTACTAGGGATTTGAATAGGTGTCGTTCACAAAAATCATGAATAAAATCCTTGTCAACATTTGTCCATGGCCTGATTTTTGGAATGCAGCTAAGCTTTAAAGTAATTGGCTTTACTTTTCACAGAAAAAAATATTCAATGTAGCATAGCATCCTGGCTGTGGTATGGCTGCTTTTAGTCAGGTTTGCAGTGAGAATCAGGAGCAAAAATCAGAGTGGATGGCTAAGAACCATGTGTAGTAACAACATGCAGTTTGGTCAGAAAGGGGAGCTTGCAGACAAAGCAAATGCATATGCTCAATAATTAGATCAGTGCCAATACAAGGAAGCTGCAGACTTTGCCCCAAGACAAATATGACTTGAGAGATTCCACCACTATAGGGTCAAGGGTATCAAGGAATAAATATATTTTGAAAGACTGTCTTTTAGAAAGAGCTACAGTGAGGCACTGCTTGAATGGGACTACCTAGGGAAGCGTCTTTCCGAGTGCAATCATGTAGGCACCCAGGGCCTGCTGATGTCCTGGGCTATGTATGGGGGCACTTGCTGAGCTGGCCACAGAGCTTTACATCAGCCATTTGGTGTTGGTTTTGCAGACATCCAGTGTGCAAGAGTTTCAAGGACATGGAAGCTTGCACCAAGGTTAAGAGAAAAGCACATGAAGCCAGACAATATGCAATATGACTACAGGAAGACCCTGGATGAAGCATGCATGAAGGTGTAAGGGTTAAAACTAAATTACAATGGGAATCTAGAGGTTGGAAATGCTGGAAACAGGAGACATCCATTGAGAAAAGTCACTGAGTAGGAACAGCAAGAGAAACTTCAAATGGGCTACAGGCAAAAGGGCCATAGTAACAGGGCAAGCTTCCCAAGACTGTTGGAGCTCGCGTCATAGTACCACATGCCTACATGCTATACTTAGAGCTGTGGGATCTAATGTTTTCCCTGTTGGGTTTCAGGCTTACTTGGTCAGTGTCTTTGTGCTACTTGTCCTGTGCTAGTGTATCCTGGGTATGTTTCACTTTCTTTTATAAGAAGGGCTCATCATCGAGCATTTGCTTTGAACCTCAGAAGAGACTTTAGGGACGGTTGGAACTGTTAAGGCTTTGACAATTCCTCAAGTTGAACTACATACACTTTGCCTTCTGAGAGGACATGAGCCTTTGAAGGCCAGGGATGTGATGTTGTGATTTGAATCTGAAATGTCCCTACCAGAAGCCCAAGTGTTTTGAATCTTTCTTACCCAGATGATGGTGCTATTTTGAGAGGTGGTAGAACCTGGCGGGCAGAATTAGACTACTATGAGTGGGTCTTTGAAGGGTACAGCCTTTCCTCTAGTTCTTGCACACTGTCTCCTGGTCCACCATGGTGTGAGTATCCTCTGCCATGACTTCCCTACCATGGTGAATAGAAATAATCCCTTCCTTGAGTTGTCAGTGTCAGGTGAGTTGGTCACAGTGATGCAAATAAATCAGTGGATAGCCCCTTCTCTGCCTATCCTGGCAAGAGACTGAACTTGAATAGGAAAGACTAGCTGGAGAGTAGTTTCCAATGATACCAAAAATGTATGTCACTTGAAGTTTTCTTTTCTTTTTTTATTGTCTTTTTTTCCCGTTTTTTCTTTATTAACTTGAGTATTTCTTATTTGCATTTCTAATGTTATTCCCTTTCCCGGTTTCCCGGCCAACATCCCCCCAACCCCTCCCCCTCCTGTTCTATATGGGTGTTCCCATCCCCACCCTCCCCCCATTACTGCTCACCCCCCAACAATCACGTTCACTAGGGGTTCAGTCTTAGCAGGACCAAGGGCTGGTGCTCATTGCTACCTATGAGGTTAGAGTCCAGGGTCAGTCCATGTATAGTCTTTGGGTAGTGGCTTAGTCCCTGGAAGCTCTGGTTGCGTGGCATTGTTGTTCATATGGGGTCTCGAGCCCCTTCAAGCTCTTTCAGTCCTTTCTCTGATTCCTTCAACTGGGGTCCCGTTCTCAGTTCAGTGGTTTGCTGCTGGCATTCGCCTATGCATTTGCTGTATTCTGGCTGTGTCTCTCAGGAGAGATATACATCCAGTTTCTGTCGGCCTGCACTTCTTTGCTTCATCCATCTTGTCTAATTGGGTGGCTGTACATGTGGGGCAGGCTCTGAATGGGTGTTCCTTCTGCCTCTGTTTTAATCTTTGCCTCCCTATCCCTGCAAAGGGTATTCTTGTTCCCCTTTTAAAGAAGGAGTGAAGCATTCGCATTTTGATCATCCATCTTGAGTTTCATGGGTTCTGTGCATCTAGGGTAATTCAAGCATTATGGCTAATAGCCACTTATCAATGAGTGCATACCATGTGTGTTTTTCTGTGATTGGGTTACCTCACTCAGGATATTTTCCAGTTCCCTCCATTTGCCTATGAATTTCATAAAGTCATTGTTTTTGATAGCTGAGTAATATTCCATTGTGTAGATGTACCACATTTTCTGTATCCATTCCTCTGTTGAAGGGCATCTGGGTTCTTTCCAGCTTCTGGCTATTATAAATAAGGCTGCTATGAACATAGTGGAGCACGTGTCTTTTGTGGAAAGCCACGATAGCATTCGCCACTACAAGATGGTGCTGGCTTCCACTGTGCCCCACGTGGAAAGCCACGATAACATTCGCCATTACAAGATGGCGCTGGCTTCCGCTGCGCCAGCCCAACTTCCTTTCAGGAAACTAGCTATGTGCACATGTGCAAGAGTGTGTTCTCGCCAAGTCTTTGCCTACCCCGGAGCGTGCCAGTGAGATCATGGGGAAGTGACCAATCAGGCGTGGACGCGCCATGCTAGGGTTTTATAAGCAACGCCTTTCTGGGCCCCAGGTCTCTTCCTCTTTAAGATGCAATAAACGCTTTGCTGCAGAAGAATCCTGGTGTCCGCTCGTCGTTCTTGCTGGCGAGACGTTAGGCGCGCGACATTTGGTGCCGAAACCCGGAACAAACGCCAGCGCCAAGGAGAGCCTCCGCTAGAGGAGAGGGTTCAGAACTGCAGTACGAAAGGTAAGCTCTGAGAAGCATGTTTGGTCTTGATCTCTCTCGTCTCTCTCCCCCATTAGAAGATGTGGTGGAAGCTTTTGTTATCGTTTTGGCAGCGCTCATTCTTTCTCTTTTGGTTTTCGATTTTGCAGCTGCCTCTAGGCACAGTCAGAAGTCGTGCCTAGAAGATGAGAAATGCCGCCCAACAGTAATAGCAGGACAAGGGGCTGTGTTTCACGTCCATACCATTTGTGAATGTCAGTCGTGCTGCTCAGATATCCCATAATATATCTCAGTATCTTACAGGAATTTGGTTTCAACACGTTGATGGACTAGTCCAGGAATTGAGACAATCCATCATCCATATCAACTCCACTCGAGTGGATGGTCACCGTGGAAGTGGTGGGAAAGGGGAAATCCTACCTCTCTGCTGACTCCTATTGGAATCTGGGTCCCTTTGGTGGGACACCATCTAGTTTTTTCCCCTCTGTCTATTGTCTGTCCTTGGTGCACCAAGCTGTCCATGTCTGTCAGTTTATGTCTGTGGTTTGTGTTTCTCATTGTTTAAATGTTTTATGTTTCATGTTCAAAAGAAAAAATGGTAAAAACATTATCTGCCAGTCGTTCACATCTTGATTTGGTTTTAACTCGTTTCAAAAAGGAACAAATGAATAAAAAGCAGTTTCAATCGGCCTTTAGAGCCCTGCACCTGTAGCTAGGAGCATAGGTCAGCTGGAGAAGCTGCCTGGGGGCTGAGCGTCTGCACGAGCTGATCTGAAAGGCGCCAACAACTCCTCAGCTTCTTTGGTACAGGAGCTGATGGCTGTTTCTCTTAGAAAAATCCCTGACTTATTATTAGACTTAGCAGGTGACAAGGTGCTTCTCTTAAAATCATAGCTAGAAAAGTAAAAATGGTGCTTGGTCTAAATATTAAAGATTTGTGTAGCCAATTCAATTTTGTTTCTGATTGGTTTTAAATGTATAAATATGCTCTACATGCCTTGGTTATGGACTATTGGCTTTTAAGTTATTGGATATGGTTAAAAAGGTATAATATTGGTAACAGAAAGTTGACATAAAGCTGGTAATTTAGATAGAATCATTCTAGACAACATGTGACATGGGCCAACCTAGGGAAACAGGTCTAAATTGAGATAATATTTTTATGGAATTCTTATTCTAAAAACCAGGCTTCTAAAAGAATTTAGGGCAATGTCTCTTTGTTGAGGTATTGGAGACCACACCATCATGTGTTCATATGTAGGAATTGGCAGTCAAACTTTGTAGCATGAAGGATAGACTCAGCGTTTTGGAGACTGGATTTTGGAGACTAGATTGTTAGAGGTTGAGTTTTGCTTTCCAAAGTTGTGGTTTGCCCTGAAGTTATCTGTATTTTGATGCTAATTCCACTGCCCCAAGAAGAGCTGCCTAGTCACGTACTCAGAACTCAGGTGACTTTCCAAAGTTCTGGCTGTGCTCTGGTGTTACAAGGAGAACTTAAGGATTGTGATTAAGGATTGCCAGTGTTTCATTGACTAACTCAAACTTATTTATTATTGAGAAAAAATCAAACAGGTAGAGACTGTTACAATATTTAACTTGTGAGAGCATTACAGCCTGTTTCCTTACTCCAACTGTCATTTCAAGATAGATTTAGAGGATGTCCTGTCGATTGTGAGTTTTCATTTCGTGAGCTTGCTTATAATTTTAGAGAGTCCAGGAAGTGATATCATTAAAATTTTTTACAAAAGAATGGCTAATACCCTTGTATTATGTAATTTTGTTGCTTCTTCAACGTAAGAAGTTAGAACTTTGAATCTTTCAGTGTATAGGGAAATTTTTACTACAAACCTTTGCTCTCAAAATGAGCTTTAATATTTGGGGAATAGCTGTTACACTACTCCAGAAAAGAATATTTGAAACTAATTTTAAATTTCTAAGGATATGTTAGTTGGCTAAGTACCTCACCTTACCAGAGGACTTAGGTCTTTGTTATCCTCATTGGAAATAAAGTTTGTGAGGTGCTAGAGAGATGGCTTAGTGGTTAAGAACACTAAATACTGTTCCTTTAGAGGCCATTTAAGAAGTCAAACTGGATTGCCTGGATCCCTTAACGAGGGAGGACAATGATACTAGACAGTTTGTATCTTTTTTTTTTTTTGGTTCTTTTTTTCGGAGCTGGGGACCGAACCCAGGGCCTTGAGCTTCCTAGGCAAGCGCTCTACCACTGAGCTAAATCCCCAACCCCTTATATCTTAATAAATAAAAAGGGGGAGTTATCCCTGTATGCTAAATAATGCTCCTTTTATTTCAATTATAAAATTTGGATGCCAAGGAACCCTTGAGTGTTTATGGCACCCTACAACTAGGCATACTTCTACCTAGGTGAAATAGAAAGATTCACATATTGACATGATCCTGTTCAGATATTTTATATGGGGAAGAGGGAATCTTTGTGTTTTTTCTACAGGATGCTACAAGAGTATGCCAGCTGCCTGGGTGGTTGGTGAGACTTGCTGATCCTGGGAGCATGAAGATTCAGCTCTCCTGGTTTGGGTTCCTGAAGTCATTCCTGTGCCCTTAAGAGGAAGATAGAAGATTCCCCCTCATCTTTTGTCATCACAGAGATTTTGGCATTGCTGCAGTCAGTATTACCACTACATGTTCCCGTCCCACTGTGGCCTACGCTCAGACCCTCTGTGCACTGCTGCTTTCTGGAGAAGACTGGACTCCAGTCGTTACCCCTGCCCCCCTTATTCCCCTGGTGACTCTTGCTGCCTTAACTAGTGTTGTCATTTTGCAGTCTGTAACTTCACAGGAATGCCATCTGCGTGAAGCTGCTATGGACTGGGGAACTCTGCCCTGGTTGTACAGATCTCAGACATGGTTCCATTGCCTGCTGGTTGTTCCAGAGAAGAATGACCGATCCTAAACTGTCCTGGGAAAGACCTTGTTACTTTCGCTGCTATTGTAGCAGCCAATACTGCTGCAGCCATTGTGTCTGCAGTGTCTAGAGTTACCCTCCCCCAATCTATTGTTAGGCAAGCACAGTGGGTGAACTTTCTGGAGTACTTGCTAACAATTGGGAATTCTAAATTTTATTATAGGAGCGGCTTGACTACGGCCCTTGGTGGTAGTAGCTGAGGAGAACCAGATGAGGTAACCACTACTTATCGGGAGTGGTTCTGTTTGGTACAGCCCTATGCTGTGGATTAGTGTTCATGCTATGGTTGGTTTGCAAACTCAGATCTCAACAGAAACGTGACAAGGTCGTTGTCACTCAAGCACTTGTGGCCATTGAACAAGGGGCCTCCACCGGAATTTGGTTATCTATGCTCAGGAATTAGTCGGCATCTGAGTTCTCTGCTCTTGCACCCCATGGATTTGTGGATCCATTGCACTGGGATGAGAGAGACTCAATGATTCTTTGATCAGCCCTTCTACATCGCCGAGATTTCCTCATTGCACTCGATAGGGTGATCATGATTTCCCCACTAACTCATTTTCTGGCTGGACTCTTTTGTAGAGTTCGCCCTAGGTCGTTTAGCAGTTACTGTCACACAGCACTGCGGTATCCAGAGACGGGTAACTTTCCTCATGCACAGACCAATCTAAGACACGGGGCCCGGTGGCGATAGGGTTACCCTATGACAGATAAGGCTGTGACATTAGAGGAACGACCTAAGACAGGAGCCACAGCTAATGGACGTAATTGCAGAGGCCTAGACCAGCCTCATTCTAGTAAAACAAAAAGGGGGAGATGTGGAAAGCCGCGATAGCATTCGCCACTACAAGATGGCACTGGCTTCCGCTGTGCCCCACGTGGAAAGCCGCGATAACATTCGCCATTACAAGATGGCACTGGCTTCTGCTGCGCCAGTCCGACTTCCTTTCAGGAAACTAGCTGCGTGCACATGTGCAAGAGTATGTTCGGGCCAAGTCTTTGCCCACCCCCGGGCGTGCCAGTGAGATCATGGGTAAGCGACCAATCAGGCATGGAGGCGCCATGCTAGGGTTTTATAAGCAGCGCCTTTCTGGCCCCGGGTCTCTTCCTCTTTAAGATGCAATAAACGCTTTGCTGCAGAAGGATCCTGGTGTCCGTGCGTCGTTCTTGCTGGCGAGACGTTAGGCGCGCAACACTCTCTTTTATATGTTGGGGCATCTTTTGGGTATATGCCCAAGAGAGGTATAGCTGGATCCTCGGGTAGTTCAATGTCCAGTTTTCTAAGGAATCTCCAGACTGATTTTTATTGAGAATTTTATTGAGTATTTTTGTGTCGATATTCATAAGGGAAATTGGTCTGAAGTTCTCTTTCTTTGTTGGGTCTTTGTGTGGTTTAGGTATAAGAGTAATTGTGGCTTCATAGAAGGAATTCAGTTGTGCTCCATCTGTTTCAATTTTCTGGAATAGTTTGGATAGTATTGGTACGAGTTCTATGAAGGTCTGATAGAATTCTGCACTAAACCTGTCTGGACCTGGGCTCTTTTTGGTTGGGAGACGTCTTATGACTGCTTCTATTTCGTTAGGAGTTATGGGGTTCTTTAAATGGTTTATCTGTTCCTGATTTAACTTCAATACCTGGTGTCTGTCTAGGAAATTGTCCTAGATTTCAGATTTTCAAGTTTTGTTGGATATAGGTCTTTGTAGTAGGATCTGATGATTTTTTTAATTCCTCTGATTCTGTAGTTATGTCTCCCTTTTCATTTCTTATTTTGTTAATTTGGAAACACTCTCTGTGTCCTCTCCTTAGTCTGGCTAAGGGCTTATCTACCTTGTTGATTTTCTCAAAGAACCAACTTTTGTTTCGGTTGATTCTTTCTATGGTCCTTTTTGTTTCTACTTGATTGATTTCAGCTCTGAGTTTGATTATTTCCTGCCTTCTACTTCTCCTGTGTGTATTGGCTTCTTTTTCTTCTAGAGCTTTTAGGTGTGCTGTCAAGCTGGTAACATATGCTCTTTCCTGTTTCTTTCTGCAGGCACTCAGACCTATGAGTTTTCCTCTTAGCACAGCTTTCATTGTGTCCCATAAGTTTGGGTATGTTGTACCTTCATTTTCATTAAATTCTAAGAAGTCTTTAATTTCTTTCTTTATTTTTTCCTTGACCCGGTTATCATTGAGTAGAGCATTGTTCAACTTCCACGATATTTGGGTGTTCTTCACTTATTGTTCTTGAAGACCAGCTTTAGGCCATGGTGGTCTGATAGCACGCATGGGATTATTTCTATCTTTCTGTATCTGTTGAGGCCTGGTTTTGACCAATTATATGGTCAATTTTGAAGAAAGTACCATGAGGTGCTGAGAAGAATGTATATCCTTTTGCATTAGGATAGAATGTTCTATAAATATCTGTTAAGTCCATTTGGTTCATGACTTCTCTTAGTCTGTCTACGTCTCTGTTTAATTTCTCTTTCCATGATCTGTCCATTGATGAGAGTGCGGTGTTGAAATCTCCTACTATTATTGTGTGAGGTTCAATGTGTGTTTTGAGCTTTAGTAAGGTTTCTTTTACGTATGTAGGTGCCCTTGTATTTGGGGCATAGATATTTAGGATTGAGAGTTGATCTTGGTGGATTTTTTCTTTGATGAAGATGAAGTGTCCTTCCTTATCTTTTTTGATGACTTTTAGTTGAAAATTGATTTTATTTGAAATTAGAATGGCTACTCCAGCTTGCTTCTTCTGACCATTTGCTTGGAAAGTTGTTTTCCAACCTTTCACTCTGAGGTAGTGTCTGTCTTTGTCTCTGAGGTTTGTTTCTTGTAGGCAGCAGAATGCAGAGTCCTCGTTGCGTATCCAGTTTGTTAATCTATATCTTTTTATTGGGGAGTTGAGACCAGTGATGTTGAGAGATATTAAGGAATAGTGATTATTGCTTCCTGTTATATTCATATTTGGATGTGAGGTTATGTTTGTGTGATTTTCTTCTCTTTGTTTTGTTGCCAAGATGATTAGTTTCTTGCTTTTTCTAGGGTGTAGCTTGCCTCCTTATGTTGGGCTTTACCATTTATTATCCTTTGTAGTGCTGGATTTGTAGAAAGTTATTGTTTAAATTTGGTTTTGTCATGGAATATCTTGGTTTCTCCATCTATGTTAATTGAGAATTTTGCAGGATACAGTAACCTGGGCTGGCATTTGTGTTCTCTTGGGGTCTGTATGACATCTGTCCAGGATCTTCTGGCTTTCCTAGTCTCTGGCGAGAAGTCTGGTGTGATTCTGATAGGTCTGCCTTTATAGGTTACTTGACCTTTTTCCCTTACTGCTTTTAATATTCTTTCTTTATTTTGTGCATTTGGTGTTTTGACTATTATGTGACAGGAGGAGTTTCTTTTCTGGTCCAATCTGTTTGGAGTTCTGTAGGCTTCTTGTATGTCTATGGGTATCTCTTTTTTTAGGTTAGGGAAGTTTTCTTCTATGATTTTGCTGAAGTTATTTACTGGTCCTGTGAGCTGGGAGTCTTCACTCTCTTCTATACCTATTATCCTTAGGTTTGATCTTCTCATTGAGTCCTGGATTGTAGAGAGCAGCGCGGCGAAACAAAGATGGTGCCGACATCCAGCCTTGTCTGGATATAAACGACTTACTGCGCATGTGCAGGCTTGTCCCCTTGCTAGGGCTCCCTCTAGTGGTGAACAGCGGTACTGCACATGTGCGGTTTATGCACCAGGTGTCATTTGACCGTTAATATGCTAATGAGGTGATTCATTCTCCGCCAATCCCTGGAGGACAAGTAGTGGGGTGATCCAAGCCCCACCAATCCCTGAGAGATAATTAGCATACTCTTGTGTATATAAGTCGAGCGATTTTGCTGCTTGGGGTCCCTCTTCAGAAGAGCTGTAACACTAAGAAGAGCTGTAACACTAAGAAGAGCTGTAACACTAAGAAGAGCTGTAACACAGTAAAGGCTTGCTCGCAGAAGAATCCTGTTGTTGCGCGTCGTTCTTGCTGGCGGGACATTGGGCGCGCGACACTGGATTTCCTGTATGTTTTGGACCAGTAGCTTTTTCCGTTTTACATTATCTTTGATAGTTGTGTCGATGATTTCTATGGAATCTTCTGCTCCTGAGATTCTCTCTTCTATCTCTTGTATTCTGTTGGGGAAGCTTGTATCTACAGCTCCTTGTCTCTTCCTTAGTTTTCTATATCCAGGGTTGTTTCCATGTGTTCTTTCTTGATTGCTTCTATTTCCATTTTTAATTCCTTCAACTGTTTGATTGTGTTTTCCTGGAATTCTTTCAGGGATTTTTGTGATTCCTCTCTATAGGCTTCTACTTGTTTATTTATGTTTTCCTGTGTTTCTCTAAGGGAGTTCTTCATGTCTTTCTTAACGTCCTCCAGCCTCATGATCAAATATGATTTTAAATCTAGATCTTGCTTTTCTGGTGTGTTTGGATATTCAGTGTTTGCTTTGGTGGGAGAATTGGGCTCCGATGATGCCATGTAGTTTTGGTTTCTGTTGCTTGGGTTCCTGCACTTGCCTCTCGCCATCAGATTATCTCTGGTGTTACTTTGTTCTGCTATTTCTGACAGTGGCTAGACTGTCCTATAAGCCTGTGTGTCAGGAGTGCTGTAGACCTGTTTTCTTTTAGCCAGTTATGGGAACAGAGTGTTCTGTTTTTGGGCATGTAGTTTTTTCCTGTCTACAGGTCTTCAGCTGTTCCTGTGGGCCTGTGTCCTGAGTTCACCAGGCAGTTCGCTTGCAGCAGAAAAGTTGGTCTTACCTGTGGTCCCGAGGCTCAAGTTTGCTCTTGGGGTGGTGCTTATGAGCTCTCCACAGGGGCAGCAACCAGGAGGACCTGCACCACCCTTTCCAGGAGCCCCCATGCACCACGGTCCCAGATAGCGTTTGGTGTTTTCCTCTGGAGTCAGAAATGTGGGCAGAGTGTAGTCTCTTCTGTCTTCCCAGGCGAGTCTGCCTCTCTGAAGGTTTAGCTCTCCCTCCCATAGGATTTGGGTGCAAAGAACTGTTGATCCAGTCCCTTCAGGTTCTGGCGGTGTCTTGGGCACAGGGGACCTGCAGTTCCAGTGCCCCTATCTACCGGTTCCCAGAGGCCGTATACAGTTTCCTCTTGGGCCAGGGATGTGGGCAGGGGTGGGCAGTATTGGTGGTCTCTTCTGCTCTGCAGTCTCAGGAGTGCCCACCTGTCTGGTCGGTGAGCTCTTTCTCCCACGGGGTTTGGGCGCAGTGACCTCCACTTGATGTTTTCAAACAATGAAAGTATCTTGGTTCATCTCACTCCTCAGAAGAGTGGACAAATTTTAGGTTTTCTCAGCCCACAGAAAGTTTTGATATTACACCACGTCATGGCTTAACAAATGATAGTCACTTTGGAAACTGGATATAGATCCCAATATGTTGATGCAGGGAAAGGATGCTAAGTAAACTTTTTTAAGTCACATAGTTATTTCTACACAATGGTCTCTTATCCACAGTCTTTCTATGCTTCTGAGTACCCACAGCCAACCATAACCCAAAAATATTAAACAAAATTTCAGAGATAAATAATTAAGTTGCAGAAAACACTATTCTGAGAAATGTGATGAAATTGAATGCCATTCTCCTCTGTACTAATGGGATATGAACATTCACTGCACTGAGCACGCTCACCCAGTTGTTACTGAGTGGTATGCTCCATTATCAGATCACCACCTCAGCAATACAATGTTTATATTCAAGGGGCTTTGGTTCTTAACAACTGACCTTGTGCTGACTGCTTCTCACAATCTAGTGACCAAATGCCTGACAGAAGCAATTTAACAAGGAAAGAATTTTTTTCTTTCTCTCACAGATTTAGGAAGCTCAATCTTGGCTGCTTGGCCCCATGAGCTTGACAGATAATCATAGTGATGGGAGCATGCAGTGGAAGGGAATTATGGACTTCATGATTGACCAAGATACAGAGAAAGATGAAGATTCTCTGCCTGTAGGGATGGCTTCATATTCAGAGTTAGTCTCATACTCTCAGTTGATCTTCTTTAGAAACATCTCAGAGTCACCGCAAAAGTCTGCCTCGCCAATCTTCTAGGTGATTATAAATCCAGTCAAGCTGATAGACATGCCAGAAAGAATCTATGAGATGCTCTTTTGCAAATGAAACAAAAGTTCTTGACTTAAGGAGAGAAAAAAATCATATAATGAAGCGCAAAGATGTGCAATCAGAACAAACATTCTATCCATGAAGTTTTGAGATAAAAACAAAAATCCATGCAAATTTTACATCATACTTGAACTGGAAAAAATTATGATCACAGCATACGATAAACATCCAGTGTCTTAGTTAGGGTTTCTACTGCTGTGAAGAAACACCATGACCATGACAACTCTTATAAAAGACAAAATTTAACTGGGGCTGGCTTACATTTTCTAAGGTTTAGTTCATGGTGAGTTCAGAGTTGAGGAATATGGCAACATGCAGACAGACATTGTGCTGGAAAAGGAGCCGAGAGTTCTATATCCTAATCTGCAGGCTGCAGAAGGAGACTTCTACACCGCTTAAGCTTTGAGACCTAAAAGCATCTCCCCAACCCAGTGACCCACTTTCTCCAACAAGACCACACCTCCTAATAATGCCACTACCTATGGTCCTATGGGGACCATTTTCTTTCAATCCACCATACCCAGTTAAGATGAAAACAACATTCAATTGTAGGATTCAGTTCTGAGCTTCCACTAAAGGGGCCTTGGAATGTACAAGGAGGCAGGCACATGGACCACCTCTAACTGTCACATTATCCATTTCTCAGAGGCACCAGCTGAAGTGAAAACTAATAGGAGAAAATAAAAACAATCAAGTTGTAGAATTTGAATATCATAATCCAAAGACTCCAGGGAACTATAATGACTCTGCATAGAAAATTAATTTGGCAGGAAAAAAATACTAATTAATTATCCAAAGATTCATTTCTCAGTTAGGTTTGTAAAAGAGGATTGGGGGATGGGGAGCTTAAGTGCTGGAAACCTCAGATATTTTGGCTGCGGGAGGTGAGGGGACCAGAATAGAAACTCAGAGTAAACCTAGAAGTCTGCACCTAAAGAAGCCTGCTCCCTTCCCCTGACTGGCACACAGGAGACATAAGATGGCAGAGAAGATAGCATTCATGGAGTGCCTGAGCCCAACAGCTCCTCGATCTTCCAGCCTGCTCCTCTACAGATGTCAGGTTCATCATCTCCAGCAACTACTTAAATAAACTGCTTATGAATAATACATTGTATTTATGCCACTTTCAACAAAACAGGATTTCTTTATTCTGTTTTACAAGGACTCTCATGCTATGTATAAGAGAATCAGACTGTAGGTTTCTGAGATTCACATCAATGTCTGCAATCATAGAAGCTGTACTTCACTGAAGAATCCTGACACACTTGGCACAGCAGGGATAAAATTAGACCAGCACTTAAATCTAAGAGTGACACTTGCAGGATGGGAAGCCTTAGGATACCCAGAAGTGTTGGCCTGTTAAGGAATGTGAGCCAATCATTGTCCAGAGAGCTTACAGAAGCAGCTGATGACTCTGACTCTGAAGGGACCGTGATGGCTCAGTGAGGTCTGAGTCCTTGATAGAGTTTTCAGAGGCCTTCAGGCAACAGTCAGTAGAACCAAGGTTTGTCTCTAGAAATGGGTTTCAGCCTAGGACAGAGAAGAGAAAACTAAAAGTTACTGACTGGAAGAAAAGGTTTAATATACATTGAGTACCCATATTGTCTGAAATGCTGTAGTCTGAGACACATGCTTGCTATGAAAAATAAAGGAAAAGGTCAAGTAATATATAAAGGCAGATTTATCAGAATTACACCAGACTTCTCAACAGAGACTCTAAAAGCCAGAAGATCCTGGACAGATGTCATACAGACCTTAAGAGAACAAAAATGCCAGCCCAGCAAAATTCACAATTAACATAGATGGAGAAACCAAAGTATTTCGAGACAAAACCAAATATAAACAATATCTTTCTACAAACCCAGCCCTACAGATGATAATAGATGGAAAACTCCAACACAAGGAGGGAAACTATACCCAAGAAAAAGCAAGAAATTAAAATTTTCACAACAAACCCCAAAAAAGAGAAACACACAAACGTAACTCTGCCTCTAACAGCAAAAATAACAGGAAGCAATAATCTTTAGTCCCTAATACCTCTCAACATCAATTGACTCAGTTCTCCAATTAAAAAACATAGGCTAACAAACTGGATACTTAAACAAGACCCAGCATTTTGTCACATACAGGAAAAACACCTCAGTGACAAAGACAGACACTACCTCAAAGTACAAAGCTGGAAATACTTTTTCCAAGCAAATGGTACCAAGAAACAAGCTGGAGTAGCCATTCTAATATCCAATAAAAATAGACTTTCCCAAAAGTTACCAAAAAAGAAGGGGAAGGACACTATATACTCATCAAAGGAAAAGTCCACCAAAATGAACTCTCAATTCTGAACATCTATACCCCGAATACAAGGGCACCACATTGTAAAAGAAACATTACTGAAGCTCAAAGCACACATTGTACCTCACACAATAATAGTAGGAGATTTCAACACCCCACTCTCATCAATAGACTAAGAAACTAAACAGAGACACAGTGAAACTAAAAGAGGTTGTGGACCAAATGGATTTACAGATATCTACAGAATATTTCACCCTAAAACAAGAGAATATACCTTCTCAGCACCTCATGGTACCTTCTCAAAAATTGACCATATAATCAGACACAAAACAAACCTCAAAAGACACAAAAACATTGAATTAATCCCATGTATTCTATCAGACCACCGTGGACTAAAGTTGGTCTTCAATAACAACAAAAACAACAGAAATCTCACATACATATGGAAGTTGAACAATGCTCTAATCAATGACAATTTGCTCAGGGAAGAAATAAAGAAATTAAAGACTTTTTAGAATTTAATGAAAATGAAAGCACAACATATCTAAACATATGGGACACAAAGAAAGCAGTGTAAGAGGAAAACTCACAGCCCTGGTGCTTCCATAAAGAAATTGGAGAGATCATACACTACCAGCTTAGTAGTACAACTAAAAGCTCTAGAGCAAAAAGAAGCAAATACACCCAAGAGGAGTAGACAGCAGGAAATAATCAAACTCAAGGCTGAAAACAATCAAGTAGAAATAAAAAGAACTATACAAAGAATCAACAAAACTAGGAGCTGGTTCTTTGAGAAAAATCAACAAGATAGATAAACCCTTAGCCAAACTAACTAGAGGGCAAAGAGACAGTATCCAAATTTAAAGTATCAGAAATTAAAAAGGAGACATAACAACAGAAACTGAGAAAATTCAAAAAAAAATCAGATCCTACTACAAATGTCTATATTCAACTAAACTGAAAAATCTAGATGAAATTAATGATTTTCTACTCAGACACCATGTGCCAAAGTTAAATTGGGATCAGATAAACCATCTAAACAACCCTATAACCCCCAAGGAAATAGCACTCATTAGAAGTCTCCCAAACAAAAAGAAAAGCCCAGAGACAAATGGTTTTGGTGCAGAATTCTATCAGACATTCAAATACCTAATACTCAAACTATTCCATAAAATAGAAACAGAAGGAACACTACCAAATTCTTTCTATGAAGCCACGCTTACACTAATACCTAAACCACAAAAAGACCTATCAAAGAAAGAGAACTACAGACCAATTTTCCTTATGAATATCAATACAAAAATAATAAAATTCTTGCAAACCAAATTCAAGAACACATCAAAATGATCATTCACCATGATCAAGTAGGCTTCATCCCAGGAATGCAGGGATGGTTCAATATACAGACATTCATCAATGCAATCCACTATATAAACAAACCCAAAGGAAAAAAAATCATGATCATCTTATTAGATGCTAAAATAGTCTTTGACAAAATACAACACACATTCATGTTAAAAGTATTGGAGAGATCAGGAATTCAAGGTTCATACCTAAGTATAATAAAAGGAATATACTGCAAACCTATAGCCAACATCAAACTAAATGGAGAGAAACGCAAAGCAATCCATTAAAATCAGGGACAAGATAAGGCTGTCCACTATCTCTCTGCCTATTCAATATAGTACTTGAAGTTATAACTAGAGAAATTAGACAACACAAGGAGATCAAAGGAATACAAATTGAGAAGGAGGAAGTCAAGATATCACTATTCACAGATGATATGATAGTATGCATAAGTGATCCCAAAAATTCTGCTACAGAGCTCCTACAGCTGATAAACAACTTCAGCAAAGTGACTAGATATAAAATTAACTCAAACAAATCAGTAGCCTTCCTCTACTCAAAGGATAAATGAGCAGAGAAAGAAATTAGGGAAGCAACACCCTTCACAATAGCCACAAATAACATTAAATATCTTGGTGTGACTCTAACCAAGCAAGTGAAAGATTTGTATGACAAGAACTTTAAATCACTGAAGAAAGAAATCAAAGAAGACCTCAGAAGATGGAAAGATCTCCCATGTTCATGGATTGGCAGGATTAATATAGTAAAAATTGTCATCTTACCAAAAGCAATCTAAAGGTTCATCAAAATTCCAACTCAATTCTTCATAGAGTTAGAATGAGTAATTTGAAAATTCATTTGGAATAACAAAAAAAAAACCAGAATAGCAAAAACTATTCTCAACAATAAAAGAACTTCTGGGGAATCACAATTCCTGACCTCAAGCTATAACTATACTATAGAGTAATAGTTATAAAAACTGCATTGCATTGGCAAGTAGACCAATGGAATAGAACTGAAGACCTAGAAATGAACCCATACATCTATAGTCACTTGATCTTTGAAAAAAAAAAAGCTAAAACCATCCAGTAGAAAAAAGAAAGCATTTTCAACAAATGGTGCTGATTCAACTGACGGTTAGCATGTAGAAGAATGCAAATTGACCCATTCTTATCTCCTTGTACAAAGCTCAAGTCCAAGTGGATCAAGGATCTCTGCATAAAACCAGATATACTGAAACAGAAAAGAAAGTGGGGAAGAACCTCAAACACATAGGCACAGGGGAAAACTTCTAGAACAGAACACCAGTGGCTTATGCTTTAAGATCAACAACTGATAAATGGGACCTTATAAAATTGAAAAGCTTCTGTAAGGCAAAGGACACTCTCAATAGGACAAAACGGTGACTCACAGATTGGGAAAAGAGCTTTACCAACCCTACATCTAATAGAAGGCTAATATCCAAAATATACCAAGAACTCAAGAAGTTAGGCTCCAGAGAACCAAATAACCCTATCAAAAAGTCGAGTACAGAGCTAAACAGAGAATGCTCAACCTAGGAATCTTGAATGGTTGAGAAGTACTTAAAAAAATCCCATATGCAGCCACCAAACCCAGTCATTATTGATGATGCCAAGAACTGCTCGCTGACAGGAGTCAGATATGGATGTCTCCTGAGAAGCTCTGTCAGAGCCTTACTAATACAGATGAGAATGCTTGCAGCTAACCATTGGACTGATCCCAGAGACCCCAATGGAGGAGTTAAAGAAAGGACTGAAGGAGCTGAGGGAGTTTGCAACCCCATAGGAAGAATAACAATATCAACTAACCAGACTCCACCAGAGCTCCCAGGGACTAAACCAACAACCAATGAGTACACATGGAGGGACCCATGGCTCCAGCTGCATATGTAGCAGAGGATGGCATTGTCCAGCATCAAAAGGAGGAAAAGCCCTTGTCTTGTAAAGGTTCAGTGTAGGGGAATGCCAGGGTGTTGATGTGGGAGTGGGTGGGTGAGAGTGAGAGCATTCCCCCATAGAAGTAGGGGGACGGGAAGAGGTATAAGGGGGGGGATGGGATAACATTTGAAATGTAAATAAATAAAATATCCAAGAAAAATTAAAAAAAGAATGTTCAACATCCTTTATCATCAGGTGTCCCGCACGACCTCGCCAGCAAGAATACGCGGGACACACGAATCTTTACTGCAGCTAAACGCTTATTGAATCTTAAAGAGAGGCCAGGGGTGCCGGCATGGCGCGGCTTATATACACCCTAGCGCGGCGCATCCACACCAGATTGGTCGCCCCGGAGTGGGCTAAGACCTGGCACGAAGGCACTCTTGCACATGCGCACACAGTTAACTTCCTGAAAGGAAGTCGGCTGGCACGGCGGAGGCCAGCGCCATCTTGTAATGGCGAAAGCTATCCCGGCCTTCACGTGGGGCGCAGTGGAAGCCAGCGCCGTCTTGTGGTGGCAAATGTTATTGCGGCCCTCTACAATCAGGGAAATGCAAATCAAAAGGACCCTTCGATACCACCTCACACCAATCAGAATAGTTAAGATTAAAAATGCAAGTGATAGCAGATGCTGGTGAGGATGTGGAGAAAGGAGCACTCCTCCATTGCTGTTGGGACTGCAAGCTGGTACAACCTCTCTGGAAATAACTCTGGTGGTTCCTCAGAAAATTGGACATAGTACTACCTGAGGACCCAGCTATACCTCTCCTGTGCATATATCCAAAAGATGTTCCTACATAAAACAAGGACACATGCTCCATTATGTTCATAGCAGCCTTATTTATAATAACCAGAAGCTGGAGACAACACAGATGTCCCTCACCAGAAGAATAAATACAGAAAATGTGGTACATTTACACAATGGATTACTACTTAGCTATTAAAAACAAAACTTCATGAAATTCTTAGGCAAATGGATGGAACTAGAAAATATCATCCTCCACACACCTATGGTCACTTGATTTTTGACAAAGGAGCCAAAACCATCCAATGGAAAAAAGATAGCATTTTCAGCAAATGGTGCTGGTTCAACTGGAGGGCAACATGTAGATGAATGCAGATCGATCCATGCTTATCACCCTGTACAAAGCTTAAGTCCAAGTGGATCAAGGACCTCCACATCAAACCAGACACACTCAAACTAATAGAAGAAAAACTAGGGAAGCATCTGGAACACATAGGCACTGGAAAAAATTTCCTGAACAAAACACCAATGGCTTATGCTCTAAGATCAAGAATCGACAAATGGGATCTCATAAAACTGCAAAGCTTCTGTAAGGCAAAGGACACTGTGGTTAGGACAAAACGGCAACCAACAGATTGGGAAAAGATCTTTACCAATCCTACAACAGATAGAGGCCTTATATCCAAAATATACAAAGAACTCAAGAAGTTAGACCGCAGGGAAACAAATAACCCTATTAAAAAATGGGGTTCAGAGCTAAACAAAGAATTCACAGCTGAGGAATGCCAAATGGCTGAGAAACACCTAAAGAAATGTTCAACATCTTTAGTCATAAGGGAAATGCAAATCAAAACAACCCTGAGATTTCTCCTCACACCAGTGAGAATGGCTAAGATCAAAAACTCAGGTGACAGCAGATGCTGGCGAGGATGTGGAGAAAGAGGAACACTCCTCCATTGTTGGTGGGATTGCAGACTGGTACAACCATTCTGGAAATCAGTCTGGAGGTTCCTCAGAAAATTGCACATTGAACTGCCTGAGGATCCAGCTATACCTCTCTTGGGCATATACCCAAAAGATGCCTCAACATATAAAAGAGACACGTGCTCCACTATGTTCATCGCAGCCTTATTTATAATAGCCAGAAGCTGGAAAGAACCCAGATGCCCTTCAACAGAGGAATGGATACAGAAAATGTGGTACATCTACACAATGGAATATTACTCAGCTATCAAAAACAACGAGTTTATGAAATTCGTAGGCAAATGGTTGGAACTGGAAAATATCATCCTGAGTGAGCTAACCCAATCACAGAAAGACATACATGGTATGCACTCATTGATAAGTGGCTATTAGCCCAAATGCTTGAATTACCCTAGATCCCTAGAACAAACGAAACTCAAGACGGATGATCAAAATGTGAATGCTTCATTCCTTCTTTAAATGAGGAAAAAGAATACCCTTGGCAGGGAAGGGAGAGGCAAAGATTAAAACAGAGACTGAAGGAACACCCATTCAGAGCCTGCCCCACATGTGGCCCATACATATACAGCCACCCAATTAGACAAGATGGATGAAGCAAAGAAGTGCAGACCGACAGGAGCCGGATGTAGATCGCTCCTGAGAGACACAGCCAGAATACAGCAAATACAGAGGCGAATGCCAACAGCAAACCACTGAACTGAGAATAGGTCCCCTATTGAAGGAATCAGAGAAAGAACTGGAAGAGCTTGAAGGGGCTCGAGACCCCAAAAGTACAACAATGCCAAGCAACCAGAGCTTCCAGGGACTAAGCCACTACCTAAAGACTATACATGGACTGACCCTGGACTCTGACCTCATAGGTAGCAATGAATATCCTAGTAAGAGCACCAGTGGAAGGGGAAGCCCTGGGTCCTGCTAAGACTGAACCCCCAGTAAACTGGTCTATGGGGGGAGGGCGGCAATGGGGGTTGGGAGGGGAACACCCATAAGGAAGGGGAGGGCGGAGGGGGATGTTTGCCCGGAAACCGGGAAAGGGAATAACACTCGAAATGTATATAAGAAATACTCACGTTAATAAAAAATAAAAAAAAAAAGAAAATATCATCCTGAGTGAGGTAACCAGACACAAAAGAACACACATGCAATGTACTCACTGATAAGTGGATATTAGCCCAAAAGCTCACAATGCCCATGATACAACCCACACACCATATGGAGCTTAGGAGGAAGGAATACCAGGGTGTGGGTGCCTCAGTTCAGCATTGAGGGAGGAACAGGACCATGGACGAAGTGGAGGGAGAGGGGGACCTGGGAGGGAAAGAGGTGGGAGGAAATAAGGGAGTAGTATCAGACACTGGAGGGAGGTACAAAGGGTCAGGAAATCGATTAAAATTACGTAGCAAGAGGGATAAGAAACTGGGGATAGCCACTGGAGGGTCCCAGATAACAGGGAAACAAGAAGACTCCTAGGATGCAACCCAGTGACCTAAGCAGAAATTCACAGAGAAGTGGGAGACAGAACCTGTATGTATGCCCGGACCCTCAGGGCAGTCAGCAGAGGTTGGGGACCACCTAGGAGAGAACAGAGGACAAGAGACTTGAAGAAGGACGCCAAGACAGGAGTCTGATCAAGGTGACAAATTTTATTTTTTCCCAAGCTGAATGTATACCAAAGCAGGGGGTAACAGAGGGAGGGGGGAAGCAGGAAAGATTTACACAAGCCAAGGATACTATGTTCTTGTGGTCAAGCAATGGGCTGGTATCAACAGGATGTTGGTTTCTCAGAAAGGTCACAAGTTTGTCATATCATTAGGCAACCTGACTACCAGATTTGTATTAGTCTTCTGCAGCTGGCTAGGGATTTTTCCATCGTCCTGACCTCTTAATGAACCCAGTCATCATATTTTCATTTTAGCATTTTTCCATTTTATCTTACTGAACTCTAACTATAATATTAACATCAATAATGGAGGGTTTTAAGGACATAGCTCCCAACACCTGTAGATACCACCTTCAGCAGAGTGGTATTCAGGGATTGGGGCACCCACCCATTTCAATGAACAGGGACAAAAATTGGAGCAGAGACTGAAGGAAGGGCAATTCGGGGACCACCCCTCCTGGGGATCCATCCTGTCTGCAGACACCAAACTGGACACTGTTGCTGTGGTCAAGTGGCGCTAGCTTATAGAAACCTGGTGTGGCTGCTCATGAGGAGGTCTGGCCAGCAACTGACCAATACAGATGTGGATGCTTGGAGCCAACCATCAGACTCAGCTCAGCAACCCAGGTGGGGGAGTTGGTGGAAGGACTGGAGGAGCAGAAGGGGATTGCAACCCCATAGGAAGAAAAACATCAGCTGGCCGGAACAGCCAGTATTCCCAGAGAGTAGACCACCAACCAAGGAGTGTACAAGGAGGGATCCAAGGCTCCAGATACATATGTAGCCTTGCTTGACATCAATGGGAGGGGAGGCCCTTGGTCCTATGGAGGTTTGATGCCCCCAGGGTAGGGGGATGCTGGAGTGGTGTGGTGGGAAGGGGAGCACATTCATAGAAGCAAAGAAGAGGGAGAGAGGGTGGGTGTGGGATGGGGGATTTGTGGAGGGGTAACCGGGAAGTGGGGTATCATGGAATGATTAATTAAAAAAAATCAAACTCACATGAAATAATCTAACTTTGGGGAAAAGAAGTCTATGGCTGTAGCCATGAATTCTGGACTTTTGTGGTCCTCATATTTTGTCCTTAAGTCTTAAACTCTTTATTTCATGGTCTTAGGTGGGCATTACTATTTGACCCCTTGCCCTGGAATCAGGGTTCCCTGGCCCACAATGTCTGATGTCATTGTCACTGCCATTACTTTGACTAGAACTCTTTGAGCTTCCTTGAATGACATGACTTAAGGTGTCCACCTGTCCCAGTAAAGTTTGACTATGCAATTCTTTTTTTTTTTTATTGTTAACTTGAGTATTTATTATTTACATTACGAATGTTATTCCCTTTCCCGGTTTCCGGGCAAACATCCCCCTAATCCCTCCCCCTCCCCTTCTTTATGGGTGTTTCCCTCCCCACCCTCCCCCCATTGCCGCCCTCCCCCCAACAGTCTAGTTCACTGGGGGTTCAGTCTTAGCAGGACCAAGGGCTTCCCCTTCCACTGGTGCTCTTACTAGGATATTCATTGCTACCTATGGGGTCAGAGTCCAGGGTCAGTCCATGTATAGTCTTTAGGTAGTGGCTTAGTCCCTGGAAGCTCTGGTTGCTTGGCATTGTTGTTCATAACGGGTCTCAAGCCCCTTCAAGCTCTTCCAGTTCTTTCTCTGATTCCTTGAACGGGGGTCCTATTCTCAGTTCAGTGATTTGCTGCTGGCATTCGCCTCTGTGTTTGCTGTATTCTGGCTGTGTTTCTCAGGAAAGATCTACATCCAGTTCCTGTCGGCCTGCACTTCTTTGCTTCATCCATCTTGTCTAATTGGGTGGCTGTATATGTATGGGCCGCATGTGGGGCAGGCTCTGAATGGGTGTTCCTTCTGTCTCTGTTTTAATCTTTGCCTCTCTATTCCCTGCAAAGGGTATTCTTTTTCCTCATTTAAAGAAGGAGTGAAGCATTCACATTTTGATCATCCGTCTTGAGTTTCATGTGTTCTATGCATCTAGGGTAATTCAAGCATTTGGGCTAATAGCCACTTATCAATGAGTACATACCATGTGTGTTTTTCTGTGATTGGGTTACCTCACTCAGGACGATATTTTCCAGTTCCAAACATTTGTCTATGAATTTCATAAAGTCATAGTTTTTGATAGCTGAGTAATAATCCATTGTGTAGATGTACCACATTTTCTGTATCCATTCCTCTGTTGAAGGGCATCTGGGTTCTTTCAAGCTTCTGGCTATTATAAATAAGGCTGCTATGAACATAGTAGAGCACGTGTCTTTTTTATATGTTGGGGCATCTTGTGGGTATATACCCAAGAGAGGTATAGCTGGATCCTCAGGTAGTTCAGTGTCCAATTATCTGAGGAACCTCCAGACTGATTTCCAGAATGGTTTTACCAGTCTGCAATCCCACCAACAATGGAGGAGTGTTCCTCTTTCTCCACATCCTCGCCAGCATTTGTTGTCACCTGAGTTTTTGACCTTAGCCATTCTCACTGGTGTGAGGAGAAATCTCAGGGTTGTTTTGATTTGCATTTCCCTTATGACTAAAGATGTTGAACATTTCTTTAGGTGTTTCTCAGCCATTTGGCATTCCTCAGCTGTGAATTCTTTGTTTAGTTCTGAACCCCATTTTTAATAGGGTTATTTGTCTCCCTGCGGTCTAACTTCTTGAGTTCTTTGTATATTTTGGATATAAGGCCTCTATCTGTTGTAGGATTGGTAAAGATCTTTTCCCAATCTGTTGGTTGCCGTTTTGTCCTAACCACAGTGTCCTTTGCCTTACAGAAGCTTTGCAGTTTTATGAGATCCCATTTGTCGATTCTTGATCTTAGAGCAAAAGCCATTGGTGTTTTGTTCAGGAAATTTTTTCCAGTGCCCATGTGTTCGAGATGCTGCCCTAGTTTTTCTTCTTAGTTTGAGTGTATCTGGTTTGATGTGGAGGTCCTTGATCCACTTGGACTTAAGCTTTGTACAGGGTGATAAGCATGGATCGATCTGCATTCTTCTACATGTTGACCTCCAGTTGAACCAGCACCATTTGCTGAAAATGCTATCATTTTTCCATTGGATGGTTTTGGCTCCTTTGTCAAAAATCAAGTCACCATAGGTGTGTGGGTTCATTTCTGGGTCTTCAATTCCATTTCATTGGTCTATCTGTCTGTCTCTGTACCAATACCATACAGTTTTTACACTACTGCTCTGTAATACTGCTTGAGTTCAGGGATAGTGATTCCCCCTGAAGTCCTCTTATTGTTGAGGATACTTTTAGCTATCCTGGGTTTTTTGTTATTCCAGATGAATTTGCAAATTATTCTGTCTAACTCTTTGAAGAATTGGATTGGTATTTTGATGGGGATTGCATTGAATCTGTAGATCGCTTTTGGTAAAATGGCCATTTTTACTATATTAATCCTGCCAATCCATGAGCATGGGAGATCGTTCCATCTTCTGAGGTCTTCTTCAATTTCTTTCTTCAGAGGCTTGAAGTTCTTATTGTACAGATCTTTTACGTGCTTGGTTAAAGTCACACCGAGGTACTTTATATTGCTTGTGTCTATTATGAAGGGTGCCGTTTCCCTAATTTCTTTCTCGGCTTGTTTCTCTTTTGTGTAGAGGAAGGCTACTGATTTATTTGAGTTAATTTTATACCCAGCCACTTTGCTGAAGTTGTTTATCAGCTTTAGTAGTTCTCTGGTGGAACTTTTGGAATCACTTAAATATACTATCATATCATCTGCAAATAGTGATATTTTGACTTCTTCTTTTCCCATCTGTATCCCCTTGATTTCCTTTTGTTGTCTGATTGCTCTGGCTAGAACTTCAAGAACTATATTGAATAAGTAGGGAGAGAGTGGGCAGCCTTGTTTAGTCCCTGATTTTAGTGGGATTGCTTCAAGTTTCTCTCCATTTAGTTTAATGTTAGCAACTGGTTTGCTGTATATGGCTTTTACTATGTTTAGGTATGGGCCTTGAATTCCTATTCTTTCCAGGACTTTTATCATGAAGGGGTGTTGAATTTTGTCAAATGCTTTCTCAGCATCTAATGAAATGATCATGTGGTTTTGTTCTTTCAGTTTGTTTATATAATGGATCACGTTGATGGTTTTCCGTATATTAAACCATCCCTGCATGCCTGGGATGAAGCCTACTTGATCATGGTGGATGATTGTTTTGATGTGCTCTTGGATTCGGTTTGCCAGAATTTTATTGAGTATTTTTGCATCGATATTCATAAGGGAACTTGGTCTGAAGTTCTCTTTCTTTGTTGGGTCTTTGTGTGGTTTAGGTATAAGAGTAATTATGGCTTCATAGAAGGAATTCGGTAGTGCTCCATCTGTTTCAATTTTGTGGAATAGTTTGGATAATATTGGTATGAGTTCTTCTATGAAGGTCTGATAGAATTCTGCACTAAACCTGTCTGGACCTGGGCTCTTTTTGGTTGGGAGACGTCTAATGACTGCTTTATTTCGTTAGGAGCTATGGGGTTGTTTAACTGGTTTATCTGCTCCTGATTTAACTTCGGTACCTGGTATCTGTCTAGGAAATTGTCCATTTCCTGCAGATTTTCAAGTTTTGTTGAATATAGGCTTTTATAGTAAGATCTGGTGATTTTTTGAATTTCCTCTGAATCTGTAGTTATATCTCCCTTTTCATTTCTGATTTTGTTAATTTGGAAACACTCTCTGTGTCCTCTCGTTAGTCTGGCTAAGGGTTAATCTATCTTGTTGATTTTCTCAAAGAACCAGCTTTTGGTTCTGTTGATTCTTTCTACGGTCTTTTTTGTTTCTACTTGGCTGATTTCAGCTCTGAGTTTGATTATTTCCAGTCTTCTACTCCTCCTGGGTGTATTTGCTTCTTTTTGTTCTAGAGCTTTTAAGTGTGCTGTCAAGCTGCTGACATATGCTCTCTCCTGTTTCTTTCTGCAGGCACTCAGAGCTATGAGTTTTCCTCTTAGTACAGCTTTCATTGTATCCCATAAGTTTGGGTATGTTGTACCTTCATTTTCATTAAATTCTAAGAAGTCTTTAATTTCTTTCTTTATTTCTTCCTTGACCAGGTTATCGTTGAGTAGAGCATTGTTCAACTTCCACGATATGTGGGCGTTCTTCCCTTATTGTTATTGAAGACCAACTTTAGGCCGTGGTGGTCTGATAGCACGCATGGGATTATTTCTATCTTTCTGTACCTGTTGAGGCCGTTTTTTGACCAATTATATGGTCAATTTTGGAGAAAGTACCATGAGGAGCTGAGAAGAAGGTATATCCTTTTGCATTAGGATAGAATGTTCTATAAATATCTGTTAAGTCCATTTGGTTCATGACTTCTCTTAGTCTGTCTACGTCTCTGTTTAATTTCTCTTTCCATGATCTGTCCATTGATGAGAGTGGGGTGTTGAAATCTCCTACTATTATTGTGTGAGGTTCAATGTGTGTTTTGAGCTTTACTAAAGTTTCTTTTACGTATGTAGGTGCCCTTGTATTTGGGGCATAGATATTTAGGATTGAGAGTTGATCTTGGTTGATTTTTCCTTTGATGAATATGAAGTGTCCTTCCTTATCTTTTTTGATGACTTTTAGTTGAAAATTGATTTTATTTGAAATTAGAATGGC
Organism: Rattus norvegicus; assembly: GCF_021556685.1. Lineage (NCBI taxonomy): Eukaryota > Metazoa > Chordata > Mammalia > Rodentia > Muridae > Rattus > Rattus norvegicus. Next base: position 9,826,820 of record NC_141537.1, read on the forward strand.
TACTCCAGCTTGCTTCTTCTGACCATTTGCTTGGAAAGTTGTTTTCCAGCCTTTCACTCTGAGGTAGTGTCTGTCTTTGTCTCTGAGGTTTGTTTCTTGTAGACAGCAGAATGCAGGGTCCTCATTGCGTATCCAGTTTGTTAATCTATGTCTTTTTATTGGGGAGTTGAGACCAGTGATGTTGAGAGATATTAAGGAATAGTGATTATTGCTTCCTGTTATATTCATATTTGGATGTGAAGTTATGTTTGTGTGCTTTTCTTCTCTTTGTTTTGTTGCCAAGACGATTAGTTTCTTGCTTTTTCTAGGGTGTAGCTTGCCTCCTTATGTTGGGCTTTACCATTTATTATCCTTTGTAGTGCTGGATTTGTAGAAAGATATTGTTTAAATTTGATTTTGTCATGGAATATCTTGGTTTCTCCATCTATGTTAATTGAGAATTTTGCAGGATACAGTAACCTGGGCTGGCATTTGTGTTCTCTTGGGGTCTGTATGACATCTGTCCAGGATCTTCTGGCTTTCCTAGTCTCTGGCGAGAAGTCTGGTGTGATTCTGATAGGTCTGCCTTTATAGGTTACTTGACCTTTTTCCCTTACTGCTTTTAATATTCTTTCTTTATTTTGTGCATTTGGTGTTTTGACTATTATGTGACGGGAGGTGTTTCTTTTCTGGTCCAATCTATTTGGAGTTCTGTAGGCTTCTTGTATGCCTATGGGTATCTCTTTTTTTAGGTTAGGGAGGTTTTCTTCTATGATTTTGTTGAAGATATTTACTGGTCCTTTGAGCTGGGAGTCTTCACTCTCTTCTATACCTATTATCCTTAGGTTTGATCTTCTCATTGAGTCCTGGATTTCCTGTATGTTTTGGACCAGTAGCTTTTTCCACTTTACATTATCTTTGACTGTTGAGTCGATGATTTCTATGGAATCTTCTGCTCCTGAGATTCTCTCTTCTATCTCTTGTATTCTGTTGGTGATGCTTGTATCTAAGGCTCCTTGTCTCTTCCTTTGTTTTTCTATATCCAGGGTTGTTTCCATGTGTTCTTTCTTGATTGCTTCTATTTCCATTTTAAATTCCTTCAATTTTTTGACTGTGTTTTCCTGGAATTCTTTCAGGGATTTTTGTGATTCCTCTCTATAGGCTTCTACTTGTTTATTTATGTTTTCCTGGAATTCTTTCAGGGATTTTTGTGATTCCTCTCTGTAGGCTTCTACTTGTTTATTTATGTTTTCCTGGAATTCTTTCAGGAATTTTTGTGATTCCTCTCTGTAGGCTTCTACTTGTTTATTTATGTTTTCCTGTGTTTCTCTAAGGGAGTTCTTCATGTCTTTCTTGAAGTCCTCCAGCCTCATGATCAAATATGCTTTTGAAACTAGATCTTGCTTTTCTGGTGTGTTTGGATATTCTGTGTTTGCCTTTGTGGGAGAATTGGGCTCCAATGATGCCATGTAGTCTTGGTTTCTGTTGCTTGGGTTCCTGCGCTTGCCTCTCGCCATCAGATTATCTCTGGTGTTACTTTGTTCTGCTATTTCTGACAGTGGCTAGACTGTCCTATAAGCCTGTGTGTCAGGAGTGCTGTAGACCTGTTTTCCTGTTTTCTTTCAGTCAGCTATGGGAACAGAGTGTTCTGCTTTTGGGCGTGTAGTTTTTCCTATCTACAGGTCTTCAGCTGTTCCTGTGGGCCTGTGTCTTGAGTTCACCAGTCAGGTCACTTGGAGCTGGAAGGTTTGTCTTACCTGCGGTCCCAAGGCTCAAGATCGCTCGTGGGGTGTTGCTTATGAGCTCTCCGAGGCGGCAGCAATCAGGAAGATCTGCGCCGCCCTTTCCGGGAGCTTCTGTGCACCAGGGTTCCAGATGGCATTTGGTGTTTTCCTCTGGAGTCAGAGATGTGGGCCGAGTGTAGACTCTTCTGGTTTCTCAGGCGTGTCTGCCTCTCTGAAGGTTTAGCTCTCCCTCCCACGGGATTTGGGTGCAGAAAACTGTTTATCAGGTCGGTCCCTTCACGTTCCGGCAGTGTCTCAGACGCAGTGGATTTCCTGCTCCTGTGCCCTTATCCAAGGGAACCCAGAGGCCATATACAGTTTCCTCTTGGGCCAGGGATGTGGACAGGGGTGGGCAGTGTTGGTGGTCTCTTCTGCTCTGCAGTCTCAGGAGTGCCCACCGGTCTCGGCGGTGAGCTCTCTCTCCCACGGGGTTTGGGAGCAGTGAGCTGGAGGCAGGGAGCATGAGATTGGGACTCCCGCTAAAAACCGGAAGTGTCCGGTCCTCGACTATGCAATTCTTACATTCAGTTTCAGCTGGAAACATCATTTAGAGAGGGCCTGGAAACGTTGGGAGGTGATACCTAACCAGACAAGGTCACTGAAGTGCTTCATTGGATTATATGTTCTATGGCCCTTTCTCTTGCTCTTGGTTTCTTATCTGCCATGAGGTGAATAGCTCTCATCACATGCTCCAGCCCCCATGAGGTTCTGCCTCAGCACAGGGCATCACCTATGGTGCCACGCGACCATCGAGAGAAACCTCCAAAGCAATGAATGAACCTTTACTGCATCAAATTGTTATGCTTGAGTGTCTGGTCCCAGGAATGGAAAAAGTCAATGAAAGTCCAAATTTAGGTAAATCTCAGGCCCAGGCCAGTTACTACCAGAAAAGAACTCATTCTCATTGTAAAAAAGGGAGGTAAAGAGACCACCATTCCCCAAAGAAAAGGATGGTGAAATATGGAGGGGTATTTCCACATGTCACTCAAGCTAGATGGATAGGCCACGGCTGTCCAGGAACAGATTCCAAAGCTGGACACAGGAACTGTTTTCAGTTTCAAAGCAGAGGAAAAAGTTGGTGTGAATAAAACATTTTCATCTGCACCAGTGTTTTCCAACACAGCAGCCGTGGCCTATTTGTCAAATCTGTAGTGTTTTATGTTATGTTCTAGAATGAGTGTTTTTGTAGAAATTTCATTTGAAACATGAAATTGTTTACACTGCTGATTCAAATTCAAAACAATACACCGCCTACGGACTCTGCCTGTGATGGATTTTTAAACACACTTAGTGCCACAGACTTGCTGCAGATAAGAGCCACCAAAGTAGCACAGGTGCAGTTCTCTTTGTGACAATTCACAGGGATATTTCTGTTGTAGAGACTAAGATCTGTTTGCAGCTAGTGACACTAAGAAACCCATGTTTGGCCTTGAATGGGAGGGGCTCCATAGCCTGAAGCTGGCCAGCAGAGAGCTTTTCCTCTGTTGCTTCAAAGGTTTCCAGGACAGCATCCTAATGAACAGGAAACACGCTGTTAGCCTGAACATAAGGGGAAATATCTGGAATAGGAAGCAGTTAGTCCCAGGGCGGGTGTTTCTAGCTCACTAACCAGAATGATAAGGGACCAGATGCTGTTATATGTTTTGTTGCTAGGACCAGTGAGGTCTATTAGTACTGGCTGCTGGGTCTTGACAGTTTGCCATAAAAGTTTTTATGCCCAATAGTCTGGGGCATATCAAATAGCGCCTCTACAGCAGTGGACCGGGTATAGTACCTTTTGTCAGTCATCGTGAAGAAAAAGGCATGGGAACTGTTGGAGCCCTCTGGGGTCCCTCCCAATTCAATATACAACTGCAAAGAACTACATTCTAGAGTCTGATCCAGGCAGTTTGGAAAATGTGTTTTCAGGTGTGTTTTGGAGTGTGAGAGGGATTGCCTAGCAGAGACAAGTGCTGGAAATGTCGGGTTCGTGATTCATAAGATTCTGGAACATGACCTCACCCTCTGCTTCACACAATTTCATAATTTCAATTTCAGCATGTGGGTTTTTCAGGTTATGCTAGAATATTCTGCAGAGCTCTGGAGCGAACATCTCCTACAGGAGGCTGTAAGTCTTATAGCCGGTTTTACTCTTGTGGACTACCCTGGGGAGGGTCTGGCTTTAAGTATGAAAGCTGTCTCCATCTTAGCTTTGACAGGCAGAGCTCAGGGTCCATTGCTGGCCATACTCAACACAGCTGGGCAGTTGGTCCTTCTCTGTCTAGAATGTTTCCTCTTGGTAAACTGAACTTTTAGCGTTGTGAAATTTCCCTCTTGTCTTTGCTAATACTATCTTCCCCAAAGTCGAATCCATCTAATATTAATGTGCCCATTCCCACTGTGTTTATCTGCTCAGCTGTCTCATCAGAATTCTATGGGACAATATTAAGCAGGATAATGTGTATGATTTGAATTACAAAAGAAAATAAATAATATTGGGGCATAAATAATGTCTGAAGTAATTCCAGATTCAAGAGTTGAATATTGGATGGGAAATAAGAATGTGCAGGTCCAAGAAGCCCAACAAACTCCACACTATTAGAATAAGCCCATCTATTAGTGTTCATCAAGGTATAAGACCATCCATTAATGTTCATCAAGGCATAAGCTAGCCAAACTTCTGAAGACAAAGGATGAAGAGGAAAAAATGAGGCAGAGAACATGAAAGGAGGCTGGAGAGACAGCTTGGTGCTTTAAGAGTATATTCTGATCTTTCAGAGGACTTTACTTCAGTTCCCAGCACCCATATCAGATACCTCACAACTACCTGTAATTCCAGTTCCAGGAATGAGCTGCCCTCTTCTGGCCTCTGTGGGGATTATACACACAAGACACTCATGAACACACATAAGCATTCATGCGCAAACAACTGAAAAATAAACCAAAACAAAGACAAACACATTATACACAGAACTGTGATACAAATTTTACTGACTTTGTAAACAATGAAAACCAGGAATGGGGTATTTAAAGTGACCAAAGCAGACACTGGGCAGTGTAAACCCCACCCACCTGGATTGTGTCTTTCAGGAGATTTCTCCATGTTGTTCATTTTTTCTTTCTGCTTCTTCATGAGATTTTTACCTATTGCACAGTGTTTCCTTTAAACCCTTGAGCATATTTATAATCTCCCTTTTGAAGCTAGCTCCTCCAGAGGCTTTCTATGTCATTTCTATCCTAATGGCTAATTTTTGTCCACCACTACCCCTGTCAGAAAAACAGACAAACAAAAGCCCACAAACAACAACAACAAAAAAAAAACAGAACAAAACAAAAACAAGACAGAAAACAAACAAATCAATGGTGAGTTGCAGGAGCCCGTATCTTCACAGTAGTGGTGTTATTACTGTGCTAAGCATTAGAGTCCTAGAATCTGAACTAAGGTGGACACTGTTGTGAAGGACAATGACCAGAGAATGCCTTGGAGTCAGTGCCTACAGGAAGAACAAAAGCATGAACAAGCAGGTGAAGGGCAAAGCTGAGCTGTGACATACTCCCAAAACAAATGCCAGCTCACACATCAAGGGCTCTGAAGTTGACATCATAAGAGATTCCAACCACATAGCCAATATGGCAGTCCTGCACCTCCATGGCAACCAGTCACCAGCCTGGATAGCCCTAGAAAGAAGGTTACCTAAGGCAGGTAAGTCTTCCCACAGAGGCAAATGTGACAACTGAGGCCGTCCATGGAAACAGTCACTGTATCTACGGACACATTTTGACTGTGAGCAGGTACACAGGGCACATAGCAGCCATAGCTCCATACACATGAACACACATATGCACATGCACCTGCAGCCATGTATGCATACACACATACACACACACACACACACATACACACACACACATACACACACACACACACACACACACACACACACACACACACCACGTCTAGTTTGCATGCTAGGGTTTAGTTGCCTTTCTTCCAGGAGTACTAAGGTTTGCACTCTAAGGCAGGACTCTAGTCCCTTGAAGCTTATATTTCAGTTCTGTAACAAGTATTCAGGATGGCCATTCCCCAACTGGGCTGTGATTTTTGTTTTCTACCTGGAAGCAACTACTAGCACATGGCATGTAGCTCCTGGGGTGGTGCTAAACACCCTGGAGTGTACGGGTCAGAAGACTCTCATCAAAGAGTCATCAGGTTAAAATAGTCCCAGGGTTGAGGGTGCCGCCCTGCCTTCCCAGGACTCAGAGCTACTTAAATCCTGTGTGATACACCAGCCTCAGCACTCTGGAGGCACACCACTTTTGTCTGGGTTGTCAAAATGTACCTGGCAGATCATTGTATAAAACATCTCAAGAATTCTGCAGAGGTTGCAAACTCCCTTAGACTCCTTCCCTGAAGGACCACATGGCATTCAGGGAGAAGGCAGCGTAGTGTGCTAACAAGTGAGAGCTCTGCAGATTTCTGAGCTCTTTCTCTACTGTCTTCCTGGCCAGAGCTTGTAAAAAGCTACTGGCCTGCGTGAGCATCCTCAAACTCCAGCCTCCATTACTCAGCACAACTATCTCCATGTCCCCGTGTGTGTGTGTGTGTGTGTGTGTGTGTGTGTGTGTGTGTGTGTGAGAGAGAGAGAGAGAGAGAGAGAGAGAGAGAGAGAGAAACTGTCTGTGTGCGTGCATGTGCATGTGTGTCTGTCTGTGTGTGTGCATGCATGCATGCGTGTGTGTGAGACTGTCTGTCTGTGTGCGTGTGTGCATGTGCATGTGTGTCTATCTGTGTGTGTGCATGCGTGCGTGTGTGTGTGTGTGTGTGTGTGTGTGTGTGTGTGTGTGTTATAGAAAAGTCACTTACCTGGCAAACATGAGGACCTGAGTCCAATCCCAAGAACCCACATAAAAGACCAGGTATGGTACCATGTGTGTGTAATTCCAGTGTCAAGGACACAAAGACAGACAGACAGATCCCTGGGACTTGCTGGTCAACTAGCCTAGCCAGCTGGTAAGTTCTAGGACAATGAGAGACACTGCCTGAAAGATAGGAAAGGAGGAAGGAAGGAGAGAGGGAAGGAAGGGAGGGAGGGAGGGAGGGATGGAGGGAGGGAGGGAGGGAAGGAAAACAGCACCTGAGAAATGACATTCAACATTGACCTCTGACCTCCACACACATGAGCACACATATGCACATGCACCTGCACCCATGTATGCATACACACACATACACACACACATACATAATAATAACTTCTTTATCATTAAATACAATTCACTAGTCCCCAGAATCATAAATAGCACTCTGACAAAATACTTACAAAGCAAATTAAAAATGCCTCGATCTTCCCTTTGAACATTTAGGATCTTATTTAAACATAGCTCTTTCTTAATAAGCTGGCCCCATTGCCAGAAAGAGCCCTGGCTTTTGGGGCTCTATCCTGTCCTTTGTCCAAGGCTGACCTTTGAGCTTATGACATACTGAAGCTCATCCCCAGACTCCCCCACAGTCCCCTTCACTCCATAGGAAACACTGGCATAGAGGCCAGGGTATACACTTGCCCATAGTAATGACCCACTGGAGGGTCCAGTGACAGTCACCTGCAGCTCCACAGCACTGCCTACACGGCAGACACACACACACTCTCAGAGCCTCTGTGTTCACATCAGCAGGACTTGATTATCCATACATCTCTGAGCTCCCAGTGTAGTCCTGCTGAAGACCACCCTTGCTGTTCTTGTATTGAACAATTCCTCCACTGTTTAAAGTTCCGCCATATCTCCAGTATGTCCCTTGCTCTTCAAACTGGCATGTTGTGTAGCAGACAAGTCACATCATGGTGACAAGTGGCTGCTGATCTTGGCTATCTTCCTGTACTTCTGAGATTTGGGTCGAATCTTGAAGAATTTTGCCTTTTTGTTCTGGCACTGTCTTTCCATTTCTCCCTGCAACACCAGCCATTGGTCATCGCTGGAGAAATTATATCTTTCTAACAGACGGAACTTATTGCTGATCCAGTCCCTGAGCATCAGTAAGCCAAGAACAACTACATGGGGGACTGTGGGGGGACTGTTACCCAGTGGGTGGCTTCCTCTGCACCCTAGTGTCCCCCACACTCACAGACCACACTCAGGCTGGCCTTTCAAGTACATTATCAGCAACAAAGCCTGTATTGGACCCTCAGGCTACCGTGAAGGATTGCAGCCATGAGTAGGAGGCCCTGCAACATCTGTGCTGTGTTCTGTGTTTTCTCGGGTTGAGATGTCATGAGCATCTGCCTAAGTGAGAAGACAGGACACAGCACATGTGGGCTTTGTTTGGAAACTTAGTTATTGGCTTGCAAGAATGAAAGCACTCCATTCTCCAGGTATGTCAACCAGTCCCCTGCTGTTGAGATTTCTTTACTGCAGCTCTTTCTAGTTCAGGATTCTCATCTACAAAGATGGAGATAATAGCAAAAAAGAGAAGTGGAGTCAGTCCAGTGTGGAAAGGCTTTTAGAGTGTGAGGGATAAAGGCACACCCCAGATGGCAAGCACTAGAGACCAAGAGTGCTACTAGAGACCAAGAGTGCTGGAGTTTATGTCACAGCCCTGTGAGCCACGAACAGAGATAAAAATGGCAGGTGCACCTTGGGAGCACAGAGAACAGTTTTACATAGCTCCAGACACAGTCCTCTCCCCACTTTCCTCATTTATCCCCTTCCCATTGTGTGTGTCTATTTCTCAACAAAGCCCATGCATGGGTTCATTGTTTTAGATCATGTTTATTTTATTTTATTTTATTTTTCTCTATTAATTAATTTATTTCTTCACTTTACATCCAGTCACTATGCTTCCTGGTCACCCCTTCTCCTTTGAGAGGGTGGAGCCCCTTCCCCCAGGTATCCCCCTACCTTGGCACATCAATTCTCTGCAGGGCTAGATAGGGCTCTGCAACCTCTCTCACTGAGGACAGACAAGGCAACCCAGCCAAGGAACTGATTGCACAGACAGGCAACAGCTTTAGGGGTAACCCTGACTCCAGCTACTAAGGGACCTGCATGAAGACCAAGCTACATATATGAGGAAGACATAGGTCCAGTTTGCATATGGTCTTTGGTTGGTGATTCAGTCTCTGAGAGCCCCAAGAGTCTAGGTTGGTTGACTCTGTCAGTTTCCCTCTTGGATTCCTATCCCCTTCAGGGCCCTCAATCATTCCCCTAACTTCCATAAGAGCCCCCAAACTCCAGTGTTTGTCTGTGGGTATCTGCATCTGTTTCAGTCCGCTGCTGGGTGGAGCTTCTCATAGGACAGCCATGCTAGAGACTCCTATCTGTAAGCATAGCAGATATAATGAATAGTGTCAGGGGTTGGCTCTTGCCCATGAAATGGGTCTCAATCTGTGGCAGTCATTGGTTGCTCATTCCCTCAGTCTCTGATCCATTTCTTGTAGAAAGAACAAATTTTGAGTCAACAGTTTTATGAGTTGGATGGTGTCCTTATCTGTCCACTGGAAGACTTGCCTGACTACAGGAGGGGGCCTCTTCATTTTCCATATCCCCACTATTAGTCACAGCTACAGTTACCCCAGTAGACTCCTGGGAGCCACTCCTACCCCAGGTCTCTGGCATATTCTAGAGAGGCCCCTATACCCACCCCTAAACGCAGATCTCCATTTGCTCTCCTGGTTCTCTAGCCTTCTCTCCTGTCTCTACCCGTACCCACTACATTCTACTCTCCATCCCCACTCCCACCCAGTTCCCTCCATCTGCATCCTGTGGCTATTTTATTCCTCCTTCTAAGTGAGACATGAGCAACCTGGAATCCTTGCTCAGGCCTTTCTTCTTGTTTAGCTTCTTTAGGTCTGTGGAGTGTAGCAGGCATATCCTGCACTTTACAGCTAATATCTACTTATGAGCACATACCATGCATGTCCTTTTGGATCTGGGTTACCTCACTCAGGATGATATGTTCTAGTTCCATCCATTTGCCTGCAAAATTCATGATGCCCTTGTTTTAAACAGCTGAGTGGTATCCCATTGCGTAGATGTACCACTTTTTTTTTTTTATCCCATCATGTTCGTTTTAAAGTTTTTCAGGCACATAACCTTGCCATGTCTTCAGGCTGTTAGGTAAGCTAGCTATTAATGTCTACTCTAAATTTCTGGCCTAGGTGGGGGATAGAGCATAAACGAGGGATACCCGAAGGTCCAGAGATTGCCGTACACTTGTAGTTGGACCTAAGCTGTCTCAAGGCACTTGTGAAATAGACTTAATTTCTTTACGTTTTACAAAGACACACTCGGAGTCACCATCTGATGCTGTATCCTACTGCAGAGTAATTAGGGGCACACTATTAAGTAATCTATTCACTGGGGTGCTTAACAGACTAACCCACTGCAGTTAGGACACCAGTGATGAGTAAGAGATGACGAACAGGGCAATGGGAGATACAAGTCTGGGAGCAGGAAGAGCATGGACCCAGCTCCAACCCAAGAGAGAGAACAGCGGCAGCAGTTAGCACCTGATGCACAGTGACTTTTAAGGGCCACACTGTAGGGTGGAGGGTCAGATGTTGTGACTGGGGCTGTGAACTTCTCTATCCAGACTGATGCAGACTGATGGCCCATTCCTTGCTGTTAAGGGGAATGCAGCCTCAAGATTCCAACCCGAGCTTTAGGTCATGCTGTGAGGTTGACCACCCCATCATTTGCACAATGCCTTCAGCAACACCATCCCTGAGTTTCAGAAAATGACCTGAAGACTAATGAAAAGGGGGTGTGGTGTATCCATTGGAGAGTAGAAAGCATCAAATAAGCTGCTGTGTTCTGAATAGAATTCGGCTCTGACTCAATCTGAATAACAGGGAAACAGAAGAATAAACCAATCTCTCTCCTACCTCTTACATCAGCCTTCACTTTTGTTCTTGCTTTGTTTGAATGACTGTTCCAAGTCCAAGAGTGTGTGTCTTTTGCCGGCCCCTGCCCTAGGTGCCACTTCCTACCAGCAAAGGTACCAGAAGTCAGGCATGTGTGTGCCAGGTTATTCAGCTCAAACTCCTGGCTGTTTGTTTCTTGAAACTCAATTATGTTACAGGCTCATATAATATTGAATTACACATCTCACAATATTCTAGATAGCTCATTTCTTCTGGGAATTACATGCCTCTAATTGTATCACAAAAAAATGCTGACACCCAGCAGAACAGTAATGAGATAGGCACCCCCCTCGGCAGGGCTCTGGGAAATGCAAATCAATAGGGCATGCCTGGGCATGCCTAAGCATTGCTACAGTACCTGCCAAGACACAATGTACAGAAGGCAATGCCATGAAGTCTGATAATGATGGCGTATATGACTCTCACTCGGGCAACTTTGGTGTGCCTTCACAGCTACGGGTGGCCTCCTATCTCACAGCTTAAAAGACTCCTGTTATGCTGTCAAAGGCTCCTAACCCCTTCATAAAACCATCTTTTCAGAAAGCAAATGACTCAGAAAACTACAATAACTATTCATAATGAATGCTATTAGAAGCCTAGACTCTCACAGTACTGAAGTGTTTATCCCCCTAGCTGCTGAGATAGCTGCTAGTGATTCTTTAAGGATTACCAGAATAAGGAAGGCTTCACCCCAGTGCATGCCACTAAGAGAAAAGACTCCACTGCAAAGATGGTGTTTTAAACATCTTGGAAAAACAGGCAATGAGACAACCATGAAAGTCCACCCAGGCATGTGTGAAGCAGGCTGACTCTTACGGAAACCAGATCAGTGCCTACCCACTGCTACCCAACACTGCCTGGGGTTTCTCACTGGCCCTGATGTGGAGAGCACTGCCTGCCTAACTGTTCTGTGGTCTCTGCCTCAGCATGAGCCTGAGCACCATCCCTTTTCCATCAATTTCAAAGGTTCCTCTCTGGCTTGCAAGGCCCATGAACTCTAGCTGCATCCTCTTCAAATGCAGGTATTCACTAAAGCTACACCTCAGACGCCACCTGTGCATGTACATAATGTCTCTGTCTTATCATTCTCATTCATTATGAAAGAACAAAGGAAGGCAGCTGGTAAGTCTCTCTCAAAGACTGGCACATATGAGAATGGATCAACATATAGAAATGGAAATTACTGAGAGACAAAAAAAAGCTATAAGCATATCACAGTTTTTTTTGGAGGAGGACTCAAGTATCACAGGAATATCACAGATGTGGGGCTAGAGAGATGATTCAGAGATTAAAATTGTGCCCTGTTCTTGAAATTGGTTCCCAGGACCTAAGTTGAGCATCTCACAACCGCCTGTAACTTCAGGTCCAGGGGGAACAAATGCCTCTGGTCTCTGCCTTTGTGGGAACCTGAACACACATGCAAATATCATACAGACACACACACACACACAGACACACACACACACACACACACACACACACAATTAGTTAAAAACGAATGACACAGGTGACCTAAGACCTAGCCCTGAGTTCCACTGAAGGATAGGGTGGCAGGAAGTCTAAGGGGAAAAAAGTGTCTCAGCAGAGCAGATCATCCTGTCCACTCCCATTAAGGGCCACTCCTAACTTAAATGAGGCGGGCAGGGTGTCCAACACTTCTAGTATCTGAAAATGGAGTCTTTCTTATTGGGGTTTGGTAGACCACGATAAGGAGAGAGAGAGAGTGCCTGATATCTTTGCCTTCTGTTTGGATCTTAGCCCCATAGAGTGTGAAGAAGTCAAAGGCCTTGGTCACCATGATGCTAGCAGCAGCACACGGCCAACAATGTCTTTTGAACACAGCACAATGTCTCTATAATACCATAAGCCAATGCTCAACTTGAGGGGCACACCTGGGACCATAATTTAGATTCAAAGATTTAGGCTAGAATACTGGTGTTTTAAGCAACTTGCAGAATTTTAATTCACACTCAGAAAATGCAAATCTTTTGCAATCATTTTCAAAAACTGGTTTTTTGTTTGCCATACATTCCTCTCACATAGGGTTTGCTGTCAAAGACAGAATTCCCTCCATCCATCCCGTGGACTTTGACCATGTTCTTTCTCCCCAGCCCACTCCCCTTCTTCCCCACAACCCCCTCTAATAGCTTTCCTTTCTCCTGTTTTTCTCTGCATTTACTTCCTATGTAAGTGGCTTTATATGTCTATAAATAATTCTATTGTCTTTATGTGCCTAAAGAACTCTAAGTAAACATATGACAGACACCAGAGAACGGAAGTATAGCATTTGTCTGAAAATCGAAGTCTGTACAGATCATCATGCTTACACACTGTTCTCTTACACTAACAAAACCTAAGACTCCAAAATCAATAAATATAACTCAAAACTCTTCTTACTTACATTTCTACAGGCATGTTTGTTCTTTAAGATATTTCTCCCCTGGAACCAAATGACATTTGGCCATAGGGTTGAAAGCACAGAAGGGATACTGGAGGCAACATCAACAACATAAATCCTACCAATACCAACACTTACTGAACACGACAGTTCCACACTATACACACAAAAAGAAAAGGGCTGCAGGAATGAAAATATTCAGTCTGTTGCAGAATTGACACATTGACACATTGTTGAACTGAATTACTAATTTCCTTCTATACTCAGATATGTTACATTGGTTTAACCATCTCTTGTAATTTATGGTGAAAGAAAGCCATCCAGGAATGGTTGCTCAGAATCAGACCTCAGTTGTCATAGTGGAGGTGCGAGGGTCCCAGCTCTCTGTGAACCACGATAAGGGGACCAAAGTAGTTACTGACACTAAAGCAGGGTGTTTGTGTAGGGAAAAGCACAGGGAGATGGCCAGGTGGTTAAAAATCACCAGCTGTTCTTCAGGAGACCAGGGTTCAATTCCCAACACCCACTGGTGGCTCACAGCTCTCTGTAACTGCAGTCCCAAGTGATGCCCTCTTCTGACCTCTGCAGGCACTGCAGGCACATGATGCACATTCATGCATACAGACAAAGCACCCATACAAAAACAATCCTTTCAAAAGGAGTCAGGGTCAAGACAAAGCATGGATGGCTGGGCTTACCACAGGACCATCAACAGATTCTTCAAGATTACATGGGCCACCTGCCCTTCAACAAGTTCTCCAGACAAATCTGCCTGGCTTTAGGTTTGAGATGTAGCCTAATGATAAGTAAATACTTTAGTCTTAGATCTGGAAGGCACTCCTTCTCCTGTGGAGCTCAGTTGTACTCATTTGTCAAAAGCTTTAGAAATTCTAACTTATCCAATAAAATGTTCATATTTAGGAGGGGAGAGATGGTCTTCTACAAGCCACATGCAGTCAGTCATGGTGAACGGAAAACACCTACAACACACCCTAGTGTATGCCCACACCACAGAACCCTCCACGAAAGGAAGACCTTGGAACAGTTTGCCAACAAGAAATTTTCAGCTTAGATGATCCAATACATGTGTTAAATATATCGAGGTACTGTTTCATGATGAATGACATAAGCCATATCTCAATGTGTCAGCAATTCCTGCTCTTTAATAAAAGCTAAGCAATTTCTCAAAAATTGAAGTCATTTGTTTTTGTAAATAAAACTTCTAAAAACAATGTTTGAGAATCACTGTTGTTTTTCTTGTTGTAACAGATGGAAAATATTCATTGAAAAAATAAAGAAATAGGTTATTGATTTGTCTGTCATTAGCAACTTTGTGGCCTGCAATTCTTGTTGAATATAAAAGTAAATTTAATTTTTAAAAAAATTCTAGTAATAATGAGATTTTTTTACATTAGTTTAACTTTAATACTTAGTCTGTTCTCTCTAATAAAATTAAGGCCAACCATGTATTTATTAATTCACTCAAGGGCTTGTAAGTAGGGCCTGGAGATGGTTCCATCCATGAAAAATTTGGCATACAATCATGAGGATCCCCAGCTCTCGTGTATAAAGCAGTTGCCATACTTCCTGCCTGTGACAGGGACTCAAAGGTTGGAGAATCCTGGGGCTTACTAATCAGAGATCTTGTCCCAAAAAATAAAGTAGAGAGTAGTCGAGAAAGATGCCCAGTGTCGACCTCTGGCCTGCCCATGCACAGCTTTACACATACACATACACATACACATACACATACACATACACATACACATACACATACACATACACATACATATACACATGCACATACACATACATATACACATGCACATACACATGCACATACACATACAAAAAAATTTTGCTAAAAGTTACAAGGCCTTGAAATAATTTGCTTTCTTCAAACATTTGTTGCTAACCATGTATAAATTTCTAACAGAAACATAAACAGAATCAGTTATGTGCTCTCTCTCTCTCTCTCTCTCTCTCTCTCTCTCTCTCTCTCTCTCTCTCCCCTCCAGGGCTTCTTCTTTTTCCTTTCCCCTACCCCTCTTTCCCTCCATTGCCTCATTTCTCTACCATCCTCCAATGATATTCTCCTCTAACCATAGTTTCCTCCTTTTCAGTTGTTGGTTAAGGTAGTTCAAATGACTCCAAAAATAATATAGACTATTGCTATTGCCCATGGTCACCTCTCAGAAGGTAAAAATAAGTCCCTATTGCTGAAGACACCACACATTTTTGACACAGAACTCAGAAGATTTGAGCTGGATGAGTCCTGAGAACTTTTTTCCTTCTATCTAGCTTTCATAGTCCCAAAAAGTACTAAGTAGGTTACTAATGGAGGGAAATAGTCACTAACCCCTTCTAGCTGTGACTCTGTGATAATGACCAGCATGACAAGACATCCCTAAGGGTGCAACAGTGGCACTCATATCTTGGAGGTAACCAACAGCTACCTAATTGGCCCACTGAACAGGAAGGAAATCCTGCCTGGTACTAAATACAGTCAACTACTGAAAGCTAGTAAAGTCATAGATCCCAGAAGAGAACCTCTTAGCACCACTTTCCTGGGTCAGCATAATTCCTAACTCCATTCTTAAACTTATCCTTATATCCACAATAGTGCAGTTTTCAGACCTCATCAAAGAATCCTTTCTTCACAGCAGATGCAGACCATAGCAGAAAGCTACAACTGGTCATAATGCAGAGATCAATGGAACATGGGGATCCTGGTACTAACAGATACAACTACAACACAACTACTGCCCCTAAAGCTTGGGGAGCATCATGGAAGAGGGGCAGAAAGACAGTAAGGGCCAGAAAACCAAGATGCCTGCTGTGACATTGTGTCTCCTAGAAATGGCAATGAAGCTACTCATGATCCCTTAACAATATGTCTGCATAAACAAGATTTGAACAATGGTAATATCAACAGACTGCTGCAGAAAGGGGAGATTCCAAGGGGTCTTACCCCAGACAAAACTACAGGCAGCCAATGACTGTTAAGAGAAAGGTATTTCACCTTTTCAGGGGTGAGCTCACCCAGATGTCCTCATCTGGTTATTTACAGTAGGTATTTTGTGCACTGTTCCAGAAGTCTGAGTTGGACAGATTTCATCACTCTCTCTCTGACCCATATGCAGGTTCACCCCAAAGGATAGCATAGCCTATGTTCTTGGGAAGCTGGCAAGTGAAGACAAGTTGGTATCCATTTCTATCTCTGTAGAGTTCTATAGCCTTGAACTTTGCTCATGGACACAGAGTTTGCAGGACAAGCTTTCTTAGCCCACACTACTGTCTGATCTCCAGTTGCAGGAGGCATCTTTTCTCTTACCTCTCTGACCTAAAAGTGGTGTTATATGACTTTTGAAGGGATACATGAACAAAAGTTTATTCTCCCTTGCATAAGGCACCATTTTTTGGTGCCTTATGCAAGGGAGAATAAACTTTTGTAATAGACCAAAGAAGCAACCTTACCAGGGCCTAGTTTGGTTATTTACAGAGCACGAGAAACTTATGAGCAACCCAACAATAGTAAACTCCCACCCAACAATAGTAAACTGTTCAGGGACAGGTGGAGCCCACCCTTTACACTGTCTCTGCTTTCATGAGGAAGTTAATGCTGGTGGGCACCGTCTTTTGAGAGCCTCCTAGTAATCAAGCTGTTCTGATACAAAGGAAGCAGAAACACCTCAACAGGCAGCAGCAGCCTCTGTTTTGCGCTCATTTTCTCTGCTCACACCCTTCCCTCTGTGAAGTTACCCTCCAATGGTCCTGGCCTGTGAATGTCACTTGCTGGAACTCTGGCTGACACATCAGCCCAAACTGCCCTCAGCAGGAACTCCTGGTGGGCTTTTCACATTGGTGAATCAGTTTCAGATGTCTCCTATTGACCGCACTTTGAAGTTCAGGCCATTGCCCTCATTCTGCAGAAGCAGAAGGCCCCAAAGTCCCAGCAATTGCAGAGAAAAGTGTTTGAAGAGGATTGATTGGAAGTCGTTAATCCAGCTTTATACAGGAGAATACCAATAACACAATATAAAGCATTACTTTTAATTAACAAACGCAATTAGCACTAATTTAAAAGTACTCACATTTGTCAAAGAGCCATTTCACCTTAATTGCTAGGTGTGTTAAATAGGCAATTAAAAACAAATTAAAATGAAGACCATAGATAAAGGGGGCAGGCAAGTACATCTGTGACAGCCAACACAGACTCGCTTCAGACCCCACAAAGCACAGTCATTGTGCTGGCTCCTGCCCAGAGGTGGGTAATGTGACAATGGCATAAATTTGTATGGGAGAATGGACTTTAAATATAAAGAAAGGGGGTAAAGGTTTTACTACCAACTCTAGCATCCTAAATTTAATCCCAGGGACCCACATCTAAAAATAAAAACCTGACTCCTGAAAATTGCCCTCTGACCTTCGAATGTATTCTCAGATGTGTGTATGCTGACATACACACATACATTACCACATAGTAATGGTAAATAGATAAATGTAAAAACATAAAGAAGGCAAATTTGAATTTTGGCATGAAAAGACAAAATTTCCCTCTGAAGTTTGACAGTCCAAAGAGTGCGCCCTGTGCTGAGTTCTACAGGCAGTGCAGCTGCCATCCTGCCTCCCAGCCACTTGGTGGGATGCTGTGAGATAAGTCAAGCTGTTTCAAGTGTTCAAGTGGTTGGCACAGACGTCAAGTGGAGTGAGTACAAGCAGGAACATGGCTCACGGGAGAGTGGCGCAATCAGACGGGTTCCATGGGAGAGACATAATTCATATTAAACCTTGAAATATGAGTAGCAACAGTTTAGAGTAAGAAGAAATAAGCAGGAGCATTCCAGATAGAAAAGGCAGCACAGGCAAAGGCTCAGAAGCTGAAAGGGGCAGCGGACGTCCTGTGTGCTCTACATTTACTACCTGGGGTGGAATGGGATGGGTCTGAGCATGCGTTTGGTACCCACACATTTACTACTGAGCGTGGGATGTGATGGTTCTGAGTACGTGTTTGCAAATATGCTTAACCTGACCATCATAGCTAGTGTTGGCCATTAGCTTCACTGGACTGACAAATGTGTAGGCGAGGAGCAATGTATGACCTCAGTGGACAGCACTGACCGAGGGAGAAAAGACCTGCTCTGAATGCCAGCAATACCACATAGTCTGGAACTCCATATGGGTTATGTGACTGGAAGGAAAAAGCCTGAGAACCCAGACATTCTGTCTCTGCCTCCTGTCCACCACAAGATGAGCTGGTTTGCTCAATCTCATTGTCTGATGTGACGCTTAGCCGCAAGCCATAGCCATGGAGCCAGCCTTGAACCAACCTAAAGGAAGTATTTCCTCTACTAAGCTGTTTACGTTGGGGACTGTCAAGATGATGATGATGATGATGATGATGATGATGATGATGATGGTGGTGGTGGTGGTGGTGATGATGATGATGGTGGTGGTGGTGGTGGTGGTGATGATGGTGGTGGTGGTGGTGACAATAATAATAATAATAATAATAATAATAATAATAATATAAAATAACCTAAAGCTAATGCATTGGGTAAGGTATTATATTCTGGGGGTGCCTGTGCAGTAACCCAGTACAGGGCTGGCAGCAATAATGAGAATTTTTTTCCATAGAATTTTCCAAGAAGTACTTTGTTTCCAGGGGCCATGGGAAGGGCACTGAACTCTGAGAGCAATGCGTAGATTAGCTCTATGTGAGTTTCCTCTTCTCAGAGTAGGTCTGTCTAAGGGAGGTGTCAATGGCAAGTGACCATCTGGGCAGACAGTGTGACAGACAGTATGAGGGTAGAAAGTTCCTTCATACACCTCCATGATTTCAGAACTACTGACTTACTGTGACCTTCATGACAGAAAGTCAAAGTCTGAAGATATTAAACACTGCTTCCTCTCTTGGTTTCAGTGAAAGTAAATTAATTTAAGGCCTTATTATTTGAGAGGCATTCATATTACAAAAGGGTCTTGAGTTGAGATCACCTTCTTAGATGATATATTCTATCCACAGGATTTCTGAATTTTTCAGACCATGAAAATTAGGGGCAGATGTAAGACATAGACATCCGGACTGGCTTACACATAAATCATAAGAGGGTAGGGCTCTAGACGTCCAGATGCCAGGATTTAAAGCGTTTCTGAATAAAGGCACAAAGCCAGACCACCCTTTATCCCAAGGCAAATTTAATGACCAGGAACAAACGAAAACTAAAGAAGGAATATGAAGAAGGGAAACAGTCACTCATCTCCAGTAAAGCTGTGAAACTGTCATCCTGAACGGCTTCGAAAAGCTGGCACGAAGTAGTAGGCAGAGGATGGTTCCAGCCTCCAGAGGAAATCAGAAAGCCTTACTATGTAGGGCAGAATAAGCAGATATAGTAACATTCAGACAGACCCATCCAGGGAGGCCTTTCCTATTCAAACCTCCATGGCACCCAGCTGGAAACTTTGCAAATAATGGCCATTTAACTCAGTCAAGTGACTGTCTCAGTGGTGACCAAAGCTGGTTTTGACAAGGAGGGTAGACTGACAAGATGCTTGGCACAGATGCTTTGATTCTCTGAGCTCCAGTTACTTTGCACTTCTCTCAGTTGAGGTTCCGTGGCACAGAGAAGAGCATTAGAACCTTACACAGACCTTCTGATGCAACCCAATCAACCAACAGAATTCAGATCAGAGCTGGATCAAACCAGCTCTTACCAAATTCCATAAAAATCTAGGAACTGACAGCTAAAGTGCTTGGACAGATGTGTTGCACCTGTTAACATTGTGACATGATTTCATTATCTGGAGTTCATGCTCAAGAGCCATCTAATCGAGTTGCCAAAAGGTGGGTTCTAATGAAGATTGGGCTGTGTTTGTTAACTATCACCATATGCAGCCCTATGCATCAGGTTAGACATGCCCGAATGTGAATTCTTTCTGTGGGGATGACAACAATCTAAACTTGACTGTGTTCATGATCACATACATTTGCAAAAAGTCTAAAATCCACTGAACTCTGTACCTTGAAATGGGGGAACTGTATGATATAAGATTATGTCAATAAAGCTACCTTAAAATGGAGGAGAAATTAAGATTTTCCAGAAAAACAGAAACTAAAGGGCTTTTTTGCAAGACCTACAAGAGACACTGAATGAAGACTCTCCAGGGACCCTGCCTAGAACTTGAACCTATAGGAGTAAAAATGCCAGTAAAGATGTGTGTGGGCAAGTGTGAAAGGCAGAGCACGTGGACTTGGGAATTCACAATTCCTTTTTCCTCCATGCTTTAATATGCAGCTGCACAAATGCAAAAATAATAAAGCCGAAGTTGCTAAACGCACAATATATAAAGATGCAACTTGAACAAATAAGAGGATGCAATTGCCTAGATATGAAGTTGACAAGAGCTCTCCAGCAGAATGTCTGCAGATACAAAGTAAACAGGGCTGGGATGGAGCTTGGTTGGGAAGCCTGGGTTCCATTCCCTAAACTGCAGTAAATCAATAAATACCACAACATCTCAACTGCAGTAATGTGGAATATTCCTAGAATATAAATATATGAGTATAGCTTACATTTTAGAAACAGTTATAAACATGTTATTATTTTTAGTAGTTAGTGGAAAGGTCAAATGTAAAACTCCAGACTAGCATCCACCCTTGATAATTCATTTCAGAGGACAGGAATCAATAAACAGTTCCTTCACATACTGACACATGGATACCTTAGACCAAAAGCAACGTCTGCAGACTCAGTGGCCACGTCTGTTCACAACAGCCATGTCTCCCTTCACAGTGTTTGTTTGGATTCTCTCAGCAACAGGAGAACAACTACCAGGAAAGTCATTATTCAGAGAAACAGATATTGGCTAACCTGAATACCAAAATAAAACCTTTATAAACCAGTTGACTAGATTGAACACCACACATGTGCAGCTGTACAGCCAAAAATCCTCTGGCAGCTGTAACAGCCTTGCCAGACATATGCTGTGGGGCTTCATTATGTGCTTCCAGGGGCCAGAATTCTGTGAGGAATGTGATGCATAGCCTTGTTCTCTGCATGTAGCCTTGGCACCTGCACCAGCCTGTGCTCAGCTGTGTCCACACAGAGCTCATGGCAACAGCTGCAGGTATCAGGAAGCCACAAACAGCTGTGGAATGTAAAATGCAAGCTTACTGGAGTGCAGTTCCTGACAGTGCTGGGAAATAATCTCTTGTCTGTGGTCCTGAATGCTAAACTATAAAAGCAGTGATGGCTGGTGTTAGAGATCCTATCCTACCATCCAATAACTACCACCAGTACTGGCTGCTCTAGGTGTTCATTGTGTCTCGAACAGAGTCCTCGGAGTCTTTCTGTTGACTTCCTTTGACTTGCTGCAAATCCAAAGGTTGTTATTGAGAGGAGAAGGTAGAAATGTCTTCATAAAATCCCAAGTGGAAAAGCTGCCAGCTTAAGTCCATACTAGGGTCACAACAGAAGTCCTACCTGCTAGGCTCTCGCAAGCCCTGGAACGTGAACCTCAACATCTCTAGGTATCAGGCAGGAAGTAACCAAGAACATCAGGGAGTCCAGGCCTCCCTCCTTCGGGACCCAGTTGAGCCACTCACTTTACTGCGTACAGGCACTGTACACAGGAGGTCCACGAAGTCCACACTTGTACTGCTTCCCTGGGATCTGAGTTCTTGGAGCCCAGACTTAGCAACAGCCTCCAGTGGGCAAGCACTGACCAGAGCTCCAGGACTAGGTATAAAGAACAGACCATCTGAGCTCCCTGGAGATTTTCTTTCTAGGGAAAGGCTAAGGACTAATAGAGCCAAGACTGTGGCTGTAGCGTTACAGATGCCATCAGGAGAAAGTCAACTGTGGTAGTTTGGATGTAAAGGTCCCCACAGGCTCATGTGTATGAAAATGCACCCTGGCTGGTGGTGCTTTTTGAGAAGGTTTGGAACCTTTAGGAGGTACAGACTTGCTGGGAGAAGCACTGTAGTTGGGCTCAGAACCACACTTCCTGCTCACTTCTAGTTTCCTTCCTACGAGTGTAATGTGACCAGCCGCCTCTTGTTCCTATTGCCATGATTTCCATGGCATGGTAACTGTATCCCTTCAAACTGTGAGCCAACATAAATCCTCTCTTCTTTAAGTTCCTTTTTGTCAAGTATTCAGTCACAGCAACAAGGAAAGTGAGTGTTGCCCTAGTGATATGCCTGTGCAACAGGAAGCAGTACTCTATTTGAGGCCCCTCTGAGGTGGGCATTAATGATTAGCTGTTAAATGAAGATGGATTCTATGGGGAGAAGAAGCAGGTTGCCAGGTCGGCCATGGTCACATCTGTTGTGCTTTGTGAGCAAGACTGAGTTAGAGTACCTTAGCAGGTTCAAAAAAGAATACAGAATAGTGGGGTTCAGCCCTGAGCTAAGCACTTGAGTAGGAGGAATTATGAAATGACACACATTGCAGATCTTCAGATCTTCACTGCAGAAGGAGGGAGCCATAGGAAACTAAGTAGGGATTGTCACACCCTAGCTGAACATAGAGGTAAAGATACTAATCAACACTGCATTGTGTACCAACACATCATCCTTCTGCCCCACAGTAAATTCAGTGGATGTCTAAAGTAGCTGGTTCAGGACTCTGGGGGATGTAAAAGTCATGGGAGTTTAACACAATGAAGCACTTGGATGCCTCAGGATGCTGCTGTTGAATTCAGCAGTTCACCTATGGAAGTAATGTCCCAGGTAACCACATGCCTTCATACAGTGCCACCTCTGTTCTAAGCATACACCAAATCAGAAGGACGGCAGACATCCAAGTAGTCACCATAAAGGATGCCTGAACTTTAAAAGCTGACGTTTCCTGCCCAGGGTGGAAGACTGTTTTCAAAGCCTCTTATAAACTACAATGGAGCAGAATCCTGGGGTTTGTTCTGTTACTCCCAAACTTTCTATTCTACTCATATCCTATCTATTTGCTGGTTATGGTGAAAAATCACACTATAAAGGATTCATTGAATTTCTTTAATTCTCAGCATGTTTACTAAAATGTTTAGCTAACAACACATCTACTATGGAAGGCTCCCATGCAGAAGGTGCTCAGACTCTCAAAGCCCCACCCACAAAAAGATGCACATCTCAGGAAATAAAAATTGAAATTGTTGTTCTTATAGGTCCCAAGGATTAAACCACCAACCAAAGAGTACACATGGAGAGACCCATGGCTCCAGCTGCATATGTAGCAGAGGATGGCATTGTCTGGCATCAGTAGGAAGAGAAGCCCTTGGTCCTGTGAAGGCTCCATTCCCCAGTGTAGGGGAATGCCAGGGTGGTGAAGTAGGAGTGGGTAGGTTGGAGGGGGAGCATCATAGAAGCAAAGAGAGAGGGTATGGAAGAGAGGGGAACTGGGGAAGGGGACAACATTTGAAATGTAAATACATAAACTATCCAATAAAAAAAAGAAAATTGAAAATATACTGTGCTACCACTCTATGTCCACTAGGGTGGCCATATTTTTTAAATTGGAAAGCAGAGACAGTAGATGGCTCTGTGGGTAAAGTACTAGCCTTGTAAGCATGAGGACCTGGGTTTGAATCTTCAGCACCCATGTAAAAGCTGGCATGACTAGAAGGGTTTACCCAATGTAAAGGGGCAGAGACAGGGGATCCCCAAAACTCACAGCCAATCCTCCCAGCCAAAGTGATCAGCCCAGGTTTAGGGAAAGGATGCTGTCTCAGAAAATAAGGTGACTGAGGTTGGAGAGATGGCTCAGCAGGTAAGAGCTTTTGCAGAGAACCCTGTTTTGTTTCCCAGAATCCACATGACAGCATAACTGTCCTTAGCTCCAGGGGATCCAGTTCTTCTGGACTCTGTAGCACCCAAACATTGTTTTCTGTGGGAAATAATTTGGGAAATCTCAAAGAGCTAAGTATATCATTATAATGTAAACATGTAATTCCAACCTCAATATATATTCTACAAAGAAATGGAAACAAATGTGTGTGTGTGTGTGTGTGTGTGTGTGTGTGTGTGTGTGTGTGTTCATACTACAGCTATCCATAGAAGCCAAAAGGTGGGGTAACACTCATGTCCATCAACATGTGTGTGGCTAACTAACTGTGAGTTATCCATATGGTAGAATATTATTAGAGTATTATTCAGTCATTAGAGGGAAGTTCTGATACATGGCAAAAGGCCATGCACTAGGATTTCATTTTTATGAAATGTCTAGATTAGGTAAGTCACAGAGATAGAAAGTGGATCAGTGCTTGCCAGTGCTTGGCAGAATGCAGAGAGGAGCAGCTACCAACTGGCTTCTAGGCTATCTTTGAGGATGATACAAATGTTTTGAAAACCTGCTGAGGTCTGTCCAGATTCTTTACTTATTGCTATAAGAAAAGTCCTACGTCAAACACAACTTAAGATGCAAAGGGTTTATTCTGTCTCATGGTTCAAGGTAAGTCATGGTTCATGTGTGGAAGTCAGAGAACAACTTTCAAGAGTCTACTCCTTCTACTATGTGGGTCCACAGGGATCAAACTCAAGCCATCAGGTTTACCAGCATGTGTTGTCTTTAACCATTGAACTACCTCACTGATCCAACCTTTAGATCTAAAGAATACCATCACCGTGGTTGTTTGAATAGGAGTGGCCATGGCCCCCATCAACGTGTGTGTTTGAATGCTTTGCTCATAGGGAATGTCACTATTAGGAGTTGTGGCCTTTCTGGAAAAAGTGTGTCACTATAGGAGTGGGCTTTGAGGTCTCAGAAGCTCAAGCCAGTTTTCTTTTGCTGCCCATAGATAAAAATGTAGAACTCTCACCTTATTCTCCAGCACCATGTCTACCTGTATGCTGCTGTGCTTCCTGCCATGATGACAATTGATTGAGTCTGTAAACCACCCCAATATTGTCTTTTGTAAGAGTTGCCATGGTCATGGTGTCTCTTCACACAATAAAACCCTAACTAAGACAACCAACCATTCTCAGATGACTCAAGAGCTTTTGTAAAGACCAAGTGTGTTCTCACAGCTGAAGTCATTCTGGACAAAATCACATTATAACAAGATTTTAAAGCATTTTTTCTTTCCTGCCCACCTGCATTTGGAGTGTTTAATTAGAAAAACTATTAGAAATCAACTATTCTGATATATGCAAGAGTTGCTTTTTCACACCATGTACCAGGAAAATACAGTTGGGATCTTCTTTCCCATTCATGTCCTTGAAGGCTGAAAAGTGAGACACATCCCTGAAGACTGAGAAAGCCTGAGGTCTGTCCGCATCTATCATCAGCCATTGAGGGTTGGTGGGAGGAGAGTCAAGCAGGACTAGATTGGCAGCTTGTCATATCAAGGTACTTGGGACACAGGTCTAGGTGAAAGGACAAAAAAAATAAAAAACAGATTAATGAGTCATAATGAATGAAAATCTCTCCTGCCATTGGGCTCCTGCATCTGGAGCATGAGGAACGGCCACAGTCACTCTGGTCCCAGCCCAAACTCTGACTTCCACTGCTGCTAGCCTATTGTCAAGGAGAGATAAGGTCATCCTTGAGATGATCCTAGAGATGTTCTGTCTTGAGGGTGTTCCTCAAGAAGGGCTTCACACAAGACTAGAGGATTGCGGATTGAGTTAAAGACAAGCAACTAGAACACAAAGAAAGATGGAGGGTGAGGGGGGGTGGCAAGTAGGAAGGAGAAGTTGCAGGAAAGAGAAGTGATGAAAGGAGGAAGGAGAGAGGGGAGAGAATGGGAGAGGGGAAGGGGGAGGGAAAGTGTGAGGGGGAAGTGTAGGAGGGGATGTGTGGGAGGGGGAGAGGGGCAGCGTGGGAAAGGGGGAGGGGGAGAGGGGAGAGGAAAATAAGGGAGAGAGGGAGAGAGATGTTCTATTAGAGAGAAAGAGTACAATGTGCCACACAGCCTCATTATTTACAGTCAGAGTCATGAAAATGCCGATACATGATGGCTGGCAAGATGGCTCAGTTGGTTAAGTGTTTTCCACACAACCATGAGGACCATTCAATCCCCACCACCCATGTGAATGCCGGAGCAGCCGCATATACCTGTAGTCCCAGTGCAGGAAGGCAGAAAGGAGAATGCCTGAGACCCTGTGACAAATAATAAAGAAAACATGACTAAGGAAGATGCCTGATGTCAACATCTGACCTCTACACACACACACACACACACACACACACACACACACACACCACAGAGACACACATGCATGCCCCACAGAGACAAAAAAAAAACCCCAGCATGTGATCACTGTAAACTCATGCTCATGTGATATATGAGAACCTAAGGATATCAGAAAGATAGAAAAATAGCAACTGTGGGAGGGGCAGCAGGGGAAAGAACTCACTAAGCCCCCAGCTTCTCCACAGGAACACAGGAGAGAATGCTGGACGCCTGGATGGAGAAATAGAAACAACTGTAGGTGCAAACCTGACACACTCAGCTGCCGTGCTTCAAATGAGCTTTCAGCAGCGGGGGGCTGGAGCTCAGACAGGGAAACATTCTGTCTCCTAACATTCTCTGCAAAATAATTTGACACTTTAAAACGTGTGCACACATGTTTTTTATTGAAAACAAAGGCCACATTGTCTGTAAGATGGCTCAGTGGGTAAGAGCGTTTGCCACCAAGTCAATCAACCTGAGTTTGATGCCCAGGCTCCATACCATGAAAGAACAGACGCCCATAGGTTGACCTCTGACCTCTACACACACACCACTCTCTCACCCACATGTAATAATAATAAAGTTTTAAAAGGAGACACATTGGACAGATCTCATACCCCAGGGGAGCCAGGGTTCTGTCTCTCTCTGACTTACCCATGTATTCATGCCCAGACCTGTTCTTTTACATAAAGTTGCTATGCCACACTTGAGCAGGGGAAGTGCCTCCCACAGTCCAGGCAGACACACCTCATTGTACCACTAAGGAAAGAAACTGAGAGATGGCAAATTCACTAAGAAAGGTCATATTCAAAACATTGTGGGACTCAAACCCAAGACAGCAGCCCGAAGGTATCCCCTGCATGGCCTGTGTTCGAGAAACAAAAGAATAACCAGGAATGAAAAGGAGAGAAGCTCAGATAAAGAGGGACCCATCTAATTGCTGCCAGTTATGGATCAGATGCTATGCAAGAGCAACTTGAAAACCCCACCCACATTAATAACTCACACCATGCGTCCGGTGAGATGCGACAGAGCACCACTCTCATGAAAGTAATTAGTGAAGTAACTGGACTCAAAGCTCCTGCCGAAGGCTGCTTCTCTATGTGTGTATGCAAAAACATGCTGTGTGTGTATATGGGGGTGTGCATGTGAGATATATATATACATATATATACATATATATACATATATATACATATATATACATATATATACATATATATTGTGTGTGTGTATGCGTGTGTGTGTGATTGTATGTGCAAACCTGTGGGAGTGGGTGTGCAGTGGGTGTGCAGGTGTGTGTATGTGTCTGTGTGTCTGTGTGTATATGTGTGTGTCTCTGTGTATGTATGTGTGTGTCTGTGTATGTGTGCATCTGTGTGTGTGTGTGTGTGTGTGTGTGTGTGTGTGTGTGTGTGTGTGTATAAGACTCGAGAAGAGCCCACTGAGTCCTGCGTCCTGGATGTCCCACCCACAGAGACACAGAGACAGAGATTGATGTAATAAACAAGAGGTTTTACTAGTCCAGCACACTAGGGTCATTCTGCAATCAGGGCAGAGGTGATCAACAGGAACAAAGGCACATACTTTTTACACCATTTTAGGGGTACAAATTACATCAGCAAGGTGACAGTTTAAACTTATTGACTAAGCATATTGACTTTTAAATCTATTGGCTAGTAAGTATGACATACATTCAAGCTCCGGTATGGAGATATCTTTGGCCCTGTAGAGGGGGTAGTGGGGGATCCTGCCCCTATTGCAGTTGTGATAGGGTGTCTAGAATGGGGTGTTTACTCAGAAAATTCTTGTGGAGCTCCCCAGCAGGAAGTTCCCATCACTTGATGTTTTCTAAGATAGCTTTTGTCTGCTTGGTCCCCACATTCCACATGTGTCTGTGTGTGTATATGTGTGTGTGTCTGTGTGTGTGTGTGTCTGTCTGTGTGTATATATCTATGTCTGTGTGTGTATCTGTGTCTGTGTGTCTGTGTGTATATATCTATGTCTGTGTGTGTATCTGTGTCTGTGTGTCTGTGTGTATATATCTGTGTCTGTGTATGTGTCTATGTGCGTGTGTCTATGTCTATGTGTGTCTCTGTGTGTCTGTGTGTCTATGTATGTGTGTCTGTGTGTCTGTGTGTCTATGTATGTGTGTCTGTGTGTCTCTGTGTGTCTGTGTGTCTATGTGTATATATCTGTGTCTGTGTGTGTGTGTGTCTGTGTATGTGTCTGTGTGTGTGTCTATGTGTATGTGTGTGTGTCCATGTATGTGTGTCTGTGTGTCTATGTGTGTCTGTGTGTCTATGTGTATTTGTCTCTGTGTGTGTGTCTGTGTGTGTGTGTGTCTGTGTGTGTGTGTGTGTGTCTATTTGTGAGGGAAGCATTGTGAATGCCTGCTTGTGGAGGTCAGTACTGATCTTTTACATCAGTCTCCATCCAGCTTATGTTTTGAGAATCTCTCCCTGGCCTAGAGATTGCCAAGTAAGCTAGACTCACTGTCCAGAAAGCCCAACCAGCCACCTGTCTGCTCTTCCATAGCTCTGGATCGCAACCCCATGCCACCAGGTCTAAAACAGCTCCCCTTCAGTAAGACGGACAATGCCCCAACACTGGGTTCAGTTTTAATTTGCCTTCACAAAATTAATATCAGTGGCCACCTGCCCCTTGCTTGATGAAGAGTTGAGCAAAGTTGGCACATACCCCTGCCTAGTTCTCTACCTTCTGCCCCAGGACTGGGCATGTACCCCAGGCTAGACCAAACCAGACACTCAGCTGCCTGGGGAAAGACCTATGAGATGAGGCCTGCCACACTTTACCAAGTGAAACAGACAAGCTTTTATAAAACAGTCTTTAAAGGGGAAGAGAAGAGAGACATCTTGAATTGAGTTAGTATTTGAGTTCTGAATCCAGCCACCCCCAACTCTATCCCTGGAAGGCTCAGTTATGCATCTAATTGAGAGGTCTGTCCCCTCTCTAATTTTTTTTAAATTTAAAACCTTGGGAATGAAAATATTTTGGTTTCCCAGAGAAGCCTAGATTCAGGCTTCTTTCTTTGGGGAAATACACTGTTGCCCATTGTATAAGGGTGATGGTCTCTGTGGGGTGCTTTTGGACCTAACATAATAAATAACATTTTAATCAAGGTGATTAAAATCAAACTCGACTTGTGAACGAGGAGCCCTGACATTGTTTCTTCACCTTCTTTGAAAATTCATGTTTGTACCACTCCAAAATTCAGGGATTGAAACCCAATGGCCAAAGTTACAGTGTTAAAAGGTGCGGCCTTCAAAAGATGCTTAAAGATATGAGAGCCCCTCCCTTATGAATAGAGCACCGTTATGAAAAGGTGTTGTTGAAGAAATTTGTCCTTCTACCTCCCACCACAAAAGACACAGCATGTTTCTCCCCTGAACAGAAAGAAGGCATCATCATAGAAGCAGAGACCAGGCTCTTAACCAAGTGTGGTGTTTACAAGTATGCACTTGCATGAGTGCACGTGTCCATGGAACAGACCTGTGGAGGTAGACATCAATGTTCGCTTCTTTGTCCATCAATCTCTGCCGTTTGTCTGTCTTGTCTGTCTGCCTGTCTGTCTGTTTGGGACAGGTGAGTCAGATAGCCTGGAGTATCTTGCTTGGTTGGGGTGAGCCCCTGGGGTCCTCCTGTCTCTACTTTACCAGGGCTGGGATTACAACAAATGGAGCCAAAACCAGCTTTTAACTTGAGTGCTGGAAATCCAAACTCAGTTCCTCTTGCTTGCAGAGCAAGCACTTTACCCACAGGCCACCTCTCCAGCGGATGAATTCTGTTTGTACCAGAGCCCGGAAGCATTAAGTAGCACCCTGTCTCCAAATGGCTGTAGCTACCTGGTGCTGAGAACTCAGCAGAGCTCCAGCAAAAACTCCAAATTCACATAGGATAAACTGAAGACAAATGGCGGGGCCATGAAATGCTGGGCAAATAACTCGAGAAAATTGAGAATTGCTCATTTTGCTCTGGGACTAAAGACGCTTCTCGGCTGTCTGGGATGAAGCCCTGATGATGTAAAGAAGGCTACAGGGCCACAGAGGCTCCTCCCTGGAGGTTACAGGAATGAGTCTGAAGTGGTTTCTAATTTCATTTTTCTTTCTTTCTGGAACCAGGATTAGTGAACATAAGACAGTATGAAGAAGCATGGTGTGTATGCCCTCGAGGTGCCACACCCAGTGATGGTGTGCCCCCGAGGTGTTCACCCACTGAGCAAGCAGGGAGACCCCCTCCTTTCTTCCCCAAGGATAAGTGACACAGCAAATGTGTACCACAGGAATTCAAAAGTGCTATGGCCTGAAGGTGCTCAATCCTCAGCTTTCACAATTAGAGGCAGGCTGCACTGCAGGTGTCTCTAAGTTCTGGGCTGCATGTGGCAGGGTGATAAGACTACACATGCCGCCTGATTTACATTTATCTCGGTAGCCACTGAGGACAGCTAATCAGGTCCAATGATTCTCAGAGTCTGGCCCATAAATGACCTATGTCAGAAGCACTTGAATTGCTTGTTAAAAAGCAGATTTTTCTGGTTCTTACTCCAAACCTAGAGAATCAGAATCGCTGAGGGAGATGTGCGGATATGCATTTTAAGCAGGTTCCTATGCGGTGAGTCTTAGGCATGGTAATTGCAGAGCCAGAGCCCTGTGGAGAGGTTACCTGCCTGGTACCTGATTCTGGGGGCCTCTGGGTATCCCTTGGGGAAAGATAAAAGCAGGCACAGTCTTTGGGTGGTGTGGATAGAAGTTAGAAGTCCCAACAGTAAGTTCTAACTTTGACTGGAATGTCATTTAATACCCCCTCCATGTGCCTTTTATTTGGTGTCTGGAAAAAATAATAGCTTTTCTTCACAAAAGAATTACTACAAGAATTCAAAAGCATAATAGTGTGAAACATTCCTACATAATTTTCTGGGGTTTTTATTGTTTGTTGTTTTGGTTGGTTGGTTGGTTTTTTTAAAGAAACAAACCTGAACTTAGGAGAAATTCACACTCCGGTACAAGGAATGTCTTGTACCTCCCCATTCCTGGGTCAGCCCTAGAGACTCAGAAAGGGTGTCACTGCTTCACTGTGCTCTCAGAGATAGAACTCTGAAACATCTCCATTACATACCTTTAGCGTACATATTCACATCTACAATCATTTCTTCAGCTACAAAAATGCCCACACATATCACACATATGTGTGTATTGCTATATATTTTAATGAAAATTATTTAACATCAAAATTATTTGGTTTTATAACACTCAATTTCTACCTGATTTCACTAGATTGCTCATTTTTTCCTTCCCACATCTAGAACTTCTTGTTAGAGAAGATGCCCAGAGAAAAGCTGCACCCCTGCTACAAAGGAAGCTGTTTGCAGCACCAACTGTGGACCCGAGGAAAATGCCAGTGTCTCCCACAGGACATGGTAAAGGTTGTGCTGGAGGAATAGTGCTACAACATGTGTTAGGTTGGGAAGGAGGAGCGCCGTGTGAAGCCGTGTGCACTTAGAGCTGCTAACAGGGTGTGTTGGAGAAGTAAGAACCAGTGTATGCCATGCATCAAATGGGAAACCATGGTGGCCCTTCTAAGGGATCTTGTGTCCAGGTTAGAAGGGATCAATCAAGGAGAGTGTTTCTTTACACTCTCACATTCGAAGAGACCATTATGGATGTGGAGTCTAAGACAGAAGAAATCAGGCGTTGGCAGATGGGAAAGAAAGGCTCCAGACAGACAGAGGGAAGGATACAAAGAGCGTTTCCTTCCTGTTGACCTTCAAACAGCTGGGAGGCTCCCAGGCCGCTGTGCTCAGGCAGTCGGGGTTCTGAGCTCAGAGACCTATGAGCCACTTCTTTCCTGGTTTCTTAGCCGTGTCCAATCTCAAACTTTACTCTCAGGTCTGCTCACCTTCCTCCAAGAGGAAGCCATGTCTGCTTCCTCTACTCCTGCATTTCCTGTGCGAATCTCATGTGCGTAGATTCCATGTCCTTTAATTAAGAGCTAGAGATGGGCCTCCATCTTGCAGACAAACACACAGAGGGCCAAGCAGGCAGGCTGGGCTCCCAGCTGCAGCCAGCAGAGGATGAGCCTTGGCAACTGCCCTGCAGCTCCTGCAGCCCCTTTGCTGTTCCTGCAGCTCCTGGGGCTCCTGGGGCTCCTGCGGCTCCTACAGCTCCTGCAGCTCCTGCGGCTCCTGCGGCTCCTTTGCTGTTACTGCAAACTCGTTTTCTATACCTAAGCATGGAATAGCAGGAACTCTGCAGCAGCATGGCTCGCCCACACCCTCGGCACAGTGTGCAATCTATCTCTTGTTCTCGTTTCATTTAGTGAGTGATGTATCCGGAAGACTGGATTGACAGAAAAGGCCATGAGCACAGGGGGTTTTCTCATTTTGATTGGATTTTGGATTAAAGCACACTTCAGGGATTTACGATTAAGCAGTCATTCTGAATTTCCAGGCTTCCCGGGGTGGAACTGCAAATACACTGTTTCAGAATTGAATACAGTGGCAATTGGCATTGTATATAATAAGAGATAAGACAAAGAGTGCTAAGTGTGAAGCCCCGCTGAACATGCTCTCGGCAAAGGTCAGCATCCAAAAAAAATCTCCAGTTGAGAATTTGCCCTAAACCCGGAGGAAGGGAGTGAGGAGAGAGACAGTGGGCATGGGTAGTAGCCACTGTGCTGTGGCTGTCACACTCAGTCACCCTTGGACACCAGAGGCACACTTTAGCATACAGGGTACGGTACAGTGGATTTCTGCTATTGCAGCTACCTTAGTTTCCAGGACATTGTCCTCCTGGAGGGCAAGACAGGCTCTTTCCTCTTCTCCTTTGGGCCTGTGCCTCTGAAGCATCCTGTCACCTGTACTCTAAGGCTGAAATTACCACGGAGATCTTTTCATCTCACACCTCTGGCCGGGTCATCAGGGAGTCAGAGCCTGCAAGGGCAACGAATTGCAGAAAGAATTACAATGCCGACTCTCAGCTTCCTCCCTGCTCAGCACCTGCTCTCTAACAGCTTCACCTGTGGCTTCAGAATGATCAGAATGAAAAACAAGAATTCTACGCGTTGGCATTTTTCAGGATCACAAGCGCAGCCATCTACTGCTGGTCTCTGTGATGGGAAAAAATGAAATATAATATGATCGCTAGGTTTTTAGGAGCAGTGACAGGAAAATCTAATTTTATCTTTACAATGACATGTGCCTACTGTCACCTTGACCTGCCTTTCTCCTAGAGAAATAGTCTTTGTGCCGGAGATAATGGCTCTGTGCAGCTCTAATAGCTTCCAGATCCACCCTTTATTCTCCAGGCTACTGCTGTCCACTGAGAAAGGTACGAAGCATTTGCTTTGCTAAGGGAAGAGCCTGGCCGTTGCCTGGTTTGCTGGAGGCTGCCATCCTTTCGGGTTTTTCCAATACCCCAATTTCAGCAGCATTTGTTCTCCTGAGACGGTGTCCACATCGGTCTCTGTCTTTACCTCCCTCTCTCCTCTACAAAAACACATGCACTCATGCAAACAGTTTGCAAAATTAAATGCCACTGTTATTCAATATTACTTTAGAAATTATTTACGGAAAGATAAAAGTTAGAACTATCGACATGTTAACTAGTGGGATTTGTAGCGTGCCGTGAATCTTCCTGGAAAGTGGTTGGGTTGGGAAGAACTGTTCCTACTGCTGTCGGGTGAAATGTTTTATAGATGTCTTTCTGTTGTGGTAAATAATATTTGGGTGTTTCTGCTTCACTTTAGATCATTTAGTTCCCAAATAAAAGATGCAAAGACTTAATATTTATAATAAGCCTCAAAGCATTAGAGCTGGGCAGGTATTAACCCCCTATGCTATCCTGTCTACTTCCCTGTCGATAACCCAAGACAGCACTTGCCATGTTCTATCTGGGTCGCTGCTACTCCAAGAGGCCAACCCTCATGGCCATGAATTCACAACCCATCTACCACATGGCTTCTTCGTTTTTCCCTTTCTGCTCTTCCCCTTGGTGCCTGCCTGTGACTTCCAGGCCAGTAACTCAAGTCCCACCTTTCTCCCTCCACTGCCCAAACACAGGCTTTTATTGACCAGTTAAATTGGGAAGCAAGGTTTACATAGCATTACCTGGTATATTGAGGATCTGCTGGTGCAACCAGGTCTTGGGAGCCAGTATTTAGCATTAGAATACACAGCAGCATCAGACCAACCTACTACATCTTCCAGGTCTAGGATGTTGCTCAAGTCCACAGTAGGCATAAAAGATAATGGTAATGTCAATGATCCTGACAATAAAGGGGATGGAGGGAGCTTTGGAGGTAAGGGGCAACATCTATGGCCTCAGTGGTTCTCCCAGTGAATGAAGTGAGGGTGGGTACTTGAATGAGAGTGATCCTCGTAGGTTCACATGTTTGAGTACTCGATCCCCAGTTGGTGGAACTATTTGGGAAGGATTAGAAGGCGTGGCCTTGTGGTGTTGTCACTGTGAGCAGGCTTTGAGGTTTCAAAAGCTCATGCAGGCCTAGTACCTCTGTCTCCCCTTATAGATAGGATGTAAGCTCTCCGCTAACACTCCAGCACCATGCCGCTGCCTGCCTGTTGCCATGTTCCCCACCCTAATGGACTGACCCTCTGAAACCGTACATGATCCCCCAGTGCTTTTTCATATAAGTTGCTGTGGTAAAGTGTTTTGTCACAGCAACAGAAAACTAAGACATGGGAGGAGCTTTGGAGGTGAGACCACATCTATGGCATTAGTGATGATGTTTACACACACACACACACACAGAGAGAGAGAGAGAGAGAGAGAGAGAGAGAGAGAGAGATCTCAGCATGGTGTCCTTCCTTCAGGTTTCTTCTCAAATGCCAGGCTCATAGCCACAGCAATGACCAGCAGGATAGGCACAAGAGCAGAGAAGCTGCCTGTCTGGCTTTTGAACTTCTTGTTTGATTTCTATTTTGATTGACATGGAATAATTGTACATATTAATGGAGCATAATGAGCTGTTTGGATGCACGTATACTTTGTGTAAGGATCAAGTCAGGGTAATTAGCATATTCGTCACCTTCAACATCGATCATTTCTTTGTGGGGTGAACACTCCAAATTGTCTCTTCTTGCTATTTTGAGACTCGGGAATACAACAGCTTGCAGTCATTTCCTGTTGTGCTGTAGGACACACAAAAATTCCCTCTGTCTGACGGAAGCATTGGACAGGTTGGCTGGTGGCCCCGTCCCTCTTCTTCCCCAGCATTTTGTGCACTACTCAACAGTGAATTGTAACACCCATTGGACCCTAGGGCTGATGCTCATGGGAGTTGAAACAGTGCTCCCAGGCCCTGCCAGGAAGAGAGGTGAGCTCTGTCTGCATTCCCACTGAACATAGTAGTTGATCTACTTCATCAGGTCTGCAGCCTTAGAGCCCCTCCTGAAGCTCTGACAACTGCTGAGTTCAAACAGAATTCACAGTGTACCCACTGGGGTTTGGTGGCTCTAAGAGCAGGAATAATATTCCTCTTGTCACCCCATCTTTCTTTGTAATCTTAAGGACCACTTGAATACATATCTGACACAGTGTTCAGGCTTAGCAGAACACACCATACAAATGAAGCTAATGTTTTATTTATGTACCTATTCTTCTTTATTTAAACCCACTTTATTGAGGAATTATTGGCATGTGCATGGTGGCCTCCATGTGCTGATTCAGTCACCCTTTCTCACACCTCCCTAAGGTTACATGGGTCTGTGAGTGCCATGGGCATGGGAGAGGGGGGTGGGATAGATAGTTATTTCTCTCCAATTCTGTAAATGTCTGTCATTTGATATTTCTCTTCTGCCTTGTTTGAAGGATTGAATGAGACAGAGGCAACAGCAGAGATGTTTCTGGAACACATAGCACTGCAACCCACAAGATCTCATCACTCGGTGAGAGCCAAGCAGCCCTCTCCTTGCCTCACTTTTGTTTAGCAGATCCCAAGTAAACTCTGCCTCTCAAGCTGCCCATGAGCTCTGGAGTCACCAAACCCCACAGCTTGGCATTGTGATTGCTCTGGCTTCTCCAGCTCTACTTGAAATATCTTACAAGAAGAAATAATTCTATGATACAGTAGTAAATGCTTGGTGTAGCTGAGAAGAAATCTATAATATGGGACTTAAGTCATTTCCCAAATTCTCACAGGAATAAAATTAAACTATTGCAGGTATCACTGAAGGTGGTGAGACAGAGAGGACCCACGGACAGATCTCCAGAGGATGACAGCATCCTCATCTTGCTGCACTGCATCCTTCTGCTCCAGGGAGATGGCTGTGGCTACTTACCAGTGTTAGGCACGATGCACAACAAATTTGCACTCCAAGGAGAGCAAATTCACCACTTAAATCTGTGGAAAGTGACTTGCCAACTGGGGGGCTCAGTTCTGAACCTCATACCTGTGACTCGGGTCTTTCCCATCCCACTCTGCTTCCTTCCCTTGTCTAGGAATCCATGCAGCGTGACTCACTGCCACTTTCTGTAATCTCCACTTATAAACCAAGAATGAAGACTCTCTAGAAGCTCTGAGCCACATCTCGTTCAGCTGGAATGAAACCTCCAGCTCACTGGGGCCCATCACCCCGGTGAATGAGTCCTTTATATGCAACTAGCCAACCATATAATTGGTCACAGCTATCACCTCCCAGAGGAGGGGCACCATATTTGGAAAGCAGAATACTAATCATTTAAACTGTTTAAATAAGGAAATAGGGGTGACAGTCAGACACAAAATAGGATCTTCTGGATAAAACTTAAAATTGTATTTGGCTCTTATGTTTTGCATCCCTTTCCCACCCATGGTTTCATTGTAAATTGTTCAATTTGGTTTTAAGCAAAAGAAAACAACATACGTATTAAGTTTCCACCACCTTGGGGTTCTGCACTGTCAGGGGCTCCGCCTTGCTCATCTTGGCAGATCAGCAGGACACGGTGCATCACAGA
Source organism: Rattus norvegicus (assembly GCF_021556685.1). Classification (NCBI taxonomy): domain Eukaryota; kingdom Metazoa; phylum Chordata; class Mammalia; order Rodentia; family Muridae; genus Rattus; species Rattus norvegicus. The sequence goes on from NC_141537.1 coordinate 9,864,015, forward strand.
TGAGAATAAACTCAGATACGCCTGCTTCGTCTCATACCCCAGGAGGCTCAAAGAATTAATGCATAATTACAGAGCAAAATGAAAACTTCAGACTTGAACGGTTCCTTGCAGGTACAGAAAGAAAACAAGTTATCAGTGGGCAAGCTTCCCACTACCTGCCTGGGAAGTACTCTTGGCTTGGCACATCCAAGGGTCTGGCTCCCCACCTGGGAGGTGCTCCCCGGTGTTGCACTCGGGCCCATCTGTGTCATTTTCACAGCATTCTGAGCAAGTTGTAGCAGTAGTTTATGGCCCAAAATCCAGGCTTAATGCCATGTGCCCAGTTGGCATCTGGTCACATGGGGACCAGTGTCACTCAGGGAGGACACAGTTTTACACTGCCTCTCCACCCTGTTCCCAACAGGAAAGACCCCCTCGGGGCCTACACCCCTCCTGAGAGCAATGCCTGGTGCAGCTCAACAAACCCACAGGTTCCAGTTCTCACAAGCTGTAAGATTATGCAAACCAGCCAGCAGCACCCTCTTGCGGGAACCAGGAACACCTCACTTTCTTCTTACTGCAAAGCTGGTCCCCTCCTTATCCAACCTATTCTTAGAGTGGTCATGCGGCCCTGGATGATGACCTGGCATGTCCCGGTCTGACCTTGCTGTGGCCCAATGGATGCTGTTGCATTGATTACACATGTGTCTTGTCCCATTGTGGGAAAGACAAAGGTTCATGGATTAGGGTCCTGGGCAGGCAAAACATGGTAGCCACCAACGTTGGCAGATAAGACCTCCAGTCCAGGTAGGGAGTGGAACATGCCAGGTTCAATCAGAGAGAATTCAGTCCTTTGTGGTAGAGAAAGCTTGCTGACTGCAACAAACGCTTATTTCATGCCACCCGCCAGGAAGCAGGACGATTAGACTGGTGCATTCAACCGGCAAGTCCCACCTCCAAAGTCCCACATCCTCCAGGTAGATTCAACTCCTAAAAACTCCACAACCCCTCACAATAGCACCAACAGCTGGGGAGCAAGTGTTCAAACACATGAGCTCATGGAGATACATCCAAATCCTAAACAGTTACTAAAGTCCAAGTTCCCATGCTTGGACCCCACAGCTCTTTTCTAGGAGGCCGGAGAATGGCTCAGTGGTTAAAAGCACTGGCTGCTCCTATGAAGGACCTAGGTTCAGTTCCTAACAGCCACACAGTGACTCATAATCACTTGTAACCCCACTGCTAGGGGATCTGATCTCTTCTTCTAACCCTAGGTGTACAAGGCATGTATTTGGTGCACATATATTTCTATACACACAAAACACTCATACACATAAAATACAATGAAACAAAATAAATAAACAAAAAGCTAAACTAAAATAAAAGGCTCTTTCCTGTAGTCCAGGTTCTTCCAAAAGCCCACCTGAGCTGAGGGCATGGGCACAAGAGAATGATTAAGGAAGGGCTCCTGGTGGAGTCCAGTAAGTAAGGGGACCAGAAAGGGTTCAGAACAGAAGCAGGTCAAGCTAGGCAGGATCCAGAGTAGAGTCCTGACAATAACCCGGCACCCAGGAAGCACTGTAAGACAGACACCTCTCAGCTTCTGCACTATCCTGAAGCAAGGATGCTGGGCTCCCATGTTCACGTCACCTGTGAGTAACGGTCAGAGGATGAATCCCCAGGTCCTCTCTGAAGCCAGGCAGCCCCAAGTTTAACGACCATCTATGACAGTGCCCCAGTTAGCAGTACTGGGTAATAGGAGTCCTGTATTGGCTGATTGTGCATTTTGGAAGTTGTTTGAGCTGACAGCATCCTGTCCCTCCATTTTCCCGCTGGCTTTAGACTCTGCCTTGTTTTCCTTATCTCTTGCAGTCTTGCCTGCTGGAAAACCGTCAACTTCCTTCCACTAGGTTTGAACCTTGCTCTTAGGTTTGAGACAGAATAGTATTTGACTTGCTGCTCATATTTGTACATCTCAGCTGGGGGATGCCCATGCAGGGCAGTCATTTTTTCCCAAGGTTCCAAATGATGGTGTAAACACATCAGAGACCAGTGATCCAGCAACTAGACCCACTCTTCCCTGGAAGCCTTGAATTCTCTTTCTAAAATCCACCTCTGCCAGCGCCTTACAGCTGTTTTTCTGTTTGTTATCCTTATACAGACTAGAAAAGGAGAAATCTATTTGAGAGGGAAACCCCTTCCCACTGTACAAGAAGATGTACATGAATCAGGATGGTTTTGAATAGTTTGTTAAAATAAAAGCAAGAATTAGGTATTGAGAAAAATGCACCCGAGTCTTCTCTTAAGGAGTTACAATCTAGCTACTAAATCATTGATTTGTGTACTTCTAAGTGGAATGATAACCTTGATCTCTCATTGGAAGCAATGTTTTTTTTGTTGTTTTTTTTAGCAATGTGTTTAAATGAAGAAGTTCCCATCTATTTTTTTTTCTTTTTTTTTTTTTTCGGAGCTGGGGACCGAACCCAGGGCCTTGCGCTCGCTAGGCAAGCGCTCTACCGCTGAGCTAAATCCCCAACCCCGAAGTTCCCATCTATTACAGACACGTTGGTGTGTGCTTTTTATTCGCCTGGGCCATATGTCGTCTTTGATTATTCTCTTCTCCATTGTTAATCATTCATTTCTTCCTGCCCCTTCTCCTGCCTTAACTCTTCTTCTCCCATTTTATTGCCTACTGTTTCCTTTCTTTGCACAAAAAGAATTAGATTCAATTTGCAAAACCAGCATGCTCAGACATTCATGGATACCCACAGGCATGCTTTCTATCACATGACTTCCTAGGAAAATTACAGCCGAGCCCTGCAGGGATCCTGGTTAGTCTTTTTCTAATAAAGATGTGAAAGAAGTTTTCCTCACCCAAACGCCTGAGTTGCCCACTGACTCTAGCTTGCTCTTGGTATGATCTTGCTTAAATTAACACACCTCTCCAGGTCTCTGTTAAAGCTGGATGACAACAGTGGTTACAGTGGCTATGGTCAAGTATGGGAGTTTAGCCTGGGACTTGACACAGTTTCTGTTCCAGTGTTTACTGCCAGGGATTGGACCCAGGTGAGCATTGTGATCACCCTTTAACATTCAGACGCTGAAATATTACCCCAGATGGGCAGGGTAGCCATTCATGAAAATGAAGACCAGCAACCAGGAAAAGGGAACACCAGGCTAGTCAGAGTTCATTTTCTCTCCCATCTCTCCTCATCTGTGGCACTGAGTTCACTCCATTTCCTTCTGGTCATCTGACATCTCATCATTTCACACTCAATGATGTGAAATCCAAAGGCCATGGACATTAAAATGATTAAATTCTGCCTGGTGAACTTCTATGTAATTCTCAAGAACATTTCCTGTACAGGAAATGAAACACTTTGATTGAAGAACAATGTTCTTTTAAAAAAACTCATCTAAAGAGGAAGTTATGGATAAAACCCACATAGATAATGTCAGATTCCTAAACTCTCCTCTCAGGACCCTGGGAAGAAAGCCTAAAGACACAAACACATATTTATTAAAAAGCTTTCTTTACTAATTGTGTAACATCTGTTCCACACAAAAAGACACTCCAAAGACAGCGAAGTTATTCGTGATCTCTTCTATGTCTGATGAATATAGATACCTATAAATCTTCTTGACATGACCAGACAGCATCAATAAATGTGAATGATGGCCCAGCACTAACGTCATTAAGAGGAATTAATCCTACAGACTACACAATGATAGGTGACTCATCCTCAAGAGCCTTGTCAGCACTTCAAATATTTCTCAACTGACAAAGTTTGGACAGTTGGAAAGATAGAATATATGTCATCAGACACAGAATGACAGGACCCTCCAAGATAAATCAACCCCATCCCCACCAACCAGGGACAAGAAAAAGAAATGATCTGTTATCAGGCAGAGTGTAAGCAAAGCTTTATCTCCCAGGCCCCAGGAGGCCAAGCAAGGCCAGCTTGCAAAAGAACATGACAAGGGGTGGTTTTCCTGGGTGATGGGCTGGTGTTCCACAACTGTTTGATGCTGGTGGATGGAATTCATGCCAAGACACAAGTCAACACAATCTTTAGACACACTTCTGGCTCAGCCCCTACCTTTCTTTCTAGAAAGACTTTCTCCATGAAGGAAGCACTGAATTGGGACTTCTTTATCTAACTTAGGGCTGGTAACAACTGGCAAGTCCTTGGAGTAGCATTAGCTGGAGACTCTGGGCTCTGTTGCTTTCCTCTGTGGAATGGTAAAGGTCCTGGTACCTTTAGGGAATAAGATACTCTTCTAGCAAGACAAATAACTGCTTAATCTGTCTTCAGGAATTAGGCTGGACCTGAGGGAGCCAAGTTACCTGGCCATAACTGTCCGTGAGGGCAGCTTGTATCTACTCCATTCAGTGACAGTTTGAGGCAGGTGGCTACCTCCTTTTGGACAATTAAGCATTAGCTGAAGTCTTAGTTAAAATCTATTTTCTTTATTAGTTTGCATTTGTGTTTGGGGGTACACACCACAAAGCAGATGTAGGAATCAGAAGACAGTTCTGTGTTTGCAAGAAATGGATGGCTTGCTCCTTACACAATGTGGATTTTAGAGATCAAACTCAGGTCATCAGGCCTGTATGGAAACACCTTAGCCCCAGAGCTGTCTCACTGGAACTGCAATTTCCTTTGTCAGATCCAAATTCCTTCACAGCTCTCTGGTATGTTTCCCTGGGGACCACTATCCTCTCCATAACCTCTGTGCAAACTTTAGCATCTGTGTTCCAAGGAGCCCAGTCTGTGACATGTACTTACTCTCAAAGTACATGGATGATGATGATGGTGATAATGATGGTGTTGTTGCTGTTGTTGTTGGTGGTGGTGGTGGTGGTGGTGGTGATGGTGATGATGATGATGATGATGATGATGATGATGATGATGATGAAGATAGTGAATTTCCCATGACCTGAAGCAACTACAACATGGAAAGCCCTTCAAGGTTCACCAGGATGTGACTGAACCATATGTCTGAACTATCTCCCAGTATGAGACCAGCCCCTTTCTGCCCTTACCTGCCCATAGTCTTAAACTAGGACCTCATACATTTTACAGAAGTATTCCCCCAGCCTTCTTTCTACATTTTACTTGAGACAGAATCTCTCTAAGTCTCTTAGAATGATCCCAAAGTCATTCTACAGCTCAGGGAATCCTCCAGAGTGGCTGGGAGGACAGCTATAGGCTCCCAGGCCTGGGTCTCCAACCCATCCCTCTTGATAATTTTGTTAATGTATAATATTTTCAATGATGTGTATATGTGTGTATATGGGAATGTGGATCCATGTTCCACCTCACTGCTGGGGTGTGTGAACACAGCTTCAGCAGGTGAAATGGGAAGGTGCTAGGCTACGTTTCATCCTCCATGACATGGTGGTGCTGGGATTATGGAATGCCAACACCTGCTCAGGGGGGTGGAAGGCAGCTGAAGACTGAGTTTGCCACCCAAAAGCACTAGCACAACCAAACAAAGCCTGTCATTCCAGCCTCCAGGCTCTGAGTCCTAAAGAAGCACAGGCTGCCTGTGTCTCAGGTAAAAGAAAAAAATTACATGAGGATCATGACTCAGACACAACACCATGTTGAGTGAATGCTCACTACATCCTATTTATACACACTCTTCTGGTCCTTGCCCAGGTTAGAAATGAAGAAAAACTCTTACTGTTGAGGAAGTTAGAGCAGAGGCAAGGCCTTAGCAAGAGCCACTAGTGTCCAGAAAGCAAGAACACAACACGATATGGTCACGTGTTATGTGCAAGATACTTTTTAAGACTTTAGAAGTAGGAAGAGAAAGTCAAAGCAGGTGAACAGGGCAGGTGCTCTGTGGTCTTCACTGCCTGCCCAGTTAGCTCCTTCTGCAGCTCTGTGCACAGCAGCCATGGGCCTCCTCCCTGAGTCACCTCTCCTGGACCACAGTACACTTCTCAAGAGCAAGGGTTTAGCCTTGTCTATCTTTGTAGTTGTATCCACAACTCCAACACAAAAATATCAGCAACTGATGAAATTGGGTGAGTTCACCCACTCCTGGAACTGTGCAATCACTACCCAGACTCCTGAACATGATGGTGGGGATGGAGAAGTGACTAACCCTGACCCCGTTGGCTAGAAGGACAGACTTCATTTTCATATAATCTCAGCTTTTTTCAGGATCCTGTGTGCCTCTTCTTTCACCAATCATTTTTTTCTCCAAAACTTTTTTACATCTTAAGTAAAGAGGCAAACATAAATGAAAATATCTGTTTTTTAAAATGTCAGGTGATAGCTGAAGAGATGGCTTGGTGGCTGAAAGCACACTGCTCTTGCAGAGGAAGCAACCAGTAGCTGACAGTCTCCTGTCACACCAGTGTTAGGTCATCCAACAGCTACTTCTGGCTTCCTAGGGCACAATCATGTGTATGCATATATAATCACACAGATACACAATTTTAAAAGTTAATACCAATGAATGGATAAAAACACACATATAAATGATTCTGGTGTCAATGGTAGAGTAAGTAAAGGTAAAAATCACTTACTGTGTGTTTTTAAAATAGCCAGAAGAGAGGATTTTGAATGTTTTCAACAAAATGAAGTGATAATCATTCAAGGTGAGCTACCTGCTAATTAGTCTGACTTGATCTTCGTACAATGCTTACATGCATTAAAATATCTCATTTGCCCCATAAATATACAATTATCATCTGTCTGATAATAGTTTTAAAACTATTCAAAATAAACAGAAATAACAGTGTTTAAGATGACAGAAGGTAGACTGCTGATATCTTAGAAAGCTCACCAGTAACTGCTCACCAACTCTAAATTGGGGGGTGTGGTATCCCAGTATGCACCAGAGGACAGCAAGCTTTAAGAAAGTTCCTAAGGGATTGCACTGTGCTTCCAGAGGCCAGACACCCTCTGGAGTCAGCACCTCTGCCCTCCCTTCCCCAGGTCTCAGTGCTGTCTTCCTGATCACTCTGTCTGGAGAAGGAGCAGTGACCATGGCAGCACAGGCTGTCTCCCTTCCCCTTCATCCTCCTGCTTTGTTTTCTGACTCTACTCTCACTGAAGGTAAATGGCAGGGAGCAAAGACTGCTTTGTTCTTTCCTAGGTTCCCAGCATGTGAGTATGCACATGTTACATGGTAGAGGGTAAGTAGGATCTATAGCAGAGTAAAATAGTTACATAAATATGCAAAGAAATGCCCATGAGTTAAGCAAAAACTCCAAGTGTCAACAACATTTTGACCCAAAATATTAATTTAAATTAACTGTATTGCTAAAATGTGTGTTCTTCTATATCGAAATATTGCATAAAACAACTTGAGACTACATCATTTACTTTCTGAGAATATGAGGTGGTGTTGTGTATCAGAAGCAAGTCTTATGCTCAGTATAGTTTCTCCATTCCCCCTTTCAGAGAGAGGAAAAGCAGATATAGATGATAGATGAATGAATAGATAGAGAGAGAGAGAGAGAGAGAGAGAGAGAGAGAGAGATAGGAGGATAGATCGATACCTGGCCAAATGAAACAGAAATCAAGACATAGACATTTACCAGCATGGTACCCTCCATTACCTCAGTACCACAGAATAGAATTGCCTAGTAGAAAATTCCCAGAGCCCTGACCAAGCTTCCAGAGGTCATTGCTCTCATCAGACACTGGCAAGCATCCACCTGAGATGCTCTCTTTCTTCCTTTACATAGCCACACCCACAGTCTGTGTGGTAGCCCCAACCTAGTTGCTCACCTACAGGAATTGATGCTAGATTAGAGGTAGCTGGGTGCCCAGTTGGGCTGAAGCAGAACCAGCTGGTGGGCAGACACTATGAGTGACATGATCACTAACTTCTGTAATCTTAACCTGCTGGGTTCACACAAGGGGGCAGGCACAGCTGTCACCACCAAATCATTGTCTGGTGACCAAAAGCTACATGTAGGCTGGAGAACCTAGTGTTGTGATCCATCCTGCACCCTAGAGACTTCCTCTGACCTGAGGAAAAAGCTTCACACTATTCAAGCCATTCTGAGTTGGAGATTCCTAGGAACTCACAGTGACAGTCAAGCCTAACTAAAGAGTTTTCTCTGAAGGACACTATAGATCTCAAGGAACCCTTCTTTTCTGAGAAGAAAAAAAAAACAACATAATCAACAACCAATGCCAGCCCTTCTCAGACACTTTCATTGAACTTGAGAGGATGGCTTCCTGGACAGAAGCAGCTCACCAACTCACAAGCTTTCACAGAAGTCTCGTGTTTTAATGTAAAAATGAATGATTTATATTCTGTGGTGATTAATATTAAAGACTGGTTTTTGCTAAGCCTTGGAGGAAATTTGATCCTCCAATAATAAGTGGCTCTGAGAACCACCTCACTCCTCGCATGCTAGCAGGAAGCTCCCAGAGCAGGTACCTCAGATGGGAAAACACAAAGTCAAGAGTGGGGTGTAGCAGACCTGAGCCCTGGGCAGAGGCCTTGGACATCAACCATAACTACAGGGAAGGGAAGACAGCCCAACCAGCGTATCCTAAGCATTAGAGCTCTGACACAGTGTTTTCAAATGCGTTATTTTACCTCTTTTTTTGCAAGAAGACCAATGCAATACATAATCATCGTCACCCATTATAGGAAGAACCCAAAGACCTGTATACATCTTGGCTAGGATGGTGGAGCTAGAGACAAAATGTGAACACACGTCTTCTGTCTTCTTGCTTTAGAGTTCATTCCCTTTACCATGGATTACCCTGTCTGTCAACACTTGAGGACTAGGTATAGACACCATCCACAGCAGATGAAACTGAAGGTCAGAAAATGTAAGTAGAACCATTTACTCAGGAGCTTAAGACTAAGGATCAGAGGTAGATATGAACAAGATATATTGTATAAAAATTCTCAAAGGATGTGTAAAAGTTGTGTATTTTTAAGCACTTCAAGACTGGTAAACAAGAAAAGCATAATTCAAAATTAGCTCTACATCATTTAGAATCCTAATCTGAATCTTCTGTAGTTTCAGGGCCAAGGTCTCATGACAGGGTGGCCAACAGGTGCTGCATGTGCATGCATGTGCATGCGCCTTTGTGTACAAATTCATGCAGAGACCACAGCAGATGTCAGACAGCTTTCCCTATCTCTATTCACATTATTGCTTTGAGATGCATCTTTCGTTGACCTGGAAGCCCTTCATATACAAGGGCTGGCCAGTGGGCTCTAAGAAAGCCATGTTTCCATCCCTAATGCTGGGCTTCAGAGGCACTCAGCCAAACTAGGCTATGTGGGCAGTGAGGACTTGAACTCAGGCCTTCATGCTTGCACAGCAAGCATTGTTACTCACTGGGTCCCCCCTTTCACTTTTGATGTTCAACCTCTCATATCTTTCAAAGATTTTCCAAAAACTTCATTCCTATGGCTTCTCATTCCTCAGTCCTGTGCCAAGAATATGAGGAACTGGTCACTGCTGCTGTCATAGCTAGGGTTTCATTGCTGGGAAGACATAACAGGACCAAGGTAACTACTAGGAAGGCTGTTCCCACTCCCCTGCACTCTCCTTCATGGCTATCTCACCAGGAAATGATACTGTGGATCTCTCAAATGCCAATCATGGCTGTGAGGTGACTGCAATACACGTTTATGCGATGCCTTTTATGGGATTACCCCACAGGGCTCTGGTAATGGCTATAAAATTGAGAAGCTGGCTGTGGAGCAGATTTAACTGTTAAAGCAGCTGAAAATATCTATTAGTGATTGACATCATTATTCTTCATCAGAGGTCTCTGGGAATGCCAATAAAGCCACTCTACCTGTACCCATTTCCAACCAAGCGGAATTCAATTTCATCTTAAAGCATGTAATTGGGCAATCAAAATAATGTTCCAGGAGAGGAAGAACCTATGAAGTTATTCCAGTAGAAGAGCCACCCACCCCACCGCCACTTTGTCTCACCATCCCTCCTCTACCTGCCTCATTCAGCTTTGACCTGGGACACTCACACTCTGCTAAGGCCACTACCAGGTACCCAAATATGTTGAGGACAGGGCTGTGGGTTCTTGATAGATAAAGCAGTCAGATACAAAGCTGCTGTATAATGAAGAGCATATCTATATCTGTCTGTCCATTAAGGCCTGTCTGGTACTATGCCCATTTCCTGCTGGTTGAAATCATGGCTGGTTGACATTGTGGCTGGTTGATGTCATGGCTGGTTGATGTCATGGCTGGTTGACATTGTGGCTGGTTGATGTCATGGCTGGTTGACATTGTGGCTGGTTGATGTCATGGCTGGTTGACATTGTGGCTGGTTGATGTCATGGCTGGTTGACATTGTGGCTGGTTGATGTCATGGCTATCAACCAGCATGCATTGCCACAGCCCCACTATTTCATTGTCACAGTGGAGGACTTCATGCTCAGCATGGGAGGCACCTTGAATGACCTCCTATCAAGTATCTCTCTTAAGAGAAAACTGGGGTGCCTATACACTATGGCCTCTCTGTGCCACCACCATGGGTTCCTTGGTGAGCCAGAACCATGGCTTGAAAACTTTGACAGCTACACTCTCTCCCTCCAAATACGCACAAGAAGGCAGCTGCCTAGCTGCAGCTAATGGCGATTTGTGGCCGTGAAGCAGACAGGTTGAAACAGGGAATAGAACTTAGGGCAAAGCTAAGACAGCCCCAGAGAAAGAGACACCAAACCTCATTAAACCATGCCTAGATCCCAGCATTCTTCTGTATCTTTTCCCCAGTTTCATGGCTCAATAAAACAATTAAATTATTTAAATGAACTTGAGTTTCATGTTCTATTATTTATAACCAAAGCTTTGTTTGCAGCTTCAGCCTGCATGCACATTTTAATGACAAGCCTATGGCGGATTAAAGGGGCAGGTTATGGAGAGGTGGAGATGAACATATGGCTGTAGGGAAGAGTCTCTCCCCAGAAGCCACTCAGAGTGGTACTAAAGGGCACTGGACAGTTTCAGGCCCAGCATTGTGCCCAAACGTCCAAGTTCAAACACAGGAACAGACTTAGGCTAATTTAACTGCAGGGATATTTTGAGGCTTCATAGACAAACTGTCAGATTGTCTGCATGGAGAGAGCAAAGTTATGGTACCTTCAAGGACAGGAGGTAGGAAACACCAGTACCTAAGCCCTGGGGAGGACATACCCCCATCCCAAGACAACCTTTGATCAGCATTTGTTCAGAATAACGGAGGCATTACGCCGTCCCCTGCTGGCCAGCACTAGAGATGGCAAGAAGCATAGTTTGGGAGAGTTCTGTGTCGCAGAACTCAGAGGTCCCTACAGCATATGACGACACAGAGAGCAGCAGAGGTTGCCATGTCTGTCCTTGAGAAACTTACCGTTTGTATTCCAGACAATCAATAAATAAATAAACAAACCTCTAGTACGTAACAAAGTTAATAATAAAAAAATCACAGATGTGTAATAAAAACAGGTTGGGATATGGGGATCGCACTAACCTTTGCAAACTGATCAAAGACAAGAACTCAGAGCTAATGAATAGGCACCTTCACTAGCGCGTGTGCACACACGGTTTGGATATGTAGACCAATAAAATGGGGGAAGGATCCTATTTCCTGCCATATGACTTGTGAAATAAAATCTAACAGGGGGGGGGGGGGGGGGAAGGTAGTATCCTAATAAACAAAATAAAATGCCCATGGCCAGCTCCAGTAGTCAGGGGGTTTCACAGTAATATAATGTTAGCATTTATCATGAGAAAGAGCTAAAAAATACAGAAGTCAGCTCATTTGCAGTTTTGGGGACTACACAGGTAGTCCCAGAAGCCATCACTTCCACAGTTGCTATTGGCCTCAAGTCAACCCACCGGACTATAGGAGGCCACAGCAACCTGGGCTAGCCTCTGTTGCATGCTCCCTCTCACCAGAGGCTACTAGATAACAATAGGTGAGAATTCCAGCAACAAGGACCCTGGGCCAACCATGCCTGCACCTCCAACCTTCCAAACCCTGAGTTCTGTTCCAGCCAGTCCTAACCAGAACCAAAAAGAAAGGAAGCCACAAAAGTGAGGTTCCCCAATAACTAAGCCAACGCTCTCTGAAAGACAGGAATCAAAGCACAGTGGTGACACACCGGTCTAAAATGTCGGACAGAGTCAAACAAACTCCTGCCACATTGCAGACGTGGGCAGAGAGAAGGGCCTCTGAGACAGAAAGGACAACATGCCTCTCCCTGAGGCACTGGGCAGATGTTAAGCCTTATTAAAGTGCACTGAGAATCATTGTTGCTAACGATGTGCTCTTTCCAATGTATCTGGTGGAGAGATGGCTGGGTGGCTACGAACACATTTCCAGCACCAGCTTATGTGACTCACAACTAACTGCCTGTAACTCCAGCTCCAAGGGATCTGATGCCCTCTTCTGACCTCCATAGTCACCTTCACTGGCGTGCCCATTCACACGCTCACATAAACGTATGCGTACATATACACACGTGTACACACATGGCCATGCATACAAACATACACACCACATTCCTACTTCAAAAATAAAATACTTTTGGGGGGTACAAGGAAACATGCTGAGGGCAGAGCAATCTGGTTCCCTAACTGGTAACTGTTACACTCTCCCTTGCCATCCTGGCTGTCTTAATTGAGCAAAAGGCTTGTCAGTCAAACAGCCAGTTAGCCTATTCTTCTGTCAGCAGTGGCCATTTAAACACCACACACATACACGGAGGAAACTACACTGTGACAGCTGTTTGCTCTGGCTTCTGAAGCCCTTCTCAGGGCTATTTCAAATTGTTCGCCCTGGACTTTTTGCTATCACAAACCTTGGTAAACTCTAGACAACCCTGCTAGTACTTCTACCTAGGCCAGAGTGGGAGCCCTGCTGGGCTAGCAGAGGATCTGCTGTGACAGGTGCAAAAGAGACAGGCTATGATTGATGCAAACACTGACCTTCATTTGCATGGGGGGTCAGCCTTGCTTGATGCTAACGCCCCTCCTCCAGTTGTGCCATCACACTGCTCTACAGTGGAGCTGCAAGACACCCTCTGACGCCCCCTCCCTGGTGTTGCAGTATTAGAGGCAATAAACGATTTCTCTGAGTGGTCTTTTCTTGCCCACTGTTAGTGATGTGAACTGAGCTGGTGACATGAAAAGAAGGGGCATCAGGCAACAATGCAGCTGTGATGGCAACAGCAACTCAGCAGCAGTAGCACGGGACAGTAAGCAACTCGCCCAGCTGCAACCACCACAAGGCATTCAGATGCTTGACCTTGACTGAGGAAGGTGGAGTGAGCAGAGGGCTACGAGGCATGACAGAGCGGCTGCTGCTTGATGGCTGGATAGGAAGTGACTGAACAGCTTGAGGGAGTGACCAGTGTAAAAACAAGAAGGACAGCAGTGGATAGAAGATGGAGAGAGGCCATTAAAAGCCAGGGAAGAGAAGCTGAGGCCCCAGTCACTGGAAGAATTAAAGCCACTGGCCCTTCAGGGCTGAGATATCCCAGTCCAGAAATTGTAACACTGGCTGCAGTCTAGAGCAGAAGAACCCCAATTCCTAGGCCTGCCCACAAGCTGCAGTGCCAGCTCCTATCAAAAACTAAGGAGCCCTGACTTCCTAGATCTATGTCAGAGTGGGAACACCTGTCACTGCAGGACTCCTGGTGCTCCTGCCTGCCAGAGAGCTGCAACACGGAAGGTACCACCTGCTGCTGCCCCTGCCCACCTGCCACCACCTCGCTGCCTCCAAACACAGAAGCTGCTGGAACCCAGCACTCAGAGAGTTCCTTGCCCACCCATTGTTTCCACCCAGATAGAGCAAAGGGAACCCAGCCAGCTGATCGGTAACACCTCTAGACAATGAGGGCTCTCTGCTAACAGCCTTGACTGCTCTGACAAATGCCTTTCTCAGGACAACTTATATCCCAGTAAGCAGTGAGTCTCAGTCTCCTGTATGGCTTCATCTGAATATGAGCACCAGGCAGGATGTGTGTCCTCTGTTTCCTGAAACCTCTACGTGCGTGTGTCCTGGCCTCTCTGAAATGTTGTTCCCCTACTTATGTTTACATCACCTGACCCCCATATCTAGCGGTCCATTGTCCTATACCTTGTGGATGAGAACCTTTGAGGTCACCGGCTAGATGCAGTGGGACCCTGGCACGCGGTGTGGTCAGCAGAAGGACTATCGGGGAGATAGGCCAGCTGTCAGCAAGAACAGAGCAGGCGGAATGGAACTACTACGAACTATAATGGACAACTAGAAACTGTCCTTGCCCTGGGGTCAGAACAAGGGCACCAGGCCCTGCTGCTTTCAGTCACACGGATTGCCATGTCTGAGACCAGCCCAGAGTGAGGACCAAGGACGTAACCAGAAGTCTCCAACCTACCGGTGGAATGCGGGATGGCCTCTGTGGAAAAGACTGGATTCTCCATTCTTGTGCTCATCCCCTCCATCCCTCCTGAGCCTCCTACTGTGTTCAGCACTCGGCTACCTACCCATAGAATTCTGCAAACCTACTAGCTATCTGCTATGCCTCCCAACAGCACCTGGCTCCTCTGAGGATGGGGCGCTTGTTCCTTCTGGGGATGGGGGTGCAGGGGCTTTCCATGCACACTGCACCTTTCCTGGCTGCTGAAACATCTTTTGCTTATACAAGTGAACCTAGCTGCCAAGAGTAGTGCCCAGACAAGAACCAGCTGCTTCCCAGTAAGGCATTGATGTCTGGCCATGCCTTGTCATTTTCAAGCATCAGAAGACCAGCAAGTTCACAGGAATTGAGCCTAAGGCATGACCTCACCTCTCTATTGAAGGCTCTGGGCTACCCAGGAGTGGAGAAGGAAGAAGCAGGACCCAGCACAACCTCCATGATCTTAGCAAAGGGGTTTTCTATGCCTGCAGAAAACTGATTGAGCAATTCTTTGATCTTAGGGGAAGGACTATGCAGCCCTCACAGCTGCCCCCTCAGCCAGGGTCTCGCTGGCCTAGCTCTAAGTTTTATGGTGGTCATAAATACAAAAAGAGGAGATTAACACACCGCTAGGAGTATTGATCACCAAGGAGCCTTTCTCTGCCACATTTCCATATTGCCCTTTCGCTTCCGTGCCGTTCCATAATCCTATAACTCTCTCTAGCACAGATCCCTTGGTGTTGCCTGGTAAATGTCAGAGCTGCGCTGCTCAAAGGCAGTGCATTGGCTCTGATAGACAGAGCAGAGAACACAGTGTTAGGCTGTGCTGCCTCCTGGGTACACCTCCCCCTCATCATCTAGAGTCAGCACGGCTCCCAGCCCTTGTGGAGACAGGGAGCAGAGACAGCCTGCTGCTTCGGCTGACAAGGGTACACTGGGGTTACCCAGAGCAGGTCAGCTAGCTTCTCTCTGGTTCTCAAGTCTAGAAAACAAGGTTTTGAACTTGGATTGCATCTAAACTACCTTCCTTTTTTTTTTTAACTCAATAAATTATGTTTGCAAAGCCATGGAGACATAATCATTTTAACTGATCTTAGTAATAAACGTGAAGGCAGTTTCAAGGCAGCCAGCCGAGGAGCTGCAGCACGTCCTCAGGAGATGAGCTACATCTTGGGTGGGAAAAGCTCCTTACAGCTTAACCCCGTTCACACCATCCATCGAGCTAAGCAAAAAGCACTCTCATCAAACATAATCAACTGGGGAAATCAGGCAAGTCTTTCCTGCCTCCCGAATTTGTCCTTGGTGCCTCCTGTGGGCGTATGTTCCACCCCATCGTATCTGTACTTTCTAGCTGGGTTCTAAGGATCCGGTTCTCAGACCTGTGCAGCAGGTGGCGTCTCCTCCCCAGCTCTCTGTGGCCTCCGGCAGGGCTCTTTTCAAGGATTCACTCTGCTCCTTCCAGCAAACTGACCCTCTCCGTCACACCTGCAATGCAACACTGTGCACTGTGGAGACAGCTCCCAGCCCAGAGCAGAACAATCTAAAACCTGAACTGCTGGCCTCAGTGACAGAAGCACTCAGAAGACTCTCTGGAGACCAAGAGTGAATTTATGTGAAAGGACTAGGAAAGAGCACCATGGGAATGTGACCAAACTTTCACCCCACCCCACCCACCCCTGCGTATCTGGATGCAGTTGCTGTACCTGATCCCATGTTTGCAATCAGGAACTTGCACGGATCACACAGCTGGTGCATTTTAGTAAAGACCTGAAATGTGGCTCCCTCAAATGATACAAATAAGCTACAAACCCACAACATACCAACTGCTGTAATAGACATCAGGGGTTTGCCAGGTTTGGCCGCTTCACAGCGCTTGTTCACCCAGAAGCTGCCTCCTGTTGCTTGAAGATGCAGGACAGTTTGCTCCCCCACTGGATGAAAGCTTGAATTGAACAGGCCACAGTCAAACCTTAAGCCAAATGAGGATGTGTTCACAGGTAGGCTCCAGCTGCCTTCTCCTGCAGAGCCCAGATCCATGGTCAGGATGCCCAGTGGAAAGGCAGGCCATGGAAAGGACAGGTGACAAGCTTCTCCTACTCCAGCCACTTGGTTCTGGACCCAGGCTTTCCTGCCAATAGTTGGGGAGCAATCCAACACACAATGGCCGTCCTAACAAATTAGTATAAACTGCTCTGGAAGCTCCTGCCCAATTCCACAGGGTAATCTATACAAGCAGGCATTTCAGCTATCCCACACACAGGCAGCTTTCAGGTGACATGTTCAGTAGGCTCATCGATGCCTAGAGCCATGCAAGGCATTCAGTCTGAAGCAATGTTATGCACTGTTCTAGTTGCTGTGAAGCCACTTAAGGACGGACAAGTTTAAGTCAAGTTCACTATAACAAAAAGACACGGAGGAAGGAGTGGCTCCAGCTGTGAGCGAGAGCAAAGCAGCTGGACACCTTGTGTCTACGGTCAGGTGTCAGAAAGAAATGAATGCTGGTTTGGACTTCTTCCGAAGGAACTTGAATTTTTATAAGATAGAGCTTTGTAATAGCGGGGAAAGGCTTCACTTTACCAATGCTAATCTTTTTAACAATTATTGCTGCTTTCTCTGTCACCACCTTATTCTCCTCTAAAATCCCATTTTTGTTGGCACTCTGGTCCTCCATACTTCCAATGAACCATTGGCCTCTGCTTATAGAACTCTGGTATTTCTCTAGCTCTGAAGTCTTCAATATTCCTAGAGCAAACCAGTTCCCTAAGCAGAAAAACTATGTGGTAAAGTTCATCAACCTCACTTCTGGTACCAGTTTTCTCTATTAACTACTTTTTATATAATTCAAGCAAAATATCTGATAAAAGCAACTTAAGGAAGAAAGGGTTTGTTTTGGCTCAAAGTTTGAGGGTACAGTCCACCCAGAGAGGAAGTCATCGCAGCAGGAGTGAGAGGTAGCTGGCCACTTTGGTTTTGTAGTCAGAAGCCACAGAAAGATATATACTATGTTCCACTCATTTTCTCCTCTTTATTCAGTTTGGGACCTCAGCCTGCAAAATGACATCACCAATACTGAGAGTGAATCTTCCAACCTCAATTATCCCAACCTAGAAACATGTTCAGTAGGTGTTTTTCTTTTATGCAATTCTAAATCCCAATCAAGTTGACAATTAGTATTAACAAACATGGTAAGTACGATAATCTTGTAGGGGTTGGGGATTTAGTTCAGTGGTAGAACGCTTGCCTAGCAAGCACAAGGTCCTGGGTTTGGTCCCCAGCTCCAAAAAAAAAAAAAAAGATAATCTTGTAAACCTAGTACCAGTCATTCTGAACAAGACCTCACATATCAACAGTTCTGCACATCTCCTTACTCTAAGAGAGGCTGGACTGGGGTAATGCATGATGCTATGATGATACTTTGATGATATGATGATACTATGATGACAATTAACTGCCATAAATATCAACTCCATTGATACCCAAGCATCCTTAGAACACTTAAGTCTTTCCATTTCCAAATGCATGTTGTCTGAATCAATGTCACTACTCCTGTTGGAAAACAGGACAATCATTATATGCAAATGTTTCATTGCTGGAGCCTTCTTACTGCTCTGGCCTATCCTTTAGACAGTAGCTCTAAGTCCCAATCTGATCCATCTTCCTAATTTCCCTTCTTGGTTTGTTTTGGTTGTAGATGTATAGTATAACTTCCAAAGCTGCCCTTAACCCTATAGGTCCTACACTTTTGCTGATCATCTCTGTAGCTCTTTGCCAGTCATCCCAGGCTGTCACTCTAATTCCGCTGCTGGCTGCAATCATTGTTCTCACCTTACTCCTGCTTAGCATTGCTACCTGCTCTCTAGTTTCAGATCCCATCGTGGCGTGCCTATTAAACAGTTCTTCTGTCATAAGTTCCAGCCTTCAAAGGATAACCACCAATGAGAAAAGATAAGCAAGCATCCCTGAGCTGAAATACATACATATGTGTTTATATATGCTCAGGGAGGAGCTATACATGGGAGAGCATGGACACATATGTCAGATAGTTGTAGAACAGGGCTGAAGCTGATGAAGAAAGTGTTCACTGTTCCAAAACATTCAACTGTGATTTTCATGGAACCTGTAAATACATCAATGTGATAAGACTGGAGGGTGGTACGTAGCTCCTTACCAGTGCATTCGTTGTCAGTTTCGCAATGGAGAATGAGACCTCGTCATCATCTGAAACTTCGTCTAGTTGTCACTGTTCTGAAGAACATTCTTGACTCACCAGGATAGGTTAAAAGCCTCTTTTACAGGACACCATGACTGTATGGCATGTCGCACTGCACTGTGCGTGCCTGCGCTCTTGGTCAGAGCTGTACTCTGTGTAGTTACATCTTGAGAATCTAACTCTGGTGGTCTGAACTGCACTGAGACCACCTCTAGGCTTTCTTGGTGCCCTGAAGGCACACCACCCTTCCTACACTGTTTCTCCCTTCCTTAGATTCCATTCTCTTCCTAAGCTGTAGGATTGTTAACAACACAGTGTCTTTGACACTTAGGATTCATTAAGACAAAGCTAAGAGACACTCCTCTCCAATGCTGTATTTCCATAACAAGTAAACAAACAGTATAAGCCCTTATGCCACCAACCATGGTTCACACCATCTATCATACTAGTTATGAGAGATTACCCACCAGGAAAAAGACATCAGACATACAACGCTGTGCACTTTAACGGTGCAGGAACTATTTGCTCCTTAAATTGATATTTGTCACTGTGACATGGACATGATTGTAGCATCTATAATCATCTAAGCATGCTAGAAGAATTAAGTTAAGTCATGCATTCAACAAAGCTTAACACAGTGCATGAAAGTTCTCAGATTTTCCCTGGGTTTGACCATAAGACTAAGCACAGTCAAGCAGCCCAACAGGAGGCTTCAATTCTGAGCAACCTCAGCCAGAACCCAGGACAGAATCAGAGGTCTGGGAAGAAGCAGAATATGAGTCTCCATCCTGCATGCATATATGCATGTGCATATATGCTCATAAACATGTACATACATATATACATATATGTATATATGCATATGTATGCATACTCATACATCCAACCAGTTCTGTCACTGTGGAGAAGCCTGACAAATATAAACCCCTGTGCTTTTGTTGCTAGGGTGCCCTCTATTAGGGTCGGAGATGACAGTTCCTCTAAGTTTCCCTAGGCTTAAGGCAAACACAGAATCTTTTTGCTAGTTGCATATCAAGTGTATAAAATGAAGGCTTACAAACTGTTAGGAAACCTGATGCCCTTAGCCATCTTCTACAGAGCACTTGATTGATGTGCTAGGTAGAAGACACCTTTACTCTAGAGGCTGTCAATCAGGCCCTCACCCCACGGTCCATATCCAGGAAGTATCAAATGTAACCATTACAACCCTGCTTTCTTGATGGGTTCAAATCTTCAGAATCCAATCCACTCAAAGTCACTGGGGTAAGCACCAAAGCCAAGAGAGTAGCAGCCTTAATGCACGGTCAGCTTCTCATCCCTCTGTGACTTTGTTGAGAACAGAGAGGTTAAACAGTCTGCATGTTCTTCTCCCCTGCGGCCTCAGTCAGCAATGAGATTCATGGCAGCCATTTTGGGCTCTTGTTACATCGTTTGTCATGAAAATGAGGTATTAGAATTTCAGGGCCTAATATGCCGAGTGAGTTAATGTGAGTTATGGTGGAGAGTCGAGCTGCTCCTTTGGTATTTCTGATAATATGTAGCTTTGTCAAAGGCGGATGGCAAACAATCAGTCCAAAGTGCCTTGGAAAAGCACACTCTTCATGTCAAAATGGCTTACACTGTGGAAAAAATTACTATCCATCAAAACGGCACACAGGGAGAGCTCAGAAGCCAGAAGGGAGCAGTTTCAACTGGAAAAAAGGACTTGTAAGTTAACCTATATGGGTAGAGGATGGAGAGTCTTCATGAACACTTGTGAGACTGTGACTCCCTGCCTGCAAATTCCCTCAGTCTCCTGTGCCTGAGAACAACAGGTCTGGCCTTCAGAGAAGGAAAACCCACTGTCTACACAAGCCCTGGGAACATTCCCCACAAGAGAGGATGTCCCTTCCCACACCTCTGCGTAGAATGGACTCTTTAAGAGCACCTGGAGAGAGATGCATTTTGAAAAACTAAATCTCTATTCTCCCAGGAAGAAACAATGTATTGATCAGTGTGTGGGGCTCATACAGAGAGAGAAATTAAATCCAATCGCTAAAAGCTCTAGGGAGGGAGATTTAATCCAACCCATGGACCCAAATGGACCAAGTTCTTGGCAAAGACATCCCTGACCCTTGATGTTTTCCAACAACAGCCAAGTGGATGGGAGGTGGGACAAATATCAGGGTTCCCTCTAATCTAGAAGTTCTGAAATGTTACAACTAAGACTAGGAAAGGCAAGCTAATTTTCTGTTTCTCAGTCAAAAACACATTTAAAATGGTAATAGGTTACTGCCAAGGGAAACCTGGATCTGAGTTTTGAGCAATCTCCCATTCCTGTGTGCAATTCACGCCACTCCCTGGAAAGTTATGCTCTCTAGGGAATCTTACCATGCTAACCTACCATGGTTTCTGAGCAGGACTGTTCCAATCACCTCAGAGAGCAGGTATGACAGCATGCAGCACCATGATGGCAAGGAGGACCAAGTCTACTATCATCCCATCACTGATCATTCACTAAGTGGGTTAGAAACAGGGTCAGAGGGACACAGGAGGGTTCAAAGACAACTGGAGGCAATTCAATATAAATAATTGGAATCACAGACAAAGGGGTAAGGGGGGAGGAATGTTAAAAACAGTGATAATGAATACTATCCCCATGTAGATACCTGAAAACTCAGATTTTCCTGTGTTTCCTGTCATCGTTCTCCAAGACATGGCCAGAAGGAGACATCAGCCGCATGGCTGCAAAGCTGACAAGAACTGCTAGATATGAGCAGCAAGGGCTCTGAGGCCATGGAGAACTGTTCTCCCACCAACTGCAAGGCTAAGCAGATGGACAGTGACAGCACAGGAAGGACCTGGGGAAGAAAGACAGGAAGGAGGCATGGCCTGAAGGAAAAATGCCACCTGAGCTGGCCACACCAGGCTTTCCCCCGTGGACGCATTCTCACCCCAACCTGCATCATCTGCAAGGTCAGCAGAGTCTAAAACGTTAGCCATCTCATGATCAAGGTCAAAGAGGCAGAGGCAGGATCCTACATGGGGCGCTGGCTGCACCCCACAGGAAGTGCTGGCCTCCCCACTGCTGCACCCTACAGGAAGTCCTGGTCTCTCCAGCCTTGCCTCTCCACCATGACTTCTCATTCAAGCACACAGTCTAATACACGTCATTGGCACGTATCCTTCTGCGCACTTGGATCAAAAGAAAAGCTTTCTCTCAAGAGGAAAAACATCAACATAGGTAGACTGGGACCCCTACCCCTTTGAGGTCTATCATATACTTAGTGACAGAAACATTGGTCATAGGCACATATTCTTGTCACTGCCAAGCCAAAGCACATTACTTAATGTCAATTAGTTCCCACTAAGTTCCAAAGGTGCTGAAGGGGCCTGCTCACTTCCCTACTCTAGTGTTTTTGAAGGCTCTCTTCCTTTCCACCATGAACACATTATTCCTATGATCATAAGCAAACAGGACACACTTTTTCCTTTTCCTGGGTGGGCGGGGGAGTGGGGTGGTAGAATGTGCTAGAGGTAAAACTGCGTTTGCCTCCAACTCCAATAATTCACATCTTTATCCCTGGAAACAGTTTTCTTGGTCATTGTATCTGATTTGATCATTAATAATAGCTTTTTATGCCCTACAGAGGTTCCTTTGTTGGATATCACTCTACTCTAGCATGATTTGGGCAAGTGAGACTGAAGTCCAGGGCGTCTCTGAAGGACTGATTGCAGCTTGGCAGGGATAGAGTTAAATATGAAACTGAAAGCAGTGGTCTGCCCTACTGCCACATTTTTTTTTTCATTTTTCTTCCTTTCCTTTCCTCCGGCTTCACTAAAGTACAGGTGAAAATTAGAATTATTTGTATAGTTACAGTGTCACTCATATTCAAATGATTAAATCAAGCTAATGAACATGGTCCCCGTCTCATTGTACTGACTGTATGTGACGAGGTGTGATTCTTTAAGTTCTGTTCTCTAGAAATTCTTTTTAATTTTGTTTACTCTTTAAAAGTTCCATAAACGTTCTCAATGTATCTTGATCATACCCACCCACATCTCCCACAGCTCTTCCCAGGGCCCTCTCTATCACTTATCCCTCATAACTTCACGTCTTCCTTTACAATTATTTATTTACTTTTTTTAAACCATGGAGTCCAATTGGTGTCACTCATATGCACATGGGCATACGGTCATCCAATGAGGCACGAGGAACATAACCAGTGGCCACTCTCCTAGCAAAGGCAACTCTTACTCCTCCAGCAACCTGCAGCTGCCAAGAGCTCCTCAGATAGGGGTAGGGCCTTGGAAGTCCATTCCCAATTCACGCTGGAATTAACTTGTGATATTGTGCAGGTCTTTTGTAAACAACCACAGTCATTGTGAGTCCATGTAAAACAGCTAGAGGACAGCATTTCACAGCGATTTCTGCCACATCTTCCAACTCCTGCATTCTTTCTACCCCCTCTTCCGTGATGTTCTCTGTGCCTTGGTGGTATGGCGGGGTGTATATAGATATCTCGCTTATGGATGAGCACATAGTCTCTCATTGTCAGCAATTTGAACTCTGCCAAAGCTTGAGCGCAGTAGTAGCTATGGCCACTGTGGCCCACATTAAAATCCTCAGAACTCACTCCTGACTGCTTGTGGTATTCTACCTTTAGCTAGCATCCTGCTGTCTACATCCATGGAATATATTCCAAAGCCTAGTTCTTTGGCCCTCATTCCTGCTCTGCTACTTGTCACTTGTACACAGAGCCTTACATTTAGTGTCTTGTGTGTGCAATGGAATAAGAATATTTCCCATGTCACAGTTTGCTGAATGAACCAGTGGGAGCCCTGGAGTGCACAAACACAGGGATATGCTCCCATGCATGAACAAGAATAGTATTAACACAGCCTACCTGTCATGCCTTCCAGTGTGGTACTGAGCCATAGATTTTATGCAACTGTGGCACTCTAATGGCCCAGGGTCTGGGGAAAGGGTCAAGGGAACTTCAACCCTAGATACCTCCAACATGGAGACAGCAGGTGTTGGCTACATTTCCTCTCCCAACCTGGCATCATAAAGCCCCCTATCAACTCTAGTAAGAATTTATTACCCTGACAGTTATCAAGCTTCACTCCTTGATCTACCTTATACAAATCTTCCCCTGGGGATCCTATGGACACTGAGTATGTAAATAAAGCATCTTCAAACACTCCTGCCCTGGTCAGTGGTACATAGTCACATAAACCTTGCCCTAGAGACACTGGCCACCTTCCCCCACCCCCAATAAACAGAACCAGTTCTCTGAAACTGCTATGAGCTGTGTTCACTGCCTGCACATTCATTGCTGAGCGAAATCCTGCACTGCACTGATCTGTGCCAGCTAAGCTCCCCTCCCTCCAGGCCAGGTCAGTGTGCAAGCAGCCTGCCACCCGAGGGGGATGCAAATGTGGAGCAAACTGCAGCACTGAGATGAGTTTAAATCCTGAAGGCCACTGGAGAGAGCAGGCAGTTTCCTACAAGCTCTAAGACTAGCTACAGTATCCAGAGACCCACTGTCAAACTCGAAGAGGAGAGACTGATGTATGATGGGCATCTGCCAAGGTTGGGCATTTTATCGTCATGATCCCTGCCTAGCAATGCCACAGATGTGCTAGAAGTGATGTTCTGAGCAGTGTTACAGAATCAGACATTTTTATTCGGGGTGCTCCATGACAGTGAGCTCCTCTCATCCCATTGTTGTCTGTTTATCCTGTCTTTTCTCAGAATGGGCCAAGGGGACTCCCTAGATGCCAAGTAGTAATAGGGAGATACTCAAAGCAGTGACCCTCCCCACAGAAGAATTAGTCAGCATCCATGCCTCTGTCCACCCACAGACATCCATGCCCTCTTAGCCATGCAATGGAAATGTCCTCCCTCGTCATGACCCACTCACTTCCTCACCATGGCACCAAGAGGATGCCCGTCCCAGAAGACCCATGTGCTGTGCCATCATGAAGCCTGAGTTCCCATCACTCCAGCTGGCCCATGGAGATGTGTAATTTAGCTGTATGAAAACTTACTATAACCTAGGAAGAGGAACACACTGGCAAGTACCAAGAACTAATTAAGCTAATTAACTTCCTCATTGTTGCTTCAGAATACTTTGCATAAAGAAGAACTCTGTGTACACAGTTAAAATTATGTTCTCCTCTTTGCATATCATTATTCTCCCTCCCAGACGTAATTACCATGATGAATCTGCATGCATCTTTTGGTCCATTTTTCATACTTTTTGCATAAAGTTTTGTGAATTTTAAAGATACAGAAATGTTATCAACTATAAACATTGAGACAATTCATTCTGTTTTGTTGTTGTTGTTTAGATAGTTCATTCTTATTCCATGTTCTTGTCTTCCCTTCCCTCCAAGAATGAAGTGAGCAGACAGAAAGGGGAAAACAAACAAGAGACATCTCTATTCGCCACACACAAGTGAGAAATGCAAATGAGAAAAAAGAAACCCTGAAAGCCTTTATGGCGTTAAGATACCGATCAAGAGAGGTGAGCATTACATGTCTACTCTCTGCAGGCTTCAAGGTGCTACCAAAAGAATGCCATCAGTGGTAGATCCGTTGTAAGCTCTCAGAGCAACTCAGGATACCAACCAAAAGCAGTCCCTGGCAGGGAAAGTCTGCAGGCAACAGCTCTCCCTTCTCTAACAACTCTAGAAGAGTGGAGAAGTCCTCCTGCTTGCAGCTGAAGCAATGGATCTCAGAGGCTAAGACAGGAATGCTAGATTCAAGGTAAATTCTAGGGCACTTGTTTTGGGGAAAGCTAGACACATGTATTAACTGTAGAACTGTGTCAGATACTTGTGAAAACGTGTTATAGAGCCACTGAAAGAGTCATAATAAAATGTATTCTTTCTAAAATCAAAGTTTTAGTAGTTTTCCCTTTATATTCCCAAATTATTATTTTATAAAATAGATAATGGTGTTTTTATAAGTCAATTCAATTGTTTGGTGTCCCCCATCCCCTCTTTCATTATATGTTGTTAATGTATCTTCTCTAGTCGCTTTTAAACCACTTTTAAAAAGCAAGTTGTTGTTTATGTACTTAAAATTTCTCCGTTTTTCACCAGGCTCTAATGATAGTTTAGCTAAGTATAAAATCTAATTGAAAGATGACATTTGATTATGTTATTGCACCTATAATTGATGATATGGCTTCTGCTTATAATATAATTATTCCTCCTTCATATAAAGCTCTTCAATTTTTTCCCTTATGATGATCTATGGGTTCAACATGGTGTGCACTGCTGTAAATCATTCTCTAGGCTCTGTGTGCCTCATTTATCCACAGTTCAGATATTCCTCCAAGTATGAAAAATTCCCAGAATTTTCTATTAGTATAAAGCTTTGTTGCTAAATATTTCTTATCCCCATTCTTCCCATTATGTTTCCCAAGTGCTGTATAAATACATTGCATTTTCGACTCTACTCTCTAATATCTACACTTCATTTTACATATATTTATTAAATAATACTACTGTAGTCAGTTGTATTAGAGTACAAAAGACTAGAGTCCATTGGGAAGTAATCACAGTGCTTTGCCTTAGACTGCAGCTGCCCATGAAGGACCAGCATGACTTGACTTGCTTTCCACTCCTGTTAATGTGCTTGCTGCTGGAATTTCCTGCTCCTGGTCCTTGGTCACATAGGCTCAGTTCCTATTCATGGCCCTTAGTCATGTAGGCTATATGATTTAAACCCATCAAGAACAGAAGAAGTCAGCTATGACTTTGAATGGCCTATAGCTATGCAAGAAGCTGTGGACCACATGCTGAGATTTCCAGCAGGTACTCCCTGAGTTCACCAGTTTGAATACTTTCTATTTTCACTTGGTTTCTGCTGCCTATTCTGAGTGTGTGTTTCATTTTCCCATTTTCCTGTAACAATAGAAAGACAGAAAAAAGAGGGACACTTCAGGTTACAAAATCCCTCCCCAAAACAGCCTTTCTGATTGAGTCAATGTGACAGTGCATTCACTGTCTAATTCCAACCACCCTTTTGGTCAATGGGTTTTATGATCACTGCCTCAAAGGAATAGCTCACAATGGATTCTTTTGAAACCCAAAATTTGGTCCTTCCTACTTCAGTACACATGAAGTTGAAATCTACCTAGCTACCAGGAATGAAAAAAAAAGAAAAAATACACACACACACACACACACACACACACACACACACACACACACACACAGTGAGTCTAAAACCAGCGGAAAAAAAACAAAAAACAAAAATCATTTGTCTCCTGCCCTCTTTCCTGTATTTTCCCTGGATCTGTCTTCTGAATTACAAAGCTCTTCCTATTATTGCTGTTCCTCTTCTCTGTCTCTTGTTCTACATGTAACATAATGGTTAATTACTAAGATTACTTCCTGATTGTCTTTAAGATGTGGCTGCTATGTGTTACAGCTCCATGTGGCTTTGTGATGTGTTTTAACACTTTAAGTATGTTTATAAAAAGTCTGCTTCCTCCAGTCCCTGGGAAGCAAATCAACATTTGCATCTACTGTTCTGTTCTTTCTGCAAAATGCCAACCCCCCCCACACACACACACATTTTGTTGGCTCTTCTTGTAAGCTCAGATTCAAGGCTGACTTCCCTGTAAGCACACTGAGTACCCAGTATGGAGGACCCTCTGCATAGGAGTGTCTGAACTCACCAAATGGTTAGTCCCTTACTAGATAACTGTGGTAGGAGAGAATGAACACAAATGTAAGTCACACAGAGATGATGCCAAGCAACACCTCCTCAGCCAGAGACTGGACACACTGGCTCAGCACTTCACAATCTACCCTAAGACTCCACTATCCCTGCCTGCCTCTCTGAGGAGCTGCCAGGTACACATCCAGAGGAAGCTTTCTTTTCCATGGCAGCAGTTGGTCCATTGGTGGCCTTAGTCTTTTTTCAATCAGAGGAAGGGATGAAAAGTTTTAAAAGAGACCAGGAAAGTGCTTTAGGGGTGTACAGCAGGGAGGAGTCAGTGACATGGATAAGGTATGCAGGCATTACTGAGTGTTATTGAAGACATCATTTGCCTGTACACTGTGAGAGGTCAAAGCTCATCCCTCTGCTCCAGCCCTCTCTTTGCCCATGCTTGCTCATACGAACACACGTAATCACACACACACACACAAACACACACTCACATGTATGAGCACATGCACATACACATGCACACAGGCACACATGCACACAGAAATACATGCACACAGGTACTCACACACCCATGCATTCACACTTGCACACATATGCACATACACACTCATGCATGTACACACTTGCACAGAATCCCACTCATGCATTCGCATGCATTAGTGCACACACACACACACAAGTGTGTGCTTGCACACACACACTCATACATATCCAGAGCACAGTCTCTGAATCCAACAAGCAAGCCTAATTACAGCCACTCAAAAGCTGCTAATCACCCATGCCTCATTACCAAGAAACATAATGGCCATAGTGCGTGTAATTAGTTACATGTTTGATTAGCTTGACTGTAAGTTTCATTTTGTGTCAATATTGAGCTGTCCTATGAGCTCATGGTGACCATCTGGAGGGCCAGGGTTATGGGAGGGGAAGCCTGCTCATCTGCTGCCCTTCCAAGAACTGTCTCAGAGCAGGTGCCACACCGATCCGAACAGGAACACCCAGGGAGCCAAGTAAGAGTCAAGGGTACACAAAGCCAGGAAGACAGTGGCCTAGAGAGTATGGGGCAGTGGGAGGAGCTAACACAGGTGAGCACAAGGCCTTTCAGTCTGTGTGTTTAAGGAGTTAAAAGTGACACTGGATTCACAGGTTAAACGGTTCATCTGAAAAGGCTAGGGTACAGCAGTTGTGCCTCTTGGTGATCTAGGGGAAAGTCACTAATACCCGAAGTCAGAGGATAGGATCAAGCAGACTCCAACCACAGCTTTCCTGACACCCGGAGCCAGTGTCCATCCTCGTCACAAATAGAGATTTCCCAACACCCACAGATCAGCAAAGGACGAGGTGGACAAAAGGAACAAGATGTCCAACCACCTTCACAATGTTCCTCCACCCGTGGCCCAGCCAGACCAGGCAGCACCCCAACAGCAGGAAGCTGCAGGCCGCAGGACTCTGAGAGGCCCACACAGGATCCAACTCCATAATGAAGCTCCCACTCAGTTTACATTCATCACTGCCTAGGAGTGGGACTGCACTTTTATCACTGGGAGGATATTAAGTTAACAGAACACATTAAGTGCTGGTGTAAATTAAAAGCCAAATCATTCTATAATCAAATAGTCATTATTCCAAAAGGGATTGCTCACTGGGAACACTTTTGTCGGTATTTATTGCCCTATTATATTAGAGTGGGCTATCAAATAATAAAAAAATACATTATATTGATTAGAACCTAGCGCTGGATTCAGACAAAACTGCAGAGGTCCTGTGTATATTTTCATTCATCCTATAATTTATTCCTCTTCCCTCTACTTTGGCTTTGCCCTGATCTGCAGGAACAGTTAAGGACACATAGATATATTGCTTCCTGCAGGGAGTAACATGCAGAGGCTCAAAGAGCCAGATTCACAGTGGGCATTCTTCTGTGCTATACACAGAGAAATTAACTATTACTGTTAAAGAATGCCCCCTGGGGCATGTTCTGGGGTTGGGAATATGCAGGCTCCATCTATGGCCTGATGAGAAGAAAGAATCAGGCCATGGGGGTTGTCACTGTGAGAGAGTAGTTAGGAGAGGTGAAGGTGGGAAAGGAGCCATGGAAGGAAACAAAGGCAGGAAAGCGAAAACAGGAAAAGCAGAAGATAAGAAAAGATAGGGGAAGTAAGATTTCCAAATCTTGTTTTAAAAAACCATCCTGAGGTCTACAGATATGGCTCAGGCAGTAACGCGCTTGCCTACAAGTGTGAGAAGCTAAGGCTGATCTCCAGCACCCTAGTGAGACACTGGGCATGCAGACCAGCCCTCAGAATCACAGCAGTGGAGACAGAGTCAGGAGATCCCTGGACTTGCTACTGACCATTGTAACCTACTCGGCAGAGATCACCGAGTCCCAGTGAGAGACTGCCTCATGGGAAATAATATGGTGGACAGCTC
Source organism: Rattus norvegicus (assembly GCF_021556685.1). Taxonomy (NCBI): domain Eukaryota; kingdom Metazoa; phylum Chordata; class Mammalia; order Rodentia; family Muridae; genus Rattus; species Rattus norvegicus. The sequence continues at coordinate 9,893,698 of NC_141537.1, forward strand.
CAGAGGAACAGTGCCCCAGGCTGACCTCTAGTCTCCACACTCATCAGCATACATACATATGCAAAGTACACACACACACACACACACACACACACACACACACACACCAGGCATACAAAGTAATTATCATAATCTCCTTTCCTGGTGTTAGTCAATAGAACCTCATTTTTACTTTTGCTGAGAGACCAGAATATTTATCATTTTCCACTGTAACTAGAGTCCTGGAGCAGAGGCTGACTCACATGCCCAGTCAAGTTCCTCACCCCAAAGTGAGGAAAAAAGGTCAGTGAGGGAAGGCGAGAGGATTTGATTCAGCACAGCTCCAACATAAAGACAACAGCTGAGGGTGTCTGCCCATTTCTGAGGTGATTGAGGTGATGACATAAACTTTATGATGAAATGGTGGGGGAGGGGTTAGAAGCATGAATGACCAAGAAATCCTGGCCACTATGTCATCTGTCTGTCATTTTCTCTGTTCTGATCCGCAGAGTAGTGTTGTGGGTTTAGTTTAATGCTGCATATATTGTGTTAATTTGGTCCCCATAATTGCAGGAGAATCCGCAGTTGATTTTAATTGGTAAATAAAGTCGCTGGTGGTCAGCGGCTGGGCAGAGCGACAGAGGTAGGACTTTAGAATTCCTGGGTAAGGGACCAAGGAGGAAGAAGGAGAGAACCGCCATGCCAGGAGAAGAGTAGACGCCGTGCCTGAGAAACTCAGGCCAGAGAGACAGCCAGCATGTGAGAGCCAGGGGAGAGCAGCCCCAGGGGAGAGCAGCCCCAGGCAGCAGAGATGGAGCATAGGCTTTAGTAAATAATAACAAGAATATGGCAGAGAGAGTGCGGAGGTTCGGAAAGGGCCCAGCTGGTGAGCTGTTTAAGGCATATTAAAATATAAGGCTGTGTGTGTGTGTGTGTGTGTGTCTTTCATTAGGGAACCCAGAACATTGGGGTGGATATCAAGAAATGCACCACCACCACTGGTTCGATCTGAGTAGCATTAATTAGCAACTGCAACAGAGTAATTTGAAGGAGTCCTTATTGCTAGAGCAAGCTGGCTTCTGTGAGAGCATTCCCCTTGCTTCTGGGGTGATCACATGGAAGGGTGGTATTTGGAAAGCTGCTACTCCTAAAACCCAAGGTGACTGCTGGTTTAAGACAGTGACCAGATAGACTAGACTGTAGACTATGCAGTCTAAAACAAGATGCCCTACAAGCTGGCACACCTCAGCTACTTATCTTGGTAACTTCATCCTCGAAGGGAACTGAAATGAGTTCTGTACTATCTTCCTTTGTAAAAGCAGTTCTTGGGGCAGGGAGAAAGGAGACTCATGAGTTAAGAGCAGTTGGGGTCCTTAAATAGAAGCTGTGTTCAGTTTCCACATGCACATCATGGCTTAAAAGCATCCTTAACTCCAGTTCCAGGAGATCCAACATCCTCTTCTGGCTTCTGCAGGCACCAGTCATGCAAGCAGTGTGCACACATACATTCAGGCAAAACACTCTTGCACATCAAATAAAAATAAGTGGATCTTGAAGAACACTCCTTGGTGATTAGCAGATCAACAAGCAGAGTTAAGAAGTCCCATCCAAAGGGCATGCAAAAGGAAGGTTGTGGTACCAGGCTTGCATCCTGATCATGTGACCTTGAGGGCCCTACATGAGAAACTGCTTTCAGCTAAGTCAGCTTCAAAGTGTCTGTGACAGTCTGAGCCAACTTTTCATTTCACAGGGTTGTGAACGTCTGATCTTAATCAGATGTCACTAAACACAGTAACTTCTAAAAAAGCCCAATGACCCCCAGGTGGACTCACTAGAAAATACCACAGCAGAGGTAGTGGAAAGGAATGGTGGATAGGACAAAGGAGGAGTAGACCTGTTTAGAAATAGTTCTTTGGGAGATTCTAATCTTCATTGTCAGGATATCAGCAGTTCAGTTCACATAAATAAGCTGCAGTAGCTCGATCCATTTGCAAACAATGATCACTGAAGAAGACAAGGCGAACCAATACCAGGGTGTTGTCAGCAAAGACCAGCATTAGCAAAGCTCAATGAAGACCAGCAAAGAGCGGCAAGGCAAACCAATGTCAGAGCATCATCCACCATCTGTTGGGTTACATTCATACTCTTTCCAAACATCACGTGTTCTCTCAAGTGTCCACGCCAGCAAAACATCACATACCCTTTCACCAGGCCACTTCCAGTAAAACAATGTGTCTGTCCTTAGCAAAACATCTTCTCATAAAACAGTTTCCAGAAAAATATTATGTGACACAACTGAGTCCCCAGAGAAACCAGAAATTTCCACCTCACCTCTTGCTCTTTATTTCAACTTAAACCTCAGGTCAGCACCTGGAATACAGACTTGGGGAATCACTGGGCAACTTTATTTCTCTTCCTAATGTGACCACATTCTCTCTCTCTCTCTCTCTCTCTCTCTCTCTCTCTCTCTCTCTCTCTCTCTCTTTCTCCCCACATGTCCCTCCCCCTTAGTCCTTTCCTGTTTCCCTCCTCTCTCCCTTCCTCTCCCTCCCTGCTCTGTCTCTGTCTTTCTCCCCTCTCTTCTCTTCTTTCTCCTTCCCTCTCTCCTTCCCTTCTTCCCTGTTACCCCCTCTATCCCTTTCTTTTCTTTCTTTTCTCTTCCTACCTTTCTCTATGTCTCTCTCCCTCTTCTCTCTCTTTCCCTCTTTCTCTTCCCACCCTCCCTCTCCCCTCTCATATCTCTCCTCTCTCTCTCTCCCTCCCAGTCTTTGCCCCTCCCTCCCTCTTTCTCCCCCTCATCCCCCCCCCCCCGCCTTTTTCTACTCCCTTCTCTCTGTGTCACTTTCTTTCTGTGTGTATGTCACCATTTTGGCTGTCTAACTGGCCTACTGGGATGGTGGCCAAGCCTAACTTCTTAGGGCTGCCATGGCCCCAACTCTGACCCTAGTAACTCCAGGAACATGAAGATGACCTTCAGTGTCAGGCCAGCTCTTATGCACAAGAGGTGTAAGTTCTGAGAAAGATTCACTGTGCACAGTTCCCCCTTGAAGGTCTCAAAATAGACTGGATGCCAGAGATTCTGCGGACAGTTGGGGGTCAGTAGCAGGACTGCTGTTCAGAGCAGAATTCAGTGGCAGTGTGTCGAATGTTGACAGCAGGGGTTGGGGATATAGCTCAGTGGTAGAGCTCTTGCCTAGCAAGCGCAAGGCCCTGGGTTCGGTCCTCAGCTCCGAAAAAAAGAAAAAGAAAAAAAAAGAAAAAAATTAGAATGTTGACAGCAATTTCATCTTATTGCAGTTGCTGGGACTTCCTATAATCAAGTCAAATCCCTTGAAGTTCCAGAAGCCAGAGGACTGCCCTAGGAAGCTAACAGCCTCTCTGCCTCACATTCCTCTGGGTGCAGAGATAGCCAAAGAAGCCCTGAGCAGCAAAGACATTCTTTTTCTTTCCAAGTTCATAACACCACTACCCCACCCACTTGGTGTCTAGGCAAAGCTAACATCCCACAGAACAGGCACTCAGAGAACCACACTGACTCAGGCCCCGACTGGCTGCCAGGAGACAGGCTGTCCTCCCGTCTCCAAGGCTGACTCTGATAATGAAATTGTTGGGAAGAGGAGGTCACAGAGGCCCCATCCCCTGTCCTACAGCTGAAGGAGGGGCTCAGACAGGAATCATTTGCCCGTGGTCACCAGACCTAACTCAGAAATCTCTCTCTCCCCCCCTTGTGTTTCTGCCTCTGGACCTGACAACTCAGCGTCTCCACCATCTACATTCTCAGACACACTCTGCTACCTCCACAGAACGTCACCTTTTGTAGCCCCCACCCCCACCCCACCGTGTTGAGCCTCCCATCACGCTCAGATCACTGTTGTGGTTATCTCTGGCCTTCCTCTAAAGCCTGCCAAACCCCACTCAGGCTCGAGAGTCCACGAAGGCAGGGGGTATTGGGTTTCACTTTGTTTTGTTTTGCTTTGTAGCTCTTTCTGACAAAGCTACTGTTCCTGTCACCAGAGTTCTGAGACATGCCAAATGAAGCCAATAAGTGAATTGGACTAAGGTCCCATTCAATAGCCAACTTTATTTAGAGCCACAGACAACTTACACTCTGGGAATTAAGAAAGGTCACATGAGTAAAGTTCTCATGAGTTCAAGCTGCATACAAACACAAAGACAAGTGTCATGTGGGGGGAAAACATGCTTTTCCGTAGAAGCACAGAAAGGAGAGTTTAAACATTTAATTAACGGCAGCAAGCAATGATGAGTGATCTGAAGGAAACAAACTCATTCTCATCTGCTACACCTGCAGGAGCATGAAAACAAATTCCAAGGTCAGTTCTGTGTTTGGAAGAAACTAAGGTCACAAGACTTGGTCTTGCTTTCTTGGAGTTTTCTCACAAACACTCAGAATTCTCCTCATATGACTCCATTGCTAGGTCAAGTTTCAACATACTTCCGTTCTCCATCCAGTCCTTCCTCCCTCTGCTTCTGTGCCTTAACTAGTCATATTACATCTCATGAGGCTAATTTTAACAATCTTATATATTTAATCTTTAATGTTCAAAATGAAATTAAAATACCTGAGTCACATCCTGCTAAAACGTGGGGTGTTTTTTTTTCAAGTAACATGACTGCATACCACAGGTAGTGTTCTTTGTTCGTTTTGCATGTGTGCATGTGTGCATGTGCATTTTGTGTGCCGGCACATGTATGTACAGAGGCCAGATGTCAACCTCAGGCATTTGCCTCAGGAGCTGGATATTTTGTTTATTCTTTAAAAGATTCGTTTTATTCCTATTTAAGCATATATGTTTTTGTGTGCCTGTGTGGGCATGCTAGGTGTGTGTGAGTTGCCAACAGAAACCAGAAGAGAACACTGAATCCCCTAGACCTGGAGCTGCAGGCTCTGGCCTTCCCAGTGTGGGTAAGCTACCCAGTGGGTGTTGAGAACCAAACTCTGGTCCTCTGCAAAAGAAAAAGGGATCTTAGTCTCTGAGCCATTTCTCTGGCCGCCACTTTGTTGTTGTTGTTGGTGGTGGTGGTGGTGGTGTAGTGGTGGTGGTGTAGTGGTGGTGGTGATGGTGGTGGTGGTGGTGGTGTTTTACTTTAAAGATGTTTTATTTTTATGTGTGTAAATATTTTGCCCATATTTACATCCATGCATCATTTGTGTACAGAAGAGGGCGTCAGACCCCCTTAGAATCAGAGATAGTGGGGTTGGGGATTTAGCTCAGTGGTAGAGCACTTGCCTAGGAAGCGCAAGGCCCTGGGTCGATCCCCAGCTCCGAAAAAAGAACCAAAAAAAAAGAAGAAGAAGAAAAAAAAGAATCAGAGATAGTTACGAGCCACTAGGTGGGTGGTAAGAATTGCACTCCATCCTCTGGAAGAGCAACCAATGCTTTCCATTGCTAAGACTTCTCTTTACCTGGTTCTACTTTTTTTTTTCTTTTTTATTAAACATGTTTTCTCAATGGCCTGGGTTCACCAATTAAACTAAGCTGGCTGTGGGTTTATGTGGGGATTGAACTTGGACCCTCATGCTTTCAGGGAAAGTACTTTACTGTACCATCTCTCAGCCTCTGTCCTTAATATTTTAATCAATCACTCCCAGTCAAAAAGAAGACTCCAACTAATCACTGAAAGCCAGCCCTCAGCAGCATATTTTAGAGTATGAATGTATACTATATACCTCTTGCAAGAACTGTTCCAGTCACAGCTCTCTGCTAAGCCTACTGTTAAGACCAAAGCTTCTCAGGAAACCTTTGCTTCTATGGCAGCAGATAAGAATCTAGAGGACCCTCAAGTCACTAAGAAAGTCTAACTTATTTAATGACATTCATTGCAAGTTACTTAAACTGTCAAGTTAACACAGCCTAGAGTAGAGTGAGAAGAGAGTCTCAATTGAAGAATTGCCCAGGATGGATTACCTGGTGGATACGCCTGTGAAGGACTGACTTGCTGATACAGAAAGTCCCAGTCCACTGTTGGTGTCACCACTCCTAGGCAGATGGTCTAAGCAGTATAAAAAAACTGGCTAAGCATAAACCTGTGAACAAGCTAGGAGGCAGCCCTCCTCCATGGTTTCTGCTTCAAGTTCATGGTTGATTTTCTGCCCTGATTTCTTTCAGTGATGGACTGTGTGTGCCCTGTAACCTGCAATAAACCCTATCCTCTCTTAAGTTGCTTTTGGTCATGCTGTTTGTCACAGCAGACAGAAAACTATCCTGGAAGAGGAAGGATCAGCAGAAAAGGATCACCCAGAAGCACCGTCACATAGCACTTGAAAGTGGACCAGCATCTCACGTGTACTTTTTCTTCCTCTTATGAACCACCTCTACAAAGGAAACACAGCGCTTCCACTCAGGAGAGAGGAAGGTGAGGAGGCCAGGGTGAAGCACAGATGGAGGAATTGAAGGCACCACACAGACTGAGGGGAACCTGGAATGAGAACAGGGTATGAGCTAGCCTGGGCGCTGGTTAATCTGCTAAGTTCCCTGAAGGATAAACTTTATGTAAGTAGGGGCAGAGGAGATGGCTCAGAGCACATAGTGCTCTTGCAGAGGACCTCTGTTTAGTTCCCAGCACCCACAGCAGGCAGCTTTACATCCACCTGGAACTCTACTCCAGGAAATGTAACTCCTCTCATGGCTCCTTAGTGTCCTGCATTCCTGTGCACAAACTACACACAGACACCACACACGCAAACACACATATACACACATACAAACACACACAAACACACATATACACACATGCAAACACACATATACACACATACAAACACACACAAACACACATATACACACATACAAACACACACAAACACACATATACACACATGCAAACACACATATACACACATACAAACACACACAAACACACATATACACACATACAAACACACACAAACACACATATACACACATGCAAACACACATATACACACATACAAACACACACAAACACACATATACACACATACAAACACACACACAAACACACATATACACACACACAAACACACACACAAACACACATATACACACATACAAACACACACACAAACACACATATACACACATACAAACACACACACAAACACACATATACACACATACAAACACACACACAAACACACATATACACACATACAAACACACACACAAACACACATATACACACATACAAACACACACACAAACACACTGTGTGTGCCCTGTAACACACATATACACACATACAAACATACACACACACATACAAACACACACACACACACAATTTAAAAATGAAAGCAAAGCTTTTTAAATTACAGAAGTAAATACAGTGAAAATAGACTGAAGAAACTTAAGACAGACCTAGAAAGGGGGAAAGCAAGCTCATGAATGCATTATTGGATATTTTAAAGAAAATAGAAGTGATGGAACAAATTTAATTTATAATTTAAGAACTCTTTCTTTGAAATGCGAGTTTCTATAATACACATTTATAAGAAATCCAATGTACCAGAAAGAATTAGCCTAGAATTATTGACCCTGTAACATAGGCCATTAAAGTTATTGAACCCAAATATACAAAAAAAAAAATCCTTGAAGCCAGATGAAAAGATAAAGCTACTCTGACAGGAAAAGCCTGGCCTGCCTCTGCAGAACCCAAAGCCAGAAGACAAGAGCATGATGCCCTCCAGGTCCTTGAGTAAAGAGACAGTCAAGGGTTTCCTATCAGGCCAAACAGTGCTTTATCCAAACAGAACACAACAGACGCCTTTGCAGAAAATCCAAACACCACTGCCTCTGAGAGCCTTCATTGAAAAGACCTTTAGAGTTTGAATTTCAACTCATCTTAGGACTGAGTAGAGAAACCAAACCAAGCCAACTAAGGTGGAGCTCTGTATTTTGCAGTAGGAAAGTCTAAATTTGATAAGAGGATTGGTGACCGTGTGAAACATAAATACCATGTCTGACACTGTAGAGATGAACAGAAAATATTTTTTAAATGGAAGAGAAGAGACGGAAGGCAGAGTATGATGCTGCTTGCTTCACTTACAGAAGCTATGGTGCTTCTCCAGGTATGGTGGCTCTACAATAGCAGCACTCAGAAAGCTGAGACAGGAGGATTAGCATGAGTTCAAGGACAACCTAGGCTATATACTAAGAAACAAGAAAATAACAATAGGTTTGGGGCTGGAGAAATGGCTTAATGGGCAAAATACTGCCACATAATCAAAAAGACCCAAGTTCAGAGACTCAAGTCAGGGACCCACATAGAGCCACATGGAATGCCACACATTTGTTACCCTAGGGTTACTACAGCAACATGGGAGACTCTTTGGAAGCTTGCCAGCCAGATCACCTCATGTCCACAACAGAAACCTGCCCCAGCCTGCGGGGGTTCAGAGGAGGCCTGTCCTGGGGGACAGGAGGTGCAAAGAAGGAGAACAAGTCTATATTCTGATCAAGCTCTCAAACTTTATTTTAAAAAACAGTGGCTTAAAAAGACAAGCAGGTGAGAAGATTACCCAGGACCCAGGACTGATCCATCACTGCCAATCCCCTCCCTATACCCCTAAACCATAAATTGCAGTTATACACTGATAAGAACAGACAACTGACTAGGTGTTCCAAGGCCGGAGGCTGTAACTGGCTTAAATTTCCTGGACATAGGGGCCATATAATGAGCAGAGCATTTCTGAGAAGAATTCCTGAGACTGAGCGTGCTTGGCTTCCAGCAGAAACCAGTAAGAAACCCTGCCTCAGACAGAGTAGAAGGTGAAGATGTCAACTGAGGTTGTCCTCTGATCTCCATGTGCACAATGTGGCACACAAACCCACAGTCACACATATGAGCAAGCACACATATGCATACCAAAGTAATTCTTTTAATACAGGGGTATTCATGAACTTATTATAAGCATAACTATGTGAACAAATGAAAACGTTTTCTGAAGAACTTTACAAAACAGAACTCCAGGGTCTAGACAGATGGCTTCAGGGTTAAGAGTGGGTAACGTTGTAGAGGACCTGAGTTTGGTTCCCAGCACTGACACTGAAGAGTTCACAACCACCTACAACCCTAGCTGAAGGGCTCTGACTCCCTCTTGTGGCATCCACAGGCACCTGTATTCACTTGCACATGCCCACACAGAGACACTTTATGTGTAATTACAAGTAAAATAAATATTTTTGAAAAGTGCATCTGTGGCATAGTAAAAGACATGAAAGAAAGTCACAGAAGTGATCATGCAAACAGACTGGAACAGATCCTCAGAGTGAGGCAAAGCGCAGGTGAAACAACCAGCAGCAGATGGCCACATCTGATGCCATACACCACAAAGAAGTGACACTCAGAAGAGGATGCTCTGCAGGGTGTCACTGCATGAACTGCTACTGCAGAGTCAAAGCAAAATGGGAAAGACACAGATAACAATTCTCTTGTAGGCGAAGTTGGCCTTGTCTACAGGGGCACTTTGCAGGGAGGGAGACACAAAAGTGAAGGGTCGAGATGAGGCTTATGGATGTACATACCCAGGGAAGCCGTGGACCTATTTTTTCAGGGCTCCTTGCATGACACAGGAGTGCTTCACGAGCTTGTCATCTTGTAGAACTGTCACCCACAAATATGTATTCTCTATAAAGGAACTGTGTTCAGTTCAGTGCATCATACAAAGAGGGACAGTTACTGCCTGTGGGTCTTACTCTGTAGCTGAGGTCAGCTTGAATTCACAATGCAGCACAAAGCCACCTCAAACTAACAACAATGCTCCTACCTCAGCCTTTTAAGTGCTAGGATAACAAGCTTGAGCCATCATGCACCCCAAGATCCTGAGGTACTGCTGTGATTTATATTTGAAAGATTCCCCCACAGGCTTTTGTTTTAAATGCTGGTTCCCTAGATGGGAGAAATATTCTGAAACATTGTGGAATCCTTAAGAGATGGAATGTAGCTGGTGGATGTGGGCCAATAAGAGCAGAGTTTTGAAAGTTATACTTGGGCCCTGGTCCTAGCCTCTCACTATCTCTGCCTCCTGATTAACTGTGATCTGAACCTCCTCTGACATACAATCCCACCATGAACTCAGCTGCCCACCCCCATGAACTCAGCAGCTCTATGCCCATCCTGACATGTTGAACCAAAAAATTCAGCCAAAACAAATCTCCCTCCACTTAGTTACACACCATTTAGTTACAGCAACATGAAGGTAACTAATACAGGAAACTGGTGCCATAGAAGTAGGGTCATTGTCATGATTGAACTTGATTTTGCAGGCCTAGACTTTAGAGCTGATTGGAAGGAGAAATGTGAAAGAATTGGGGGATGTTGACTAGAGAACCCTAGATTGTTAAAAGCAGAGACTAACAGGTGATTCTAGTGGGCATTAAGAACAAAATACCAACAGAAGCAAGGGCAGTAAAGATGGGCACAGGATTCTATTGCAAACAGGACTGGAAGCTATACTTATTTCATCCTAAGAATATGCCCATTTTACCCACGTCCTGAAATCTGACTGAATTAAAAAAATGGACTAATTTTGCCAGGGAAATTTCAAGACACCATAACATTAAAGATGCAGCATGGCTATTGCTTGCTGTCTTTAGCTAGGTTTATGATGAGAATCAGAAGCAAACAGCAGAGCAGAAAATTTTTTAAAAAGAACAGTTCAGTCAGAGAAGGAGTACATGCAAAGCTGCAGACAAAGGGGCAGTTGTTACAGAAGTTAATTCAATTAAAGAGAAGCCAAGTGTAAACCCTGTGAGCTACAATAACAACCAGTCTAGCAACATGTACTCATTGGTGCAATGGCGGTGGAAATGCTCTGGGGTAGCCAACTCCTTTCTGGGTGGAATCCTAGGAATACTCCCCAGGGGAGAACTCATACAATATACTATAAACATGGCCTAGAATCTGTAGTTGGGAATGTCATAGGCCTTAGGAGTGAACATACTACTTGTGGTGGTTTGAATGTGCATGGCCCAGCGAGTAGCACTATCAGGAAGTGTAACCTTGTTGGATTTGGTGTGTCACTGTGTGTGTGAGCTTTAAGACCCTCCTCCAGGCAACCTGGAAGTCAGTCTTCTCCTAGCAGCCTTCAGATGGAAATTTAGAACTCTTAGTTCCTCCTGCACCATGCCTTCCTGAATGCTGCCATGTTCCCACCTTGATGATAATGGACTGCACCTCTGAACCCGTAAGCCAGCCCCAATTAAACGTAGTCCTTATAAAACTTATCTTGGCCATGGTGTGTCTTCATAGCAATGGACACCCTAACTAAGACATTACTGTTATTTTACTAAATGGACATGACATAAAACTGCCTTCGAAATATTTGTCCTTTTTGTAGATTTTTTATGTGTATGAATATTTTGTCTGAAGTTATGTATATATGTGTATAACATACATGCATTGTGCTCACAGAGGTAGGAAGAGGATATCAAATCCTCTGGAACTGGAGTTACCAAGAAGAGGCTAGAAACCAACTCAGGCCCTCCACAAGAACAAGTGCTCTGAACTCCTGAGCCATCTCTCCTGCCAACTGAATATTTTACACCCACAGGTCAGTGTGGCTCAGTCTCATCAAAGAATCAGTAGACAGTGGTTACTGCAGAGACTCACAACTGTTCAAAGTGCATAGAATAGAGACCACAACGTTCTTATCCCTAAATGAAACATCTATCACACTCCTCCACCCCTAAGGGTCAGGGAAGATCATAAAAGAGAGGGCACAGAGTTTAAGAGCTAATGGATGGGAAGACTGATGCAAGACATTGTCTTCTAGACATGGCATGGCTGACGCACTCACACACTAACTCAGCTGTAGTTACTGTACCATGATGAGAACATTTCCTTATGAAAGAGGAGGAAGGCTCATGAGGCCCCATCCCTCCTGAGGGACTGACTGACAGTTAATGGTGTCTGGGGGAGGGACTGTCATTTTCTTCCATGGCCCATGATCTAAGAAATAACCTCTCACTCCTGTTAAGATAAACAACCCTATTTAACCTTGGTGGGGCACACAAGAAAGCAGGAAGGGACTTATGGGAAAGAAGAAGGGTTTCAGTGGGAGAAGAGGACAAGGAAATAATCAGGAATAAGGACCAATGTTCATCATATACATGTTTGGGACTGGCAAATAATAAAAAATAAATAAACCTTTAAAAAGCCAAGTCTTTTGTACTAGAACAATGGGAAGAACAACGTCTTGAGGGTACTTCAGAAATTGGGGAGATCCCACCCACTGCAGGCTCAACAGCAAACCCTTTTCAAAGACATTTAAAAAGAGATGCATCCAGTATACCATGCTCAGGGAAAGTATTTTCCTGAGTTTAGCCGCTCAGGTACTAAGAAGCTTGTGCAGACACAATCCAAGGGAAGCCCATGGCTACTGTTCAATCTGACATCTGCACACAGTGTTAGGTTTGCAGGCATGAGTCACAGGGTCATAGAGATTTTCACAAACTAGTGTGTAGCAAAGTTAGAGTCCTCATAGAGAGCCTCAGACAAGAAAATGCATTAGGCTGTGAGAGTGAAATGGAATTGAAATGGAGACCCCAGGAGCTTGCAAACACCAGTAATAAGGGATCTCTATTTAGGAAAGCTGCTTCTGCCCCCAGAGAAACCACATGTGCCACAGGCACAAAGCTGTAAGTGTGGGCATCTTCAGCAGAGCTGTAGGGCTGGGCTTCTCCAGCCCTTTGGATCACACCACCTGTTCTAGATGCTGAGCATGTGCTACAAGGTTTAACCTGTTTGCTTTGGGTCTTCCTCTGGTCCAGATTTTCTTTGCTATCCTTCTATTATGCTCTTTGGGGATGAAAATGTTTACCATGTACTCTTGTAGATTACATACATGTAACTCTTCTTAAATTGAACCTCAGAAAAGTCCTTGAATCTGGAGCTTTTGAATAATGTTGGAATGTTTAAGTCTATGTGAACTCAGATGTTAGACTGAGTATATTTTTCATTATAAGATAGTCATGAGACTTTAATGTCAGGAGTGGAATACTATGGCTTGAATTGGAAATGTCTCTCCTAGAATCTTGATTGATTGACTCCTTTGTTTGTCTATTTTGAGACAGAATCACACTAAGTAGCCCTGGCTGACCTGGAACTTTCTATGTAAACCAGATTGAACTCACAGTATCCACCTGCCTTTGCCTCCTACATGTTGGGATGAAAATGTGAGCTCCAACACCTAGGTAGCACAATGCTTTTCATGTAAGTTCCCCAGATGGTGGCATGATCTGGGGATACAGTGGAATCTATGAAGTAGAGTGTAGCCTGTTCTGAAGAGCAGGCCTTAAAAGCTTTTATTGGCCTGTAGCTCCAGCCTTAGTCTTCCTCTTCAGATCCCTAACAATATGACTTCTGATACATGCTTCCACTGCCATGAAGTTAGCTGTTCTGCTATGTAATCCCTACTATAGTGGGCGGAAACCATGACCCCAAATAAATGCTTCCTCCAGGAAAGTGATCCAGTCAGGAATTTAGTTTGAAAACTGTGAACACAATAAACATGGCTTTCATCCAGACACCTCAGTTCTAACAAACTTATTGCCATGGCTCCCAGCCAAAACTGAAACTCCTAAGAGTTATGAATTTGATTGTCCTGATGTGGAAATGGCATTTTCCCCAAATGAGACAGAGACCTTGAGTGAGTGTACAGACAGAAGAATGCTCAGGAACCACAATGGATTGAAGCAATCTCTAATGGATTGGTTTCATCTCAAAGAGTAAATCCTTGCTGGGAGTTGTGGTAAGCATAGCCTGTGTGAGCTCGCAGCTGAAGTCTTGCCTTCCTCTGTTCAGGGTCATTTACCAGTTCTACTTTCTGCAGAGGATTACTGCAGAGGGTAATGCATGGCCATGGTGGTGGTTCTGAGGTGTTGATCTACACACACAGGGTACATGTGGGATCAGCTCTAAATTCATCTTCCTGCAGTCTCTCCAGTGGAATTCTGGGAACAGCTCAACACCCGTGAACCCAGAGGGTACTATGACTTCCTACAGACACCTAGGGCACAGTCTCATTCCTAGACCCGGTCTTCAAACTGGTGAAGGCTGTCTCAGCTCCAGTGAATCACTTGGCCAGCTATGGACCTAATTATATTTGTTCAGAGCTCAGAGACTCTCTGGCTTCCAAGGCTCAGGGCCATCATCATCCAGTCCACCATCTTCAGCCAAAGAGGCATAGCATTTCCAGTACTTTTTCACTTGTACTTGAATCATTTCCAATAAGTCATGAAAAAATACTTTGCAAAATGCCTAAGGAAATACTAAGAAATAGCTATGTTCTGAGTAAGACAGCAGGCAGGGGAGGGGACTAATGGAGAGAGAGAAAAAAAGCAAAGTTTAAGTGCTTGTGTTTACGGGGAATTACATATTGTTTCATGTCAGGATAGAGTAATTGTCCTAAGATCACAGAATAAGCCAGAAGCAATGAAACTGTCCTGACTTGGTCACCTTCCTTCCTCTAGGCCAGCTGCCACTACAGATTCAAGATCTCTCTAAAACCTCTCCACCAATTATGTCCTGTTCCCCTCTCCCTCTAACTGTTCCTGTTCCCTACATTTCTCACTGAAGATTCTATAAGTACTGGGGTATGATGTTCCAGTCAGGGTCTGGTTCCAGTCAGGTTCAATTGAGACCTCATCTTTCCCTTCCCAGCCATCTGTGAGAGAACCAGGAACCCTGTCCTCTGATTTCTCAAACATTATCCACAAGTGCCTCAACACCATCCTCCTGAGCTCTGTGTAGCAGACCAATTGAATGATGGATTTCCTCTTCTCTTGAAGCCTAAGACCCAATAAAGAAAGCAGCAATCGCCTGGACCACTCATGTTGACAGAAAAATGGGCCCACATGTAATTTCCAAGAGCTTTCCCCTTTGAAAGCAAATAGCCCATAAAAGTAGATTTATCTTGCCCACCACAATAATAGATATTGGGCATCAGCAGTTCGTCAGAGCAATGTTATTTCCTTATGACATGGTTCATGACCCTGTTAGATTGGTGGTGAGGCCACAGATCTTAGAGTATGAGGCTTTACCCCCTGCCCTGACTGCTCCATTGCATGGTAATTGCTTTGCTCAAGTTGCCACCCCTCAGCAATCGTGACAGGATATGATGGCACCCAGAGTGAAGCAGGTGAGCTGGGTTGAGGATACTCATCAGTCCATGATAATCCTTCCCTCAAGCCACCCTCTCAGCAACTGTGATTGGGGTACAGTACGGATCTAGCACTCAACTCCAGCAGATGAGCTGAGTTAAGGGAGACCCACCATTTATGTCCATTTCCCCAGGTCCTTCCAGATCCTTTGTCCATTCATCTTCTCAATAGAGTTGTCTAAGGATGTTTCTAAATCATGAGATATCATCACCAGATCTTGGCTGTGGCCACAAAGAGCTCCTTATCTGGTCACCATCACAATGTTCTGTCCTCTCTCATGACAAGGACATGTGAACATCTATCACATCATCTCCAAGTACCATATTTTACATAACATTAAAAGTCTGTTATGATTTGAGGAAAATTCTAAAGTTAAAAGATTGACTTGAGCAAAACCACCTTGTCCCTTCACATTAGTGGGTTGAAACAAAAACAGAGAACTTAAAAAGAAAAATAAATAAATATTACTATAAGAACTTTGGTTTGTTATTAATCAATCCAAACATTTTAACATCATATTTTTATTTCTTTGAGAGTTTTATTCATGTATGTGATATATTTTGATTATATTCCTTCTTCTCAGATCTACTCCAGCCCCTACTCCCACCCAGCTTCTTTTTCTCTTTTTTGTTTTTAATAACCTAACAAATCCAATTTGAGCTGCACATACACTCCCAAGAGTGGAGCCATTCACTGGATCAAAGTTGACCTACCTACCTCCCCTAAAGAAAACCGATTCTCCCTCTCCCAGAAACCATCAACTGTCCATAGTTCCTTGGCTAGGGATGAGGCCTGTGAACCTCTCCCCCATCAGTGCTGGAACACGCTGGCTTGGTCTATATGAGCTCATCAGTACAGCATCCTGTCATGTTCAGGATCCTGAACATCCCCAATCTCTAGTTCTTGTAGTCTTTCTACCCCCTCTTCCTAGGTAGTGCCTAATCCTTGATAGATAGATGACAAATAGATAGATAGAGAAGGGGGAATAGGGGCTGGAGAGATGGCTCAGCCGTTAAAGGCTAGGCTCACAACCAAATATATAAGAGAAGGGGGAATAGACAGACAGATATCCATTTTTGTGGCTGAGCATTTCATAGGCATTGATAATTACCATCTACTGCACAAAGAGCCATCTCTGGTGAGGTGAGAACTGTGCTGGCCTGTGGAATGGGTTCAGGGACACAAATTGGGAATTCTCTAAACACTTGTAAAATTAAGTGTGCTATCTTCTCCCCCATTTGTTTCCCTTCAGCATGAACTCCCTATCCTGGACCAGTTCTCAGGTAAGGTCTTAAGGACATAAGGCACTAATCAAGCAGTAATGAAAGTTGATATCAGGAAGCCCTGCTTTCCTGCTGACCAGATGGTTCTGTTATACCAGGAAACCCTGACATTGAAGGAGTCTGTGGAAAGGAGGCCCTGGACAGTTTTCATAACCTGAAAAATACAGAGAGGTTTTACAACTGCTATGGTTGCTATTGTAGTTACACCTTCTACAACAACAGTTAAAAAATAAACAAAATCCAAGATTCAATGAACAGATGGTACAAAACGCAGTAAAGTAGTTAGTTCCACTTGGCTTGTGGTAATGGTCCTCAGTAACATGGGGCACCACAGAGCCACCAATGTTCCACCAGTGATGTGCCATCCCTGTGACTGGAATGGCATAAGAAACTGCTCAAGGCATCCAGACAGGGTGCAGGACCTAGCTCCAAGACCTTGAATACACATTGGCATTATTCAATCCATTTACTCTGGCTCCAGAGATCTAATACTGCTGTTTTACAAACTGCTTATAAGGCTGGGAGATGACTCCATGGATAAAAGCCTGAGGACCAGAATTTGAATCCTTAGAACCCATATAAAAGCCAAGCAGGCATAGTGGTTGACCTATAATTCCAGCACTCTAAAGGCAGAGCCCCTGGACATGATGGCTGGCTGTACCAAATGAATCAGGGACCTCCAGGTTTAGTGAGCAACCTTGCCTCAATAAATAAAGTGAAAAGTTGATGAGGGAAGATGTCTGTCTTAGTTACTTTCTATTGCTTTAAAACATCATTACAAATGCAACTTATAGTTTTGAAAAAGGTGTTTAACTTGTGGCCTATGGTTTCAGAAGGTTGGAGTCCATGACCATCATTGTGGGCAGCATGGCAGCAGGTAGGCATTGCACTGGAGCAGTAGCTAAGAGTCCACATCTTGAGACACAACGCAAGGCAGAGAGAAATGCTGGAAATGGCACAGGCCTTCTAAAACAACAAAGCCTGCCTCAGTGACACACCTCCTCCAACAAGGTCCCACCCCCAAACCCTTCCCAAACAGTTCCTCCAACTGGGACCAAGTATTAAGTATATGAGCCTGTGGGGACATTCTCATTCAAACCACCCTTCTCCTCGTGTGGTTACACTAGTGTGAGGTAAGGAGACTGGAGGGCTGCCCTTAGCAGACTTCTGCCATCACCAGTTAACTGTGTCTCAGTTCCTGAGAATAGCCCACAGTGACTAAGATGCAAACCTCTCCAGACAGTTTTCATTTCACCAGAGTCTTCAGCATCAGATCGAAGCCTGATACCAAAGCATGTTGAACTGAGTTCGATAACCAGAGTCAACATTAAAAAGCCAGATATGGAAGCACATGTTTGTAATTCCAGATCTGGGGAGGCAGAGACCGAAAGATTCCTGGGCTCTTGGTCAGTCAGCCTGGCTTAATGGGTGAGCTCTGGGCCAGTGAGAGACTCTATCACAAAACAAGCTGTTCCTAAGAACAACACCTCTGAACTCCAGGCACACATGTGTACTCACACCACAAACATACACATACATGCACGAATGCTTACTCACACACACACACCTGTGTATACATGTATACTCACATACACCTGTGTACACACACCTGTACACATAGTCTGTACACACATACATGTACACACATATATACTCACACACAAACACACACCTATATACACATGTATACTTACACACAAACACAAACCTGTACACACATGTATACTCACACAAACACACACCTGTACACACATGTATACTCACACAAACACACACCTATATACACATGTATACTTACACACAAACACACACCTGTACACACATGTATACTCACACAAACACACACCTGTACACACATGTATACTCACACAAACACACACCTGTACACACATGCCTCTATATGCATGTATATTCTCACAATCAAATACACACACACCTGTATACAGGTTCATTCACACACATACACACACACACACACGCACACACATACACCTGTATACTCATACACAAAAACACACACACATGTACACACATGTATACTCATACCCACAAACACACATGCACACACTTGTATATTCATACACGCATGTACACACATGTATATTAACACACATAAACACACATGCACACATCTGTATATTCATACACACAAACACCCACACATGTACACACATGTATATTAACACACATAAACACACACATACACAAAGAATTAAATTTAAGGAAAAGGAGAATCACATTTAGTTCAAGTCTCAAGTGTTGAAGAAGCTGAAGGATTTTGAGTTTAGAGGTCAAGGGGACACTGATATCAATTATCTTTTGGGGGCAAGAATTTTATTCAAAAATTTATTAATGCCAAAAACAGACAGCAGCTGACATG